>NC_138380.1:61675200-61747188 GCF_054177405.1 Leptonychotes weddellii
TGAGATCATATGATACATGTCTTTCTCTGTTTGACTGGAAATAATTTGTTCTTAACTAAACCTTTCGGATCGGGTAAATTTTTTAAAAACCTAATTATAGCTGTTGTTTCCCCATTTCTTCAAAGCTCGTGTGTTTCGGTCCTCCCCCCAGTTTGGTGTAACTTTGCTGACGTATGAATTGCTACAGCGATGGTTCTACGTTGACTTTGGAGGCGTGTAAGTATCCCGCTAAGTCCGCAGCCAGGTTGCCGCTCCTCCTGTACTCAGTCGCTCTTAGGAAGGGTACGTCACTCTAATTCCGCTGATGAAACAGACAAAATGCAGGAAAATACAGAAATCATGTAACCAGACTCATTCCCAAGGGGAACATACAACCAACTAGAATTCCACAACTCCTTTATGTGATGCGAATTTCCACAAACTCTGAATGTTATTTCTACCAAGGTAAAAAATGATAAAACAGATTCTCGCCCAATTTTCTCTTCTTTTAGGAAACCCATGGGATCAGAGCCAGTTCCTAAATCCAGGATCATACTGCCTGCTCCCAATCCTGATCACGTTGGAGGCTACAGACTGGCAGTTGCGACATTTGCAGGGATTGAAAACAAATTTGGACTTTACCTACCTCTCTTCAAGCCGCCGGCTTCTACCTCAGCGGTGATCAGCGCAGGCCCGTAGGAGGAGCCCGCTGGGGGTGGAGAGTGCCTTGTCTCCCATGGAAACAGTGTTCCTCCTTTCACTTCCATCTCTTGTTTAAATTCAAGTGGAGGCTTTTTATAAGGTGAAATCATTCATTTTCTGTGTGTTTTCTTAACCGGATCATTGTGAAATTATTCATAATTATTCTTTGGGCCTCTGCTCACGAACCTGTGTGTGTATCTGACATTTACTGGGATTTGGTCAACACTAACATGTTTGGGGAAAGGAACGAGTCTGAATTGAAGTTAGAGCTACTCTCCTTGGATTAGGATTATAGTCCCAAAGAGATTACTGAAAGGCAATCATGGTGCTCAGAGCAAAGTGTTTCATGCATGTTTCAACTGGTAGGAAGCTGGGTGCATATTTATCACTATAAAAAACACTGGAAGAAATGAAAAAAATGATCAGAAATAGCCAGCCTGGCTTCAGATTTTAAACATGTACTAATTCTTTTTCTGGATTATATTCTGAAGCTTTTATATGAAACCTTTTTTTTTTTTTTTTGGTAATGAAAACCACATTGAGGATGTTTCATAATCATACTGTTAGTGGTACCAAGACTCTTAGAGAGAAGTCCTTGTATTTTCGGGAAGTACTTTAGGTATTATATCCCGTAGACAGAGAACCTGGGAGCTGCAGCACCTCTCCGGGATGTGCTAATTTTGGATCACGGCTCATCTGATGACACGTGCTGGTCACTGCCTGTTACAGCAGACGCTGTGGGACCACATGCCCCCAGCACTGGCGCCTGCCTCTGTGCCCTCCCGGCCCTCCCGTCGTCGGCACCTATCGCTTTTAAAGTCCCATTCATTTTGAATCATGTGAGACAAATATATTCTGATACATGTTTTTATTTAATTTGTGGTGCCTTGCATAATGGTCAGAAGGCTCAAGTGTTTGTGAAGGAGGAAATAAACTATTTTTAAAGCTATTGAATTGTTTGCTCTCATGTATGTCAGGTGGTGAATGACTACAATAATTGTCATTATTGGACTCTGTATGTTTCATTTTCAGGGTGCTTTTATCCCTGTTGGCATGGTTTTATCCTCCTGGTCCTTCAAGGTCATGTGTACCCTGATTTTCAGTGTGTCGACATTCAGAGTGAGTAAAAGCAATGACATTTAACCCTAGATAAGCAAGGAGCCCAGCGCATGGACAGTTTTCCTGTAGTCATCCCCAGTGCTTTGGGCAGTTTCTTACCGTGAGTTTATACAGATTTTCATTTTATAGTGTGAAGTTTCACTGGAAGGTGGGCATGAAAACTGGTATGAAATGGCAGTTGTGTTTTCTAATCTTCTCTGATTCTTCCTCATACGAAAACCAGATGTCACTGTATCTAACATTTGGTGGTATTTGGCCAACACTATCATTTGGGGAACGAAGCTAGTCTTGAACCAGAATTTAGGGCTTTTGGACTTCTTAGACTCTGGCGAGGCTACTGAGAACCTGTGAGCGGTCAGTCTGAACTTTCTGAATCTCCACAATGTCCCTCCAGGAGAGACAGCCACTTTGCAGTCTCGGTCCGACTTTTAGAGTCAACGGGTTGACATTCGAAATTACTGTTCAAAACTGAGGGGCTTCAAAACAAAAGAAAATCGGGGAGCATCAACACCATCATGAGTCTGATTTTTTTTTTTTTCTTAAGTGAACAAAAGCTTTGTTAGTTTCACCAGAAACAGCACAAAGATGGATGTGGCTCCCTTCATGGTTTCACAAAACCAAAGCAAAAACCGCTCCTCTATCTACCCATCCTTAGCCCCAGTCGCCGCTCAGTGTGATACATGATAAATATTTACATTTTAATCCCAAAGACCAGTCACAAAACTCCAAATAATGTCTTAGAAATTTGGGTAGTGTGGCAATAACAAATCACTCAAGCTCTGGTATTTTGAACGTGGACAGAAGTCCCTCAGTATAAATTTCTGCATTCCTTTTTCTTCACTTGCTGGAATTTTGTGGGAGATCAGATTTTCATGCTAGCAACAGTGACCCAAATCTCAGAAAAGGTGCATTGCCCTGCCTGCTTCTTCAAGAGCCATTGCTATATTTGCCTGCCACTGAGGGTGATTCTCTTCAGTAAAGGAGAAACCAGAGGAACCGGGAAGCCAAAGGAGATGGAGCCCCGGGGCCGTGTTTCTTTAAAATCCTTGGCTGCTTCTGTTCAGGATAGGCTGTGACTTGAGACACTTTGAAGGAGGCCTAATTTCCATCTGAGTTCTGCTCAGTGGGTGGTGTGACTGTGACATCCTGGAATAGGACTGCAATCACTGTGTGGTGAAAACCACGTCAAATTTGTTCTGGGTTTTCCTTCTTCCTGAAGTGACAGCGCAGGACGTCATCGGCAGGGCCGTGGCTGCTGTTCTTGCAGCCGGTCACTTCCCCCCCCCCCCCCCGTACTGCTGAGGAACCGGAAGCTGGGGAACGCCCACGCTGCCTGCCCACGGTGGGGGGCGGGGCAGCCTCCGCCTGCTGTGCTGCCCATCAGCTGAGGAGTCTTCCAGCCCTGCCCTTGGTCCACCTCCTGTTGCTTAGGGCGTGGGGGCAGAGGCCTGATTTTTGTAGCAGCTTGCTTTCTCCAAGGAGGGGAAAAAATGTGAAGCTGACCACAAAGTGAACACACTGATTCTTGGGTTCCAGTCGTGGCTGGGTTTCTTGAGGCTGGGTGGCATGCTGTCGCCAAGCTCATGCTACACCTCATAACCCACAACCATTTGCTGAGCTCCCTGGGGTCGCCTTAATCCCAGCAGCCAGGGTTGCACAGGGGAAAATAAGAATTCTGGCACAGAAAGTCATTTAAGTGCTTATTGCATTTCAAGCTTCAGTTTTTACTTAGCTAAAATATTTACCATTGCTGGAAAACAATGTTTAAAATTTTGTGCTTATATGTTATTTAATGGTGTGGCCTATGTAAACCTCAGGATGCTTACATTTTGACAGTCTTCTGGAAATGTTTAACAGCACATAACACTGAGCAGGGAATAAAAGCGGGAAGAAATTGTGCTTGAAACTGTTTGTAACCCCGTCCCGCTAGGTCTTCAGCATGTCACGTTGGAATTCTTCAGGTAGACGGAGGGAAGTCTCCAGCAATGGCATTTGATGAGTTCTGTCTTGTGGCCCCGTTTATCAGCCTTGTTGATAACCCTCTCTCAAAGTCATCGTGTGCCTTTTCACCGCAGAAGCTGTTCTTTGGGGGATGAGTTTGTATCTTTGCCACTGAGCAAGAGCCCATTTTAAATTCAGGGTAATCAAATGCTTTCAGGATGTGGATTTTTCCAAAGATTTTTTTTAAAGACCCATTCACTGGTAAGAGCAGTGAAATGTTCTTTCCACAGATGGTACTGCCCACAGAGGGGGTGTGCCTTTTGTTTTACCTTTTGGGAATAACCCAGCCCTCACCAAGGAGGAGTTCTATTTTCAATGTTAGGAAGACCACAGGGGGTCCACCGCCTCTTTTCCAAGGCCAGAGGCAGCTGAAAGCATTGCACCTCTGTCTTAAAACCCTAGCAGTCTTTACTTTGAAAGCCTGGCCTGGGCTCTAATGAGGATAGGGACTGAGGCTTTTGTTCAGAGTTCCACGGTGCCTGGAACTTAGTAGGCTCTTGGTTATTAACCATTTTGAAGGATGGGTGAATGGATTTCTCAAAAATCCATTTACAAGCCTTTTCCATTGTTGGAGTTAAAACCATAACTGAAAACAATCACAGTCTTCCGTATCGATCACATACTTTAGAAGTCATAAATACGTCTTTTATTAAAGCTACAGCTGTTTAAAATTGGTGTTAATGACTTAAATTGACTCAGGAACTGTCATATAAACAATATTTAAAGTTCCTGATCATTGTTAAAAATAAAGCTTTAAAAAATTGTATCTTTTGAGATTAGTACTGCATTGGAGTTGAGATAGGTCATTAAAATAGTTTTTCTTATCAATGAATATTATTTACAACTCATTCTCTCTTTCTCTCTCACTGCCTGATGTTTATGTGTCCGTAGGAGCACAGGGGCAAGTTTTCCTTTAGAAGCTGCTGAGGACAACGGGAACTCTCTTTCATAAGGGTTTGTTTTTAGCTAATGCATTAATTGACTCCAAAAAAGAGTCCAAATGGAACACTCTGCTTTCATCTGCTGGGGTAACCTAATAAAATAATGTTTGTTTTTAGATTCCCGGCTGTTAAGGGGGTTTTGCTCAAGGCAAAACCACAGTCCCCTCGAATAACTTCAGAAGGAAAGTTAAGAAGACACACTAATTGTGCCTGTCTGAGGCTTGCTTCTTCCAGGTCAGAGGCACACCCCCAGCACGCTGCTCTGGCCGCCGGGGCCTCGGTGCCCACCACCCCTTTGATTCCATTAGCCAGGGCCCCTGCCCCTTTGCAGGATGCGTGATTTGGCAGTGAATCAGTTCTAAGGTGACTTTAAAACAGACTCAGGTTCTCAGAACAGACTTGTGCAAGCATACCATAGTCCTGTATGGTGGGGAAAAGGAAATTCAACTTAAAGAAACCATTTTTCCCTGTCTCTTATCACCTCCCTCGGCCTCTTGCTCTCGCTCTGGTCTTGTTGAGCTGCTTTCAAAAGAAAAAGAGGGGCAAGTCACTCTGCCTCCACCATGGAGTTCTTTGGCCACTGAGAACTCATTAATATGAGGTATTACATGCCAGGCATGATCTCATTAAATCCTCCCCACAGCCCTTAAAGTAGGTACTGTTCTTTTTCCTGTGCTACAAATGAGGAAACCCAAGACTCGCAGAGGCGCAGTGTTTTGCTCGTGGCCTCTCAGCTAGCAAATGAGAGGGCTAGGATTTGAATCTAGGTCTCGTGGCAGTCCAAGCCCTGTTCTTTACCTTCAAGGGTTTCTCAACAAAACTTAGTCCAGGAAATTCTTATGACAGTCTTTGCCCAGAATTTCTTATTGTCCCCAGTTCTCAGAATCAGATGTATCATTCCTAGCTTAGAGTAGAAGGGAAGGGTGATCACTGATTATTTACCACAGTAAGTGCTTTTGCTATTTCAGAGAATTCCAGAGCCTGAGGACCAGGTGAATCCTGACAAGTCTCTTGAGGGTCATCTTTTGTTTTTGTTTTTTAAAATTCATTTATTTGAGAGAGAAAGAGAGAGAGTCCATGAGCAGGTGGGGAGGGGCAGAGGGAGAGAGAAGCAGACTCCCCACTGAACAGGGAGCCCCACTCGGGGCTCAATTCCAGGACTCTGGGATCATGACCTGAGCTGAAGGCAGACGCTTAACCAACTGAGCCACCCAGGCGCCCCAAGGTTCATCTTTTTTTTTTTTTAATTTTTATTTATTTGACAGAGAGAGAGACAGCGAGAGAGGGAACACAAGCAGGGGGAGTGGGAGAGGGAGAAGCAGGCCTCCCGCTGAGCAGGGAGCCCGACGCGGGGCTCGATCCCAGGACGCCAAGATTAAGACCTGAGCCGAAGGCAGGTTCATCTTAAACTGTTTTATGACCTATTAAAATCAGTAAAGAGAGGATTAAGGTAAACTTGAAGCATTTGCCCCATGAGTTTAAAATGGAAAGGTAATGTGGAAAAAGCAGAGATAAATTTACAGACTGTTACAGTGCAACGCGATATGATGTGAACTGAATCAGACCATCTTAAAAATCCCTACTATAATTAGAAAATGCCATTCTTCAACAAAAGTTGGAAATAATGGAAAACCAAGTTAAATATCTATGGGTACTTGGCCTCAAAGTGTGTCTGGAGGGAATGGAGACAGTTTACAGAATGTGGGATTTGCTGGAATTACTTCTGGACGTAAAATCTCCATCACCACTAATGGTGGAGAAGTCTTACTCTATTCCCAACAAGTGCCCTGCACTCCCTCAAGTCAAAGGAGAGGACATGTACCCCTGCACTGTGCTGCTTCCTCCACCATTCCTACATAAACGAGCAGATTACTGACTGACCCACACTAAACATTAACTGAAAGGATATATGGATATATATCTGTATCTATATCCTTATACTTTTTTCAAAAAAGTGATTTCAAAGTGTGAATTTCTGTTTTGAAGTAAAATTTACCTACATAAGTTCTGAGTATAGAGATGTGGTTTATTAATTTGAGAATTTAGGTGTCCTGACAGCCACTCCATGTAAGAAGCTGCTTTTTGTAATAACCTTGTTATTTGAATCAGCTCTAGTCTTATAAAAGGCTTATACTCTGTTAGAATAAAATCAGAAAAATGAAAAGGTGGGGATGAGAAAAATTGAAACAGGCCTTCTTTTTTCCTAAGACAGAAGTGAAGTGATTGCTGATGTCTGTTGAATTTTATGATTGCGGAGAGTAGAGATTCCTCCACAGTCCTCAGCCTTTGTCCTGCCTCACGATGCAATGTATGCATTTCCTTCTTCCTAACTGAAGAAGCAGTTCGTAGGCTAATATCTTAGTTGTCTGAGGTAATAAATAACGGGGCAAACAGTAGATTAACCAAAACCTTGAGAGGACCGTCTGGGGAATGAGATGTTCATAGGGCTTTGAAGAGCTCTAGCATGCTGCTGGGAATCTGGAAGAACACACACCCAGAGTCAGAACAGTCATATGCTCAGAGAGACCTGAAAAGGCCCTCAGTTCTCAACCTCCTGCCAACCTTGAGGCTCTTCAGAAAAAGGAAATGAAGACTAATGCAGAGTGGTAAACTGCCCAGCTCAGTGTTGAAAGTGTGCCTCAACACACATGAGCCCTTTGGCAAATACTGGCAGAGTTTTTTGATTCTAGGCATTTACAGAAATCTCTGTCCAACCATTGGCTAAACATCAAATTAACAGACTTCAGGGGCCATACATGACCCAGAATAGATACCGTATGGAATTAGTTCAGAGAATTTGCTAAATAAATGATTACAATAAGCAACAACAACAAATCTGATTTCCAGAGTTCTGCATTACAATATTCAAAACACCTGGTGTTCAACAAAAAAGTACAAGACATGTAAAGAAACAGTGTGGCATATACACAAGAAAAAAGAAATCAAGAAAAACTGTGTCTGAGGAAACCCAGAGTTGGATTTTCATTCTAGACAAAGATTTTAAACCAGCTATTATAAGTATACTCAATGAGTTAAAGGAAACCGTGTCTAAAGAACTAAAGGGAAGTACAGCATGATGATTTTAGGGCAGAAGAAAGAATAAGCAAATAAGGTCAACTGAAATATGCAATCTGAAGAACAAAAAGGGGAAACAAGAAAGAAAATTGAACACAGACCCATGAGAAACCATCATGTATGCCAATATGCGCACATAATAGGAGTTCCAGAAGAAGAGGAGACAGAGAAAGGGCAGAATTCTTGAAGAGGTAGAGGCTGAAAACTTCCCAAAATTGATGAAAAACAACCTATCTGAGAAGCTCCGTGAAATCCAAGTAGGACAAACTCGGAGATCCACCCACAAATACATCAGAATCAAACTATCAGAACAAAACCTGTGACGGAATCTTGCAGCTACAAGAAAGAAGCAACTCATCATATACAAGGGATCCTAAATAAGATTAACAGCTGATATCTTATCTGAAGCCATAGAGGCCAGAAGGCAGTGGGATGAGATCTTCAAAGTGCTGGGAAAAAAAAAAATCTGTTAATGAAGATTTCTACTTCTGATAAAATTATTCTTCAAAAATGAGAGAGAAACATACCCAGATAAGGAAAACCTGAGAGTTTGTCGCTAGCAGCCCTGTCCTACAACAGATGCTAATAAAGAGTCCAGGCTGAAATGAAAGGACACTAGAGGGAGATTTCAAAATAATAAAAGGGTCAGTTTATCAAGATGATATAATAAACTAAATATGTGAGTATATCGTAACACAGCCTCAAAGTGCATGAATAAAAACGGAGAGAACTAAAGGATAAATAGACAAATCACAGCCATATTTATATTTTCACTTCCCTTCTCAGTAATTGATTGAACACACACAAATAATCAGTAAGATTACAGAAGATTGAAACAGTACTCTCAGGCAATTTAATCTATTTGACATTTTTAGAACCACAGACCCAGTATCTCCAGAATTCACATTATTTTTAAGTGCACATGGAACATTGACCAAGCTAGACCATATGCTAACCCATAAAATAAATCTTAATAAATTTCAAAGGATTTGAAATACAGAGTATTTCTTACTCTGTATGTTTTCTTACCAAGCAAAATCAAACTAGAAATAAAAACAAAGATATCTGGAAAGCTTTCCAAATATTTGGAAATTAAACACACTTCTAAAAAGCCCATGGGTCAAATAATATATTACAACAAATTAGAAAATATTTTGAACAGAATGATAATGAAAGCACAACAGATAAAAATTTGTAGGATACATACAGTAAAAGCAGTAAGGAACTTTACAACTGTAAAGGCCTAAATTAGAAGAAGTGTTTTACAACCAGTGATCTAAGTTTCTACTTTAGGAAGTAGGAAAAAAGAGCAAATTAAATCCAAAGTAGAAGAAAAAGTGGACAAACAATAGAGAAAAATCAACAATTCCAAAAGCTGGTTCTTTAAATTAACAATATTGATACCTGGCAAGACTATTAAAAAAAAAAAAAAAGACAAATTACCAATATATCAAGAATTAAAAAGAAGACATCTGTGATTCTATATATATAAAAAGGTAATGAAGGGATAGAAGAAGAATTTTATGTTAATTTGATGAAATGGATACATTTCTTGAAAAAATACAACTTGCCAAAATAGAACCAAAAAAAAAAAATCTGGATAGGCTATTTCTATTAAGTAAATGAATTTATTACCAAAAACTTTCTCACAAATAAAACTCCAGAGCCACATGGCTTCACCAGTGAATTCTATCAAATATTTAAGTAAGAATTAATACCAATATTATACTCTTACACAAAATAGAGGATGTTGGAACATTTCTCAACTCCTCATATGAGCATCATCATGTAACAGACCTGACAAAGACATTACAAGAATAGAAAATTACAGACCAGTATCCCTAAGGAACAATTATGGGAAACTGCTTTAATTATTAGCAAATAGAATCTAGCAATATATTTTGGTCAAGTGAGGTTTATACCAGGATGGCAAGGTTGGATTAACATTAAAAAAACCACCACAACAAAAACAAGCCCTCAAAATGAATAACAAATTTGGAGTACTTAATACTGCCTGATTTCAAGACTAAAAGCTATTAGCAATAGACAAATTGCTCAAAAATAGTTCATAAAACTACCTATTTGTATATCATCAATTGACTTTTTACCAAGGATGCTAATTCAATTTAATGGTCAAAAAGAAAATTTTTTTCAGCAAATATTGCCAGACCAGCTAAATATCCATAAATTTAAAAAAAAATTAGTTTTGACCACTGCCTCATCCCTTACACAAACATTAAGATTAACGTTTAGGCTAAAACAATAAAATATCCAGAAGAAAACAAGATAGTGTCTCTGTGACCTGTAGCAAGCAAAGATTTTCTAGAAGAACTATAAAATACCAGAAAGGATTAAAATGGGCAAATTAGGGCACCTGGGTGGCTCAGTTGGTTAAGCGACTGCCTTCGGCTCAGGTCATGATCCCGGAGTCCCGGGATCGAGTCCCGCATCGGGCTCCCTGCTCAGCGGGGAGTCTGCTTCTCCCTCTGACCCTCCCCCTTCTCATGCTCTATCTCATTCTCTCTCTCAAATAAATAAATAAAATCTTAAAAAAAAAAAATGGGCAAATTGGACTTCAAGAAAATTTAACATCTCTTCATATCACAGTATTTTAAGGGAATGAAGTTCCAAGTCCTAGACTGGGAAAAATATTTGTAACACTGACAAAGGATTTATATATAGGTTATATAAAGAACTTTCTTGAAAAGAAAATCCAGTTCTTAAAAATGGCCAAAATATTTGAGCAGCTTTTTTATAGAAAAAGGTGTAATGTGACATGTAAGAATGGCCAATAAGCACATGAAAAGGTGCTCAAAACCACTAGTCTCAAGTATAGGCAAACAACCCACAGCTAGATACTGTTTCATACTCTCCAAGATGGCCCAAAAGAAATAGACCAACAATACTAGATACTGGAACAGCTGTGGAGCAACCGGAACGCAGATGCTTTGTTGGTGGAAATGCTAGATGGTACAACTACTTTGCAGAACGCTTATGAATATTCTTAGAAAGTTAAACACTAATAATCAGTAACTGGTGAATAAATAAATACAGAATAATCATAAAATGGAATACCAGTCAGCAATAAAAAGGGACATATTACTAAAATATTCAGCACATGGACGAAGGTCAAAAAAATTATGTCAAGCAAAATAACCCGAGACATAAAAATTAGGCCTGCTGTGTGATTTCACTTCTATGAAGTTTAAGAATGGAACAGACACAACTAATCTGCGTTGACAGAAATCAAAACGGTGATTGCTAGAAAGGGCCACAAGAGTATTTCCCTCCTTATTAAAATGTTCTGGATCTTGTGGAATGTGCTGGTTACATAAGTGTACATAATTGTTAAAATTTGTTGAACCAAACACTCCCTATCTGTGCATTTTGTCGTATGTGAATTATGCCTCAATAAAAATAAAAAAACTTACACTTTTTCTCATTTTAATTTTACATATAATTTTTAATTCTCCCTCTCAGTGCTCTCATTGGGAGCATCAGATGCTTTTAAGCTCATCTTCAGTTGCTGTTGTTGCTATTTTAAACTATGACTTCTTATTGAGGTTGATGGTAAGCAGTTAGAGAGCCTGTTACTTTCACAGATAAAAGGTTAGTTGGAAAAGTCAGAGGAATGACCTTAATTACATTAAAGGGTGAAATTTTGAAATATGTGCATAAGGGTTTATAAACTCAGTGCTTTCCACATTCTGGACAGAAGAAACAATGAGTACAAAGGCCCTATAGTTGGAGGTGCTGCTTGGTGGAAGGAAGATTGAGGTGAGAGAAATGGGAGTGGATTAGCGAAGATTAAGTAACAGGATAGAAGATCAGACAGGAAGTGAAAGTCAAATCATACAGGGCCTGTGGGCCACTATCAGGATTTTGCCTTTACTCCAAGTGAGGTGAGAGAAACCATGTGTTTTGGTTTGGTTTGGTTGTTTTTATTGAAGTTGAGTTGACCTACCATGTCAGATTAGTTTCAGGTGTTCAACATAGTAATTTGACATTTAATGCATTATAAAAAGCTCACCACAATAAGTGTAGTCACCATCTGTCACCATACAAAGTTATTAAAATATTACTATATTGCCTATGCTATACTTTATATCCCCATGACTTAAGCCATTGGTGTGCTTTAAGCTGAGGAGTTCAGTGTTGTAACTGTCATTTAAGCGGCTATATCGGGAAGAGACTGAAGAGGTCAAAGGTGGAAGCTGGGAGGTCAGGAGATCCTTGCAAGAATTCATGAGACAGATGATGATGGCTTGGCCTAGGGCAGTGTATGTATATGTACTTACTCCTGGCCCCTTGTCTTTCCACACAGAGTGGATGACTATGTGCATACCTTACAGCTCTATTGGAAAGTTTTTCCCTCTTTAAGGTCTTCTAAGGCCACCCTTAAATATGGCTGTAATGTAGCTGTCACCCATTCTTTCACCCACAAACTGAGCCAACCCATATGTAAACCAAGCTTGGACCTTTTCCTCTTTTTTTCAGCCAGTCCTACAGAACCCACCCTCCCCACGTAACCATTTATGAAGCACGGGAAAGGGGTGCTGGTGAAATCCTGTTGGGTGACATTGGGCTTCTGGGTGCCTTGCTCATGCAGCTTACTCATGCCCTCTGGTTCTGCTCAGATGTACCTCCTGGATGCACAATTTACATCTTATGGAAGAGGTTTCTTCTGGATCTTTCTAACTTTATAACTTGGTGAGGGAGGCTGCCAGGACTCGCTGGGCTATTTGGATGTCTCGTATCTTCATATCTTCATGGTGAAGAGCTCTACTTCTTCCATGACCCAGTCACATGTCAGGCACTATTTCTCAAAAGTTACATAATTCTTCGCTTCAGATTGCTCAACTCTCCTTTGGAACCTCATGGGCCACTATTACAATTTCCCTACTGGGGCTTGCCATAAGTTGCCATATCTTTTCCCACTGGTGACACTTCTAATACCATAGAATGTTGGTTGAATGGCCTGGTAGAGCTCCTTGCACTGCAGTTCAGATCTTCTGCAAAGTCCTTTCTCATTCTGAGCCCCACCCAATGCCTTGCATGCCACCTGGTAGAACTGAGTATTCTAAGACGTGGAGTGTGTTGCCTTCAGAACCTAGAGAGGTCTTCCAGGCTGTGCTTCCTTGTTTTGGGAGTTCTAAGCTCCAGCACTTTTTCACTTGGGAAGGGATATCCCAGCATGTACCTAAAAACTCCACTGAAGTAGCATGTTCTCAAATCTTCCTTGAATCCATCTCCCACCCTCTGGAGTATATATACCTTACTGGACTTCTGGTGCATTAGTTAACTCTTTATCCTTCCTAATCAGTGTGATGCCATTGATGTAATGGGTTGATGTAATGTTCTGTGGATGTTCAGGCAAGTCCAGACCTATTTAGAATATGGTGGAGGATAAGAAGTTAACAGCCCTGAGACAGAAGTGTAAATAAGTATTGTGCTCTTTCCCACATAAGTACAAACTGTTTCTAATCTTATATAGTTGGAATAGAAAATAATGCATTCATCAATCAGCCACCTACCATGTACCAGAGGCCTTATTAATCTGTTCCAAGAAAGATGTGACATATGACACAGCAGCTTTGATAAGAGCTCCTGTTTGGTTGAGCTTGCAGAACTCTTCAGTTATTCTCCAAGATCCATCTAACTTATGAAGGGGCCAGACTGGTGTCTTAAATGGATAAATTCTAGGGACCACCACTCTGCATCTTCCAGGACTCTAAGAATGTCACTAATGTCTGCCATCCTCCCCGCCCTACCCTGAGATGTAATACTGTTTTTTATTTACCATTTTGGTAGGAGGAGATGGGGGTATGGCAGTTTCAGAGACCTCCACTTGGCCTTCCCTTCTGTATAGGTCTTACCCCAGAGGCCAGGGACCCCATGCCAAGTATGTCAGTTCCAATTGAACACTCAGGATTGGGGAAATGGTCACTGTATGTGTCCATAGACCCAATGAGCCCTTTGTGACCTAGAGGGCTTTATTATCTTACCTAGTCACTATAAGTTACCATTCTAACTGGGGGACTGTGATATGGCTTTGGGTTTCATTGTGAACCTAGACCCTGTATCCACTAGGTCTCCAAGTATCTGATTTTTCTTTCTGCATTATACATTGACCTGAATAAATGGCCATAGGTCCCTTTGGGGAAGGACTGAAGAAATCATCACAATATGTTTGCCATGTATCCTTCCTGCTAGGCAAGCTATGTCTTCAGTCAATGGGTTCTAGATCAGAAAATTGGATCTGGTCTGGGTAATGAGCGGAGGATCATGATTTTCTATTGAGGTAACTGCCTTGAGCCACTTGCTCCCAAATTTTTCATTTCTTTTCCTTTTTTTTTTTTTTGCTTCTCCATTCTTGCTTTTATGTTTTGAGTTATAGATGTTAACCACCATTTGAGCTGCCTGTTTTGCCCTTAGGATGCTATGTTCTATGAACGTGTAAAGCCTCCTTTGCTGCTCCTCTGATGTAGCTGGCCATTACGGTAATTGTGGCTTCCTGGTTTCTGGGGGTTAACTGCTGCCACCTGGCCACTGTTAGTCCAGGGTGTCATCATCCCCACAGATACTACCAAGCCCTGCTCTGTGACTGTGTCTCCTGCCATCAGCCCTGACCTGTAAAGAAGGCCATGACTAAAATCCCTGAAGATACTTAGTTTTTCTCACTACCTCATTGCTGATGGTGTTGGTGAAGGGTGTGTGCTCTGGGCCCTACTATGTAACACTTGGATGTGTCTTCCAGCTTTACCTAATATTTCTATTCTAACATCTACTTCCTTCAACCTCTTTATTCCTATCTGTACTATCAGTCAGGGGAACTCACACATTTTCACTTCATTAAGTGTAGGCTACGGCTTTTCCAGACTTCTAAGAACGACTGGATCAACCACACTATCCCCTGGAGTCCTTGCCAGAGTATAAAATCGCATATCCCAAAGAAGTGGCCAAAGTTAGTGAATTCTTGCCTCTCCCGTCTTACATTCTGGCTCCCTTAAATCCCTCCAAATCCAGTCTCAGTGCTGCTTCCCTGGCCCCTAATGGTACTTGTTAATTTTTTTTTTTTTAAGATTTTATTTATTCGTCAGAGAAAGCACAAGCAGGAGGGAGCAGCAGGCAGAGGGAGAAGCAGGCTGCCCATCGAGCAGGGAGCCCGATGCGGGAGTCGATCCCAGGACCCCAGGATCATGACCCGAGCCGAAGGCAGACACTTAACCGCCTGAGTCGCCCAGGTATCCCAGTATTTGTTTATTCTTGCAACTCTTTTGGTGATTTTCAGTCTCTTTACTCTCCTATGAGGCCCAGCATGTCTTCTCCAGACAGATTATGCTGGGAGAGCCATCAGATGTTGGTCTGACCCTGAGAGAAAGGGAAAGATCGGAGGGAGGGAGGAAGGGAAGGAAGAATGGTTAGTTTTAGATTGCAGCACAGTTCTAGAAAGTTTTAGCAATGCTGACAGGGAGTCCTTGAGCCAATTACCTCTCAGAGAAGTCTCACATCTCCCAAGAACAGGCCTGCCTCAGTATCTGTCCATGCTGCGAGCAGCCGGTGGAAAGCATGGCCTTGGTCAAACATGGTGATGGATCTCAAAGCAGAGCAGCTGGGGCTGTTAGTCAGGTGTGCCGTCAGCAGGAGGAGATGAGAGAGGCAAATTTTCATGGCCACCACTTTCCATCCAGGACATGAGGTGGCTGTGGACTGGCTGGGTATCTCTCTAGCCACATGGCCACTGCACAGTCACCTTGGGCCCATGTGTGGCCTGGGGGTCTCGGGATGGTTTTACCTCTTACACAGGTGGTTGTACTTCTTGACTTAGGGACAAAGAGTGAGTGTGCTCAGAGACCAAAAGGAAGCTCTAAGTCTCCTCATAACCATGTCCTGGACCCCACACAGCGTCACTTGCCCCATATGCCATCATTTATGCCAGCTCAGCCCAGACTCCACATGGAGTCTCTACACAAGACTGTTTTGGAGACTCGCTACCACAGCGGGATGTGTATGTATATAAACTCACGTAATGTTTCATGTGCTTACTACAGGAGGCTCTGGCCTTTTCACCATTCGGTCTTCACTCATGGAATCATTGAGAGTTTGGCCTGTAACAGCAGCTCATGGATTATTGATTTATTCTTGGTCCTTTAGTGTATGCTTGAGAAACTTTTTTTTCCCCTGGTACTTTTATTGGACTGCTTTTAAACCTATTTAAGACCCTCATATTTTATCTTCAAACATTTAATTCCTGCCTTCCAAGAATGTCAGTATCTATATACCATAGGGCACTTAGAGCAAAAGCATGCCGTTATTTTTAAAAGAAATCTCACAGTTAAAGGAGTCCCTACCACCAAAGCACCATGGAGATTCTCTTCCTGAAAAGCTGAAAGTCTGTCTTCAGATGTTTTTCATGACTCAACCACTATTTATTTGTATTCTCTCGAGGCATGAAATGACTTTTTAGAAAATTTTCTATTAATTCTTTATAGACATATTGCCTAGTCCAATAGCAATAAACATAATTTTCTGGTGTAAATTTTTTAAAAATTTGAAGAAATGTGCAGAACATTTGGTATCTGTTCACCTTAACCTATTTTCCTTACTCCAACATTTGAGACCGTCTTTGGGCAGGAGTGGCTCTGGTGAAGGAGGTAAGGGAAAGCTTTCCAAAAAACCACACACGTTCCCTCGTAAAAATAAAACCAGAGTCTTGGTTTAAGTCCAGCCAGGCTGGCTGCCTGTAAGTTCATTATCAATCTTTAACATGGCCTTAACGTATCTCCCCCACCCTCTTGTCATAGCAAAATTCCAGTCAGGCTTTCCCCAAGCAAAGGATTTATCCACGCTGGTGCAGACCTGGTTTGGAACATTTTATTGGCAACACTGGTGTCATATTCAGGAACCACAGATTTTTGTTGGACTGTGTTAGCTTGAATGACAAGTATCAGTGGTCAACTACATTTGAAATATTGTTAAAGTACCTAGAAGTAATAGGCATTAAAATTCATTCTGCTCACTGCAACAAACCTCTAAAGATTTCTTGTCCTCAGTGGAACCGGCATACTGTAATTGTTATTTGGAACTTAATGCAACCTCAACAGCAGCAGAGAGACAATACGGTCCTCTCATTATGCACATGCTCTAGGATCGTTTATTTTAATGCTTTCAAATAAATATGTTCCATGCAGCACACCACAATAAATAAGGAGCAGCAATGTTCTTCTAGTAAATCCATCCATAACGTGAGTCACCGTGGAAAACACCACATCTCAAGTCTTTGGCCCTGTACCATATCATGAAGCACAGCACATCTGCACCTAATCATATGTGGCTTCATATGGATTTAATAGGACTATGCCAGAAGTGCATGTAAGAACAAATTTAACCAGAGGTTTCCAGCTATTAAATACAGCTACTAAGTAGTTAAAAGGCAACAACTAAACCCGTAAAGCCTACACCCCACCCCCCAATTTTTGAGACAGAAATACAAAGATAGAAAGGCTCTGGTGAACGGCAGGTCAGTGGAAAGCGGGGTGGGATACATCTGGAATACTTGGAGCAAAGCCAGCACAATAGGACACCCAAAAGGTCACGCAACACTGATGCTGAATGGACGCTGAATGCCAAGTGGGATCGACGACGGCAGAGCCGAGTTCTAGAAGGCGAAGGTCGGGGCTGGGGTCGGGTGGCTCGTTTCCACTAGGCAGATAACTCAACGGTGCCTTCCTCCTCACTGTCAGCTCTGTTAGCGCGAATCTCCACGAGGGTCCTGGCAAAGCGGGTCCACTCGTCATTGTGGGGCACTGCAAGCTACAAAGCAGATCAACGGAAACTGGTGAGCCAGTGTCTCACGGGCCAGAAAGCCTTGAAGCCCGCCTGACAGCTTCTCCCGAGGCGGCCGTTTCTCTTGGAATATGAAAGAGACCAGATCTTCTTCCCTGAGTCAGCCCAGAAGTGCCGCTCTTAAACTGAGAGTAATGTCACTCGCAGAAGAAAAATCACTCGTGGAATTATAAAACTTTAAAAAACTCATGTAAACTACACCGTGACAGGAGCCAGTTAAAGCACTTTCAGTAATGAAAAGTCATCCTAAGGAGACCAGACTTAAAGTGAACACAGCAAATAAAAACTGCACAATTGACTAGGATTTTGAAATAACTCTGGTACTGCCTTTTTAAGTCCAGGCTACTGGTCCTTCTTTAAAAGTGTGGCTAATGCGCTAATATGCATGGCAAAGTCTAGTTTACATATACAAAGAAATCGTACTATGAAATAATGATTTGGCTTTTTCAGCAAGATCTTACCAAGAGTTCTGTTCTAAGTCCTTTGCATGTATTAACTCATTCCTCACAACAACCCTATCTGTGTAGGGTAATATTAGTATTTCCATCTTATGGAAGAAGAAATCAGGGCACAGAAAGATTACATCATCTGACTCAGATTGCACAGCTAGCAAATACCAATGCCAGTGTCCTCTAGCTCCAGGATCTGCATCCCTAGCCAGTATGCGATACCGATCCACCAAAAAGCCGGGGGGGGGGGGGCTATAAAATTTCCCAAATACTATCTTCTTCTATGCACAATTCAATGAGGAGAAAATTAACCCCACCCGATACAAATTACATGTATGAATTTTGTTAGCTGATTTAAAGGACAGGAATTTCTTTACAAAGCATCCAAAAATAAATTGCTTAAAGATAACCATTGCAAATGCTTGGAATGGAAAAGAGAATTATTTGAAGATGAGAAGCAGGATCAAGTAGAAGTCTGATTGGCTTTTATAGAGAATAAAATTGATTTAGACTGTACAGTGATTTTCTTGGAGGACTGCCCTAGAAGATGGGGTAAACCATATATAGGTACCTAGTGCTGCACCTATTCTGTAAACATTAATAACATTCATCTCAATATACATTTTTGAAAATAAAGAGGAAGCAAATAAAGCTAAGCTTTGTGACCACTTTTACAGCTGAAAAATTACCCACTTTGTATAGAGCCAAATGATTAGAACTTTAAATTTTTCCTACAGGGGATGATATTCTCAGATAATGTCTAAGACAGCTTCTTGGAGAACGGCATCATCAGTCGACGACGTATATCCTACCATCAGTGTTCTAAGTACTAAGGTTTAAACGTTTCAGGAATACAATTCTGGAAATGATCTACAGGTGGGGGAGTAAGGCCTACTTATCTTGAGAAATGCAGTACCAATAAGAATTCTCATTTGGTCATCTGAATGAGTTTTTGAATGGTTAACTACTTCCCCTAGTTATTGAAATGAATCCAAATTTCCCCTTAGGCAATGACATAAGTTCACAATAGGATTGAATGACAGTCACCCCTTCGCTCAGTCCATTTTCCCTACTTTGAGCTCTTTTCCTAGGTTCTACCATTCTTCATTTTCCCTTTCAATTTTAGAAAATACTGCACCGGGGAAACGAGGTCTCCAAAATAAATGCTACAAAAGAGCTAACAAAAAGCACAAGCAGCAAAGGGTTGGTATCATATTTAAATGAAAGAACAGGTCCACTATTTCTTTTCTCTTCTCCAACTCCTGACTCAAGTCCTTCCAAAAAGAACCACAACACTAAAGCCTAGGGAGACACAAAGCCAACCATGATAACATGCTTATAACTTTTTCTCATATGAGGTGAGAATCAAGCTATAACTAAAGCACCTCATAATTTCACAGAACTTGAAGTCCTGGGAAAAAGCAGGCCTTCCTAATAATACATTGCACAATATGGGATACAGTATAGTACTCTAGAAGTTTGGCTCCTAAACATAACACTGCATTATTGTTGAAGTGGTATAAGGTTATTTTTTTAAATTTATTTTTAAAGATTTTATTTATTTGACAGAGAGAGACACAGTGTGAGAGGGAACACAAGCAGGGGGGAGTGGGAGAGGGAGAAGCAGGCTCCCCACGGAGTAGGGAGCTCAGTGCGGGGCTCGATCCCAGGACCCTGGGATCATGACCCGAGCCGAACGCTAACCCTAACCGAATGAGCCACCCAGGCGCCCCTGAAGTGGTGTAAGTTTAAATTGGCATATGAGTCCATTGGTAATGTTTTACTGATAGCAACATATAGGAACTATATACTCAAACAAGAAAACAGATAAATATGTTTTACAGAGTTTCATGCAGCAGTAATGGCAAGACTGTTAAGAAATGATACTAATAAAGATGAGGAAACGTTAAGGTTCGAATGTGTGCCCAGATACAGTTGGAGAGAGAAGTGAGTACCATTTATGACATTTAAGTTGTACATCCAACTTTTCAAAAATGAATTCTGTTAAATTTAAATGTTTCTAATGAAGAAACAAAAGTACCCTAGGGTGGAACTACACTTGACCTTTTCCACGGGGATGGGAATAAGTGCTCTACAACACCTGTCCTTACTCTCACAAAAGAGCTCCTCGTATTCTAACATGTCTTGTACTCTTTTTGATCTGTGAAAGTTTCATTTAGGTTGGAAATATTAGAAGTTAAAAAAACATTCTACCAAGTATTTTCCTCTCTAGAATACCATAAACTTCACAGAAATGTTAGTTTGCTTTGGTTCACAAACAAAACCACAACAAAAAACATTCCAGGGTAGAACACAATGAAAACACAATTGCTTCTAGAAACTTAAATTTACCTACCTCATCCTATTACACTTTCTCATTTAGTTGGCTATAAAAATAACCCAAGATGATTATAACGTTAGATTTAGAAGGTGGACTGCACACTGCCCCATTTTTAGAATTAAGTATCGCCATCAGGAAGCACTTTAGGTATAATCTTAGCTTGAATGTGTGAATGTGTATTTACAGGCGGTTTCCACACCCAAAGTAGTAATTTTTGGCATCTGTATTACTTGTAGGTAAGATCAAACAGGCGTCCTAACAAACAAGAAGACCACTCCTTTCATTTTACATCTGCAGCTGTACATAGCATCCGTTTGGGCAGAACCGTCCTTCTTATCCTTGGCACTCCTGACTTTTCTCACCTGTTTTTCTCTGATTGGAAATGGCTGGAAAGGAGGCTCATGAGCACAAATTCATCTGAGACTTTCTTTAGGAGACTTCTAATCCAATAATACCTTAATCATGAAGTAGGAAAATTCTTTGTCCATGTTTCTTAGTTAAAGAATAAGACTGCTCTCGCGTTCCTCTTACTAGCACACCATGTATTCATTTGGCAGGGACTGAGTACCCACTATATGCCTGGCCCTGTGCGAGGGATTAAAGAGACAGCAGTGAATAATTTTGGCATACGGTGACCATTGAAAAACAGGCAAAAATGATGTTTTCTTAGGCCAAAATGTGTGAATACTGTCATAGGTATTCTTTTTTTTTTTTTTTAACTTCACCGACATTCCAAACATGAATAGCCTAAAACTGATCTTCTTAAAGTGACAAGTGCAACACTTCTCGGTGTGGGTTGTGTGTCAGGCAAGTAACAGGGAAGCAAATGACACGTTAATGACACGGCTTCAGCATCTCCTTACGTTTCTACCAAGGCATTAAAGGCTAAATGTAGAGCAAAGTAGTTCAGAATAATTTTCCAGCAATTTCCATTTCGCGATAGGAAAAATAATCACACAAGTTTTTAATCGTGATGAGTAATTTCCATTGATTAAAAAATAGAAGCACTGTGAAGGAAATAGCCCATAGTGATAGCAAGGGAATGCCATAAAGAAGGACTTCTAAAACTTGTCCAGTATTGTACTGAATGAGAATGGATCTGGAAACATTTTCTGCCTTCAGATTCATCTGCCAAAGTCCACATCCTAGGTCAGGGATGATTCAGATCATCAACAAGCCAGTTCAAACCCACCCCCCCATTAGAAAAGTTCTAATTTTTTGCTAAGTGTATAAAGCATTTTTATGCCACAAGCACTCAGGGCTCTAATTCCCGAGATAATACAATCTTAGTTCTAAGAGTGACGGCCTATTACAGAAATGATATGACCCTATTTTTACAGCCAAGGGAACTAAGGACAAAGGTAGTTTCTGAGGTAGCAATTTGGCCCTAAGGAGGAGGTAAAATGAAGCTCAGATTTGGACAGGAGACTTCAGTCCCGTTCTCATCTTGGTTACTGCCAACGGTCGGGCACTTAACCTCTCATTGCCTCAATTGTAAAATGGGGATGATGGTGTCTGACCCATTTATCAAGAGAGATGTGAAGAGGATGAGAAAGGTAATCTAAGGGAAGAAAATACTATGAGTTCATCATGGAATAGTCATGCTTGCTTTTTCTTTAAAGTGTCACTCAGATTGAACATGTTCCTAAAAACGATCTCTATAAGTGGCACACACATCAATTCGATAGCATTTTTGTGGTTCTGTTTTTCTTAAAAAAAATTAATTCTGATGTTTACCATGTGAGGACATTCAGGAACAAGGCACGGACCTCTTTTAACAGGGAGAAGAACGGGGAGTTTGAGGACTTGCTGAAGAGCACATAAGCCCCCAGTGTTAGTGTGGGGCGCCCAGGAGCCCTGCCCTTCATGAAATGCCAGCATTTCACCACAGTAGAATGGCCGGCAGGTAATGTGCTTTGAATCACCTGCTAAAAGATTCTAAAGATTGCATTTAATCTTCTAGGATTCTTGGGAGGTAAGAGGTCAAAAATAAAAAGCAAAAGTGCAGAAGTTGTGGAAAAATTTATGAAAATGGATCATCTTATTTCCCTCCTCTCTACTTGAGGCTGCATGGACCTGCCCCCTCCCTGCCTGAATGGAAGGGAGGGGGGCCTCTGGATCCTGCCCCAGCCCGTTCCCCAAATAACTAGTTGGCCTAACTGCCGCGTGGCTGGCCTGCGCTTCTCATGCACTTAAAGGGAGACAGAGATTGCAGAATGACTAAGTTTTGAGAATGGAGCCAGGGTTAACTTTTTCCACCTCCAAGATCAGCCAGATGGCAGTTTCTTTTCCCTACTCCGCACTTACTTGCTGTGCGTGCTTATGAAATTGATGTTTTAACATCTCTGATCTTAATTTCTCCATTTGTGAGAAAGGAATTTTAAGACCCATCTCCTAGGATTGCTGTATATGGTAAATGAGACTCCCCCGCGCCCCCCCCAAAAAAATATAATGGGCTTATCAGCAGAGTGCCTGGCACATTATAAACCCTGCGGAAATGATGTTTTTTATTTTTCCTTAATGCTTATTCCCTTCTCCTCCATTATTTTTGTTATTTTGGCTTCTTCCTTTTCTTTCTTCCCATTTTCTCCTTTTCACCTATATAGAGCTGCATTTTTAGAAATATTCCTTATTTTTGTTACATTTGACTTCTTGAAAACCCACCCAAATAATTTCCTAAGTAGTCATACTTCTAATACTAGCCAAATTTCATGAGCTGGGTATGGGGAAAGGGTTCTTTCAGATCCCAAGAAAAATTCTGTCAGAGGACTTTTTATTGCTCATTTAAAAAATCAAATTTAAAGTATAATTATTCCTTATAAATATAGGCCTACACGTATATGTCTACAGATGCATGCGTATTTATCTTTTGCCAGTACAGCGTTCCCTGTTTCCTTGGTAGGGCACTTTCTACAGTGAGATTCTACATTTTTAGCTCAAGGTCCTAAGGCTTTGTAACCGCTGAACATGCTGTTATAAAAATCAAATGACTTTTTATAACCAGGGTTTAATACACAAATATCACTCATGTGTCCCTTTTTATAAGTACATGGCTAACAATTTTGAACAGTCCCCAGTCAAGCCTCCCTCATTTGTTAGTAATTTTAAAAGGTTTATAGTGCCTAGCATTTGATTTTAAAAAGCTGCAGTAACTCCTACCAGCCCAAAGCTGAATTTTTTATGGTAAAAATATCTGTCTCAGGCACTGCTTATATAAAAGTAGGTTAATTAAAAAAAAAAAATCTTGGACAATTAACATAGAAAACTATTCCGTGATTTCAGTTTGGTTTCTCCGATACATTAAGCATGGCAAACAAATTAAAATGGATAGGACTCCAGGTTTCAGGATAAGTATTCCATGGATGTGTGTTTCATCAGCATCTTTGTAATCTTTTAATTAAACGGAGTCATTAAAAAAGAAGTCTGGGACAATTATGTTACCCATTGATGCTGAACACATACATGACAACTTACCTCCTGTATTCACCTAAAAATTTTTCTATGAAAAAGGTATCTTACAAATTACCTTTTCACTTTAATACGCATTGATGTTTGTTGTCGTTGTTAATGCATTTACAGAAACCATGGAAGTGAATGCGGGTTTCCACAGAACGACTGCTAAACCCCTGTGAGCCCTAAAAGTTTTTTTGAAAGTGCAATTATTAATGGCACCCCAATTCAGGACACCGTGGACTTACTAGTATACAAATACACATTTGTGTTCAGAGGAAGCCGATATTTCTTCGGACAATTCCCTCTGCCACACACACAGATGGAAGCAAAGTGGGAGGTAATAAGCAATGAAAACAGCCGCTGGGACAAGCAAGCTTACTCACTTCACATAAATACAAGCTCCACTGTATTTAACTCGTGGGGGAGTCTAGCATCACTGGTAACAATGGATGAAACCACGGACCAAAATTCCAAGCCAGAGTGCAGTATACAGAGAGGGTAAGTGCACTGCAGTGTTCTACCACAAAAAGATACGCTGTGTGGTAACTTAGCATTTACAGCACTTTTAGGGAAGGCCTGAGGGTAGAAGCTACATTAGTTCCCATTCTGTAGCATCTGCCATTCCCAGTCAGTAGGATAAAATTTCTGTGAAATTTAGCGGCATGCAAACTACTATAGTAGTCTGATGAGATCCGACTATTTTTGGTTAAGAAAGAACCTACTTTATCATAAAATCCTATCTAAGGGACCCCTTATCCACCCGTGAGGCTTGAGATCTCTCTGCCAAAGTTCTCTTCCTAGTATCTTTAACTGAGTGGTTGACTTTTATAGCATGTTCGTTAGGACACCACTTTAAAAAAAAAAAATCCATTACCACCCAGTTAAGGAAAGAAATAAAGGTAAGACATAAAATCAAAAGTAAATACTAAAAAGGTAGGTCTATATCAATTTCAATAGCCAGCAACCATCGAAGGAAATAATTTATTTTAAATACTGTCTTTAAAAAAGTGTTCCTCATGTTAAAATTCAGCATTCTAGGAAGCACAACAAAATTCTGGAGTTTCTACCTGCAGAGGGAAAAAAGAACCACAGCTAAAAAAGAAAGAGTTAATTTACTAAGGCCTACCGATGACCTTGTTCACATTTGTATTAAAATCTCATCATCCTTGGGCACCTGGGTGGCTCAGTTGGTTAAGCGACTGCCTTCGGCTCAGGTCATGATCCTGGAGTCCCTGGATCGAGTCCCGCATTGGGCTCCCTGCTCGGCAGGGAGTCTGCTTCGTCCTCTGACCCTATCCCCTCTCATGTGTTCTCTCTCTCTCATTCTCTCTCAAATAAATAAATAAAATCTTTAAAAAAAAAAATCTCATCATCCTTTTTTCTTGAGAAATCTCTTAAGCATTTTTTTTTTTTCTATTATTTGGGCCGATCTATGCCTCTGCCCAAAAGCTAGAAAAAGTGCTAAAAACATTGGCTGATGGGCAATAATGGAAAATAAACTTTGTAAACTTCAATTACCACTCTTTTTCCATAACAGATCAAGAAAATGACAGGGGAACGACAAAGCATCTGCTTGCTGCTCAGGCTGCTCTGTCGTCTTACCTGACCAAACCTATATCCCTTCCCCTCCTGATATTATTAACTGTAGGTTTTCTAGTAAATTCCTAGCAACCACTGCATCTAAGCAGTTTTGACAAAAAGAAAGCTTATTGCTAAACACCTTAAAAACATTTACCAAGGTAATAAAAGAAATGTCATTCCCTCCTACTGAATGTTTGGGCATAAAAGAGGTATTTTTATAATGTAGTTCATGATTTACCATATCTCTAGTGTCCAAAAAAAGCACAATGAAAAGAAAGCATTTTTCCAGTGGTTTGACAGCTATTTGAATCAACTGTTAGGCTTTCATTACACTAGTGGCCAATTGCTCACTTCTAAAAGCACAGGAGGGGTGAGGGACTGGGATAGGGAGCGGGCAAGAAGGATGAGCCTTCTTTTTCCAAATATATTTTCTATATATCCCTCCCTGTGCAAATATACTTAAATGGATTTTTTTTTCCTGTCCATCAATCTGTAGCCAACTTGGAGGCTGCACTGTGAATGCTTCACAAGATTCAGCTTTCCCTTAACCTTCAACTTTCCCATATGAGACACTCATTCCCCCAAATACTGACAGAGTGCCTTTTCTGTGCCGGGCACCGGGCTGGGCCAGGTTATCCTGTTCAAATAGACATTCGCTAAGTATCTACTTTTTCAATGTTTCTGTGGACGTGGCACTCTAAACATTAGGAAAACCTTACGGAATAATGTGATTAACCTAAGGAGGGCTGCCAAACTAAAAAAAAAAAAAAAAAATTTTTTTTCTAAATCAAAAGGGTGGCTGGTTTTTAGGCGACTAGAAGATGTTCACTTTTTACCTATGGGTCCTTAATGCTAAGATAAATAAAAATAAAATACTTCACCTAAATGTCGTGAAACTATTGTCTGGCCACGAAGAGAAAGATCTTAGGGAATGGACCACTGATACGTTTTATCTGCCATCCTAAAAAAGTAAGAGTGCAAAATTTCTTCAACAAGGTTAAGCTTTGATATTTCCTAAATGATAAATAATTCATGCTTTAAAATGTAGAAGATGTTCTGATAGCTGACATTCTCAGAAATTCATGCAAAACTTCTTTGAAATTAGGATAGAATGATTCATTCACTTCCTCACTTTGCAAGTCCAACCTATATAGCATAAAATATTTACACATAAGCACGCATAAGCAGATACTTGATTTCATATCATCTTTTAGATACACCAAGAGTAGCACACATACCCCTGTAAGGAACAAACAACTCTCCATTTCCATACAGGCCAGTGTTAATCCAGCCTCACAGATGATTGGAGCAGCTTCATGCTCGGCTGGTCTAAGCTGTGATTTGAGGCTACTGTTCTAAGCAGTAATTTTTCAAGATAAAATTTAGCAGTTTTGAAATTCTAAAACTAAACACAATTTTGTCAGCCATAAAAAAATTTTAACACTATAATTAATGACTGCTTCAAAATCCAAACTGCTATTGAAGATGACAGTTTGAAATCACAGAAGAATCATAAGGATGATTAATTATACAAACTGGTACTTGTTTCAGAAGTTTTATATTCATAGGCCATTTATCACCAAAATGGGAATATATGAATTTCATTGAATATTGCAAATTACTATGCACACATTAATTTGGTTTTTATAAAATTAGATATTAGGGTTTTCTTTTCATTGAATCAACTTCTCCGTAATGCATAAAAGTCAGAAGTATTATCAATCCAGAAAAAAAAGTGGTTTGAAAAGATATTAATCCTATAAATTCATTTTTATAAACTAATGTACCTGAATAAGCACACTATTTATATAATAATTAGCTTAATTATGATCTTTTACATATATAATTATCAAACTGAAACCCACTGCTACTACAGTCACTATAAGATGAGTAATTAGAACATTAATTGGAATTAATAGTGCTTTTTCTTTCTTTTTTAAATTAAGCACTTTTCCTAGAAGACATCAAGTTAATACTAAAATTACAATCATACATTTTAACCCAATTATTTTATTTCAAATACATGTAATTTATTATGACAAGAAAATGGGTTAATATATTACTTCAAAGTAGCTTATTTTAGGTAATTATATTAGCACCCCAAATCTGCGCATACACATACGCCTTTGTGCTTTTTGACTCCACTGCACAGTGGTGTGGCGATGGCAATAAAAATTCAGGTAAAAACTGAAAAGTCCCATTGAAAATCCCAATGCTTTGTTTCAATGTCATCAAATATCTAGATATTATCGACAGAACTATGTATTTGGATTTGCAGTTTTTATCTGGATGTTTAGCACCACAGAGTAATTTATGCCAAAGTCTTTTCTTTTCCAAGAAGTGTTTGGCATCCGCTAAAGGAAATAATATTGTTTATCCACTGAAGAATAAAGCCAGGACTTGCAAAGACCTTCAAGAATCGAGCAGCTTGTGGCCACACTCACTTAAACACCAATGTCTGGGGTGATTCTAACTGGACTTGGGGAAGCTGAGTCCAGCCCCCGCTCTCCCTTCTGGACGCTGCCACAGCTTGGCCATGCTTTCGGGTTCGTCCTCGGTGGGGGCTGATGGCCTTCCTAAAGCACAACAATTAAGTGAACTGATTTCACATCCAGTTCTTTTTCATTAAGGGACTCTCATTTGAATTAACCCCCAAATCTCAGTGTAACTTCACATTTTGTGTTCTGCACACCCCTTCCCCGTGGAGGGGGGATGACTTATATTCACGGCACAGACTTCTCCTGGAAAATGGATGCAGTTCCTGTCCTACTGCAAACATGAAGGAGTTCCACAAGGCAAACGATTATTGCCTAAGTGTAATCCACTTAAAAACCAAAAACGTGTTGTATTTATTTTGTGTCACTCAAATTCTTTTGAACTCCCAGCACTTCCAGTTTATCAGATTCCTCTATATTGAACTGCTCTTTAAAGTACAGGAGAGATGGCTCATCTTCTATCCGTCTGCTAGCTGCCTAAGAAAACTGTTGGAGGCACTTTTATTTAAGAGTCCTTGTACATTACACCTGGACCACCATTCTGAAGTGTATCACCATAGGCCGTTTTTCCTGTTGGGATCCCAAATAAACTGTCATCCTAGTTTTTCATTTCAGCTCTAAAATACACTCAGGTGAACATTTAAATCATGCTTCACCTTTTTAGCAGGTACGTGTGATCTCTTGTATTCACCTGCATTTTTCCTTTCAAGAATTTTTCAAGACCCTTTTAATATGGTAACAAATGTCAACTTTACTGTATTTATTGAAATCTGTAATAAAATGACTGCTCTTCTCTTAGCCCCCAAGCAGTCATATGTACCACGTGATCTGAAATGCCACCACAGTTGAGGGTTACCCTGTCAAGATGAATGCATGCTTTCTTAGGCAATTAGCGAGTGGGATACCAAACCAATAAAGCTAAGGGCGCTCAGATTTATTCATCTCCCCAAGTCATTTTTAAGTTGCCATTTTCTTTTCCAAGTTCTGCTGTATGCTGAAAATGATTTTGGAATTTTATCATTTGACTACTGTAGAAATATAATCAGGGATTTGAAACTTATGTGTATTTATCACAACTGAAAACAAAATCTTCCCTGGAAGAGGTTAATGGAAAAAGAAATAACAGGAGGTGGAGGATAAACTGCTTCTTTCAAAACTGGAGCTGCAAACAGCATTCTAACTAATTCAGATAAGCAGCAAACATAGTTGTTAGGGGATATTTATGACAGCCCATCTCTGTGACAGCGCTGAAGCATTAACAATAGCAACGGGCTTTCTATAAAACACATCTGCAAGACAGACAGGTAGATCGGCTGACTATCAATCATCAGGACACGTGAATAATTCTATACTCACTGGCCCATGTGCTAGTAAAATCAGCTCCATATAAATATATAGAAAAGCTTGCTGCTATTCAGTAAAGAGGCCATGGTGGTGAGTAATTCTTATTTTTAATTCTTTACAATATGTGTGTTCACACATCATTTAAAAAATCCAACAATGATTAACCGCTCTCTACGAGTGCATTCTGAAGCAGCATACACTCACCGTTTTCGGGTTATATTTCTGGTTAACTTCGGACTTGTTATCCATGTTTCAGTTAATTGAACAGGATCGTACGGCTCCACAGCAAACAGACTGCATCCCACAGTGTGAAGAGCAAGATCCTCAAAACTTATTCAAGAGTTAGCTTCATCTTAAACTTCACATCTTAGAAAATTTAAATGGTTCGTGCAACCACTGTCTATTTTAATAACTTTTAAGATACACAAACAGAATAAAAATTATAGCCAAATAATAAAAGGAGTCTTCTCTGTCTTTCATTGAATTCACATAACTTCCATTTATGCTAATGGAAGTTAAGCACCTGCTTCACAAAGAAAATAGACCCCTATCTGTGAAAATAAATGTGTACGGTATGTTTTCCAGATACAATGCTGAAATCAAGCAACCAAAAATGTGTGCTATATAAACAAAGCATCATGTGGCCTACCTGGAAACACTGCTGTTTTATATTTTACCTCATTAGTCATAGGCCCCAAGATATGACTCATGCCTTTGCCATTTAAGTGCACAAAAAGGAAAAAAGGGGTTGGGGGTGGGGGATGGACATACTCAATCTGGTGATTTCAGTGAGCTCATACACAACCCTCTGTTTACCCCTTCAGAAGTTCAGAATAAAGTGCATCAGTAAATCTGGATTCAGGCCACTGCTCTCTGCCATCATCTTAAAAGTCATGGCGGATAAATGTACATAATAGAGGAGGGCATGATCATGGGGGCACTGTGATGATGCTGTGGCAACTGAGTGACAGAGAAAGGCTATCCCTCTCCACTCCAACTGTAGCAGGCATCATAGAGATCTTTCCCAAAACTCTACGATACCTTCGGTTAAACTTACGATATGATCAAAACAAGGGTGTGGGGAGGTGAATGAGAATATCCAGTATGGTTTCAGCTCTATTTCTATGGGCCTCATGGTGTTTATAATCTACAGCCACTGCTCTTCCGATTCAACCTTTTTTTTTGGCTATACTTCCTTCTTTTCCCCTCCCCTCCCTCCCTTCCTTCCTTTCTTTTAGAGAGGGAGGTGGGGAAGGGCAGAGGGAGAGGGGGAGAGAGAGAATCTTAAGCATGGAGCCAGACATGGGGCTCGACCTCATGACCCTGAGTTCATGACCTGAGCTAAAATCAAGAGTCTGGTGCTTAACCAACGGAGCCACCTAGGCGCCCCACACTTTCAACATTTTTAGATAGTCTCAAGACAAAGATAAGAAGAAGGTCACACAGCATGTGCTACATAGGACCACATTTCTAAAGATCTCTCCTTTTTCCTAATGGTCTAGGTCACGGCCATCATTTCTCATTTCTGATCTGCATCATGAGTGGGATTGAGAGCAATACTCTTGTGGCGAGACTGGCTACTTGTCTCGCAAGGAGCAAAATGAGAATTTTTATTCTGTTTGTGTATCTTAAAAGTTATTAAAATAGACAGTGGTGCCTTGTTGAAAAAGTTCTTACCAGTTGCAAGACAGTGACAGCCAAGCAATAAAGGAAGCTCAGGGATCTTCTATGCCCCGGGCCTGTGGGATGGCCCAGCTGACAGAAGCATGAAGCCAGCCTCGCTCCGGGAATAGGACCCTGCTGAGAGAGAACCTGCCGCCCCCTCCTCGATCCTCAAATCAACCAGGGACAAATGAATGTGAGGTCTCTTCCCACAGACAGACACCTCTTGAGTGTACTGCAGTCTCAAAGAAAATGGATCAACAAAGTATACTCTAAAAACTGCCATTTACTTTCTTGTACAGATTGTGGTATTAGGCTTGTTTAAAACTGTTTCATCTTCTTTCCTAGAGGGTTCCATAAAGCAAGATTTTCCATCCAAAGGCCAGCATGACCCTGGTGAGGGGTTCAGTTTTAATGGGGACCAGAGGACCAATTCTGAATACAGATAACAGGAGCATAGTTTCCTGGCAATTTGATCCTCAAGGCCATCTTTTTTCTCTTCTTCTATATTTTCTCCTTTTTAAATCACTTCCTGCTCAAACCCCTTCCCTCTCGTCAGCCATGCACCAGTCTTAGATTTGATCTCAAATTCTAAATGGGGCCAGCTTGCTGTGAAGGCACTCTGTCTGGCTTTCTGCAGTTCAGGTGATTTGGAAGGCTGAGGAGCCACTGTTTAGAGGGCACCCTTCTCCTCCAAGTACAGCTATGCTCTGTCAGTCCTAGGCTGGTGAACGAGACAGCAGTTATTACAATAATGGCGGCACTTGCCCATGAAGTGAGCTACCATCTCTCAGAAGTGGGCTTCAGCTAAGCTCCGCTTCCCTTTATGTACATGGAGACTCTATACAGAGTTCGCCATGAGAGATTTAGGATAGGTTATATAGATGAGCAAAAAGGAAAGAGCCTCTCCCCTTTACCTTTCCCCAGAAATAAATATGAACTAAATTTGTAAATACCTTACAAAAGTACTTAGGGGAAAAAACAAAACAAAACAAAACAAAACTACAGTTAAGACAAAATTATCTTGTTAAGTCTGAGTTTTTCTGAGCTATAGATGGCTTTGTTTATGACGAAACCATACAGAAAGAACTGTTAAATGTATAAGCCTGTCCTGATTTTTCGGCCATTCAGGGAAGGGCTAGAAGATTATATAATATTACCTACTCTCAATAAAATAGTATATCCTTTTTTGGCCGGGTAGTGAATTTGTAGGGATAAACAACCCTACAAATTGTTTGGCCTATTATGTGGCACAGAGATTTTTCTATAGCCTGTCTCGACTCCAGACAATAGACAAGACTGGCCTATAGCTACAGACATTTCTATAGTCTGTCATATCACTTAGAAAAGTAAGAGCAATAATACAAAAATGAAAACCAGGCTGACCTGCCACTACAATAGTAGAAATATGAGCATAACAACACTTCACAATTTAGGAATGATGATAGCAACCTAGAGAGAAGTTGTAGCAGCCATGTATCAGCCAAGGCAACTTCTGCAAAATCATGTATCCTCCTAAAATATGAGTCATATTCAAGTAATCCTGCCACAGGCTATAAAATCACTTTGTTACAGAAAATTCTGTATATACATCATATCCTGTTTTCTCATATGGTATAATATATATATATATTTGTTATCTATATGTAACAGAGCACAGAGTACTGTCTACATCCAGGGTGTTTTATATATATATAATACCTGTGATCAACATACAGGCTTTCAAAAGGCCTTTCTTGAAATAAACCAGATTGTTAAAGTATTCTACTTTTCATCCCTCTTGGACAAAACAGATAATGCTGCATATGATCTTAAGAGAGTTAAGGGACATTATGTATAATAAGAAAGGGAGGTGGAGAAAAGTTTAAATTTCATCTATTTTTCTGCCATTTCATCTCTGAGCATGTCTCCAACATCTATTTCTCTCCCACAATTACACTTGTTATAAACAAAAGAGAGAAAGAAAAAAAGAAACCTTGTTTTTTTTTTTTTAAATTCCTCTTCACTAGCTTTTTAATTTTTTAGTAAATGAACTTAATGAGGAGTATTTGTTTTTATTGTTGCTTAGGTTTATCTTGATGGAGACAATGAAAAAGATGCATTGACTATAAAGAATAATCTTTGAAGAAAATATTGCTGTAAAACCATAGGCAATATTTTTGATTCAGAGGGTATTCTGCTTTCCAAAGACTCCAAACTACGTCAGTAGTCACCAGACCATTTGCATCTTCACCATTGGGGATGAATATTAACCGAGTCTTTGTTGCTGTCGGGATGACTCAGTTTGTGGCATCAGGAGTAGTTAAGGGGGTGTCTAATGAACTCGATAACATGCAGGAAAACAGAGATTTTCCTGTATTTTTCTTAGGGTTGTACATCCCCAAATAGAAACCTCCCATCTATAAAGTCCTTCAGTTTCTCTTTCTGGCTGAATTAAGAGCAACAACAACAACAACACCACCTAGTTTGTTTCAACATAATCGACTCCAACATACAGAAGTATATAATGTATCATCAAAGGTTCCGGTGTAGAACAAACCATCTGGGACAGCCAAATTTACAGAATGCCAACCGAGGAAACCATACAGAACCCTTCTCGGTGAGATCAGCTAAGTCCCTCCACCAGGCAGGCACAGAGTACTGCCTACGTCCAGGGTGTTCTACATACAAATATGGTATATTTCCTCCCTGGAATGCAAATTCTAGATTCATATTACACCAGAATAGCCTTACACAGCGCTCTTGTTTTGTTTTGCTTGAAAGTTCAATATTTTGTCTTTAAGGAAAAAATTCTTTAACCTCATTGCAGATGAAGGTTTTTGTCAACACTTTCCGATTTAGTAAAAATAAACAGATACGTTTAAGTACAATTGATTGGTAATGTAATATTAAAAATAGTATAAAAATTTAAAGAGATTTATCTGAAATGAAAAGTACAGATTTTTCCCCTTTCATATGTGCCATGATATTTAGGAATACTTCATTTATCATGTAATAAGATATACTGGAGCTATATATTCCATATAATAACTTCAGATTTCATGAAAATGGTACCAATTTCTGATTCTCCTCAGCCACTTTAGTATATGAGCTGCTGAAGGGAGCACAACCTCAGCCTCTTTAATTGGCTACATTTTAACTGAAGAGTAATAGTATACATTTTAACCGAACATAATGAAAACCTGACTTTGTTTGTTCAACAAGTTCCCACTCCAATGCTAGCATAATGAATGTGACAAACTCATTTCATTCTCATAAAATTGGTAGGAAGTGCCATGCTTCCTCACAGGATAGCTGGGAATTCAACAGCACTCTGAAAGAGCCTGGATCATTAACTAAAGTGTCCTGTGTGTGGAGACAGAAGACCAAATTAGGCCCTAAGGAGGTCTTAGCAAACTCGCACTGAAGTCAATGGCAATTTGCAAACGCACTCAAGCGGGCTCTTGTGGCCCACAGGTCTTGTCGATAATTTCACTAGGTCTTTAAACTAGACATACAAGTAAAAAAAAAAAAGAAAGAAAGAAAGAAAAGAAAAACCCAAGAAACAAAAACACACACACACAACCAAAAACACCCAAAGCCACAAACCAAAAAATACAGGTACCTCTCCAACGTCGTAGATCCAAATCCGGCCTTCTGAGTCTCCAACGGCAACTTCTTTGCCAGCTTGAGCCCAACGCACACGGTTTAGGGCAGAAGCCCCCTCAATGGCCACACTTGCTGTTGGAACCTGTCAAAGGAGTTACAACAGCAACAAAGAATCTCTGAATATGAATTTAGATAAACAAATTCACAACGATACGTTTAACTGGTGAGTCACCGCTGCCTTCACGTGCATGAAGTAATATACATCCCTTGTGCAGGGGTAAAAGGATTCGTTGTTCTTAAATCATATGCTCCACTGAATTAAGGGGTAGAGAGGAGACACTTTAACAAAAAAAGAAAAGCAGGAGAGTCTTTTTCCACAGTCAATGGGCAGTGAGTGACAAATACTTCTCCGGATTATGCAGGGTGTCCATCCAACATACAAACACAGCACCTGAATGTGATACTTCTTGATCGGGTCATGATTTATGGATCGATGGAGAGAGAGATTTCAGGATTTACCAAAATTAAAGATACTATAAAAGGCAGGAAGGGGGGGGTTTATGTTGGAATAAAGGTCATATTAGTATGTGTCTTCAGGGAAAAAATATGTATTGATCCCTGAAAACCTCATCGGGGAGGGGATGATCAGAAGAAGAAAAAATGCAGGTGGCAAAACTTCAAAAGCTCGAATTCTCTTTCTTCTTTTTTTTTTTCTTCCTGTTTTCCCCCTTCCTGTCAGTAGCAGGGTGGGTGAAGCACTCTCTAACTTTGGAAATGCCCCTAAGGTGATGTCCTGAGGGACTGCAACACCTGTTTGTAGAAGAAGTCTCCTCCCGTCTCCTTCAGTCAACACTGCAATCTGCCAATGTGGGGAATCACTATCATACTTACTATTAAAATGACCCAGAGGTGCTGAAATGGAACCTGCAGAATTTGTTACAAGAACCCTCGTGTTGGGAAAAGATGTTTGTGGGTCTCCCCCTCTTCTATCCACAGTGGTGTAAACTCTGGTCTTTAGGTTTGGAGGTTTATAACTGATGGGAAGATCAGATCTCTGAGCCTTCTACAAGAATGCTGACTAGGAAATGACAAGAGACCATTAAAAAAGGAAGAGTAAATCTTGAAACAAAAAGAAAAAAAAAATACAGTGAGAAGCGGGTCCTAGAGACCATCTCACGCCACTGTTGAAGACCTGGGTCTACTAGACAGGTCGTTTCAGGATGGGAACCTGACATGGATGTGCCTTAGCTCTCCCGGCATTCTGCGAGTCAGGGAACTGAAACCATCTGTTTATGGGAGATTATTGACCCAATATCTATCTTTAAAATAGCAATAAAAACTCCATCATATGCAAGAATCTATGTTTAAACTTAATCAATAAAAATTCTTTTACTGGCTTAAATCACTGTATATCAGCTGTGAGCAAAAATGTAAAACAAAAGTCCCCAACTCATTTATCTTTTTTAAAAAAATACACAATTTCGACAATAAAGGTACCTGCTGTGCAGGCTGGAGCTTGAATTTTTAACCAAACCTTTCAAAGGCCAAAACAATGTGATTTTAGATGGGCCATAATTCTGTCAATATGCTTTATTATTAGTGTGCTACTCAGAAAACAAATCAGAGATTCAGCTACACAGTTTTCAGACTTAGTTTTTAACACCATAATTTAGGGAGATTGTGCAGGATCATACTTTACCTAACTCTGTTCGGTATCAGATTTTATCAATGAATAATCTCAAAGATTGAATAAAAATGTTGACTCTTAATATGAGTATATTAAAAAGCTAATCACTCAAACTGATTTCTGATACATTTTAAATTATGCCTAACACATTTTAAAGAATCTTATTTATTGAGAAGTAGTATAGCAAACTGGGACAATTAATATTTTAACCATTTAAAAATACCTTTTCAAATATTATAAATGGTAAAAAAAAATGACTATCACAACCTATAATATGTGCTAGAAAATTGTCAAATGCCAAAGGAAATGATAAAATATATTTTATTAGTTTGATCGATAATGACCTTTCAAAAGTTGATGAATCTTTAGTGAAAATAATGCATATATTGAGTCTCTCTAACTTCTGTACTTTGGTTTCACAGTTATTTTCATATTTTTTTAAGGCTCAATCATTCTAATTGCAAAAACAAGGATATATACAGCATAAATTACTACATAGTGTGGAGGTCAGTAATATTGAGGTAGATGAATATGAACTATCTTTGCATAGGAGCAACTGGGATAACTTGGTCTAAAGATACGGTCATTTCAACAACAGCAACGAATCACACTGGGAATTCAGGTTCTTTCTCTTTCTTTTTTACACAAATCTAAATCCTAATCTGACAAGTGTTTGAAAAATCTTGTTCAATTTGATCGAAGGCAAAAATGATCTGAGAGGTTAAAAAAGGGTTCAGTTCATTACTGGATGTGAATCAGATTCGATATATCTACTGTTATTCTGAAAGCAGAATTATGTTTACCACAAAACTAAGCAATTTGCATGCCCCGTAATGATTTTAAAAAAATGTTTAGCTATAAAACTCTTAATGTGGTTGTGCCTTGATACCTAGAGAAAGAGAAGGGAAAAATTACATTTGGCAGTGTTGACACATTGATTTCATTTTACCTAAAAAGCAGACTAAAAACAAAACAAAACCAGTTACATAGGAAGTATTAAGGAGCATGTAGAACACTCACCCCGCTGCAACATAGTGGGGTATCACCTAAACATCACTTCTACTAGATCTGATTTCTGATATGGGGGGAGGGGGGCCTCCTAAGCCAACCTGGAAAACGTGTGTTTTTTGGTTGCTTTAAGTGAATGAGTTTATTCCAGCAGGTAGAAACAATATGCTTTTAATCAACAGTGATGAAAGACTTTGGGAAACCATCACAATGTCGAATAATAATGCATCTTTCTATGAAAAGCAATGTTATGAACATTCCAACATCCAAATGATGGGCATCGCATGTATTCATGACTTTTGATCATTTTCAAAGATGCTTCATTATGTAACTCTTGCCTTTGTCACATAGTTCTTGTAGCCAAAAGAAAACACAGACTTAAATTGAAGTATTTTCAAAAGATAACCATTTGGCAGTGGCCAAAGGTGTATGTAATTTTGCGAGATACAACGGCTCGATAGTAACACCTGAGGGATATTTCCCTGTCCGCTCCCACAAAAAATACTAAGGGAGCCTCCTCCTCATATCCTCCAGCTGTAGGCTTCCTAATTAAAAAGGCTGAGCTGCTTCCTGCTCAAAACACTTCAAAAGACCTTTCTCTTGTTCTCCACTTGACATGTAGTTTGCTGTACTTACTCCCTTACCTGTCCCTTCTTATTTATGGAGAGCTGCCCTGAATCAGAAGCCAGGAAGTGATGAAGAGACCATTTTATTTTAGTAAATTGAAGGACATTTAATATTCATGTTAAAAAAAAAAAAAGACACCACAAAAAAACCCCAAGTAGCTTAATTAGCACCTCAGTAATTTTAAGGGTGTGGGAAAAGGGGAAAATGCACATGGCATGATTTTTTAAAACATAAATATATATAGCATAATTTTTAAAACGAAAATCTCCTTACCGTTAATTCCCTTTTGAAAAAAAATGGGCCACTTCTCACTTGGGAAGTACTCTAAATGTGACATGTTGAAATCCCACTTTTTTTTTTTAAACACTAAGTTTAACGGACATGTTCAGAGTTACAAACTACTGTGAAAGTCTGCCTGTAAGTTCAATATTTTAGACAAGGATTATTAACCTTGTAAAAATCAAATGGAAGATCGATCTAAACATAAACAGTCAACAGAATTTTCTCTTATGGATTTAAAAGTGTGCGAATAGCAAACACTGACAAATAACCCTTTTTAAAAACTCAGTCTCAAGTCAGCGTCCACAAAAGCTGACTTTTCCAAGTGCTTGCCAATAGTTATTTCAACACCGCTCTGAAATATGCCTGTGTGTCCCTTCGCATAGGGAAAGGCAGGAACACACATCATTTTGCTCTTTGCAAAGAAGGGTCGTCAATTAATCGTCCAGGATCTGCCACGGTTGCGGATGAAGGGAGATGAAATGATTGGGGGCCGGTGCATCTGCCAATTCCCTTCAGACCAGTCGAGAGTGGGGGTCGGCAGCCCAGCTGCAATTGGAGGGTCAGTCCAAAAAAGGCCGTGCCGCACGGAGAGAGAGGGGGAGACGGAGAGAGGCCAGCGGCGCCCTCCTCCCAGCCCTCCCGCCCGGGCGCCTGCGCCGCCGCTCACCTCGGTGTCATTGTTGAGGTTCCAGAGGTCCAGGCGCCCCATCCCGTCCACGCAGGCAAAGAGCGCGGGATGCACGGGGGACCACATGACATCGTACACATAGTCTGCATTGTCTTCAAAGGAGTAGAGCGGCTTGTTGTGCTGTAAAGCAGAGAGAGCGTGAAGACTCGGTGGCGCTGCCGCTGCCTCGGGCTGTCTAGCGAGCCTAATTAAAAACTTTGCACATTCACAAAGTGTCATAAAACTGCCCGAGATGAAAGTCCTCGAAAAGGTGAACCGCAGCTTTAATGTGACTAGAACTGTCCAGTGGCATAAATAAATACCGGGGGGCGGCTGGGGGGGGGCGGGCTGGGTGGGAAGGGGGAACTCTTAAGGGGCTGGGGCCCGGGACCTGCGGGGGAGGCGGTTTCAGACACAGGCGGACGAGACATTATATGCAGGTGGACGCGGCCGCCCCGGAGCTCGGAATCCTCGCTAGGGTACGCTCCCCGAGTCGCGCCATGCCGGAACCCCACGGCCGTCCGCCCGCGGGGCTCACACCCGCCCGAATGCTCTGGAAGCCCAGGCAGGCCCGGGCCGCCCCGGACCTTTCGCACGGAAGGCAACGCCTGCCACCTCGTGGCCTTTGTCTGTAGTTGCAAGTCGGCTTCCAGGCCGACTCTGGGCCAGATTCATACTTTTTAATGGTTCCTTCGCGGCGGGAAGGAGAACATGCTTTGGAGGGATTTGTAGCTCTTCTGGGAGGTTAAAAATCTTGCGGTTCTACGACCCTTAGGTTCTCTGCCTACTCAGGTGGACTGGTGTGGCTCCATGGAGAAATCCCTGAACCTTCACAGAAGATGAACCACATTTTCTAGATCACACAGTATTTCCAGCAGCCCTGAAATTGGTGTTTTGGGTGAATGTATTAGCACACCCCCATTGCATACAAATGCTTCCACTCCAGAGGGATACACTAAATTAAAATGGCACTCTTGATTTCCAGTGAATACTGTCACATCAAAATAGCACAGAAGTCAGACGCAAGTTTGAAAGTACACCAGAAATAAAATGTAATTGGACTTCATGAATTATTCATTCCATCTGGCTTGTCTTATTCTAATTTCTGCATAATGGCTTTACTAATCCCTGATCAATTAATGTAAAATGAAATTTAAATGATAATGAAAGCCCTAGAGATAAAAGAAATTAAGTATTCTTATATCCTCTGACAGAAATCTAAACAATGGGAGTTTTTTTTCCACAATGTCTTCTTCATCCAGTCAGCTGTCTGTATTCTCTTCATGGGTTCGACTAAATGCCTGTGCAGGCCAGAGTAATAAGACCAAAAAATATAACACATAATATGAACAATCAAATCTTTTATGCACGGAATGTGCAAAGAACGTATCTGTAGGGAACAGCTCCAAATATTAGAGCAAACTCCCGAAGTGTACTGTTAGCAAAGGTAAATGCACAGAATGCATATGCTGAAATGGAAGTGAGAAAAATCAGGAGAAGACAAAAACCTAGAGCAAAGGTTTGTGAAGGTAGTAACTATAAGTGATTTCTCTTTCCATGAATTCTATTGCTTTGGCATTGCTCAGAATTGAACACAATTACAATACTGGTAAAGCAACACAGATTTTAGATGGGCCACTGCGTACGAGGAGGGTAGGTAGCAGAGGCATGAGATGTGTTTTATTTGCAAAAAGTGTCTAATGGGTGAGTAATTTGAAAAAGGACATATGATAATGGAACCTCAAAAAAGAATTAAGTGGACATTAGCCTTACAGTTTTGTACTTTAATATTCTGTAACTCTTTTATGCCAGAATGTTTATTATAAACCATGCTTGCAGTGTGATTTCAAGGCAAAATTATTTGCCAAATTGCTATTTACGGAGCTTCTTGCTTTCTCTCGTGCTTTGGACTAGGTGATTGTCCAGAGAATCTGAATATCCAGTGACACCTTAAAGTGGCATGATTGTATCATTATTCCTTACTGAGATGGAGTAGCTGGTCCTTCCCTGACCACTTGTGAATATTAAATTGTAACTCTGAGTAAAAGACTATTCCCGCCCCAAACGCTTGATGTTATAGCTAGTCAGTCACTATTTGTTAAAGCACATGAGTAACACATTTTACTTCAAGTCAGAGGGTGGAAAACACATGCTTTAAAAAGTCAATTCTTTCAGTATCCTCTTTCAGTAACCCAGCTGGGTATACGGAGGTCTAGATAGAGACACATCCGGACATGCATGAAACATATCAAATCCACAGTCCTTGTTTTGATCAATTATAAAACCACCTGACCTTTAAACAGTCATTTACTAGAAAGCTGATACTATTTGATACATTAGTTCTCCCAAGAAATTATCCTGTTAATCTCTACTTTGTTTCTTTCCTCTTTTCTTTTAGTTGCTATTTCTGTGAGAAACTTAGTCAAAACTGTCATATGTCCTGGAAACCACTTTTTAAGCATCTGGAAATAACAGCCATTGTTCATGTTACCAAAATCCAATTTTCTCGTGTTTAGTAGGATTGTGTTGAAATGCTATTACTGTCTAGGTTTTCCTCCAACTTCCTCATCACCCCCGACCCTCAAGATTGAACCTCCCATTATAAAAATCACAGGCACGTTATTCTGGGTTACAGTATGTGTATGTTTAGGGGAAGGAAGAAGGGCTTAGGTTTTCAAAGGCTTTGTTTTAACCTTGATAAATGCACAGGTTGGGAAAGTCTTGGTCAGGACTGAGCCCACTGTCAGGATACCAAGCGGACTGAAAGCGAGGAACCACTAGTTGCCAAGTATAACATTCTAAGCTCTAGGCATAGGCTAATTAATGCCCCTCTTCCATCCTTAAGCAGTGCTATTTTGAACAGTAATTGTACTTTTTTTTTGAGAAAGGAATTCTTCATTCTTTTTTATTTGGGGCTCAAAGGGTAATCTGAAAGCCCCATTAAAAATTTGGCGATGGGGATGAAGGAGGAGGGCATTTGTGATGAGCACCGGGTGATGTATGGAGGTGCTGAATCCCTGAATTGTACACCTGAAACTTACATAGCACCATATGTGAACTAGCTGGAATTAAAATAAAAACTTTAAAATGTTATGCACAGCTACCCACGTACTGCATGTGTGACAAGTGCCAATGAAACAAAACCCCCAAATATCCAGATGCGGATCAGCTTGACTTTCATGCCCTGGCTCTCAAACAGCCCAGAGAAGCAGGCTAGCAGTCACCTCCCAGCCAGACCCGGAGGGCAGTGAAGGGTAAATTGTTGGGTGTCTGCCGTGCACGACTCTATACACACATTGTCTAATTTAATCCGCATAAAATCTCGGTGAGGTAGACAGTATTTACAGAAAAGAAAATTATAGTTCAGGAAACTTAGGTAGCTTTCTCAAGGCCACAGAGGTTGTAAGTGGTGGAGTGGAGTTGGCTTTGGTTCTCTGGTTTTCCTAGCTGTTAAGCACATCCTCTATTTGCTGGAACCACATGGTCCTCTATGAAACACAGCAATGGTCTTCGGTCTTCATAGCACAAACAATAGCCCTGGTACCTGTTGTTCCAGTCCATTCAACTGATATTTACTAAGCACACCGTGTAACTTGTGGGAAGGGTTAAAAAATGTCATGGAACGTTTATCTCATTTCCTGAATTGATCATTAATAATCCTGAAGATGTTACCCATACAATTCCAGGCATCCTTAGCCCCTTATGACAGTAACAGAAATCTTCTTTTTCCCAAAAAAACTAGGAATAGGATGGGAATGGCCCTTTAGCCAGCAGGGATTAACAGCAGGCCATGCAGTAGAGAGTATCATAAAATGATGCTAGGAAGGAGAGATCTGCGTTTTAGTTCACCAAATGTCTACACAGCTTTGAGTGAGGGGCTGCAATGACATGATCTGAAAGAGGAGGAGAACACAGAATGCATGGGCCAGAAAAGGCAATAGGAGAAAGTGGACACAAACTGCAGATGTTGGTAAATTCAGCCTAACATCATGGACCTTAGTTTTTTGATCTATAAGATGGAAGACGGGAGCAACTGACCTCAAGAGCTCTCATCGGCTTTCTCGGACTCTGTTCTACAGTAAGGATTGAATGGAATAAAGCTTGTGAAAGTTTTTCTACAAAGAGTTATTCAAAGATAAGGGTTATAATTAAAGCCATCTTCCTTGAGGTTCTGTGAAATTCATATCAGTGACTTTAATAAAACATTTTTTTCTTTCATAAAAATTTACATCTAAAAATGTACCAGGGTGGTTTTTGGTGAGAAACTGGAAATCATGAAAGTAATGATAGACCTCTTATTTGACCAACTAAAGGAGGAATAAAGAATATTAAATTTACATGAGAGAAGCAGGTAGTGAACTCTGTTCCAAAGTGAAACTATACAACATCCATCAACGTTTTACAATAAAGACTCGATTTGAGCTTTGATTTTATGAGTATACTTCTGACAATGACTAATGCATATTTTTCCAATCAGTTAACTATAAAAGGATTTCATGAAAGATGAAATTCTATTTCTGATGTCAGATCTATACCAAAGTCACATTTAGAGAACATAACATTTTATTTTTCTTTATGTTATTTATTTTCCTCTCATCAGATCTTTAGGCATTCCCAATAGGGTTTAGAATTTTGAAGGCTGGTGAATAGGAAGACTTGTGTTAAAATGCCTCGTAACACCTCCAAACACTGTGGTTCTTGAGGTTGTATTTGCCTCTAAATGATTAGCTTTCAAAGCAGATTTAGTAGAAATGTTTACCCAAACCATGAAAGTTTCTTTTGGAGTGGAAGGGAAGTGGGGTGGGGGGTGGGGGTAATACATGGGTAGGTGGGGAAGGGGCCAGAAAACTAACAGAATTTCTATATTTTATTCTGAAATAAAAAGAAAACAAATGGGATCTTACCTTGAAACTACATCCTGTTGGGAAAAAAATGGTGACCAAAATACTAAACAATGAGTAATAAGAAAATGTCCTTCAAAAATTGTCATGTGGGTTCCTGTGAAGTAATTAAAATAAATAGCCAGCCAGTTCTACCAGGAAACATTAAAATGTGAGACCACAATATCACTTAAAAAAAAACCACCAAAGGACCCCAAAACTTCAGGTTCACACAACAATGGATGCCTCTACCATAAAAAGAAAGTGCTTAAACAACAAACAAACCAAAACTCACAAATCAAACCAAAAAAACCCAACTCTCTTGGCCAAAAAGAGGTGTTGTGAATTTGGTACTATCATTAGAAAACATGATTTGCAACTTAATTTGGGATCCTTCTAAAGCACAAAGTATCCCGTATTTCATCTTCCTTTCTATGTCTCATATTAAAACAATACAGACCAGACCTAAGTGATATCTTTGCCTGTTTCTATCACGATCAGAAATTTGAAATCAGACATAAGTACTTTGGGTGAGCTATTCTTAACAGCACATGGATAGGGGGTCGGCTTGTTTTCTGTAGGCATTAACCCAAACTATATAAGGACCTTCATTTGAATTAGTAAATTTAAAATAATTACAAAGAAGTTTCTAGAAATCCAGGAATGTAGCATTTGCCTCTCTATAAATGTAGAAGTTTGGCTAAATAAGTACTGAAGCCACATAAAAGGTGTTCTTTGTTACACTACCTTCCTCTTCTGCTTATTTGCATGTAAGAATCCTCCTAATCCAGGAGGCGCCACCAATAAAGAGGATAATTATCCATATAAAAGAATGTATACATATTCACAGGTTTTGACTAGTATTTGAGTGTTTAAAGCCATGATAAAAACTACCAGCTTTGCCTAATTCATGAAAGGAATATTTCCCATTGGCATGATTTTTATGAATATCAGCTCCACCTAATGGTTCTTCTTTAAAATGGGCATTTTAGTAGCACAGATCTGTACAGAATCCGGCTGAAAACACTAAACAAACTGGGAGGCTCTCTTAACTTGCTCTCTGCATCCAACTCAGCTGCTCTGGCTCTTTTGGTATGTTCTGCCTTCTTGCCTGAGGTGCAGCAGGCAGAGGGGGTCACTCTATGGCCAAAACCAGGCTTGTTCTCTGGACTGGTACTCTCTCTCTCTGGACTGACATTTTCTCTCTGAAGGGCCATGCAGCTGTAGGAGGCAAACAAGTCCAGAGAACCCCTTTGGTTGCTACCACACCAATTCTATTTCTACTCTGGCTGAGTGGTTTCACGTCCAACATGATAGCAGTTAGAGAAAGAAGCATTCGGCAAACGTAGATAAAAGTCAGATTGCTCAGACACTGTATTCGAGGTAGGAGGGAAGGGAGTTGGTATTAAGGATGAGGGGGTTTAGGGGGATGATAATGGGTTGGACCTAGAAGCAGCTAGAAGTGTGACTATGAAAAGTCTTGAAGATTTGGAAAGTTAGAACGAGCAAATAAAGTGGTATCTGCAGGCATGGTTGTGTCTATTCATTTATTACCTATTTAATGTCAAGCTGTTTAGCTGCATTTTACTAGTGGTTAGATTAAGTGGCAGAACGTTTCCACGCTGATCCTGAAGCTGTCAACCTCCACTCTGGCATCTGGCTTACAAATTGTCTTACCAGTATAAATAAACTAATCTATATCTCTATTGTGTAATTCTTAAAGAAATATTTAAAATATCGAAAATTATAAACCTAGATCCATGCATTTTACCTTGACTCGTACTTATTTCTAAAGTGCCAGGTAAACATTTGCTGGTCCCCAGAGCTAGTCTGACATTAGTGGTCTCACTACACGTAGTAAATATGACATTTTGACAAATTTCATTTTTGTTCAAGAAGTCATATACCCAAATACCCAGATATGTGGGTATAAAATCTAATGGTAAAATGATTTAAATTTTTTTAAGATTTTATTTATTTATTTGAGAGGGGGAGAGAGAGAGAGAGAAAGAGTGCGGGGAGCGGGGGGAAGGGCAGAGGCAGAGGGAGAAGCAGACTCCCCGCTGAGCAGAGAGCTCGATGCAGGACTCGATTCCAGGACCCTGAGATCATGACCTGAACCAAAGGCAGACACTTAACTGACTGAGCCACCCAGGTGCCCCAAAATTATTTAAATTTTTTATTCTACCTCTTGCATCAAGGGCACGTTTTCAAAGGGTCAAGGCAAGTTTTTTGTGGGTCTGCACTCCTGTGTCTCCTGGTGTTAAACGTAATACATCTTTTATATTATATCTAATACTAGTACAGCTGGTACTTTTATTTATTTCAATCATGGAAAAAACCAGAAAGGAGAATCCTACACAGCAGAAGTTCAAAATATCCTGTTTATATGTAGAACACATTATGTTTCCTATTTTGCAACAGACTTGCTTACCTTATTCTGTTACACTTAAGCCAAATTGAAATTAATCTTTTCAAAAAGCAAACAGAAGCTAAACGTGAGGCAAAGAGACTCGGGACACTGTACACGGCTGTGGGAAAATAACCTATATTAATTAGGAGCCCTGGGCAAACTGCAAGGTTAAGAGACCACATGAAGCTGGCCAAAATGGATCCACACTGGTGTGGTCCAAAAACCATTACTTTGGGTGGTAAAAATGAATTTTGATTTATCTTCCAACATCAGACATACACTGTAGGTTAAATCAGGAGGTGGGGGTAAAGACATCTTTGAATCTCATAATTATAAAGACACTGTGTCTGTTATTTGTTACCCTCATTCTCTCTTTAATATTATTGTTTAGAAGGAAGAAGTGGCGAAGGCAACTTGTGAAAAGGAAAAGCAAACGTTTCCACTCTGGTTGAAAGAGCCAAAGAAAAGATCCACAGCCCTTACTTCTTGCACAATGGGAAAGCCCAGTCAGTTGGGTGAAGGAGTCTCGAAAGTGTTTGTACTTATATGGATTATTCGAATATAAATAACAGGTCCAGGTATGTGTTGGTGGGTGAATGTGGGGAAGGGGGGTGTGGGTAGGGGTAAAAGGACAGGAAGTATGAACACAGGCTACATCCGGCTATGACTTGATGATCACATTCTTGTGGTTTCTTTCAAAGTTAAAATATTCTCCCTGGGTGAGCTTAAAAAAGGAACCCCTCTTCCCCCTCACCCTCCCAACCCCCCACAAAAAAAAAAAAGAAAGAAAAGAATTTGATGACTGGCAAACATAGTTGTATTGAAAGCCAATCTTAATGTTTGCTATCTTGTGTTCAGAAGGGAGGGGAAGGGAGTGAAAATGAGGATGAGGGGAGAAAAAAGTAAGGCAGACACCACCTGAACAGTGTGTTTATCAGAAAGGCAGCCAGCGGGGCTTTGGGGTTGTGGGAAAAAAAAATGCACTCTGTCATCCAGTAAGTGTTACTGGCAGTGAAATATTGATTTCGTTAATCTTCTTACCCATTTTAAGTGTTATCCTTAGATACTGTCATAACAAAAACTTTAACTTGTGATTTTTATTGTATTCTTCTTCCGATATTTTAAACATTGACCAGAATGCTAGAGGAAGTAAATATGCTCAAGGCCCTTTGTTAGAATTATGTAATTTTTAATCTAACCCATTTTAACAAAGTAGGTTATTTCGCTTAGGACATCCAAAAGTAATAACCCATCAACAGTGCTTTCAACTTTGGGCCATCAATAGAAGAAATATAAGATCTAACTCTGTTCTCAAGGACTCACAATCCAGGTAGGACTATGAATATTATGCAATAAAAGGAGAAGGATACGATTTATTTGGAGGTCTGTTTTCTCATTTTGTCCCAGAAGGATCTATGGTGTCTTACAAATTAAATGTCTGCAAAATTAAGAATAAACACACAGCAGAGGCAGGTAAGATAGACAACGTTCCCTAGGATCCTGAGATAAGCTGATTATTACAGTTGGGCCACAAAACAGCCCTAAATTTCCTGACAACTAAGACAAAACATGTCGTATCACAAGAAGGTATGTAAATATCACCGTCTGAAGCAAGAAAGATTACACATTCCTCCTCAAATACACATTTTTGGGGAAAAACTCAAGGAGGAATTTACCATGTCTGTGAATCCCTGGAAGAGACTGGCTTTCTGTCTTGTTTATACCAAAGAAAGAGAACAAGTATGTAGCCAGGTGCGAAATTCTGTGGTACAGCCGTTTGGTGCCAGAGGAATTCAGAGATTCGGGGGGGAGTGGGTGTTGGTGGGTACCGTGGTCTGATGTGGTCAAGGAAGGTATTATCTCGGACAGGTGATGGAACCCGCCTTGGAAGATGCCTAGACTTTGACACATGGGAAGGAAGCCCGTCAAGAAGGGGAAAGCAAAACATGCAAAGACCTGGCTGTGAAAATCAGCATGGAATTCCCAGATGGATGGGAAGCTGAAAAGTGGGGACAGGCTGGTGGACCCTGAGAGTTTGTCCTGAGGAATAAAAGGAAAGAATTCTGGTTTGTTTAGGGTGGGGTTGGGGCCATGTTATGTATGGGCTTAAGTACAGAGTTCAGACTTTTTGATGCAATGAGCTACTGACATCTTAAACAGGGATTCACAAATGTGCAGAGCATTGTATTTTGCAGAGGCGCCTACGTTCATGTGTTTTCGGCTCTTCCAGTGTGGACAGCTGAATGATGAAGAGCATTAACTGCGTAGGGAGAAGAAGAAACAGAGTAGGGGTGTAAGATCTAGTTTGTATTTTATTTTTTTTTCTAGTTTGTCCTTTAAACGTGGTGCATTTCAGTCTCTGGAGAAGATACTCAGGGTAACCTGGCCGTGGAAATGTAGGTCTGGGACTGAAAGGGAGGGCAGGCTTGAAGTCCATGGCCAGGAAGCATTCATGAGAGATGCTGAGGGAGAGGAGAGAGTGGAGAGGAAGGAGAAAAAGAAGACTGTGACAGAAATTTTGAAAAACTGGGCCAAGGAAGTGAAGGGGAAAGAACCAGCGGAGAGGTCTAAGACAAACCAAGAGACCTAACTGGGGCTGGAGAGGGGCACAAAAATTAGAGGTGGAGAGTACAATGTAAGATGAGTGCTAGAAAGAAACCATTGCATTTAGCAAGTAGGGGCTTACTGATGGCCTCAGAGAGAGTCATGTCAAAAGACTAATCACGTTTGTTGAGGAGGGGCTTGGGATCTGGGGCAGTGGTCAGTGTGGATGTACACCGGCTCCTCAAGTGGTTTGGCAAGCTAAACCAAATTTTAGGACATGTTTGTGATATTTTAAACTAACCCATCCTTCAAATCATGAACCACCAATCTCTAAGAGGATCCTAACATCACTGGTGTTTGTGTTCAGGGCTGCCTTCTTTTTTTTTCTTCAAGGTCAACCCACTTGCCATTAGATGTATCATCCTGGACATTTTGGACCATTTCTTATGTGGATTTATATCTTGAGCACCTGGCACCAAGCCTGGCAAGTAGGAAGCAGACAAGATACACTGAAAGTGGGTGATGAAGCAGGAAGCATCTAGGTGCAGTCCCAGTTCTGCCTGGCACTTAGGAGCAGAGCCTTGAACTTTCTTCTGATTCTTTGGACTTATAATTCTTTCTTAGTCTCCTCAGGGCTGAACCTCTGCCTTCCCTGGTTGATTTTTGATTCAGCCTCCTCCTTGGGCTAGCTCTTGTTCTTCTAGCATGCTATTTTGGTTTAGAACCTTTCCCCTCACTCTGGTACCTTGAAACCTAATCTCTGATGAAAGTTATGGTGACTGCCCAGTCATGGCAAAGATTTCAGCATGTTTGTACACCGGGGGCAAGGAACCAGGAGCAGGGCACTGTTTTGAAGAGGAAAAATGATATGAAACATAGTAATAAAACATAGGCTACTAGTGACTTGGACAGTAGGAAATCTAGCCAGGAATTTCCTGTGTATTGTAGGAAAGAAGTGATGGGAATTAAATGTCTGAAGAATGATGAATTTTATCTCCTTAAAAACAAACAAAACTTATCCTTGGATTGAAAGCAGCAGTATGTACCTGAGAGGCTTTGCAACATATACATTTCAGTTGGTGTGTGTGTGTGTGTGTGTGTGTGAAAGAGTGACAGACAGACACACACACACACACAGACATACTTTTCCATGGAATATTCTTATTCTTATATATTTATTTGTCTGGAGAAGAACAGTGATGCCTGGAAACAGGAGAATGGTGCACTGACTATGAAAAAGCCTGAATCCAAATAGCACCACACAACAACTTGATATCCTGCACCAATTAGTAAATATATTCTGTTCATGGTGACAATGGTGAAATGGGTCTCTGGATTCAGCATAAACAAAGTCACTTCTTACATTAACCACATTGCACCAACTGTTCTTGCTACTTTCCCTCAACATCTGCTGCCCCTGGGAGTTAACCTTGGGTGGACTGGAGCTCTTCGGGCACTAGGAATGAGGTGTGTGTGTGTGTGTGAGTGTATGAAAGAACCTCATGGGACCTTCATTATTGTTAACTTTTTTGGTCCATAACCAAGGGTCAACTGTGACAATGAAATATCCTTAGCTCTTGTTATGGGCTGCATTGTGTCAGCACCAAAATTCATACGTTGAAGTTCTAACACCCCAGTACCTCAGAATGTGACTGTATTTGGTGAGAGGGTCGTTAAAGAGGTAATTAAGGTTAAATGAGGTCATATGGTGGGCCCTAATCCAACATAACTGGTGTCCTTGTAAGATGAAGAGATTAGGACACAGACATGTACAGAGGAAGACCATGTGAAGACACAGGAAGACCCCCAACTGCAAGCCAAGGAGAGAGGACTCGGAAGAAATCAACTCTGTCAATACCTTGATCTTGGCCTTCTAACCTCCAGAACTCTGAGGAAATAAATTGCTGTTGCTTTAGCCACCCTGTCTGTGGTACTTCGTCATGGCAGCCCCAGCAAACAAATAGAGTTCTCGAATGAAAAGGAACATCTCCTTTTTCTTGGTCTCTAACGCACATCCAATTGGGAACATTCACCCTACAATTCTGTATGTAGGGAACTGCCCCAAGACTGCAAGACACATATGGCTTCTGAGCAGCTATTTTCCCCTTCCTGATCATGCCCCCTTGTGACCAATGACGGCACCTCTCCCTTGTGCCTACTGCCCCTTCCACTAAGGGGACCTGTAGTGAATATAAAAATACGACCCCTTCTGGAGACAGCAGAGCCTCTTTTATATTTCTCACTTAGCTTTAAATCATACCCAGAGTTCTGCAGTGGTGTTGAGACAATGGGGACAGGTGAGGACAGGGGGTGGAAAGCTATGTGGAATTCAATGCCATCTCAATACAAATGGCCCACACCATTGCAGGGGTGGAACTCAACAGAAACCTGAAATTACAGTTCTGTTCAATCCAATCAGTCACTTAGCCTGAAGACAGACTATTTTTTCTCTCCCGAAACAGAAGTCTTCTGTGCTTGAGATGAGAGTTTATTTTGGTTTAATTTTGTCACCCTCTGCAGGCTCAGTCTTGGCCTCCCTTTCTTTTAGGAACGGTCGTCGGTGGGTGAGATGGGTGGCAGGGTCAGGGGGCAGGAAAAGGCAAGGCAAACAGGCAGGGCAGATGGAGCATGACAAGGCTCCTAAAGCTGAACCCTCTCATCCACGGGTTGGGGTTAACCTTTAAACTCGAGCAGGCAGGCCCCTGCCCAGCTCTCCTTTATCAGCCTCCTTAAAGGCTAATTACTGCTGAATGGGTTCCTGAGGTTGGAAAAATTTCAAAGAATTTTTGAATACATCTCTACAGTTCTCTTAACAATAGGATCTATCAAACAGCAAGGGGAAGGCTCTGTTTAAAAGCACCGAGAGGAGATCAGATGAATGTGTTTGATTGCTAAAGTGACTAATTTATTTTTACACAGTATTAATGATGCTACAATAACCAATATCTATAGCCTGGTTTTGACAGTTTATTGCAAGGGTTCTCATTGTTTAAAAAAGAAGAAAAAGGAAAAAAAAAGAAAGTACGAAAGAAAGAGAGTGTTTTATTTTGCTACATTTCCATTTGTTAACAAAACTCCTCATAAGCAAAACCAGAGGTCATTAGCAAACAACCAAAACATGCCTGTCTCCAGAAGAATACAACTCCCTTCATCATTTAAAATACAGCTCTGCTGAAAACCCAAATCATGACAAATCCTTAACATGAAAAATTCAGTGCAGACTTGAAACCACCTGACTTTACTTTGGGTTTGTGTTCCTTAAAATTACATAGAAAATACCATAATCTTCTCTTCGTGCAGCTGGATGGGGGCCAGGGCCCTGGTTCCAGAGGCAAAGGGCAAAACTAAAAATCATGTCTGAACAGACAGCTCCACCCTCTCTCCCAAGTCCACTTGGCCCCGCGACAAAAAGTGAGGTCTAAAGCACATTCATCCACGGCCTGGGTTTTTGGCCAAAACTCAAGACTCTTACAGGACAAACAAAAATGAAATCCAAAATGTTATCACCCTCACCTTTAGAAGTCAAATGGCCCTAAATGATCGTATTGCATATATGGTGAGTAGTTCACATTTGCCATGTATCAGGGAACCAAGAGAGCTGTATTGAAATGTAGCTTTGTTTAGGAGAAGGGTCTTTAGCTGAAAGTTTAAATTCCAAAAATCACTTTGGAATTTTTGATAATAATTGAGTGAGGTGTCTACATATGTGTGCATGTGCATGCGTGAGAGAGAGAGAGAGAGAGAGAGAGGAAGAGAGAGAGAGAGAGATGTCCACACCAAATAAAACCCTTTGAGAGTGAAAGGTAGGAATGGGGACTCCACTGTGGGGGCCTGTTTGCTTGGCGCCCCCAGACTATGGGTAAACCTCTCTGTGCTCTTCATTCTCCTTCACTGAAAGCTTCAGTTCCTAAGGACTCACTCTCCGCAACGCCCACCCACTCTGACACCCCCGCTCTCTCATGTGCTTTGGATGGGTGAGAGCCAGGAGAGACTGTCAAATAATTTTTACCTCCTGCTGAGCTAGTGACAGGCTCAGTACAAATAAGTATATTGAGAAAGGACCTCCATGCCACAGATCCTATGGCCAGCCCTCCAACAAGACAATCTGGGGCTATGAATACCACCGTCTGGTCCCACTGGGGCAGATCAGTGCTAAAATGGTAGGGCCACGCTTTCCAAATATGCTTTCCCCTGATCCCCTAATCAAAACCCTCTGCTCCAGCCAGTGTCTGCATTCACAGCTGCAGAGTCCTCTCTGCACTCTGGAAACCTTTTGGCCCTCAAGCCTTTGTTCCCCTTGGAGAATGTTCTACTCTCTCCCCTTCTCACACGCCGTCCAATCCTGTGGTCCCAAATCAAGCCCTGCCTCACCCACAATGCCCCTCAAACACTCACACAGGCGCAGAGATGTCTCGGTTCCCCAGGCCTCAGACATTGTTTTGGGACTTCTTTTCAGGCACTGGGTCTGGGGCTGCCTTGGAGCCTGTCCGAGGCAGTTATATTTAAATATATTCTTACTTCATTCCTAAATTGTTGTTTAGTTTTCCAGGTAGAGCAAGGGTTTTTCTTTTTTTTTTAAGACTTCATTATTTAGAGCAGTTTTATATTCATAGCAAAATTGAGCAGAAGTACAGAGATTTCCCACATACCCCCTGTCCCGACACATGGACAGCCTTCCCAGAGTGGTAGATTTTTACAAGTGCTGAATCTACACTTGTACAACATTATCACTCAAAGCCCATCGAGGACATTAGGGCTCACTCTTGGTGATATGCATTGTATGGGGTGGGACAAATGCGTACTGACCTCTACTCACCACTGTAGTATCCCACAATGCAGTTTCACAACCCAGAAATGTCTCTACTAGAGCAAGGTTTTGCAGACAATTCTGGGGCCCTGGGGGTTTAATTCTCGAGGAGAAGGAGATGTAGGAGTTCTCTAGGAGAAATATTAATTTTATATTTTCCTCTGGGTAATACGAGTCAAGAGATGAGGTTAACCTGCTTTGGGTCAGCTGGATGTTGCCGCCTTCTAACCGTGGAAGTCAGAGGCCTGCAGGAGTGTTTTGGTATTGTCATGGCAGGCCAGGGGGAAGAGACCCTGAGGAACCATGAAGAGGAAATGGCCCATTTGTGTCAGGTGAAGGTCATTCTTGGAGTCCTCACATGGCACAGGGTCTCCAGTGAAGTCAGCCTGAGTCACACCATGTCCCTTTACTTTCAAGGAAACCTTGTCACTTAAGTTAATATAGTTCATTTAAATGGTATTTTGGGGGTGTAAATTTAATCTGTAATTTGGGGGGACTTATAAAATTATTTAAGAGTTATAACCTATAGCTCATACATATTTTATTTTTAAAGATATTATTTATTCATTTGAGAGAGAGAGAGCGTATGCGTGTGCCCGCCACCGGGGAGAAGGGCGGAGGGAAAGAAGCAGACTCCCCACGAGCCTGAGGCAGGGCTCGATCCCACAACCCTGAGATCAGGGCCTGAGCCAAAATCACGAGTCGACGCTCAACTGACTGAGCCACCCAGGCACCCCAGCTCATATATATTTTAAAACCTTCAGTGTCTTTTCATTACTCATTCAAACAGAACCCAAGCTTCTCCTTAGACCAACAAGACCATGCTTACTTGACCTCTGATTACCTTCTCAACCTCCTCTCCTGCCATTCTATTTTTGCTGCAAACATGGAGGCCTTTGTCCTGTTCCTCATACAAATCAAGTCAAGCTTGCTCCTCAGTTCGCAGTCATTTACATTTGTTCCCTACAACAGCCTCCTTCCCCTCGCCTTCAGAGAGCAAACTCCTTTTCATCACTTATGTCTACTCAGGTGTCCTCTCTGCAGAGAGGACTGCCCTAGTCACCCATCTAAAATAGCTGTCCCTGATGTCCTGTCACTCTCTACCTCAATCCTGCTTCATTGGTTTCCTAACACCTACCACTATCTGAAATTTATTATGTATAGTTGGTCCTCATTTATTAATGGATTCTGTATTTTTGCATTTGCTCACTCTCTAAGGTTTATTTGTAAGCTCCAAATCAGTGTTTCACAGTCATTCATGGACAAGGGCAGAGTGGAGGAAAATTTGAGTCACCTGGCATGCACATTCCCAGCTAAGGTTGAATAAGACAATGCTCTGCTTTCTTGTTTCAGTTCCCATACCATAAATAAATGCCCTTTTTGTAGTTTATTTGGTGCCATGATTTTTTATTTTTATAGTTTTTTTGTTGGTGATTTCACTGTTTATAATGGCCCCCAAGCATGGTGCTAAGTGTTGTCCAGTGCTCCTAAGCACAAGACTGTGATGTGCCTTACTGACAAAATACATATTTCTTTTTTTTTTTGAAAGAAAGAGAGAGAGAAAATGTGCGAGTGGGCGGTGGGGGTGGGGAGGGACAGAGGGAGAAGGAGAGAGAATCTCAAGCTGGTTCCATGCCCAGCATGAAGCCCAATGCAGGGCTCAATCTCACGACCCTGAGACCATGACCTGAGCTGAAATCAAGAGTCACTTAACCCACGGAGCCACCCAGGTGCCCCAAAACAAGATCATGTATTGGCTGATGAAAATGTAGTGACCAGAGGCTCTCAGGAACCTAATCCTGTATTTCCCCTAGAAACAATAGTTATGGGTCTGTGATTTCATTATGGCAACTTTACAGAACACAACTGCCATGAATAAGGATTGGTTATTATTATTTTTTTTTGATGTGCATACTTTTTTCTTCCCATCCAGAATGAACATGCCTGTGAAGTCAAGTATTTTGTCTACCTTTGTTACTTTGTTCAGTGTCTAGACCATAATAAGACCTCAATAGTTATGTATGAAATGAATAAATACAAGGAGTGTATACCTTAGTCTCTGTTTATATGTATTTGATTATAAAGAAAATAATTTAAGGTAATGTTGGAGGTTGGCAAGAACTTTTTCCTTTAAAGTCCATTCTTTACTCAAGTTTGAGTAACAAGATGTATACTACGCATCCACTGGTAGCAGGAACCATGTCTCATCTCTATTCTTGTGCAAGTCCTTGGTATAAGGTTAAACATACACTAAGTTCTTTTTTTTTTTTTAAGATTTTATTTATTTGCGAGAGAGAGAGAGAATGAGAGACAGAGAGCATGAGAGGGGGGAGGGTCAGAGGGAGAAGCAGACTCCCTGCCGAGCAGGGAGCCCGATGCGGGACTCGATCCCGGGACTCCAGGATCATGACCTGAGCCGAAGGCAGTCGCTTAACCAACTGAGCCACCCAGGTGCCCTACACTAAGTTCTTTTTGACTGTTGGTTTAATGAACAAATAATTGATCAAATATACTATTCTTTTGATTAGAAGGATAGAGAAGGCAATACTTGCCTTTACTTAGAATATATTTTTAAATATTTATTTATTTGAGAGAGAGAGAGCATGCACAAGTGGGGGGAGGGGCAGAGGGAGAGAATCTTTAAGCAGATTCCCCACTGAGTGCAGAGCCCAATGTGGGGCTTGATCCCAAGACTCGTGAGATCATGCCCTGAGCTGAAACCAAGAGTTGGATGCTCAATCAACTGAGCCACCCAGGTGCCCCTCTACTTTGTAGCAGAATCTTAATTAACTTTGTACTGCTATCAAGAAATTGAGAACACAAGCCACAGACTCAAAGAGGATATTTGCAAAAGGCATTTGATAAAGGACTGTTATCTAAAATATACAAAAAACTCTTAAAGCTCAATGATAAGAAAATAAATTACTTGATTAAAAAATGGGCCAAAGACTTTAACAGACACCTCAAAAAAGAAGATACATAGATGGCAAATAAGCATATGAAAAAATGTTCCATATCATGTCATCAGGGAAATACAAATTAAAACTTCAATGAGATACCTTTATACACCAATTAGGATGACCAAAATCCAGAACACTGGCAACACCAAATGCTGGTGAAGATATGGAGCAACGGGAACTCTCCTTCATTGCTGGCAGGAATGTCAACTATATGACATTCTGGAAAAGGCAAAACTACGAAGATGGTACAAAGATCAGTGGTTGCCAAAGGGTAGGGGTAGGGATGCATAGGCAGAGCACAGAGGATTTTTAGGGCAGTGACAATATTCTCTATGATAATATAAGGATGAATATATATCATTCTAAATTTGTCCAAACCCACAGAATGTACAACATTAAGAGGGGACCTTAATGTAAAGGATGAATTTTGCATGATTGTTAAAAAAAATTGCCCTATTATACTCTTACATGTTTTGCAATGATAACGCACAGGTTGATATGTATATTCCTGTGTTCATATGGGTGTACAGCTGATTGGACAGAATGGGGAAAAGATCAATGGAGTAGAAAAAGGTGATACACAGAGAATGCAGTTTTCAGAAATATCAATAAAGAATGAACAGAGGTGTCTTTGCAGGTCTGTAGGATGCAGCTGTGTTTCTGTCACTGGGGTGCTAGAATGAGGATTGAAATAAATTTGCAAAAAATATAAAATTTCAGAGTTTATCTTCTTGTTAATTAGAATATAACGGCTACTGGCTTAATTTCATTTATATGTGATGGGGCAATAAGATAATCGCCTACATTATATTTTAACCATTTGCTACTCTGACTGAAAGCAGTGGGAATACAGAATAGATGTGAAATATGGCCACCAATCTTAAGAAAGCTCATAGTTCAGTGGAAGAAGGAAACAATGAATAGATACAACATAAGACCTTTACATTATATTCGGGTGCTGAATTTCTTGGTGTTGATTGAAGTTATTGTAAGAATAGTTTCATGACTAGACCATGGTGCAGTATTAAACCAGATAAAATGGTTAAAGTTATTCAAGCATCTGAGTCCACTATTAAATGGCAAATAAAAATAGGTGGACAGTTCAAACTATTAAACCATTTTTTTTTCTAACACAATGATTTCCAACAGACTCAATTATAATCAGTGTGAGGCGGAAAGGATATGAGACTAAAAGGATATGGGGATCACTCCTCTCATGACACTGGTTTTCTTTTCGGTAAAATTAGGGAATTAAACAAGCGATCTGCAGCGTTCTCCTCAAGTCTGATTTCTAAGACTTAAACCAGATTTTCTTGTTGCCCTTCTTTCTTAATTCCCCACACATGGACTTTGATTCTATAAAGAACATAAACACTGTTTATTTGAAAAGAAAATGTGGTATATTTATTTAGTCACTATTCCATGTGGCGCTGGCATCGTACCTAACTTCATGGAAAGCTCCTTCCACAGCTTCTAGAGCCTCGACACACACCTTCATGTCTAAATACTATTTCTGGATACGTAATTCTTCCTATCTCTCAGTCTTTTTCTATTTTCTTTCTAGATATATTCAAGTTCATTAATCATTTCTATCCTTACTAGGTTTTGGAAGGGTTTTTTTGTTTTTGTTTTTTGGGCTTTTTTTTTTTTGCTTACTTGTTTGACCTTATTACTGGAAACACAAATTGGAAAGATTGTATTTAGAACTTTTGGGGCTGATGGTTAGATGCTTGTCCAAAAGGGTGGAAAACCATGAAATGCAGGTTGAGGTGTTTGAAATGATTAAGAAAGCAAGTAGAGCTGTGTCAGAGTTTCCATAGCTATGTTCCAAGGAATACTGTTCTCTCAGTATGCTTGGGTAAAAATGAGTCCCATGTCCAGATAAATCTGGGGATCTCTGCATGCCATATACCCAGAATAAGTTAAAAAGGCCTCCCTGCTAAAGATACTTGCTCACTTTAACTCTTTCAGTATCTTTTTAAATCATGGAACTCCTCCCACCATTCAAAAAAATGCAAAGACACCAACCTCAGAAAAATGGGTAATAATTTTGTCACAAACTTGGCAAAGAAAACATGGTCATTCCCTGCTCTTAAGAAACTATTTTTCCAAACAGACAGACTTTTAAGAGATGGGGGAAGGCATTGTTAGAGAAGATCACGGCTGTTCTAATTCATTAGAGATCCAGATTAACACAAAATACTGTAAAAAAGAAGAAACAAGAGCACACACATGCACATACTCACAGATACTTCACATTTAATTTTGATGGTTCGTGGATTGCTAAATTAAAGAAATGGCCTTAGTAGCAAAAGAATTAAAAACTTAGATGATTTACTGATCTTTGTAAAAGGAGGGTAATTGAGGGAGAGAAAAATCAAACCAATCAGGCATAAATTAAGTTCCATAGGTGGGTGGAAGCCAAGAGTCTCAAGCATAACCTTCCTGGATTGGTGACCCATTACACCTCTTAACGCAGCTAGGTCTGGCAGAGTGTTAAAGGGGAAATCTGGTTTAAAAGTTAAGTTTTTAATCATTAAGGAAGGTCCTAAGTGAGGAGGAAACTGACAACTTATAAGAGACTTCTTACTTTTGACTTGGGCTTAGTTCAAGCCAACGAACCAGGGGACAGGAGAGAACACTATTTCACTCTACCGCCAATTCCACAACATTCCTCTCCAGTAACTTCCACAGAGCTGGTGAGCTTCCAGTAGTAAACACTGAGGTCTGTTTCCCCAGAATTTATGGGAGGGCCTGTTACTCTCCTTTGGAAGAGAAAATAAGAGTTTTCAAAGATTAATTATATTTATTTTTCCTCTACAAAACTTTTATTTATTCCTTACAAAGTACTAGAAGAATGAGGACATTCTCCCAATTTTTATTGTCCAAGTTGATAAAGTAGTAATTTGTCATAATGGTCCAATTCTACTCATTCCATATTGAGTGTAATACTGGCAAACTAACACATATCAGACACAGGACAAAGATGAACAAAATATCCTATTTTGAGAAAAAGTGTGTAAATATGTACTAAACAGTCAACCAAGTTAAAAGAAACACGTAGAAGTTGTATAAGTAACTGGCATTAGAATATACTAAGAAAAAATCCTTACATGTGCTTTCTTTAGACCTAGGACAAATGACAGTTTCTCCATCTTCTTGTCCTGCCATATTTAAATCTTCTTTGAGAAGTCAGGACGTAGTGGGGTGGGGACAGGAGTATCAAAACTAATGGGGCTCTGAGTAAGGATCAGAATTACTAGTGACACAAGTTTCTTGGAACTAACTAGGATGAGGAAGAGAGAATATATCTTAGGCTCAAAAACTTAAAAACAATTATAAGTGGATAAAAAGAAAAGTCCAACTGAAGACACAATGAAAGAACAAGTAAACATAAAGCTAGCAGAAAGGTCAGATGAGACAATTCTGCAACAATCCATTCAAGATGGCATCCTGCGGCAGCATATTTACAAAAATACACTTAGAATTATATGCTATCACTGGTACAATGCAGTCATGTGGAAGTCTTCAGTCGAATGCAGCTTCTACTATTATTTTGATTATTACCGTTGTCGTCTTCATGATCATGATTGGGCTTCATCTGCATATTTAAGTGTAGTGGTGAATTAGGAGGGAAGTCTCATGAAGGGATGTAAAAGTAAACATTCTGGTCAATCAAGATGCTACTCCTGAGTGTGGTAGAACTGAAGAGTGTTCATTAATGGTCTAATCAAGTAATGTTAAGATAGGAGGGGCTATGGGATGTGCGGAGAGGCTCATGTGGAAGCCACGTATTGCTGGTAATCTGAGGAAGCAGTCATCCCATGTAGCACATGACGCTCACACTGTGGGTCAGAATCCTGAGGGGGAGGGGACATGTCCTTAGTGCCCAGTCTCATGCTGCATGACATTAAGCCACAGGTGATGAGACCCCACTTTACCATAAGCTATGATTCTTATCGTCTTCAGAAGCAAGTCTCTTCTCCAGCCATGGCATCACAGACTGTCTTTCATCATCTGGTCCCTTTTTGCCCCCAGAGGCACCCTTTTATTCTTCCCTTCTGGTCATCTGGCCCCCACTGCTCCAGCCCAACTAAGCCAGTTTAATATCCAAATAATGACAATATCAACTATAATTATATTTAATAGCAATAACTGCATTGCTCCTTCTTTCACAGTGCTTACTGCTCTCTGCCTGGCACTGTTCTGAGAGCTTTATACACACAAACTCATTTAATCTTCACAGGTACCCTATGAGGTAGGTGGTATCGTAGTGGCCATGGTAGAGATGAATAAACAGCAGCACAGACATGGAGAGTAATTTCCCTGAAGTCACACAACGAGGGTGTCAACTATCCCATGCTTCTGTTTTTGAACACTCCGTTCCTTTTACTGGAAGGCCCTTCCCCGTGTGTCCCTTTACCGAACGTAAGTCCTTCAAACCTCAGTTTGGATGTCGCCTACTTTGAGAAGCTTCTTTAGCACATTCCCTTCTCTATCCTCTCACCAACAGTTTCAGTTTGAGTTTGGATTTTTTTCTTATAAACTATGATTTAGAGAGAGTCAAGCCCCCTTTTTCGGGGGGAACTCATATCCCACAAAAGACAGACTTTGCCAGGGGTCTCTGCATGCAAGTGGGCTATGGTGCCCCAAAAGAGGATTGTCAGCCTGTTGAGGAACCTCTTCTCTCACTCCCTTGGATAAATATCCTCCAGAGTGGGAGAGATCGCTAAGGACGCATACTCTGGTTGCCCAGCTCTCCAGATCATTCTCACAAACTAATTGGAATCCTACTCATCTACTTCGTAAGAAAAATATTTAGGAGGCCACTCTGCTCCTGGATGGTTGCCTTAGATTTTTTTTTTTTCACAAAATTACAGTTTCTTAAATATTTCCTAATAGGATTTTTAAAGCTTAACCTCAGTTTTCTAATTATTATATTTCTAAATTATGGCTATGAATTTTACTGCTCAAAACCACTGCTAACTAAATATTTGCTACAGTATGTCTTTAATGTACATCTTTTAAAAACCCAGGGATTATTCATTCATGTATTAATTCAATGTTTTATTAAGTGTCTACCAGGTGCCACGCACTCTGCCAGGTAGTGGGGATACAGACAGAATAATATGAGCTTACTCTCAAGGAGCTCATGGTCTTACAGGGATGGGTTGGAAACTCCATATACACTAAATGTGATTCAGTGAGCAAGACAAAACTATTTTTATTATTTCATTGTGTGTAATATAGCCACATTTAACATTTATTACAATACATAATCATTTTTGGTGGATTCATTTTAAAGGTAAAACACCACTACTTTTCCTTAAAAATGAAATTTTTCCAAATTTTTTTATTCATAAAAAATTGAAATGATCATTTTTCCCTCATAGCTAAGATGGAAAAAATATCAGGTAAGATTGTCATCTTACATTTAAACCCTGGCAGAGGATGTCAACATGAAATAGGTAATATTTATTGATTTCACAGTAGTTGCTTAGAAATTGAAGATTATCTTTCTAATTTGTGCTAAGTCATCACCCTTCAGTCACTTAGAAAATCTTGTTTTCAGATTCTCCGTTTTGTTCAAAGACGCTTTGTTGAAAGGACTGAGAGGTAGGTTAGCTGCTAGGATAGATTATACAGTGTCAAGATACATTTGAGGGAAGTCAGTGATTTCCATCAATCAAATATGTGTTGTGAATGGTTCTTAGATGACAGATCCCAGGGTGCTGCCCAGGAATCACATCCAATGTCAATATGTGGGTTAAGTCAGACCATCTACCTGACCAGTAGGGTCATAAAGGTCAACATAAAAGAACTGAATTTTAGGGCCCCAAAGTTTTAACAGAGAAAGCATTTGGAGGCTATGATCAATACAAGCAGAAGAAATTCTAGCCCTTTGAAGACTAAAGGAATAGACTGAGCTGGCAAATACATGAACAGTATCAAGAACCTAAATCCTTACGAAGCTGTACCTGGACCAAAATAAATATTAACCCAATGTTTAATTGGAATCCACTGAAACTTTCCAAACTGGATGCAATGATAAAAAGTCCAAAGACTCATAACTTGTCTAGCCACTAAGCTAAACTACAGTACAGGAAAAAAATTACCCAAAACCTCAGCAAACAGAAAAGCTGAGTGGAATAATGAATGTTTTAATCCAGCCAAGAGTTCATACTTCATTTCTAAGTATCAACTCCAGCATTTCTTGATGGATGGGAAGTTTAATGGGCTAAGATATAGTAAAAGGTAAGAGTTGGTACTCAATAGAATTTATTTAGGCAATGCATTTTTTTAAAATTATTTTTTAAAAGGATCATCAAAGATAGGCTTTTAAGTATGCAGCTTTTTACTGCTCTCTTAAAAACAGCCTCATTGATATATTGTAGAAGCATATTCCAAGGGACTGCTCAACATTATTGAAATAGCAAAGTCATGAAAGGAAATGAAAATGGCAAAATGCCCTTGGAACAAGCAAGAAGGAGGGCAGGGCAATTTTTGAAGGGGGAGATTTAGTGGTGATCATGGAGATAAAGAGATTGTAGGAGGTAAAACTGCAGTTTGGTGGGAAAAGGCAGAAGGTAAACAGGATGGGAAAGGGACAGCAAGGTCAAGGACAGGGTGTCTGTGCTTTGTTTTGTTTTTAAAAAGTTGAAGGGCAAATGGGGCAGACAGAGAAGAGAGACAGATGATGGTTTATTGTGGGAATTCACATGAAAGATCTAGGAGAGGCCTCCATGAGGACAGGTAGAGAATTTACACTCTCTCTGTATCTTCCAGGTTCTATTTGCACACGCCCGTGAGGGCACAATGATTGTTTGCTCTTACTTATTCATTTGGACTCTCCCATATATCGCCTCTATGGTAATCAAACATAACAATACTATTTTCTACACGTGGTTATATTTTTACTCTTTATCCACTAAGACAAGGGTGATTCTTTACTTCCCTTGCATGGAATTAAAACACAATATGTTGATAATTAAGGTGATGAACAAAGCTCCTCTTACTATCAAAAATGGTTGTGTTAGTATGCTTAAAAAAAAAGTACACTGTTAATTATTATAAATTAAGTTCCTGACCAAAAAAAAAAAAAAAAAGAGCCTCTGTCACTAACATGCAGTTACTTATTCTCTCTTATTAATTATGATGATGAAACCAGAAAGAATCATGTTAAAATTTCAAGATTCTAGAACACTGTTAGGTAGGTTAATTTTCCACCTATAGTCAATGTGGCTTGTTGGTGCTCATGAACCAAACCACTCTTTTGGGAACTGTTTAGAAGGCTAGACCTCCCAAAATATATGGTATTGTGTTCTTCCTTTAGCCTTTCTCAATTCAAAAATTCAAAATGTGCAATCTTCATGGGAAATTTAAGTAAAACCCTATAAAGTTAACAGTAATATTAATTTTTCAAATCACAAAGAGAATTGGCAATGCCTGTATTTTCTCCAAATATGCCTTTTCATTTAACTACAATATTTCTGAAATCCTATGTACAGAAATTTTGTGTTTTAGTCTTGCTCTTTAAAATCATAGCTTCTCTCTGTCTAAAAGTGTGTGAAGTGCTACTATCTCGTTGGCAGTCACATTACTTATGCAGAGTGAGTGGATATGGACTTTGCTAAAGTCTTCAAGATTACATTCATTTTGCTCAGTGTGCTAATTGCAGCGTAACATTCTCCCCTGGAATACAGATTTTCTCGCCTATTTTATCTTTGTGTTAGAAATGAGAATTCTTGGTCAGTAGAATGTACAAAATGCATGTCTGTGTTACCAAATTTCCCCGTTGTTTGATTTGCCTTTAAGCTTGGGGGGGGTGTATCTTTTTGAGCTACACTTATTTTTATGCACAAAGTATTATATTGCAGCTACTTTTAAAATTTGATTCCTGACTAGTTCAAAGTCTTATTTCTTAGCATCAACACTTTCTACCATTTGAAGGATTCTTCCTTATGGGATTTAATTTGTAATCTTCTATGTTCTGAACGTTTGTGTTCCCCCCAAAATCCATATGTTGAAATCCTAATCCCCAATGTGATGGTATTAGGTGAGGCCTTGGGGAGGGGCTTAGGTCACGAGGGTGGCACTTCATGAATGGGGTTAGTGCCCCTCTAAAAGAGACCTCACAGATCTCCCTAGCCTTTCTGCCATGTGAGGACACGCAAGAAGGTGCTGGCTATGAACCACGAAGAGGGACTTCACCAGAACATGCCTGTGCTGGCATCCTGATCTTGGGTTTCCCAGCCTCCAGAACTGAGTCAAATAAACTCCTGCTGTTTAGAAACCACTCAGTCAGTGCTATTTTGTTATAGCAGTCCAAAAGGACCAAGACATAATCTTCGGTGTGAGGGTATCACTACCTCGATTATCAAGTAAGCCTCCCCCATAATCTTTTTCATCTTTGTTTAAATGATCAGATGACTCCAAGTTACACAATGAGTTTAAAGTAAAGATTACCAAGATCACCATCACTGTCAGAAGGGTCCAAAAAACAATTACCCATCTTATTTTTCTCTCTGTTCTCCAACTATCTGAAAATTCTCATTGTCAGCAAGAATGAAAAAAACCCAAAGCCTTGATATCCAGTATTTTCTTTCTTTTTTTTAATTTCCAGTATTTTCAAAACAATATTTATATTTTCACTTTGCCCTTTTTATAAAGATAAAGGAGGTTACTTTCTGTCAGTCTTGTAAAATAGACTAGTAATTTTAGGAGATGTTGCTACCATTTCCTTTAAATTTTATGCATGTTTAGATTAAGAAGAGGAGAAAGACTCTAGCCAGTGTTGCCAAGAGCATCAAGTAGAACCATTGCTCCTATAGGACACCACCACAAAGGTTATGATTAATTTGGGGGTTTCAAATATATTCCCAGTACAAACCCTTGGCCAGAACAAGTAGGGTATTAATTATATCACTGACTGAACCTGACTGGGGGGTAGGACAATGATTTCCCTTCTCCTGTCTGAATCCTGAACTAGCTCCCCAGTTCCCTAACACAACCCTGATGAGAAAGGAGAGACACCTCAAAATAAAGGAACTGCCCCACCAGCTCTGTAGGATGGGGAATTTGAGACCGAACTTCAAGTTGGTTTAGAGCATGGCTCTTCAAATTCTAGCAGCATGGGGATCGCTTGGAGGGCTTATTAAAACACAGATTGGTGGTCCCACTTCCAGAGTTTTTGATGCAGAATGTCTGGGAATGACACAGAGAATTTGCATTTCTAATAAGTCCCAGGTAATGCTGCCCATGATGATCAAGGGGCCTCACTTTGAGAAGCCTTGGTTTAGAACTGCAGAGGAGTGGTATATCCCCCGCACCTGAGTTTGTCAACCTGCTAGACCTGCTACAGTAAGTTGGGGACAGGTCGTGCACAGCTTTTTTATTTATTTTATTTATTTCTTTATTTTAGAGAGAGAGAGAGCGCGTGGTGGGGAGGGGCAGAGGGTGAGGGAGAGAGAGAAACATAAACAGGCTCCATGCTCAGGACAGAGCCCCATGAGATCACAACCCTGAAATCATGACCTGAGCCGAAGAAATCAAGAGTCAGACGCTTAACCCACTGAGGCCCTGCTGTGGACAGCTTTGAATGCCAGATTCAGGAGGACTTTAGAGAGTCCACAATGACCGCCTTACACAATTCCTGGCACTCTTGTTAAAACTTAAGACATCACCTATGAAATGCATCTTTGATATTTAGCCCCAGCTGCTCTCAAATTGGTGCCGTTCAGATATCCTCTGGAGTCAGGGGTCTGTCCCATCTCTTGTATGACCTGCAATGCCCCTCCTCCCCCCACCACACCCCACCTCCCATTGCTGTCGGCAGCTGAGCGTGCCTCTGACTTCACCAGAGAATAGGGACCTTCTCTCATTCTCTGCTTACCCTTCCACTTCCATGTAGCTGAACCCATCCCATCTTTCTCCAGCCTTAGCAGTGTCCTGCCTCTACTCCCCTCCCCAACCCCACACAGCACCTGAGAGCATCTTTCCTAACTGTCAGACCACTCACCATCCATCTGTATTCTTCCCTGGCTCCTTCTCTTCAGGCCACAAACATGCTCAAGTCTCTCAGAAAGTATAATAACCAAATGCTTTGTGGGCTTGGCTTTCCCAACTAGCCCCTGCTCTGTCTCCCTCAGTGCCAGCCCTAGTCTCAAAGAGTGGTCTTCCCTCCTCACTCCACAACCAGCCGCAGTCTGCGCTGGGGCCAAAGCCACCCTCTTCTTGCTTGTCCATCCGTGTATTCCTTCTCTTCCTGCAGCCCCCGTGGCTCCACGGTTGTACCCTATCCTCTTTGATTTACATCCTATTCTTAATTTTCTCTTGGGGTAAATGGCTGACTATAAATTGATCACTGTCACATCTAGATCTTTTTTTAAAAGTCAGCTCTACACCCAACATGGGGCTTGAACTCACAACCCCATGACTGAGTAGATTTTTAACCTCACTCTTATCCCTGAGCTCCACTACTTTCAATCACCTTTCAGGAATTTCCAGGTGCTTCAGCTGGAGCGTGCCCCAGACGGCTACTTTTCTACCCCCAACCTAAGCCTGCTCTTCCTCTATTTCCTGTCTCTGTCACTGGCACCACCATTCTTCCCCTCAGATGCCCAAGGCAGAAATATCAGGATTGCCACTGATTCTGCCCTCAAATCAAGTCAGTTGGTCTCCACGTCCGCTAGCTGGTTTCAGACTTGTGTTCTCTTCCACAAGCTTACCATCGCTTCTGCTAGCAAAATTCTGGCTCTCACCTGGATGGTCAAACTAGCCTTCTAACTGGATGTCCTGTCCCTGGGCTTAGCATGCTGGTGTGGAAGAAAACACAGCTTTGGGGGTCACACTAATTTGGGTTCAAATTACAGTTTCCCCAAGTTCTCGCTGAGCCCACCCGGGCAAGTTACTTCAGCTCTCACATGCCTACTTCTTCTATAGAATGGGGTAATGCATCCACTCATGAGTTGACTGTGAGGACTTACAGGACCATTCCCCGTATGTAACATATTTAGTGCAGTGCCCGGCACACAGTATGACCGCAATAAATGTTGGTTTCTACCCTCCTGCCAACCCCTATAAATTCATCTTCCATAGAAAACTCCCCTAAATTCCATTTTGATTAGTTCGGTCCTAAAATGACTTGCCATCATTTATAAAATAAAAATAAATCTGCATGATCAAGTATAAACCTATCTTTCCAGCTCATTGCATGCATTTCCTGAGTGGATCCCTGCCTTTCGGCCATTTCGATGAAAATGGCTTCTCCCTTGTTGATTCAGCTGCTGGAATGCAGCCCTGTCCTGTTTGCCAGGTAAATGACTCCAACAAAGTTTCTGCTTCAATGTGAAGCCTCCCTGACCTTGGTTTAGTGAAATCTGGTGTGCTGGTGGGTGGAGGGAGGGCAATGTCACGTGTTTTAATCCTTCCCTCCTGTATGCTGTCCTCATTAGAAGTTGCAAGAATTACCATTCTGTTCAGAAGTCCAGGCTCCTTTTTTTTTTTTATTTTTCCCTTCCCATTCTTGATAAATTCTTAGAGCATTTTCTAGGAATCTCTGTTAGTACTTATTTACTTTAACCAACCACTAGTGCTCTCCATGTTTCCCATTCCATGATGAACTCATTTGCCTCCATCTTCAGCCTTCTCCTGGAAAGTTCCCTCTGCTGCCTGTCTCAGGGGAACACTCCCTCTCCCATAAATTCACTACCTCCCCTGCTGTCTTCTCAAGTAGAAACTGTTCATTCCTGGCTATTCTGTTTCAGAAGAGTGAAATAAAGTATTTGCTCTCCAGGGTGTAGACATCCAGTAAAAAACCCTGTTTCTTTTAAGCTCAGGCCATGACTCTGTATCATGCTTTCCCTCTTCTGATTGCTCTTCTTAATTCACTGAAGACTTAAGCACTGGGCTTATGATCTCCTTTTCCATCCCAGTCTTGCCTTTATTCTGGCCCACTTCAAAGCCCAGAGCCCACAAGCACCTTGACTTTTTATTTCCAGGACCCCCTCAGCTCCAGAGAACTTTATGTCCACTTGACTTCAGTGACAATATGACCAAATCCTGGAACTTTGTTTATTTGGTTGGTTGGTTGGTTTGGTTTGTTTTTATCACTTGGAATTATTTCAGTTGTGAATTACTAAATCCAAACATCTCACTTTCTAACAATAATCTCTTATTTTACTAGTTCTCTTACTCAATTCCTTCCTTCATACTTGTTCTTTGATCTTATAGGGGCTTCCAACAACCCCTTGCTCCCTTTACTTTCTCCAGTCTGTTTTCACTTCCTTTCAGCCACAGCGTAAATCCTTAGCCTCTAACATCAAACACGCTCTCGTCCTTATTTCTGATCCCATGTTCTATTGTCCTGCCATCACATTCTGGGAAAGCTTTGGCCCTGGAGCCAACTATGTGTCCCCCTCATCCACGTCCATATCTGTGCTGTTAAGTTCTCTTGGAGGAAGTTGGCCCTGAAGATCGATGCCACTAGAACATTCTGGTCTTCAACCCAGCAGGGTCCTCCACACCCCCAGAGTCCATCTTTGCTTCCCTAATCAGCTCTTCCTCTTCTTTCCCATGACCAACCACGACCTGCTCCCTCCGACACCTCTGCTTCCCACTCAGCAGACTACTTCATCTCCTGTTTCACTGAGAAAACAAGATCACATGAGACTTCCCTCTGCTTTCATTCACCAAACCTACACACTTGCACATATTTCTCCCCTTCTTTTCCTGTTCCTTTGTTACAACAGAAGATATGTCACTGCCCAAATTTAAACTTTACCCCCTGCCTGTGCTATGCATCTCATTCACTCGAACATCTTCAGGACCCTTTCTCTGTCTTACACTTGCAGTGTTTCTACTCTGTCTTTGATGGCTATTTGACAATGGCAACATCCTCAAGAGTCTCTACCATCTTAAAAAAAAAAGAAAGAAAAAAGAAGAAAAACTCTCTCTACCTCCCATCTTGCTCTCCTCATAGTCAAATTTCTCGATTTTTCTTCAGTGCTTCCTTGCTTTCCACTCACTCCTTAACCCATTGTTATTTGTGTCCCATCCTCAACACACCAGTGGAAGGGTTCTTGCCATGGGCATGGTGAGGCTACTAAATACAATGGATGTATTTCAGTCTTGATGATACTTCCATGAAGTATTTGTTACTCTTGATCACTCCCTTCTCTTTTGTTTTTTGGGTTTTTTTAGTCTTATATTATAGAACATTTTTTTTTTTAAAGATTTTTATTTATTTGAGCAAGAGAGAGAGTGAGCACAAGCAGGCAGAGGGGCAGAGGGAGAAGGAGAAGCAGGCTTCCCGCCAAGCAGGGAGCCCGAAGCGGGACTCCATCCCAGGATGCTGGGATCATGACCTGAGCCAAAGGCAGACGCTTAACTGTTGGAGCCAATTTCAAACATATTCAGAAATAGAATAATATCAATATCCAGCTTCAATATTTATCAATACTTGCACAATCTAATTCATCTATGTCCACACACTCTCCCCTCCCAACTATTTTGAAACAAATCTCTGACATCAGATGATTTCTTCTGTAAAATTTCAGTGTGCATCTCTAAAAGGTAAAACCACTTAAAATGATCAAAATATAATTATCATACCTAAAAATAATAATTCATAAATATCATCAAATAACTAGTCAGTTTTCCCATTTCCTAACAGCCTTCTAATTTTTTTTTTGAAGGGTTGCTTGTCTGGATCAGGAGCTATATAGGATTCATATCTTAAGATTGGTTGAGATGTCTCAAGTACTATTTTGTTCTATTTTGTTTTGATATGTGGTTTCCACCTCCATTTCTTTTTTTTTTCTTTGAAAAAAATGGGGGTTTTGGTGTAGAAATGAGATCAGGTGTCCCGTAGATTTCTCCACAGCCTTGATTTGGCTGATTCCATCCCTGTAGTATTTAATATTTTGCATCTTTATCTCCTTTTGCCACTAAATTCAGAGATCTGGTGGAGTAATAGGATTTGAATTTGATTTGGGGGACAAGCCTACTTCAAAAGTGGCATTGTAGGCAAGATGGCAGAGGAGTAGGAGACCTGGATTTCGTCTGGTCTCAGGAATTCAGCTGGATAGGGATCAAACCATTCTGAACACCTACGAACTCAACAGGAGATCGAAGAAAAGAATAGCAACTCTCTGAACAGAAAAGCAACCACTTTCTGGAAGGTAGGATGTGCGAAGAAGTGAATCCGAGGCGATATTCGGGAGGACAGACGGCGGGGGAGGGGGCCTCCGTCAACCACTACCAGCAAGTGATAGAGCCGCGAAGCACAAAATTGGAACTTTTGGAAGTCGGCTTTGCTGGGGACGTCGCTCCAGTGGCTAAGCAGGGGTGGAACCCTCGTGGGGACAGTGTGGTCTCAGGACCCTCGGGGTCACAGAAAGACCGGGGGTGCCTGAATGCGGCAGAGCTCCCAGGTATCGGAGCAGGGAAGCCAGCTGCAGAGACGGAGCCGAGGAGTGGGCTCTCAGCTTGGGGTTGCCATAAACTGTGATCTCCGGCATAGTCAGGCCACTGCTCCTCCAGCAGGGACCCAACAAGCGGCAGATCCAGGGAGACTCCCCATCCTCCCCCGGGAGGAGCGGCACGGGAGCGCACCACAGGGATCTGCTGGGTTTGGAGACTCCACACGGGTTCCTGCGCTAGAGACAAAAATGCTGGGTCACAGTCCGGGTGAGCATGGAGTGCGGCCAGAGACCGGGGAGATGGGAGTGACTGACTGCTTTTCTCTGGGGGCGCACTGAGGAGCGGGGCCCCAAGTTCTCAGCTCCTCCAGGGCAGAGATTGGGAGGCCGCCATTTCACTCTCGGCCACCAAAGCTGTACTGAAAGCTTGCAGGGAACAAAAGCTTCCGACAGCAAACCCGAGCAGATTACTTAGTCTGGACCGGCAAGGGCGGGGCAATTCTGCCTCCGGCAAAGACATTTGGGAACCACGGCAACAGGCCCCTCCCCCAGAAGATCAGCAAGAACAGCCAGCCAAGACCAAGTTTACCGATCAATGAGAACGGCAGAACTCCAGAGCTAGGGGAATACTGCACATAGAATCCATGACTTTTTTACCATGATTCTTTAGTCTTTCAAAGTTAATTTTTTTTTAACTTTTTTTTTTTTGAATTTTTCTTTTTCCCTTTTTCAACCAACATCTTATCAATCCCTTTTTTTAAAAAAAACATTTTTATTTTTAATTTTTAGAGTCATATTTTATCCCTTCATAGTAGTTACCCTTATTTTTGAAATATATATATAAGTTGTTCTCTCTTTAAAATGTTAGAGATACAGTTTCTTCTAACAGATCAAAATATACCCTAAATCTCTAGTGTCTGGCTTTGTTCTAGTTTCCTGCTTGATCACATTCTCTCCCTTTTTTTTTTTTAAATCCTCTTCTTTCTATTTTCAAACAACTTTTTATCAATTCCTTTTATAAAATTTTTTATAATTTTCATCTTTACAGTCATATTCCATCCCTTCATCATATCAACCCTTATTTTTGTACATATATAAGTTTTTCTTTCTTTAAAAT
>NC_138380.1:61747688-61820127 GCF_054177405.1 Leptonychotes weddellii
ATTGTGCAAGACTGTTGAATCACAGATCTATACCTGTGAAACAAATAATGCAATATATGGTAAGAAAAAACAAAAGAAGAAGATAGCAGGAGGGGAAGAATGAAGGGGGGGGAATCGGAGGGGGAGACAAACCATGAGACGATGGACTCTGAAAAACAAACTGAGGGTTCTAGAGGGGAGGGGGGTGGGAGGATGGGTTAGTCTGGTGATGGGTATTAAAGAGGGCACGTTCTGCATGGAGCACTGGGTGTTGTGCACAAACAATGAATCATGGAACACTACATCTAAAGCTAATGATGTAATGTATGGTGATTAACATAATAAAAAAATTTTTTAAAAAGTGGCATTGTATACTTCCATAACTATGATTGTTTCTATTTTTACAATGTTATCAGCAATAATCACTAATATTCAAATCCTGTCTTCCTATATTAGCTGGAATATTTCTATAAAGAAAAACATCTCCTCATCAATTATTTAGTAGCTCTGAAGTACAAATCATAGAAAAGACAGAATAAATGTTTGATTCTTTCAGAATAATTGACTGATTCTTCCTTTTACTTATTAGTTTCCAAAATATTGAGTTGGCTTTCTTCATGTCCCCCAAAGATGACTAATGATTTTCTTTTTCCTTTTTTCAGTATTATTATGAACTCATGAATCTATTACCCTCGTTGATATTCTTTGGCCTGCAGAAGCTTATTCAATTTGGCTTCTAAGACCTTTGACAAGAAATACGTAGTGTTTGGTAGCTTCCTTGCTTTCTTTTATGATGAAATATTCCAGGCTCATTTTACCCATTTCCTGCTCCAGGAATCAGGAATCTAGACTGTAGAATCAGTAATTTCTTCCAGGATCTCTGGTTTCTTTTAGTGAAAGTGGTATTTAGAGAGCACAAACTGGACACCAGGAGTGTCACTTTTACTGGATTGGTCATTGTTTCTAGACCTTTTTGTTGAATATGTATTTTTTAGGTTTAAAGGTAATACACACCACAAATTCTTACTAATACATCCAACTTAAATTCAGGATTACTGCTGAGGTTTTACTCAATTCAAGCACTTGTATCTCCTTTCAACCCAGCTGGTAGCACTCCTCAATGACACGAACGCAGTCATTTATCTCATGATACAAACACAATGGTATCAGAGTAACAGTGACAAAACAATCACCAGCAACGTGTACTAAAAGTAGTTTAAAATTTTTTTGTAGTTCTTTTTATCCTTAAAATATATCCCTTTTGGAATGTATAGATAAAACATAGGATTTTAAAGTCAGAATCATTCCATACCGTAATGTTTTGCCTCCAATTTGAACTACACTAAGGTTGATTTGTTTCATGTTACTTCACATTTTTAAGATTTATATATTTATTTACTTTAGAGGTGGGGGCAGGGGCAGAGGGAGAGGGAGAGGGAGAGAATCTCAAGCAGACACCCTGCTGAGTGTGGAGCCGGACGCGGGGCTCCATCCCACAACCCTGAGGTCATGACCTGTGCTGAAACCAAGAGTTGGACGCTCAACTGACTGAGCCACCCAGGCGCCCCACTTCACATTTCTTAGGTAACACTTTTAAAATTTTATTTTGTTTTGTAATTATGTAAAATATTTATATGGTTCCCAAACCAAAGGTACGAAGTGTCTTTTAAAAAGTATGGCTATTCTCTTTCTTTCAGCCTCCTGCCTCCCTGTAAGGAATAATTTTGTGTATGTGTGTCTATCTTTCCAACTTTTAAAAATATATAAATAAATATTAAACAATGACAACATACTACTTACACTTTTCTCCACCTTGCTTTTCTCATTTAAAAATATATCCTAGACATCACTCCATAATAGTATGAAGAAATCTCCTGCATTTCTTTCTACACTTGAATCGTACTCTCTCATGTGGACTTAAGTTACTTTTGATTTGTCCACAGCCCTAATGATGGGCTCTTGGGTCCTTTCCAGTCTTTTGCTATTCAAGGTAGCCTTTCAATGAATCCCCCTCTGCAGATGTCTTTTTTCTTATTTTTGCAAGATACCTTTGGCATAGATTCCTAGAAGCAGGAATTGCTCTGACAATGAGCAAATATGCATGATGGATCATTTTTATATACTGCCAAATTCCTCTCTCCAGTGTTGTACCATTTTGCACTGGCAAAAGCAATGTCTGAGAATGGCTGGTTCTTTTGGTCTCATCACAGACTATGTTGCTTTTGGATTTTTGTATGACAGTTGAAAAGAAGTTTCTCACCTTGGTTTTAATTTGTATTTCTCTTATATGTAAGGTTGTTTTCATGTAGTTGAGACCAATTCTGTCCTCTTCCCACAGTCCCTCTCTCAAAAATTATAATCCCCACCTCCCCATTTCTTGGGTTGGTACTCTTCTAATCTCCTTTTCTAGTTTCATTTCTCCTGTTTATTTCCTAAATATTCCTCTTTTTCTGGATCTACTCTTAACGTTTCTTTTAAAATCCACTGCTTGAACTGTAATAATGATTGCTATTCCTTTTTTTTTTTTTTTTAGATTTATTTATTTGAGACAGACGGAGAGAGAGTGTGTGCATGAATGGGGGGGAGGGGCAGAGGAGAGGGAGAAGCAGGCTTCCCGCCAAGCATGGAGCCCGATGCGGGACTCGATCCCAGGATCCTGGGATCATGACCTGAGCCGAAAGCAGACACTTAACAACTGAGCCACCCAAACGCCCCAGTGATTGCTATTCTGACTGGTACTGGGTATTTACCTGCAGCCCAGAAGTCTCCCTCCACTTCTGTCTCACATCTCAAACTGTCTGATGGAGATCATGCACTGTGCGTCCTGGCCCCTTAAATTTAACCTGCACAGTGCTCTTTGCCGACTTGTTGTCCTTCTGGTGAGCTCCAGGCGCTGAATGCACGGACTTATTAGCTCCGTCTCCAGTTGCTTCAGCCATAACTTGCCTTTTTTCCTGACGACTCCCAGTCTCACCATCCTTGTATCAAATCATACCACCAATTTGTGTTTCTTTTACCTCATAAACGGTTCTCGAATCCATCTATCTCTCTCCATCCCAAACTACTGGCTTACACCACTGCCATTTATGCCCTGGACTATTGCACCTTTCTTCCAGTGGCCTTTCCTTTTTTTGGCTCTCAAGCATGGTCAGAATTGCCTTTGAAAACACAATTAATGTAGTGCCATTTGCCAGCTTAAAAACCACCAAAGGCTCCAAAAACACCCCCAAAACCCAAACCACCCAGCCCCAAGTCATGTTTCCATAAGTACACGTGTATGTAAGTCAGTGCTACGGGGCTCTGCAGAGTCAACACTAAAGTGGGGAGAGGGCGGGGAGGTGGTGGGCGGGGTCAGTGTTAGTAAAGAAGGACTTCCATTTTATTAGTATTTGAATTGCTGGAATTTTTAAAATTTAGAATGTTTTCAGTATCACTTATCTATTTTAAAATAAATACAATGGACTGAGAATGAGGCCGACTGGGCTCATCAACAGGCTGTGAACAGTAAAATTGTCCTCTTTGCCTATGTATTTATTACCAGAGAACTTAAATCAAGACCTTCGTACCTTTGTGGTCCACAGTTTGACGGTCCAGTCAAATGACGACGTGACAAACAGGTGTGAAAAGTCGATTGGGCCCACGGCCATGTGGCAGTTAATTCCAGTCACTGGGCCCTGGTGACCTTCGAAGACCTCCCCGATACCGGCTTTGCTGCATGAAGACCACACAGGAGCAGAATTTCAGTGACCTTTGCAAAGCAGAGATTGCTTTTAAAAAAAAACAAACTTGTCTCTGCATGATTACTTCTCCATAATTTAGAAGAACAACCATAAACCACCAAAAATGAAACCCCTTTCACAGTTATCTTAAGAGAAATAAAATGCTAGATTACTTTTGATGATTAAAAAATAATATGGAGCAATATAATCTTTTTAACCTTCACAATTTAATATCAGATTTTGTCATTTAATCCTTTTTCAAGAGTTCCTCAAATCCTATCATTGTTGATGCAGCACATCAATGGAAAACATACATACTTCAATCTCAGAAGCTTTCATATTTTACTCAATAAGGCTATTATTCTCTCCTTATGATGACTTGCAGCACACCTTCCATTTTAACTCCTTCTGGGAAGCCCACTGGCTACAGAACTCCACACATCCTTGTATACCTACATTTACCTTTCCAAGGAAATTTTGTAAATGAAGTCGACATATCTCAAAAGATAATACCCTTGCGACTTGTGAAAACCCTTGCCACCACAGTATGATACGCATAACTTAAATGTGATATTTAGAAAATAATGTTTTCAGTGAAAGAAGAGAAGTTTTCAAGTCTACCGAATGTAACTTCCATGAGGGCTGGTGCCTTGGTTTCTCGACACCAAGTGGTTGGCCTATAGTAAGTGCTCAACAAATATTTGTTGAAAGAAACCACAAGGGAAAAGAGACAAACTTAGGCCTTTTTTCCTCCCCCAAAAGAAGCATGTCTGAGAAATAGTGATACACACTGTGAAAGTTCTCCAAGGACATATGCCGCTCATGTAAGTAGGCTGGGATTGTTTCCAGGCCCCTGTTACACAATAGTCTGCACACAACCATACCCAGTTAAAAAATACACCCCAAATGCTGTATTTTAAAAATCCACGTTTATGAGGCTATGAATGAGACAAATACTTTGGGACTGTGGAATCTAAATATTATGTCACTGAGAGTAAAGTGAATTAAGTTATTAAAACATCTGGGCTTCTGGAGCACCAATAAATGTCAATGTGCTGAGCAAAATTTGAAATCATGAGAAAATGCTGCAGCGTGTGCTCCGTGTAACAGGCACTCAAAAAATTATGCCCAGTGAAACTGCAAAAAGCAGTTCCGCACGTGATCATTTGAACTCTTCTAAAGAACACGAGGAACTGATCTATGAAGTGGCCCCTGGTGAGACTCCACTTGCTCTTAACAGCATCCTGAAGGGGTTTATAGGGTGCAAAATGAGGACCTTATTTAATTTATGGAAGTGGATTTTCACCTTCTGTATGTTAGGTGAAAAACAGAAAATCCCCCTCTCCCCCCCCCACCCCTTATGCCTGTAAGACCCATTTGAAATTACTATGAAGCCAAATTCCTGCTATTTTACAACTTTATTAAGATCTGTATTTTATATTTCAGATGGATGGGCCAATGTAAGAAGCAAAATCAAGCGCGTTGTAAAAAGATTTGTGGTTTTCACCTTAGGTACCCTTCTTTTGAACCACACCGCAAATTCTGATTGTGCTTGAAAAGGACAACAGCCACAGAACAAAAATGTTCACCATGTAAAACATTATTCACATTAGAGAAACTAAAAAAGAAAAAAAACCTGAAAGTTATCAATGAACATGTTCTGTAGCTTTCACAGATAATTAAGGTCCTGGATTAGGTCGATGGAACCTAGATGCCTTGTTGGTTCTAATAAATGTGTAGATAACGCTGTGACCCTGTATTTGGTCCCCTGCATTCTCTGCGCCTCTCTCATGCTACTTACGACCTTCTACCCATGTTGCAGATATACGTACATTTACCTTGCCTATCATCATCACTTTCTTGAAGGCGGAAACCAGGTTTATACAATGTCTGCATGCCTGGCAGCATCTAGCGGTGCACTTTGCTCCAAGTAGGTGTGCAGCAAATGTTTGTATGAATGAACAACTTTATCAGGTCTTTTTATGCTTTCATAAAACTTTAATGCATGGTTTTAGCCAGTTTTATGGCATAGAACTATGAGGCATCTCTTCCTACTCATCTTTAAATCATGCAAGCAGGGGGAAATACTGCTTGTTTTTACGTGTAGAACAGTAGGAACATCACAGCTCATATTATGTGAGTGGAAGAATCCCATAGTTGGGCTATGGATGCTTATTACTTCTACAAATCACAAAAACACAGGAGTATAAAATAAACTTGAAACAATTTCTGATTTCTCATTAAATGTAAACAGCCTAGGATGAGTACAAGAGATGAAAAATCTATTGAATTAGAACTCCTAAGGTGAAAGAAATTTAAGTACCAAAGTGAACAGTGAACCTTTCAAAAGATGGTGAAGCTGCTCATTAAGTCTTACATGCAATTTTACAATAATTCTAATTACTGGATTCTACTTTATCCTGATGGTTTTCCAGGGGCATTCACCAATCTCTCAGTCAAGGCAGAATTCTTATTACTTGGAAACTTCATGGTGGCTTGTATCTCATACCATCCCAGCCTCTCTGATTGAGAGGAAGAGCCCCAAAGCATCTCTCTATTTTATTTGGGTCATTATTATTTGGGTTATTATTATTATTATTTCTCGATTCCCCATATAGATTTTTAGCTCCTCGCTTACTATGTGTCAGGCCCTGGGCAGAAAATCAATGATGAAATGGAAAGAGTTTAGTAAGAGAAAAATGGCAGATGAATGAATAGTTGAAATAAAATGTAATTAATGCTATTGTAGAAGCATATATACGAATATATAAAATAGCAAACCTATCTTTCAGCCTGTAGTCCAATCCCATTTACTAGACTTAAATTTTCTCTGTAGTACTTACCATCTCAAGCCACATATTCCCTTGTTCAGTAGTTTATTGTCTTTCACCCTCAACCAGAATATGAACTCCACGTCTGTTTTGTTCCCTACTGCATCCTCATGATGTCACGGTGCTGGGCACATGGTAGATTCTCAGTAAGTATTCCTCGGAAACACGAATGAATAAAAGGAATGCCAATTCTATGAAACCATAAAGGAGGAGAGGGTTTTCTCTGCTCAAGGGAGTCAGGAGAGGCTTCCATGTGGAAGGACCTCTGGGCTGGCTCTTGAAGGCCGAGGAGGAATGAACCAGGCCAAGAAGAGAGGAGAAGAAACAGGGTGGGAACTCATGGAGGTGTGTGGGGGTAAGCCGCGTTTGGGGACTGTTATCCCCCATGGGTGTGTGGCTGGAGCCTGAAAGCCGAGGCTTGGAAGGAGCATGTAGTCAAGGGTCTTATATGATCTGCTAAGCAGCTTGGGCTTTTCTCCTCAAGGCAGTGTGAACCATGTGAGGCTTACAAGGGCTAACGATCAGAGCAGATGGATGCTCTAAGATAATGGGAACTTGAGGTGTGCTTTGTATGTCTTCAGTTATGCCTTTCTCATAACGCAAGGTGGTTCTAATCCAGAATGCAATAACAGACTTTCAGAAGTGAGAAACGCGTCATCGGTAAGAAAACACAAAATCACCTTCCATGACGACAGGCCGTGTAGACAGTACCCTCCTCACTGCCAACCACGAAGTTATTGACGTCTCCCGTCGGGAAAGCCATTCCGGTAACAGCCACAGGCTTGGACTTATTGTACACCAGCTCCATGCTCTCCTACCAAAACACAGCGTGGTAACGTTCCCTCTGTCAACTCCTCGCCATGCCAAAGATAGCACGGAAAAATCATTTGGCTCAATCGTCTGTTTGCTTTTCACACAGCGTTACAAAAGACCCCGGCTGTGCCAGAAACCACGCGTTACTGCCCCTGACACTCATGCTTCTGTGTATCTCTGGTTTCAGGCCGGCTGGATCTCATCAGTGTGTGCTGCTTCTTAAGTCAGGCAGAGATGACAGGTGAGAATTTTGAAACTAATGGGGCAGAAACTAAAGATAATACTGTAATGGTTACACTTGTCAGCCCCAGGCTTTAATAAAACACACAATACCCTCATATTTACAAACATGTTCGGAATCAATTGTTCGTGAGAGTACACGTGTATTAATATCAGATGTACTAAGCACATGTGTCAAAGCAGGAGTGTGTGTCCTCCATGGACTCAAACCAGAAAGTTGTCACTCAAGTCAGAAAAACCAGATTTCAACGGGGACATGATTTCATGAAGCGCAGCCGTTGGGTGTGTAGGCTTCTATTGAAGTAAGTCTTTAAAATAGCAAATGAAAGTCTTTTTTTTTAATCTCAGATTATTTTCAAAATCAGGAATCAAAGTATATTTTAAGAGACGTTCTGCCGAATTCAGTTTAATGATGGTAAAGAGTAATTAAGTATAACTAACACCCCTAAATATTTCTGGCTATTTACATTAAAGAGCCTACTTTGTGCACCTGGAGTAATTTTAAAGAAATCATTTTAGGGGATCATGTTGCTATAGTTGTTAGGGAGTTTAGTCCTTTTGCGCAAATTAATAAGCCAGGTCACCTGAGCCGAGGAGTCCAGAAATCGGCTGCGTGTGCTAACAGTCGGGGTAGCTCAGATCATATGGTCATGTGACATGTTCGCAGTACATGAGAGTCACACACACAAGGAGTGCATCCATGAGGGGACACTATGATAGTACAGAAAACTGGACTGTCCAATGGGCTGTTCCGACACTCAAATTAGGAGCAGGAAAGGTGCAGTCTCTCAGTCACCCACTTGGAACAGAGAGGGAGAGGGCGACTGCTGAATGCTCCCAGTCTGCCTGCCATCCCTGGACATCTCTGTACAGGGACAGGAGTCGGTGGGCATGCTAAAACTAATAAAAACGGTCTTGCAGCCCCTGTATGACTGGTTTTAACTTAAACAAATACACATTTAATCAGCCAAATGGGCAATTAAAAATTCCTAATTAGAGGGTTCGCTCTTATATCTGTTTGTAATCTCCATGCTTTTAAAAGCAAACAACATATTGCTAAGAATTTTAAGACAAAGTTATAAAATAGCCACACACAACTCCCAACTTGTATAATGGTAAAGATCAGTCAAAATAGATGAACTTAAGTAGTTCATCTTTAAGTTAAGCTTATTAGATCTTCCCCATCAACCCCCCACCCCAAATTATAAAAAGAATTTACTTAGTCTTAATATTCTCTACATCTGTATTTTGGAGACTTATGGGAGGTTCTTTATGGCTTCACATTTCCTTACGTGTTTTGGAACGCCAGTGTCTTCTAAAATTGTGAGCCAGACATTCTAGGGTCGTTATTCCAGGAAAGGGAATAGAATGTTAACACTGAGAATTATCTCCTAGATATCTTTATAATTTTCTTGATGTTACCTCACGTTTTGTCAAAGTCTCTAACACTAAACCCTTCTCTGAGTTTTTAGTTGGAGGACAATGAAATACTTTTCTTCCCCCACAAAGAAATGTGGACAGAGTGCATCTCTGCGTGTGTTTATGCGTGCACGGACGCACCTTGTATACACACATATATTCTGCAAGTTGCATTTAGATGCCTCCCCCCAGTGGTCTCTTCCCCTGTGCTTCTTTGTTTGGTTTCCATTACTGTAATCAGTAGTGGTTTGGAAATTTTGGAATTTTTTCATTTTCAACTTCTCATTTGTTGAGCAAGGAATGGCAGGAGCCATCCTCACAAACATTCCAGAGGACAAAACAGATGGTTGGACAAATTCTTCATACACACAGGCGGTTGTCTAGGCTACGGATGCAAGCAAGGGCTTGGATTTCTGTTGCGCAGGGACACCTTTCCTCCAAGGCAAGTGCCCATAAAAGATTGCTCTGTGGAGCTCCAACTTCGTTTGCATTTGTTTAACAATGCTGTAGGGTAAGTACAATTCATACCACAGGCAACTTCTATAATTACTATGCTTTAAAATGGATTATTTCATTTTCACTTGAAACTGACCTAAGGATTAACGTATTACAATAATTACATGATTTGCGGTAAAGGAAATGGGTTTTGGCTTCAGGAGGAGACTGCTGAAAGCAGGCCCCACTCTTTCAAGTGCATCCATTGGTTTTAGCTCCTATAGGATGTGAGGGTTTGGCTTATAGGAACTATGTTCCATTAGGCAAGTATCTCTTTTAACCAGGATGCTCTACTGTGTAGGGGAAAACAAACCCACCTGTGGAGTTGAGAGCATGTCCAGGCTCCAGGAACACATCTTACCATCAGTAGAGACAGTGATGAGGTTATGAGCGTTCTGAGTCCCCACAACATTTACACAGTACACGGGATGCTGCGAAAACGTAAACATGGGGGATCAGACGACGATCCAGGAGGAAATGCTTACATCGGAGTGTCCAACACATTACTCTAAAATGAGGATTAAAGAGTGACAGAATCCTCCAATAATACAAGCCTCAGGTCATTTGCCACTTTTGATTTGAACCTGACTGCTTTCTAAAAGCTCTGGCAGCAACGCCCAGGAGCGAAAACACTTCCCAAGCCTCACCTTGCTCCATCAGGGGCAGCCCCCCGGAGCTGAAGAAAGCAGCAGCAAATGATGATTGATGGGTCAGAAGCAGCACATAGTTTGGCTGCTAAGCTCACCATGAGTGATGAAAAAAGACAGCTTTCAAAAGAGTACAACTATTGACTTTTGGAACGAATATGTGTTACTAAATCTGGAGGTTAGTGCATTATAATCACAGTGCCAAACGTTTGTTAACATTCTTTATAGAAAAGTGGTTAATATTCATCAGCCTCTTTAATTTGAGGGAGAGATATTGGTAGCAGGGCTTACTGGCACGAGACACCTCATGAGATAAAATTAGGCTCTTTTGTGTCACTGCAAAATCTAGGATAATGATAGATTTATTTTTTAAAAATATCATTTGGGCTACTACTATGGAGGCTTCGATTTGGCTGGGGCCTTGAGGAAGGTCATTTATACATCCTGGGAATCATAAGCAAGATGCTCTAACCTCCCGTCATAACTCTGTAGAATCCTAAATGGTAGGCTAAAATCATTTGCAGCTGCACATTAAATACTAAATGGAAGGTTAGCATAAGCAGAACCTAGCAGTCATGTGGGTTAGATTTCAGGCAGCTTAGCCATCATGGGCCAAGCCACAACTTAGCTGGTGCCTCTCTGTGCAAATAGCGGACAGTCTAAGTCTTACTCTTGATGAGTTACTATCCATAATACCCAGCCACAATGACAATGAAACAATCTTTAATACTGGAAAGTTGATATTATATAAAGGATGGTTCCCAAACTATTATTATCATATAAACTCCTGGTCAGAAGGAACCGTAATCATCATCTAGGGCAGCTAGTCATCTGTTTCCACCAAGAGGTGGTCCAAACTCTGCTGAAACACCTTTCTTAAGGGTAGTCAGTTTTTGCACCAATTCCTGGAGATTTCTTCCTTCTACCACTGGGGATCAAGAAAGCTCAAGGAGATGCTTTTATTTAGTACAGTGCCCTCTGGGATCATACAGATCAAGTCCAAACAATATTTATAGAGTGTTGTTATGTTACCCCTCTCCCCCAGTCTTGTCTTACTCAGACTAATCCTCGCCAATTCCTTCAAAGGGTCTCGAGTACCCAGCTTTCAGGCTTTCAATACCCTCCCGATGCCGGTCACTCCCTTTTGAATATGTTATATTTTGTCTGAGCTCCTCTTACAGTGAAGTTCCGAGAACAAAACACAACTGTCGACCTATATTCTGAGCAACAGAATACAGAAATCTAGAAAGTGTTGAATTTTCACTTCTCGCGTGATAAAAAGTACAATTGTATTTATATATGCTAAGATTACATTGGCTTTTTTGGCAATTGGATGGCCAACTGAATCCCTAAGTCTTGTTCACGCCACATTCCTCAGAAACTTTCAATCAGCCTTAGTGGATGTGGACAGTGGTGAGTACAGCAGGGATCTGAAACTCAGTGCTACCCTTATCAGGTCTCTAAGTTTCAGGAGGACAGACTGGTTGTGGGACTGTGCGCAATGATTTTTCCCAAGCCTCCGGTGTGTGTGGAACCTGTGAGCAATGAAACTCAAGGCCCCAGCCACAAGCATTCAAAGCTCCATGTGGAAATCAAGTGGGAGAATGGATGAAACAAATCTTCACCTAAAAACAGCAGACAGTAACACTGAAGCATAGGAAAGCAAGGTCCAAATGTTGTTGTGAACCTGAAATCCGCCTAGTGATTTTCAGCAAGGGTCCAATGGGGTTTCATTGTTAACCACCAAGCATCAACACAAAGCACCAAAATTCTAGTGGATTGGGACTCCTAAGGGTGGTAATTGGAGGGAAAGGAAAGCATCTAGAAGAATGTATAGAGCTGAATGCCTCGAGTGCATGGTAGCCCCTCCCTAGCTTTAATCAGTACTACTAGCCTGTGCTTTCATGAGTAATAAAACTCGGCTTAAAAGAAAAGAGAGATGTAAAGAAACCAGAACAGAAGCAGACACGTGGGAAAGCCTACACACACACACACAGAGGCATCCACAACTCTACTTAATGGAAAGAAAAAAGCAATGCCACAGCTCATTTTTCCAATATACATGCCAGATTGTTTTTATTTATTTAAGGAATAAACTTACTGTGTGGCAGAAGGGTTTTGCTTTAATTAGGATTTCCTGTTGTCCCAAATGCATATGTGTGGTGGGTGTGAAAGGAAATTAGTAATCTGTGGCGGGCCTCTTTTTCCTTAACCACTTTTGATCCTGGTACCAATCAGCCAGGCATTAGTGGAAGTTGAAAGGCAGTCACAAAATTAACTGTGCCCTTTTAGCTATGGACTCAACAAAACGCAGCAAGAGGGGAAAAATGTTTTATTTTCGAACAGAAATATGTTACTGTTTGATAATAATAGAATTTTAATTGTAATGATCATATCCTAAGTTACTTGACAAAGAAAGCTTAACTCTTTGGAAGAGCTCCTGGATTTGGATTTTCCCCTGAAACTTATTGCTCTAACATTTGGATTTATAATTTTTGAAATTTCATGAGATGTGCTCAGAAACACACCAGATATGCGCATCCAGCCAAGAAGTGGTTTCACACGACTTGAGCACAAACACCTGTGTCAAGCTGTCTTCTCCTGGGTCACAATTTTCTGTTATTAGTTTGCAGAAATGGGGTAGGCAAGAGCAATTTTCCAAGATTCCCAAGAACTCATTTCACCTGCATGTGTCTCAGGCCCAAGTCAATCAGAATTAAGGCTGACTTGGTATTTGTCATTTCCCATCATCAATCTTACAAGGGTGGAAGAATTTCCCTCTTCATGGTCCTAGCAAAGGCAGCCAGCAGTCCTTTCTTAAAGTTAAAATGGTTTTGAGGCCAGTGGATGGAGCAAATGAGGCAACCACATTAAGGAAATTGAAACAAGAGTTGAGCTGTATCCTTGGGCATAATTTGGGCATTTCAGAGACAGAACATCAGTTACTCTGCATGTCAAGGTAGCAAGGATTGATGGAGACATGCCTGTCTTCTCATTCCTTCTAACAACTGCTAAACACACCTGTCATTCTCTTAAAGGAAATGACAGAGTAGTTGTCTTATGAACACTATACTGAACCTCTTCTGCTAAATTGTGGGTAATGGTTTTGAGATGTTGACTTTTAACCCGAGGGATTATATTGTCACTGTAGACTATACCATTGAGACTTACAACCATACATTCCAGAATTTAAAGTCATAGCACTCCCTCAAATCACAGATGGAAAAGGACTGTTGGCAAAAGTCCCATATACCATCCCTAGACATGAAATGCTTACTCTTCATGGTCCATTTGAAAATATGAGTTTCCACGTTACAATGTCAATGCAAAGAGTTTCTTTACAACAATTTCACAGATACCTCTTCCCAAGTTTCTCCCTGTGTCCTTTTGTAGTTTTAATCTGTCCCCACCTCACCAATGGTCTTTGGTGCATCCAGAGAGATCCCTCCTCTGTGCTAAAACTTGTAGATCATTAAGAGATTTTCTCTACACCCAGTGCTTCCTTCACCTACTTTTTGCTCAGCTTTATTTCAGTCTGTCAGGATACAATTGCTACAAATTACACACTCTAACTTGGAGTTACTGACCACATGCGTACTTCTGTCAGTTATCCCCTTTCAGGGCTTGGGTGGCTGACAGAGAAATGACAAAAACTGACTTACGGTGTGGGCAGCAGCTGACAAGGGTGTCCTCTGCACTGGCGTCCTTCGATGACTGCGATTATCCCACAGGACAATCTGGCCCGAGTAAGTCCCACCAACCACCAAGTTGGGATGGAAACGAGCGAAGCACACAGACATCACAGAGGACTGGGAGGAGAAAGGGGAGAAACGTGTACTGTGAAATGGTTGGCGAAGGCTTGTTTCTTCCTGAAGAGAAAACAGTTCATCACATCAACTCAACACATCCTGGAAAACATAAAGCAACTCTTAAATGCGTAGTCAGTAGAATATTTTGTACCTCGACACAGACTTTTCCCTTGAGGGGTTGGTCAATGTTTACCCCGTGAAACTTGAAATTTGACATCCTGGCCATGTCTTCAAATAGGCATAAAACCGAGCTTATGTGTGTCATTGTCTTGTGGTATGTAAAGCTTGGTTTGTGTGGACATTTCCCATTTTATTGACAAAATTGCATCAGAAGTAATATTAATTCTCCACGAAAGTCTTTACAAAGCAATTCTTTACTTTGAGGGCATGGCCACATCGAGTTATACTATATACAGTGTTGGCAAAACTTCAAGGACCTTAAGACGTGGTGCTTTTTTTTTTGGTTTTGTGTTCTCGCCTTAATGTAGACTTCTAGGAAGTATACTGACCTCAGACTGCTCCAACTGGTTCCTCCCCAAATTCCCTCATCTCCCATGGGCATTCTCTTGACCTTGATCCTGCCCACTTCAGACAATTCTTAATGTTATTCTTTGCCTATTTTAACAGTCAGAAGTGGATTTCAGTCCAGCTCTACCAGGGCCTGTCATAGCATCACAAATTTGGTTTCTGAAATTCCACAAAAGACTACTGGGCACTACATTTTATAGGAAATTACTTAGAACCATGATACACTTAAAATCAGATAAGTTGGCCGTTCCACATTTGCAAAAAAAAAGTCCATTTTGATCCCCAAAGTGCTTCCATGTTTGTGTTTATATGTGGAAGCAATTTTTTAAAATAAATACGTTTCATCCTTTCAATTAAATTCAATGAATGACCTTACGTGTGAGAAAGGCATTGTACCAGGCATGATGGGAATACAAAGGTAGTCATTGCCCTCAACAAACTTGTGCCCTGATAAAAGAGAAAAGCATGCATGCCGATGAACAGAGCTGCATATGCTGCTAGTCCATATATGCTAGTCCAAGCCTTCCTATGAAATAGAAAAAGATGCCTCTCTGCATAGACATAGACATGTGGGGAGGTGCATGCCTTGGCAAGTGGAGAGTAAGGGGGATCTTTGTCTTCATTTGTCCCTTGGGTTTGACATCCTTGTGCAGGACACAATTTGCACACACAAAGAGCAGCCTTGAATGTGATGCATGCCATGACTAAATCATCATAGTAGCACGTGTGCGTGCATGTGTGTCTTTGTGTGTGTGACAGGGGAGGTGGGAAAGATTAGTTTTAGCTAGGGGAGGGGAGAAAAGAGGAGAGTGGAAAGGGTGGATGATTAGGAAGACCTCATGAATGGGAATGTTTCACCCCTTGAAGTACCTGCGGAACTCTCAGCAAGTGGAGAGAAAAGAAATAGGCATTCCTGGGAGATGGGGTAATAGGATGAAAGACTGGAGGCTGGTAAACAGCCCAAAACAGCAGTCTGGTTTTGGTGGGAAGGAGCTTGAACGAAGAGGCAGGTAGTAGAGAATGTGGCTAGAGAGGTCACCTGGGCCAGATAAAAGACGGCCTTGAATGGCAGGCGCTGTTTGGATTTTTTTTTGTGGACGATAGTGAGCAAGAATAGCTTCCTGAGGAAAAATGTGAGAGGATCAAAGGTTGTCACTGATAGGCCAGCAAAGTGAAAAAGTGATTGGAAAAAAAAATTATGATCTCTTCCTGAATGGGAAGCTAAACATCCATTTCTAAAAAGATCAGATCTACTATCAGCCTAAGTCTTCCTTGTCAGAAAGAGCCTCAGATACGCTGAGGTAGAAGAAAGAATGCAGACTATTTTTCAATGTCATGTTTTCCTAGTTTGAATGATTTTCAGTTCCAATTCCTTGAACATGATTAGATGGAGAACATGCTTGTGCCCCAATCTGGTTTTCATAAAGTTCAAGAATAACTCTCAATAATGATACTGAATTAAAGAAAAAGAAAATAATGCTGGTCAGCTTCTTGTTTTACACATCCCACAGAAGCGATTCTTAGTTTTCAACTGATAAAATTCTTATGTTGCTCGAGCTATGTTGGAAACATTTTCTTTAAAGCTTCAGAAAGACTTAAAATTATCCAGGTGGTATCAGCAATTGAATTTACCAAAGCTCCGATCAATATGGATAAAGGAAGGTCATTAAATTTGAAAAATCCAGAATTCAACCACTTGATTGCTTCTGTGTTTCAGTTACATCTCAGCAAATACCACTCCAAACCTTTTCTCTAAACTAGAGAAAAATAAACAGTGGAGGTACTTCTATGAAACTGAAACACATAGTTGTCAATCACCTAGAATCCAACTCCACAAAGTGAGAACACTGTCTAATTCCTACTTTTTCATTCCATACTTTTTCGTTCATTATTTGTTCATTATTCATTGTTCACTTAATCATCAAACACATAGTGCCCACTAAGTACTAATGAAACCATTTCAAGGAATTTTAAATGTGACAAATGCCCCCAATCTCGAATTCAGAATTCTATTTGCATTTGATAAAAAGTCAAATTCATGCTAAAAAAAGAGTAACAATACCTTAGAGCCCCAGAGGTCTATTACCAAAGTCTACTTTGTTCTGCTGCAAACCAAAACATGAGGACAAAGAGAAGACACATATTTTTATTTTCTATTTGGAAGATTAGCAATGGAGGAGAAGTTATGTGATTATCAATTTTGTTTATATTTTAAGCATCAAACATTATTTATAATATGTATTCTATGTATTCTAGAACATAAAGGCTCAAGACATCTCCAGGGTGTGCCTCATTTGACATACTATCATTCATATGGAAACACTAATCCAGTATGATCTCAATTATCTAGATGTAAAGTTTAAAGTTTAGTCATTTCTTGAGATGTTTTTAAGTACCCTGATGTTTGATGTAATGGTGGCAAACATTTGGATGATTGACTGAAGTTTTTATTTTTCATCCAAATGTTTAGGTTCCTACAGTCACATGGGAACAGTCCCCCAATTATGGAGAAAGTTCTTCTAATTTGGAAAGTCTGCATCAACCCCTAGGAGTAAAGTTTTAGAAAAACCCCTGCAATCTCCTGCTGCTAATACAGCTACTGACCTAGTTGTTGTTGCCAATTGTCTTGGAATTTATTGACTGTCAGCGTAAGGAGCAAAGGATGATATCACCCTGTCAGTTATAACGATTTGGTAAAGAGTAAAAAGAGCATTCCAGAAATACTGATTGACGCTACTAAAATATGCAGGGTTTTTTGTTGTTCTCATTTGCACAGTACATTTTCTGAAGACATAGTCTATGAAAACCATTATTAATAATATTAACGTTATTTTAAAAACTTCATCACTTTCCTAGGCATTTAAAATTTTGTAGCCAATTCAGTTATTCAGGGTCATAATAAAGCATTATTAAAACTATATGATTAATACAATTTAGACAAGCAAAATTAATTGGAAACAAGAAGCTGCTTTGTTATTCTTAGTTTTTTTTTTTTAAAGATTTTATTTATTTATTTGAGAGAGAGAGAAGGAGAGACAGCGAGAGAGCACAAGTGGGGAGGAGAGGGAGAAGCAGGCTCCCCGCTGAGCAGGGAGCCTGAAGCGGGACTCGATTCCAGGACCGCAGAATCATGACCTGAGCCGAAGGCAGATGCTCAGCCGACTGAGCCACCCAGGCGCCCCTATTCTTAGTTCTTTAAGAATATATATCTCGGTGCGCCTGGGTGGCTCAGTCAGTTAAGCGTCTGCCTTCGGCTTAGGTCATGCTCCCAGGGTCCTGGGATCGAGCCCCACGTCAGGCTCCCTGCTCTGTGGGAAGCCTGCTTCTCCCTCTCCTACTCCCCCTGCTTGTGTTCCCTCTCTCGCTGTCTGTCAAAATAAATAAAATCTTAAAAAAGAATATGTATCTCTATAAATATTTTTGGAGTTTTAACTATTTCCTTATTTTATTTTATTCTTTAAAATATCAGAGTCTTGGATTCATTTTGAGAAATAACGCATGGCCTTTAAACATTCAAATCAAGTAGTTTACACGAGTGGAAGAATAATGATAAAGTTGATGAGAATTTCTGGACAGTGTTAATGTCTAATCAGTGTAAGTTTTTCTGACACTGCAGTTGTATGTTTTTACAAGGCTAGTGAGTTCACTATCTGGCCCAGAAATATGATTGACTCATACAGTAAAAGCTTGATATAAAACCAGTGAGTCTGACCGGCTATATCCCAACACAAGTCACACAGAAACAGTATTATACGAGGAACCACCGTCTCCAAGAGGACGAGCACCACATTTTGATTATCAGCATATTATAGTTCCATCCAATCAGGACAAGCAAGGTTTGGGGACTATGTTTAGAGCATCCGGGCATCTCTAATGACAATTTCTGGTGCCCTCCACAGATGTGGCAGCCCAGATGCTCTGGAGGAAACTTTATTTTTTACTCTTGAGCAGACTGTTTGGTTACTGGCTGTCCCTGCAAAGGCAGCCCTCGCCCTTGTCCCTCTGGCCACACGTCCACTTGCACATGAGCTGACCCACTAGACAGGGTTCCACACTCTCCTCATCTATTTCAAGAAAAGGCAGTTATTTTCTCCCATTCACAGGGTGAATTCAGAGACGAGATGGGTGGAGACTCCGCTTTCAAGGGCTCCCTCTGCTCGCTGCACCCCCACCGCATTCAACAGCAGTCAGCCCCAACCCCTCTTTCAGTGGCTGTGGGGGCTGTTTTCTATTTTCGAGAGCTAATCCTGGCCAGTTTCGGGACGGTACTTCCCCTTAACCACAGCCCCAGATGCCCAGGACAAACAGCCTTGGTCACTGCTGGCTGGGCAGCTTGCCCCTTATGTTCACATTTGATATGGTTGCCCGAGTCCTTTTGTGTGTGGCACTCTGCCCACTCCCCAGCCACCATGCCTGGGTGGGAGGGAGAGGGGTCTTGCATTCAAAAGCATCTCCTATTTCAAGTACCATCTCTTCTGGGGAGAGGTTGGTCCCAAGAGGGAATGGCCATATTGTTGCCATATGCTGTTTAATGGTGGCTGACATTGCATTTGCCTAAAAGCAAATACTTAGCTGTCAGAGGACTGTGAGGCAGACAGATCAGATACTTCTGGCTACTAGTGAGCTAGAATATATTTCTGCAAGTACCTAAGAAACCCGCAAAGATATTTCTTTTGTTAATGGAAACACGTGTAATTGGAGAACACTGCTGTCGAAAACCCCTCTTACAGGCAATCTTGTAGTACCAGGCATCTGACAGTGTGGAAGGTGTGAAGGTGGTGAAGCCAAGAAGTGAGTCATGAGTCGGGCACTTCACTTTAATTGAGATGAAGGAAAGCGTCTTTTTTCTTGCAGAGCTCTCTTCTTCTGCCTAAGTCTCTATCCCAGGGCGCACATGCCATTTTTCTAAACTCTAAGAGTAACCATCTACTGAAATTTATCACCCCTTAGTAATGGAGTACCCAGGAGCAAAGATTCAGTGAGCTTGCTTGCTACCTCTTGACTCAGTTTGTGTTCAAAAAATGAAAAGCAGCTGATTCTAAAATTTGATTTGCCAGGACGCCTGGGTGGCTCAGTCAGTTAAGCGCCTGCCTTCAGCTCAGGTCATGATCCCAGGGTCCTGGAATCGAGCCCCGTGATGGGCTCCCTGCTCAGCGGGGAGCCTGTTTTTCCTCTGCCTGATGCTCCCCCTGCTTATGCTCTGTCAAATAAATAAATAAAATCTTTAAAAATATATAAAGTAAAATTTGATTTCCCAAAGACTAGAAACCACTCACAATGATCCTCTTTCCTATAATCCTTTAGAATTTTCACATCTTTTAGTAGTGAGTTGCTACTGTGTAGCAAGAGACAGACCTGGACTGGGTGCTGAGAAGACAAAAGTTCACACACAAACCACAAGGAGATGCCACTTCTCACCCACGAGGCTGACTAGGATTTAAAAGTGTTTGCATGTCAATTATAGCCCAATAAAGCTGGAGCGGAGGGCAAAAAAGGGGCAACTACCAAGTGTCGGTGAAGAGAGGGAGAAATGGGAACACTCCTATGATGCCAGTAGGAATGTGACAGAAGGCAGCCACTCTAGACAACAGTCTGGCAGTTCCTGAACAAGTTAAACATACAGTTAGCATATGATCCAGTAATTTCCACTCCTAGGTATACACCCAGGATAACAGAAAACACATGACAACACAGAAACTTGTACACAAACCTTCACAGCAGCATTACTCATTGTAGCCAAACAGCAGAAACATCCCAAACATCCACCAGCCGGGGAGTAAACAAAATGTGGTAAAGCCATACCACGGAATAGTAATCCATAAATAAACAGAAACACAGTACTGACACACGCTATAACATAGATGAACCTTGAAAACGTTAGGCTAAGTCACAAAAGGCCACATATCGTATGACTTCATTTACATGAACTGTCCAGAAGAGGCAAATCCCATGGGAGCGGAAAGCGGATTAGTGGTTGCGTAAGATGGAGGTCAGGGGAATAATGGGGAATGATTACTGATGGGCATAAGGCTTATTTTGGGGGTGATGAAAACGTTCTGGAACTATAGAGCAGCGATGGTTGCACAACTTTGTGAATATAGTAAAGAACATTGAATTTGTATCTTAAAAGGGTGAATTTTATCTCAATTTTAAAAAATGTCAGTGTGCAGACACCTTCTGATTCATGGAGCTCACCAACCTCCTTTCTTATCTTCAGGACAACTGTCTAGACTATATTGATCACTCCTTCCTCGAACAAAATTATCCAATTCTCTTTACTTGCCCCAGAACATCTTCAATTTCCACTCCCTGAGAGCCACGGAGGTGGAAAGGGACGGCTGACACATCTGAAGGCCCTAGAGCTGACTTCCCGCTCTGACGCCTACTGGTGTGTGAATCCTCTCAGCCTTACATTGGTGTTTTGTTGTTGTTGTTGTTGGCACATTTTCAAATTATTTATTTATTTTAAAAGACTGCGGTGAAATATACAACATAAAATGTATCAACCTAACAATATTTAAGGGTCCAGTTCATAGCACTAAGTGCATTCACACTGTTGCACAACCATCACCACCGTCCACTTCAGAACATTTCCACCTCCCGCAACTGGAACTCCATCCCTACTACACACTCATTCCTCATTCCCACCCTCCTCCCAGCTCTCAGCAACCACCATTCTACTTTGTTTCTATGACTCTGACTACTCTTGGAACCTTATATAAATGGAATCGTGTAGTATTTGTCCTTTCATGACTGGTTTATCTCACTCAGCACAATATCCTAAAGGGGTTAGGACGTCCATGTAATACTCCCAGTGGTACTACATCCATGTCCCGGCAGGTACCAGAATTTCCTTCCTTTTTAAGGCTGAATAATATTCCCTTGTATGTTTATACCCCATTTTGTTTATCTATTCATCTGTCAGTGGACGTTTGGGTTGCTTCCACTGTTTGGCTCTTGTGAACCATGTTACTATGAATACGGGTGCATACAAATATTTCTTTAGGATCCTGCTTTCAATTATTTTGGGTAGACACCTGTAGGTGGAATTGCTGATCATATTTTATTTTCAATTTTTTAAAACTGTCCTGTTTCCTATAGTGGCTACATCATTTTACGTTCCTACCAGCAATGCACAAAGGTTCTGGTTTCTTCACATCCTTGACGAACCTTGTCATCTTTTGCTTTTGCTTTTGTTCTGTTTTTTTTTTGTTGTTGTTGTTTTTTTATAGCAGCTATCCTAATTGGAGTGAGGTGTCTAAGCCTGAATTCTCAATTCATAAAAGGAGCATGATAGTTCTTGCCCTGCCTACAAACAGGTCATTTTCTTTGCCTCTCTTCTCTGGGGCTGTTGGAAGATTTGAAGTTAGTAATGCAGTTTAAATACTGATCAACAACATGCCCCCATGTATAGTTAGAATTGACTACTTTGTGATTTGAAGAAATATTTCCAGACAAAGCGAAGGTCCAGAGGACCCCCTCATTTTGCTCAACAAATCCTTCCTAACAACTCTCATTGTAATGCTTGGTCCTGCCTTGATGATCTGGGTTGACAAACTGTCTCCTAGAAGCGTTACTGCACCTTTTGCTACATGGCTTAACTCTTTGGAGTCCTTGACCAGCCTTGCCTCCTGTCTGGGATGATCACTCTCTCTCCCATTTCACGGATCCTCATGGCTGGTTATCGTTCCTGTTGTGGGTGGTAATTCCAAGTCTGGACATTTAATGACTTCGGATAATGAGGAAGAGAAGGAAGAGGAAAGAGTGCAATGTTAGCACCAGAGATGACTGTAGCGAAAGTCAAGATTGGATTCACGTCACATTGTCATTCGTATGCATACCCATACGGCAAGCACTGGAAATCTGGGGACCTGAGGTTCTAAATCATAGTTGGTAGTGCCTTTAGTGCAAGTACTTCTGAGTACAACAAAATTCCAGGGCAATGGGATAATTTGCAGACTGCTCCCCAAAAGTTTTCTGAAATGGGATTTTTTTTTTTTTACCATATTTTACACCTTGAATCTGTGCTGGGAACCTACTTATATGTGATGCAACTTTATATCTAATTATTACTTATTCATCATTCACCTGTATCATCCACATAGGTGTGTGGACCCCTTAGGCTATTTTCTAAATCATTGTTACTCCAAATTTGCCTGTACCTTAGCATCATCTGAAGAGCTTTAAAAAATTCCCCATGCTCAAGGCACATCCCATACCAATTAAATCGGAATTCCTGGGGGGTAGGACCCAGGCATCGATATTTTTAAAAATTACACAGGAAATTCCCATGTGCAATCAAGTGAAAAGTACAGCTTTAAATCAGTGGTTCTCAAACTTATCTGAATACAAGCAGCACATAGAGAGTTGATTAAAAACTCTATTCTCTACGTTATTCCTGGGTCCCAGCCTGGAACTCCTGCATCAGGATTTCAAAGAGGCCCAGTGGTCTGTGGATTTAACAAGCACCTGGGGTCTTGTTGAATTGTCATTGAGAAATTTGGAGAACCCAATTCTAAAACAATGAATTAGTAGAATATGACTCAAAGTCCCAGTGGGATGTTCCTTTTGCATCAATGTAGATCATCCCTTGGATGTTTCCTTCACGGGTCATGTGCTCTGGTCCCAACCTGCCCAACCGAGACAACATGTGATCCAATAAACTTTCCTCTGCTATAAGCCATCGCCTAATTCCCTTCCATTTTATTTGCTAGTTTTTACGTTTCCCCTTGCTTCCTCTCCCTTCCTAAGTGACTGGGCTCTTAAAAAAGGATCAATAAAAAGGGCAATAAAGGTTTGGTCCCCAACTTACCTTCAGCATCAGTCTTCATGCTGACACTGAACATCTGAACATTTTCTTGTTTATTATTAAGAGGGATAATGAACATTAGCACTGTGACACCACGTTACATGGTTATTCGCTTTGTGGGGGGGGTGTTCCACAATTTTTGAGCACCTTCTGAGTGCCAGACCTGTAGTGTGTGTGTGTGTGTGTGTGTGTGTGTGTGTATACAAAGTCCTACTGGGTGAATAATTTTGCCTTCATTTTTGCAGATTAGGAAACCCAGGCATGGGCAAGTAAAGCCACTGACTTGGATCAAATGAATATGAGGTGGCAAGCCCGGATTTGAACTACAGCCTGGCTGATTTAGAAGCCCAAATGCCGTGAAACCTTGCATCAATTGAATGCCAGGTGCATTTTCTCTTTGAGATGCCCAAGCTCCCCTCCTGAGTGCCACACTTCTGACTTCATGCTGTGGGACTGGTAATCACTGACTGAACTTCATTCATGCTCACACAGCAGAGAGGGATTTTGGCCTCCCTGCCCACTACGATGGCCTTGGCATTGACTCTCCAACCCCTCTCCAGGTGGACTTGGGTTGCCAGTATATAGATTGATCACCTGCCTCAGCTCTTAGCCTACCAGTTGTGACAGGTGACAACAGAGCTAATTAGTACCAATTGTGGTGATACTTACCATGAGGTGGGTACTTCCCGCTGCGAACTGATTGAGACCAATTAATCATTCCATAGGAGTATACTGAACAGCGAGCTACTGGAAACCGATCGCGTCACTACTGACAAGCTCTGCATTTCTTGTCACTGCTTTGGGAGAAAATGCTTTGTTTTCATCTTGTCACTGTGCAGCCAAACGAAAAATGCCATTCCCACCCAACAAGTTCTTCTAAAATGAGTGTTTATCCCCCCAAATAATGATGTGAATTATTAATTATTGTAGAAGGGAAGAGCGCTCCTGCATGCTGTAGCAAACAGGACCAACCCAACAGCAAGGTGAGGAATCTTGGCAAAAGTTCTTTAAAATGCAAAGCCATTCTTAGAAAGTAACTGCTCCAGCCTGTGAAACCACACAGAGCATTGGAACATCCTCGTGCCAGGCATCAGACTGGATAGGACCCGTATCACACTGCAGAACAACTGGGAAATTCCTCTTTCTTTGTAAAAGGAAAGTTTGTTTCCTTTACAAATGTTGCTTATAAAAGGAAAAGAGGCTCCTGCTCCTATTTCAGTAGTCAGAACTAGTAAGAGTTCTACAGAGAAATCAGCACAAATTTATATTTTATTTTTTCATCAATGTCTTGTAATAGTTTTAGATTTGCAGAAAGGCAGTTCAGACGGTATGGTTCCCATACACCTCACACCGTTTTCCCCACTGTTAACACCTTCCCTATTGTTATATTGTGGTACATTTGTCACAACTAAGAAGCCGATATCAATACACTATTACCAAAATCCACGCTTCACTCAGGTGTTCTTAGGTTTTACCCAATGTCCCTTTCCTGCTCCAGGATCCCCATCTAGGAGACCCCATTATATTTAGTCATCTTGTCTCCCTAGGTTTCTCTAGACTGACAGTTTCTCACACTTCCCTTGTTTCTGATGATTGCCAAAATCTTTTTAGGTCTTGCAAGCATTTGGACAAAAATAAAAAAAAAGAAACCCAAGAGTTCGAGGTCAGTTGGTGAAAGGGGATTATAACTAACATACACACACATATCCATTTTTATAAATTTGTTTATTCCAAAAACTTTACTATGGATAAAGTGAGGTGGGGATATGCCATCATATCTGGCAATAATGTTCACAGAAACGTGCTCAGGTCAAAGAAGCTTTTTCGGTAGAGGCTTCTAATCATTTACTTACCACTTAGTGTGTCTTTTCCAGGAAACAGGAAACCCAGGTTGCTATGCCTAGGCTGGAATACGGATGTGGTGCAAGCTGAAATTGAACTTTTGCTTTACCAAGAAGGACAGAAAGAATAGGAAGAGATGAACATATGGGTTACTTTATATGTTAAGAAACACCAACCTTCTTCAAACCAAATGTCTAAATCCTGCTTAATTAGAAAAAAAAGGAAGTTGATATTTGGATATGTCATGTGTTGACATTCACCCCTTTGATTTATGTGAGGTATGAACTAAAGAGAACAGATTACTTTCCTCAAAAGAGAAGGAAAAGACTTCCAATTTGACGGGAAAAAAGTGTAGGCAGCATTAACTTCAGGACTTGTTAAAACATGAAGGATTAATAGCAAAAAAAAAAAAAAAAAGGGAGGGAAGAATTGTGAATGTCTCCAGTTCAGTATCTTCAAAAATGTTCGCGGTTTCTGAGAATGGCTCACTGGACCACATGAAAGTGACGCTAAAGGACTCAGCCACACGACTTCTCTAAATCCAGAGCTGGGGCTCCTCTACACTTACCATCAAACCATTTTCCTTGAAGTGTAGCCACAAACTAAATTTATTTTTTATTGAAAAAGTACTAAGTCCTTACAAAGAGGGCAAACACAGCATTCAGAAATACGGGTCTTCCCCTCCCCCCCACCGGCCTCCTGCCCAGCCCCTCCTCACCCCCACAACCTTGACAGAGTAAGCCATGTAAAGAAGAGTCAGCTTTTTAGTCTATGAATTCTTCCTTGGCTATGTAAAAAAGACAATGATGGCGTTCAGCTATCGAACACAACAGAACTCAATGATCAGGGATTCTTTCTCAAAAACACAACATTAAACAGGGTAATCAGATTCAGAACTGTTGCACTGTCAAGGACGTCTAAAAACAATTGCAAGATAGATCTGTCTTGCTTTGTGGGCAACCTCCTTCTGAATGTGTAGGATTTGGATTTTGTGCCTGAGATGGAAAAAGGAGGAAGAAAACACAGTCTCCCTAGGAATGTCACTCAACAACACCCTGCTGATAAAATAAATCTCCATTTGGAGGATCCACCCAAACAGTCATGGAATATCCCACATTAGATTATTACCAAGCCACTTAGGTCAGAAATTATAGGGGGACCATTAAAAACAACAACAACAAAAAAAACCTAAAGTGTTCCAGTCCTCATATGCTCTTCACATGGTTTTTTTTTTTTTTTTTTCCTTTACTGTGGTGGTTTTGCCCACTGTGATGGTGCATGGAGTCAGGGAGATCATTCTAAATTTAGCAGGATAATAAAAGAATTTTGCAAAAATAGGTCCTTTCTCATTTTAAAACTATATGGTGACTCCAGATCTCTGGGGAAACACATGAGAAGTGAGGTCCTGCAGCCAAGAAGCAATGTGGTACAAGGCAGAAGCTGTCTTTGTCTCTTTTTATCTGCCTGGAATTACTTAGATATGCTTATGCCTAAGGCACGGAGATGCAGCAGATGACCTCTTGGACTGTGTCTAGCTTGGTGGTTCTATTGATAAACTACTACTTTGAAGTACTGAGAAGGACCAGAAAAAACCGGGTTTAAGTGCTTGCTAAAGAAGGATGCAAGAGACAAGGGTGAACTGACTTCTGTGATTGTCACCCAATCCCAAGGCCCACCCAGCCCCCAATTTCCACACCAACACTTTTTCCACTGACGATTTTTTGATGTTTAACAAGAGACTGAAAGACTGAGAATGACTAGAGTGTGGAAAGGGATAGAAATCTGTCCTGGTTGTTCATTTCTAAGCAGAAATAAGTCCCCTCTTAACATGTAGGTATACTTGGAAGACCAGAGGATAAATAGGTATCAAATTTCCCAGTGTTCCACCTGAGCTGGTTTTTCAAAGAAGGACAAAATAATAAGTAAATTCCGAGACAAACAAAACTGTATGAAAAAAAATTCCTTTGGGATCAAATGGTTAAATTTATAGCACTTCAGGGATTGTTCTCTGCCCATTTTTGTCCCCTAGGGGAAAACCCTACCTCGTAAGACTCAGAATGTACAAATTAAAGGCCATTTACATGGAGTTTGAAGTTTCCAGTTTTGGAAAAAATGTGGAGTCAGTAGACTCCTGTCTGAGCCATGCCCTTCACTGAATGATAAGGCTGATAGTGCTGGTCAGCTGGAAGAAATGTGATCGTAATTCCTAAACACATATGTTGCCGTACACCCAATATGCACGCCAGTCAATGATCATAATGGAGTGGAATACTTTGCTTTGTGCATATCTAAATAAAAATACACAAAGACAATATTTCTTCTCCTTTTCCCTAAAAAAATTGATTTTCTGTAAAGAATAGCAGCAGTTTTTCATAGTAATCTGAATTTTGTTTATAGACTTATGATGATGAGCATTTTATCTTTGGAACTGGTGGCTACTGAGATTCACAGAGTACCTAGTGTACCTCTCCAAGAGTTGAAAAAAATAAGGTGTCCAATGTTCTTGAGGAACCAGGAACAATATGAAACCAGATGATGAAGAGTTAAGAAAAACTTCTCAGCCTGCTAATGAACTCCATCCTGCCCTGGTGAGACCACCCTCCTTTTTAAGTAAGAGGTAATTTAATATGCATCTAACTCAGTTGTGTTGGGTTTCATCCAATCTAAGAGTATCAGTGTGATAAATTATAATGAATTGTCTGCAATACCTCACAAAGTGACTATAACAGACCTGAAAAACAAGATCCCTCAGCTTGATTTTCCAACTCCCTTTGAATACTTTTTGCCTTATTCCTGTCAGACCACTCTGAAACTTGAAAATGTTCTTCGAGCTCCCTCACACTGAAAGTTATGTGCTTCGAGCTCCATTTGATTAGATCCACAACTGTTGGCCGTCTCTATTAAATCAAGCCCCACACTTGAAAACGACACCAACTGTGAGACCAGCCAAATACTATAGCAAGAGAACTAACATGGCTCCTTTAGTTTCTAAAAGGTTTCTTTACATGTTAATTTCCTTTTGTAATCCACACTGTGTGCTGGGAAGTGGGTTAGTGAAATGGACTCCATTCCTATTTCAGATTTTGAAAGAGCAGCTGGATCTAGGCACCCAAGTGTCTGTAGGGTAAATGGGCAGAGATTGGAAAGGGGGTCAGCAAACTCCAGTTGCAGCAGGGGCCCTGTTGCTACAGCTGTGGGACTTTGTCCATGTGACTTAACTCCTTGAGGAGGGTTTCTTCATTTAGGTTAAGAACCACTGTCCTAAGGAAAAGGCCACCTTCTTTTCATTTAATGGCTTTAGGTAGGTTCAACTCTTCAGAATGCAAAGGCAAGACTGTTATTCTATGGATGATCCATCCTAAAATCAGTAGATGATCTGTCATAAATAAAAGTGATGGGATTGGTATTAAGCTGTTTCCTGTGCTGGTGGAAAGACAGCAGCCTTTAGGGTGACACGCAAAATCTATGCAGGAGGGGCAGGATAGAATTTTTTTTTCCCCCTATTCCTAAGATACAGATGTTGTCATGTAAAGATTCATGGGATGGTAATCAAGACCAATTTTCTGTGTGAAAATTCTATTAATTCTATCAGGCTTAATTTCTTCATAGGCAACATAATGCGCATGTTGGACTTGTAAGCCTCACAAGGGCAAGAGGTACGCTTTGCTTTTCTGTGTTGAGCTTTTTGCTTAAGACCATTCCTAAGACCTAGGAGGTATGTGCATTCACCTCCTATTGCTGCTGTAATGTTACCACCCACTGAGTGGCCTTAGGATACAAATTTATAACCATACACTTCTGGAGGTTAGGAGGCCTGAAACTGAGGGGTAAGCAGGGCTGCATTCCTTCCTGGAGGCTCTAGTGGAGAATCAGTTTCCTTGCCTTCTTTCCAGGGTGTACAGGCTGGCCTCATTCCTTGGCTCATGGCCACCTTTCACCTTCAAAGCAGCAATGACTACTTGAGTCTTCCTCCTATCACATCACTTTGATTCTGCTTCTTCCATCATCACATTTCCTTCTGAGCCTGACTCTCCTGACTCCCTCTTTCACTTCTTAGAACCCAGCCTTTTAATTACATTGGGCCCACCATGATAAGCTGGAATGATCTCCCTTTCTCAAGATCCTTAATTTAATCATATCTGCAAAGCCCCTTTTGCCTCCTGAGGGGATATATCCACCGGTTTCCGGTATTAGGAGGTAGACGTGTTGGGTGGCCATTACTCTGCCTACCATAGTGTTCAATAAATATCTGATGAACTTGTAAATATCCTGAGAAAATGGTAAGGTAAATACTTTGAATTATTTGTAAGGTTAGCTAATTCCCATAGCTCACCAGTAGCCAAAGTCATGGTCACATGTCCACCGTACACTTCTGATCTCTCTCAAACATACAACCTTCATTCTCATTCAAGCTCATTTTTACCTGACCCTGTTTTAGATTCAAAAAAGCATACTGGTTCTATTTTATTCTATTTCATCTGGTAGACAGAATATAATCTGTTGTGACAGATTTTCCTGACCAAGTAAATTGCTCACTGTCACATAGAGACAAAGATACACCCAGAATAGAGATTTAAAACCCCTTTCCATGTCCCTTGCATCCTGTCTCATACTAAACTTTCTCCAATTACTATTTCAAAAAGATCAACCAACAAAAAAGAGAGGGTGGTAACCTTCAGGAGGTAGTAAAGATGCATGGAGCATATTGCAATCGTACCATTGAAAACCCAAGCTTTTCTCTGTGATGAACAAACTCCAAGTCATGTACCTTCCCCCTCCAAAATAAATCCTTCAAATCAAAGTCACGGTCCCTGAACTGCTCTCCCACTAGAGGTGCTACCAACTGCCATGTCAATCAAGATCCATATACCTTCTGTCAAAACTCTTTCACATTTGTCTCATGCCATTAAAAATATATGACAATAAGCTACCTCCAACTGCCACCCAATCCTCCTCCCACCAATGCAGGATGATTTTGGCGGGCAACCTAAAGGAACTTCAGTGATGGACAATTACATATTTTCATTTTGAAGTTTTCCATTTTTTTATAGTTATGTTAATCACCATACATTATATCATTAGTTTTTGACGTAGTGTACCATGATTCATTGTTTGCGTATAACACCCAGTGCTCCATGCAATATGTGCCCTCCTTAATACTCATCACCTGGCTAACCCAACCCCCACTCCCTTCCCCTCTGAAATCCTCAGTTTGTTTTCCGGAGTCCATAGTCTCTCATGGTTCACCTTCCCCTCTGATCCCTCTCCCCTTTTTCCCCTTCCTTCTCCTAATGTCCTCCATGCTATAAACTGTGGAAGGAGCCGAGATGCCCTTTAATAGACGAATGAATAAAGAAGGTATGGTCCATATATACAATGGAATATTACTCAGCCATCAGAAAGGATGAACACCTATTATTTGCATCGACATGGATGGAACTGGAGGGGATTATGCTAAGTTTTCCATTGTTTTGAAGCAACTGACATTTTATGCCTGCTAGTTTGTGTCACTCTGGCAAATTTCTACCAGTTCTCAGTCAAAACAATTACAGGAACCCTGTCTTATCGTTGACTTAATTGTAGCATTCAGAAAGGGATGACAACCTATTGTATTTGTTTAATGCCAGCCCTATCAATGTATCATATAAAACTGGTATCAAAGAGTAATTGGGAATAACTGTAAATTAATGTAACACTGTACTGTAAGTATGTTGACAGTAAGAGATAAACAATAAAAACTAGATTGATATGCAACAACACTTCAGAATTGGATCCCCCCAGGCATTTTCTTCTTTTAAATGTGGCAACAACATTCTATCAGTGCATTCTATCAGTGACAAAGTCCACAGATTTACTTACTGATTGTCTTAAGTACAAACGAAATATCTCTCTGTGGTCTAGAGGAAATAACTGTGCAAGACTCACAAGGTGTAAAGTCTCCTGAATGATTTTTCCTGCAATTCTAGTAGGTCACTAAATATTTAGCACCTACTGTTTGCACATATAAACTTCCTGAGTTGAGTTTAACACAGCATAAAGCTCTCACTAAAGAATGTGAATTTCTATGGGAAAATCTAGTTCAAAGGTAAACAAATCTCTACTATGTATTTTTCCCCTTATTTTATTCTATACTCTGAACATGAGCCTTAAAATGTAAAGAAACTGGGCAAACTGATATATATATGGAATTAATAATATTTACTATCAAGAGGCAGGACAAATAAACACAAAATAAAGTTAAATTTCTAAATAACTACTCCTGGAATTAGAAAATGCCATAACTTGGTGGTGATAATGTCTTTCACATGGAAAATACAAGGTACTGTGGAAAGTTCCATCTAGGTCTATGTTGGCCAGCTCAAATGCAGAGGTGAAGAACTTTGTCAAAAGGCAAAACAAACAAAAAAACCTCCCCAAAACCCTACATCTTTTTAAGGCAATCAGACTCAGAAGGCAATAAGTGTTTCATTTTCCTGTATAATTTGAGTAACTACCTCAGTTTCTTACCCCGCCCCCCCCCCCCCCCCCGCCTTTTCAAAATGTAGACAAGGGCTTTAGCTAGTTGTCTAAGTTGTCACACATCTGGAAGACTATTTTAAAACACATTCAGAATGTTTTGACTACATGATGCCAAGCATCTGGCAATACAAACTCCTCTAAGGTATTTTTCTTCTATAGGATTCAGTCTGTGTAGACAGTCATTGTGCCAGGTTTTGAACTACACGTTTTATTTGCAGAATGACAAAAATATATATGCAAAGGTAAGGTTTTCCTTCTGCTTTTGATTTAGGTAAATTTAACTTAATGATGTTAACAGAGTTGCCATTGATACTTGCATTACTTGAACTACTGTCTGGTTGTGCTCTCCCCGCTGTCCCCAAAAGCCCTTCAGTGGCCTCTATTGGTCAATTCCTCCCCAGGAACATTCTCTCCCAAACGGACAGCATTCACTCACTTGTCTAAATAGTAACTGACTTTATTGGTTTCATTCCACAGCAAGGATGAGGGAAAGCGAGGTTTCTCGTTTTCCCTGTCTAATAGGAACCAGCCTTAGGAATACCTGTGGTTCACCAACCATCCCCAAACCATTTGCAGGATCTTGAGGTAGGAGGTAGGTATTCTTCATGTGAGGTCGCCTCCCTCCTAATGCAAGCTAGCTCAGCCTTCCAAAGGCTGTTTCCCCCAGACTAACCTAACTATCATTTTATCTCCACCCCACTTTCAATGTTTCACACTAAGTCTTAAGTCAGATGACACCACAGTGGGGGGTATTCTGGGTAAAATATGCATTAATTATTTCAGTTTAATAGCTTGTAATCTACTACAGATCATTCATTCTTGCTCTTGACCTAAGAGAAGAGGGATAAATTCCTCATAGGCCAAGTACAGACCATATTCATCATTGTAGCCTTGGCACCTAAGCAGGGTGCTAGGCACAATAAAGGTCTGTTAAATTGTTCTGGATAAAATGCAACCTGCTTCCGTGTTGAAGTAAAGACCGCTACATTTCAAACCTGAAATAAACTTAGCCAGGCAGTCGGGTTTGAGCCTAAGCAGTGTTCACAATTTAGAGAGTCATCAAGAGCAGACTCATGGGGTGGGTCTGCCAGAACTCTATTAACATTAGGGTGCTACTGGTCAACTCTAAAGACCAATGGCCTATGTGTTACGAACTTTGGAGACAGTAGAGTACCAGCTTGCCTTATTTAGGTGTCCTTGACACACAGAACATTCTCTTTGGGGAGAGAATCACTCTGGAATATACCCTGACTGGCTTGTTCTGGAAGTTACCAGGCCGTTCAGGGCTCTGGAACATGATCTGCAACAATGGCTGTGCAGCAATGGAAGCCAGCATGTGGCCGTGAAGCTTGCTCTAGAGGTGAGTGAGGGCAAGCCCTTGCTGTCTGATGGGGTGGTAGCAGAGGGGAAGGCAGCGGGGCTTGGATGCTGGGGTCCCAGCAAGTTGCCTGTAGCATCACAGCTAGTCCTTGTAACCTTATTCGTGAACATACTTGTGACCTCCTCTGGGAGGGGGCCCGGAAAACAAGAGGGAGAATGTGAAGAGCCCAGAAATCTTAAACTGCAGATGAGGTGAGAGCTACAGATGTATGGTTTACACTGTTAACAAGACCTCATTAAACCAGTCTGGTGTGGCCCAGGAAAACCAGGATTTGAGAGATAGATGGATTAATACATAGAGGAGAGAAAATGAATTTGATGACATCAAGCGATATAATATTTTGCTATTTTAGAGTGTATCTAATAGCATATGGTATTGCTATTTCTCTTTTAAATATATTCTAAATCAAGTATTTGAAGCAGTTTTATAATCCTTTGAGCCAAAAATATATCTAAGAAACATGTATAAAAATCTCCAAAAGGATTAATAGTTCCAAGGTGGAGAATGTATTTTAACTCAGAATTCCTCAAGAAAACCGGCCTTCTCTGCAGGTTTTACAAATCAAAGCAATTGGTGGCTAATCGTTCTAACCTTTACTCAGTTTTCTGTCGATGAAAAATCAGAATCAGGGATTATTACGTTCACAAAGGATGTTTAGACATCTCAGTGACATGATCACCATATAAAATATAATTCAAATGATCTCAGTTTAAACACTGACTTTGACAGTTAGTAAAATCATTTAATTTTCCACTATGGAAACTATTTTAATCATTTTAACCTCTTTTAGATTATATCAATTCTTTGAGATGAAGTACGATGGAGAATCAAAATAATCTTTGGAAATTGAGCTCTATTGCAAAAATGATTCCCATTCTTCAGCAGGGATATTAATGGATAACCTTTCGAGGGCCTCTTCCTTGTATTTCTCTTCTTCTTCTACCTCTCCCGTGTCACACAGCTCAAAGAAAACCTAGCTCATGAGAACAGACTTACTTAATGGTCCCCTTCCCGCTGCTTTCCCTCATCCTCTTTCATTCACATTCCCAACTTTGCATCTCTCTTCTCATTTTCCTTTTTTCTTTCCGCGGAATGACCACCTCAAAGGATTAATTCAGAACAGGCAGCAGAAAATGGTAACAAGAGTGGGCAAATCAGGATGTGGATTTAAAATCAGGAGGTATTTTAAAGGAGGGGAGTTACTCAAATTAAACATATGTTAAGAATATGGGTTTGTTGTTCATAGCATACCTGCTGCCTGCGATCCCAGCCTCCTCAGACCAGCCTTCAAGGGCAGATCATTCCCTAGCAGAATAATAAATAGAGTGGCTCAAGTGAACATGGATCCGGGCAGCCCAGCGAGCTTCCTTTCCTCTCGGTCTGACTTCACTCTTGGAACACAGGTGGTAACTGAACTAGCTGAACTACCGACACGGTGGCCCCTCGGGCTCAGAGCCAGAGAGAGAGAGAATGGAATTCAGGCTCCAAGGAATCAGGCTTCGGGCACGTAACAATTCTACTACTCGGTCTTGGCATTTATACCAAACTTGGTTTTAACTGATATGGCCTGTTTCCCAAGGCGTCATCTTTCTTACCTTGTTACATGTGAACGAGGCAGCCAAAATCCATTGGTCTTTTGAGAAACAGGCTGTACAGATGCTTAGAGTGTTTCTGTTTGGGCTGACCTGCCATCAACCTGAGAATAAGGCAAACTGTCCTCTGTAGGTAAAAACGAAGAGCCTTGTCCTATTTCTACGCTTTCATTGTATGTATCACCCTGTGCAGCTCTCTGCTGTCCCAGGATTATGCACCCAAATATTATTGATAGGAACCAGTCACACTTATGCTCACTCAAGGGTTTCAGCAGGAACGATGCAGAATAGCAATATATTTGCTCATATATATCCTTCCTTGCTTCAGACGAGTTATGAGGTTGAGAGCAGTAATTAATATATTTCTTACTTGAAGGCACTGTACTGATAGACAAGATTCAACAGTCTGGGATCTCTAGGGATAAACACCCATGAAGTGGACATTAAAAAATCCATAAGGGTTTTGAGGGAAATATTTTTAATTTGGTTTTGAAATAATATATGTCCAAGAAACTCAAGACCCCTCTTTCCCATTTGTTTTGATATTATTCCTAGGACACAAGAGCTACCTAATTAGCTGTGAAGTTACCACAGAATAATAAAGGATAACTGAATATAATGAAAAATAAAAAATAAATAAGTAAAATTAGCTTAATAATCTTTAAATAAATAAATAAACGATAACTGGTTTCCCTTTACATTGACTGAAAAGTGGTACTTTCTAACTAAATGAATGGAGCTGGGGAACAAATGATTTCCGAGTCCCTCCAGAATTTCATAAATGTCCATTTATGAAGTATAACGTACAAACAATAAAACCTTTTTCACTCTTCATTAAAGCAATCAGGTCCCTGACATTTGATGACCAGTTCAGGTTATCACATAGTCTTGGTGCAAATATATTTTCATATTTCTGTAACGATGTCCTAAATCAGCAGAGAACCTGATACATGAAAATTCCTATTTAGACAAAAAAAATAGTTTGGAGGCTGTGCTTATTTGCTTCTCAAAAAAATTCAGTTATCAAGGTCTCCTCTAGTGAGCCATATCTGATTAAGAACTGTCCTTCTTCCTCCATGTTGTCTGAATTTGTGATGTTTTATAGAACTTGGCTCAGCTGTCCCTCTCCCAAAGGGGAGAACATATTGTTAATGTTCTAAAGGCAGGAGGTTTGTGTTAAGCCTGTCTCAGCAGCTTCAATATATAGATGGGAAAATCCAGTGAAATCCAGTTCCAAAACGTAGCAAGTCCTCACAATTTGAGCAAACACATTGAAGAAGAGACCATGAAACAGGTAAACAGCCTGATCAGAAGTGTGGCTTGGGAGGTGGGGGAGGGGCAACAGGGAGAGCACAGGTAGAACTTGCCTTCCACTGAACACCTTCCCCCAAAGTGAAGTCTTTTCATTATTTTAGTGGCAACAGGTTGACAGCACCTTGTTGCGCCTTTAATGGAATGATGTCAAAGAAAGCCAGGTGAGGACAAAGATGGTGAGACACATGAGGAAGGTGGTGGGGGGGACTGTATTCATGTGCTCATTCCCACTCCCATAGCAACCCAAAGCCAGCTGCCTTGTTGGAGAGACTGTTCCCCTGGACATTCTGGGGTGACTTTGCCTCTGTCTGTGATGCATAATCCTTTCGGATGAAATGCCATTCTGCTGCAGGCACACTGGGAAACTTGGCAGCACTGGCCAGAGATGGGATGGTCTGCTCTGGGACAGGAGCAGGAGCAAAGTTCAAGAAAGGCAAGATGATGACTTGACAGCGGAAGATGGAAAGGAGAAGAATTCAAGAGAATTCAGGCATTGAATAGGTGTTTGACCCAGAAAACCATGAAGTTTCCTTCAAACCCTGAGATTCTACAAGTCTATATATTAATAGGTCTAATGGAAGGAGTATTAACTCATGTATGAGAAACAATTTACACACAAAAAACAAAAGGGAAAGCAAAAAATCTCTTTCTACTCCCCATAGAGTAGGACATGGCTAAACTATCTTAAAGTGGTCATTTGACTTAGTTGGGGATGCATTTCCATTTAAAAATGATTAGAAGATGAAACAAAAATATAATCTCTGGTTACAAATATTAAATGGGTATGGATGCAGAACGATGGATCAGCCGTTAAGATTGGCCAGTGCAGTGCCTCTGTTGCTCAAATGAAATTCAATTACATTTATGATGGAAATCTCCATGAATCCACACTAAGTCTGTCCACAGGGTCTGCCCTCTCCAACATTTTTCTGTGTGTGCGTGCATGCGCGCGTGTGCGTGCAACTTTGCTACTAATGGAGCATATTTGCTTTGACTGTGGAGCCCCTTCCAGACATCAAAAGCCACAATTCTAGTTTTCATACTTAGAAAATGCTCAAAATGTGTTTCTTTCTAGGGGAACTAAATATTGTGCCACGTTTGAGAGTCAAGCCCTTTGAAGCCCATCAACTGTTGCTTGAAACCTCCTGATTCTATCTTTGTAGGATCTTTGTCTCGTATTTTCTGAAAGGCCTTGAGCTCTTGCATGAACATTCTTCTCGTGGCAATTTTAACACAGCTGAACGCTCTCATCTGTGTGGCAGGTAGCACCCATGATAATATACATCATTACATTAATAGTGTTCCCATACAAAAGTTCTTTTCCAGGACTTGTTCGCTGGCTACCCCACTGTGGGATCAGAGGGTGGGATACTTTTGATTTTAAACACAAGGAAAGGGACAGTGGGAGCCAGGCTTTTAGTGATGGAGCCTTTTGGGGCCCAAGGGGAACTGTTTACATCTCGTGCAGGAGAACACTGTGTGACATCACTGTCCACACAGAGCTCCCACCAAGATTAAAAACCACATAGAAGGCAAAATAATTTACTAAAACGTAGACCAAGAGCACTCTCTTTAAGAAATAGTATGCGCAGGGGGGAAAGCTGAAGGAGCCAAAGGGAAAACTCGTGTGTAAGCTGCTTATCTGCTGTTCTTAGCAAGGTGAGCAGATCCAGGCAGCACTCTGTGGGACATTGTGGCCTCTCTCTGCTTCACGCTCTGGAATTATTTTTTTTTTCCATTTTTTTCATGCTGTCTCTGTAACACAACCTCTTTACATAGTTTATCTCAGGAAATGACAATTGGCTGTCGAATCCCATACAAATTGATTAGATATGACAGCTCAAAGGAATAAATATTCTGCAGAGAAGAAAGTTTTTACTTATACTCTTGTATTTTCAATCCTTTTTTACCCCTTCTTGCTTAATTTTATTATTTCAATTAGATCATTTAAAAATCAACACATCACATACCAACCTCCCCTAAGAGCAATCATAAGATTTGATGATTTTTCTGATACACAGGCTAGGGTTTCAAATTTGCATTATTTTATCTACTGAATTAACTATGAATTCTAAACCAAACTAATGCTGCCATGTGTTTTTAAACATCTCTAATCTAAACCATCTGGAGAGGCATGGTTTTGCAAAGGCATCCTTTTCAGGACACTCTGTGGATTTTGTCACTGCTTGAGGTTTTGGCAAACCATCAACATTACTATAATTCTCTTTTATGAAATATAGCTTTTGACTAGGATTTTAGAGTCTTGTGTGTGTGTGTATTTATACGAGTGTGGGCACTTGTGTGCAATTTTTGCTCTTGTCCTTTTCTCTTTTCAGAAGACCATAGTTACAATAAACTTATTTTTTTAAAACTTAAAGTAATAAAGGTTTTTTCTTGTATATAAAGGATAAATTTAATTTCACCTACTCAACATAATGACAGACCAAGTTATTAAGAAGTGGAGAAGTACTTTTGAATAACGCACCTTACCGGACGTAGGTGCTGGAAATGCTTTTTAAACAAGTCATCAGGAGAAAACATGTCAGCTTGAGAGACCACAACAAAAAATTATAGATATGAAATGATTACAGCAACAATGATTTGTGGTATGTGAGGTATGAGCTCAATACATTTATGCAGAGATTACAATTAAAAAATGGCTGAGCTAAATCTTTTGCTTAAGAAAAGCAACACCCTGTTTAATTCTTTGGCTAATAATGAACATAGCATTTTAAAATTATAAATCAAATATAAGCATGGTAAAAGCAAAGTGTAGTAGACTACTTGTTATAACAAAGGTTAAAAAACATCCCCCAGAAGTAAGGATGATGATTCTACTTCCACAAATTCTCTTCAATAATAATGCCTTTAAGGAATTTTGAGAATTAATCACAAAAATGGAAGGGATAGCTTTTTGCTGAGAGCCACTAATCTGAACTGAATTAAAATGATAATGTGACTATTGGGGACTATGAACATCTCTGTAATTTCTTAATAACATGGTATGTTCAAACAACCTCTTTCATCCAACAATATTAGGCAACTTAAAGACATACATAAATCAAAAGGTTTTGGTCAAGTTTGCGGAGGGGGAGATAAAAGGTCTATTTTTAAGAAACAGCTGGCCTGAAGTCCAGAAGTGGGTCTGTGCTTAGAATATAAAGATGCCAAGACATTGCACAGCACCCCTCACAGAGGTGGTCCAGCCTAGAACACTCTCGGTGGGTGCTAACGTGGCCTGGGGCATTAATACAGCCCACCTTCCCACTGTTCATGGTTTCCCTTCCTGGAATGGGTCCTCCATATCCACAACTCTGAGGGAGAGGGTTGCCCTTCTGAGACTTTCTCGTTTTCTTTTTCTTTTCTTTCCTTCTTTCCTTCCTTTCTCCCTTAGAACTCCTGATATTCTTTTAAACCTGCTTCTGCCTATATTAAAATGTTGTATTATAAAGGAAAAGCACAATCTGATATTCCAGAGAATGGAAGCTCCGTGTAGGGTGGCCCTGGATCATATGTCTTCAGGAGGGACAGCTCTTACCAGGCATGCTAATCTGGTCTTGGATGAAAGTAAAACATGTGTCAATCCCATCTTCCTTATTACTCTTGCCCCAGGGTCTACAGAGTGGGTTCAGTTCACTTATTGCTATAGGCTGAATTGTATCTCCCCCTTTTTTTTTTTTTTTTACTTGTGGCAAGAATTACTATCAAACTCCACTCATTGGACCAGAGACCCTTGCGTTGTTAACGAAAGATGTGCTCCTCATATAGCACACTACCTCCACTTGTGAGTTCATCGGCCAGCCAGTGGCCTCAACTCCAAGCTCTAACAATGTGCAGATCCCTCACAAATTTATGTTGCAGCCCTACCCCTCAATGTGTTTTTATTTGGAGATTGGGCCTTTGGCAGGTAATCAGCTTTAGATAAGGTCATGAGGGTGGACCCTCATGATGCTATTAGACACCAGAAGAGCTTGCTCTCTTTCTCCCTCTCTCTGCCAGGTGAGGACATATCTAGAAGGCAGGTGTCTATAAACCAGGAAGAGAGTCCTCACCAGAAACCAAAATGGCTGGCACCTTGATCTCGGACCTACCAGTCTCCAGAATGGTAGGAAAGTTATTTTCAGTTGTTTAGGCCACCCAGTCTATGGCATTTTTTTTTTTTTTGTGGCAGCCTCAGGAGACTGATACACCTTTATAATCTCTTTTATCCTGACAATAATCCTAAGAGGGCAGTAGAAACCCACTCCCTAAGAATACCCATTCCCCTGACACTGAGGCTTCTCTGACCTCAGTGAATGGCTAGGTGGCAGAGTGGTGAGGACAAGGGGAGGGACGGGCTAGAAAACTTGCTCATATTGCCACCTGGCTCTCATTGCATAGCATCTGTAATTCCTAGGGCAATTCCCTGATGAAGCACAACTGGAGAGAGCCCATTTCAGATAGCTTTAGTTCAGGGCATGGGAAAGGGAGGAAGGGCACTTAGGGAACTGAGTCAAACCTTCAGTGTTGGAGTCCTGTGCCTTCAGTAATATGTGCACAGGAATGGGGCAGAGCAAACGCTAGGAAGTCTCGGGTTTTGTAATCACATTAAACTTCAGGTTGATCACTTGCAATATGAGATAATAAGACAAAGAAAGCAATTAAAAAATGATTTGTTCTAAGGTGTATTCTCATGATATCCTCTGCATCACACAGCTCACTCGGTCACTTGTAAGGTATACAGTCTCCCCCACTGCTATTTTCAGATAATGAATTGTCTGTGATACAATCCGTCTGCTATAATCCTGCTGATAATTCTAATTTCCCTAGATGAATCCCAATGATCAGTCCTGCCTGTGCTATTTTTTGGGGGAGAAGATTTCATAAAGAGGGCAGATAAAGAATGAGAGTCGGCAAGGCATTTTCTCTGCTCCCAGCTTCCTGGGCCAAAAGAGAAAAAGAAGCTCCTGCTGTTTGACTTAATAAGAATCAGTGTCTAGCTCAAGCCTCAATCATCAGACCAGTCATACTCAATCGGCATAAAAGAAGTATTTCCAAATGTCCATGTTTCGCTTCAGCATGCACGTGTAAGCCTTTTCCTAAAGGCACAAACTAGCTGCCGTGTTGCGGTTCCTCTTGTCTGATCCAAATATTCTGTATCTTTTATGTAAGAGCTTAATTTTACACATTTACATCATATGTATTCTTCAGTTTTCCAAAACTGTCTACTTCGAAGAGTGGTCACAATCTATACAACAATGGATGAGGTGTTCTCTTCTGGGTTTCTCCAGCCTGCAGTACACCCATCATCACAATGAAAACTGTTTGGGTTTTACTTACATTAGTTAGCATGTTCTTTGTGCATGGACTTTGCTCTCTAATTACTAAGCTCCTATCGTATGCTTCGATTTTGGGTCACCCCAGGAACTCACTCTGAATATGTAGCCTTAGTTGTCAAAGAACTTTCTATTCCTTCATCCTGTTAACCTTAAAAGTAAAAGCTGCCAGTGACTTTACCAGCAAAATATGGGTTTATTCAGGAATAAAAGAGAATTTCAATCCAAGACAAGCAAGCTGCAGCAAAACCATAGGCAAATAAGGGGAGGTGGGGGGGAAGGAGAGGCATGCTTTTTAAGGAGAAAAGGGGTAAGCTGGGAGGGCTGTTATCAACTAAAGTCCACTGGACTAACCTGGGAGTTCCAAGTAGGTGGTTTTTCATTGGCTGAGCTGTTGCCTGTAGGGGGATGAGGAAAGTGCTTCTTCCTCCGGCTGGATTAATAGAGCAGTATCCATGTGCAAGGTCAAGTCCCTGCAATGTCATGTCCCTCTCTTCCTGTTGGGTCTGCAACTGACTAGGGGCAGTAGGGTGTGAGAGCTCCCCCTGCCGAAACCTCCTGATTCCATTTTAGTGAGGTTTCCCGTTATTAATTTTCATAATCCCCTCCTCTTTTTGACTTCTACTGAATAACCACTCTTTGCTACATTCAAGAGAAAAACATAGAAAATGCCTTTTCTCTTTTCTTTTTTCTTTTCTTTTCATTAGTCAGGCAATCTGAAAGTTACCCTTCCTTTAAGTAAAATAAAAATTCCTAAGAAAAATTCTAATACTTCTCTGGTCATAATACTCCTTGGAAAATGTATTTAAATTAATTTATATCTTTGTGTCCATAGCTGTTTTGTTGATTTGGATTATGGAACACAGTTTGGGTTGTGTGTGTGGGGGGGCGGGGGGCGGGACAAAAACTGATGGGAGAAGAAATCAAGTTCATGGCAACCAACCTCATAGTCCCACCGAGATGGCAGGAAGTCTCTTTTCCACAACATGACAACAAAGCCCCGGCAACTCCCCCAGGTGACTCAGCAGTGTGGGCAGCTAGATGCCAAGTCCCGACTCTCTGTCCCCCTCCTAACCGCCAGCCCACATTCCCTCCTGTGTTACCACCCCTCTTCATGGGGGCAGCTCTCTTCAAGGTCATTGGGAACCTCACCCAGAACCAAACACTAGATGGTGAAAGCGTGAGTTGCAATTTCATCTGTACCCTTTATAGAATCTTAATGAGAAGCGAAACCACGCATAGGAAGAAAGTTAACTGAGGATTTTAAACATGGATGCACATGAAATCAGTCAGTATCACTCCACATTCTGCTTTCCCTCTGAAATCAGGAGGGTTTCAGGTCCTTGTCAGTTTCAGGTCATTGTCAAATCATCTTTAAAAAGAGAAGGCTAAGAACAAAGAAACCAGATCAGGAAAAAATAAAAGTAAAAATAAAAACCTCTGACCAAGCCAAGCCTCTAAATATAGCTTTTCCACTTACTTCAATGCAGATAATTCTAAGATCTATATTTCTGATTCTGTTCATTCCATTTGAAAGAGAAAGACCACACGAGGGTAAGCACTGCAGGGTGGTCAGAATGCACAATCTAATGATAGTGTGTGGAGGCCACTACAGAAGATGACAGGAGCCCTGCCAGAGTGTGCGGTGGGGCCAACGGGCTGATTTCTATGCACAGGCCACTGATGTTTTCCAAGTAAGGACAGCTCTTAGAGAAATGAAAATAGAAAATGCAGGACCAGAGCCCACACTAAGAATTCAGTTTAGCAAAGACACGAAACTGCCCGTGGAAGTAAAAGGTATTTAGCCTTGCTATTCTTAACAGGAAGAAACAAGCCTTCCTACTGCAATCTTTTCATGATTAAGCTAAAAGCCTGTCAGTCTTTGCAAAAGAACACTGAACTGATGTCTGTGTCTTGTGCATTTACTTTCTAGCGCCTGAAATGATGTTTTTCTGAGCCATCGGACTGGTGTGCAATGATGCTGTTCTGAAGAATACGAACAATCCACAAAGATCAGCAAGGAATGGATAGCTAATGCAATATTCCAAAAGGATACCAGTATGAGCATCATAAGGCACCCAGGGTTTCTCCCTATCCATACTCCTTCTTATGAAGCAAACTGTCTAATTTTGAAATTATTGGAACATCACACGAGGATGTGGAAGCACATTTAAACTGCCTGATTTCAGCAAAATAACGTCTAGAAGGGACCAGCTGTAGTAAATAAACTAGATCAAAGATCAGAAAGGCTAGAGAAGAAAAGTGATACATCTGTGAGTAGGGCATCAGAGTAATAAAGCCAAGAAATAGTACCCTAGTTTGGGCCAAAGAGGAAAAGGGATGTGTGGGGCAAGAAGAAAAGTCCCACACTTCCCACTAAAGAGGTCGACTAGTTTTGTCACCTTATCATCCCCTTTCTTCATCTCTCCTCTACATCCTGGTGGTTTCCAACTAGTATTGCATATTCAAATGACCTGGAACTTTTACTTTTTTTTTTGTTAAGATGTGTTTATTTGTTAGAGAGAGAGAGTGCGCATGTGGGGGGTCGGGCAGAGAGAGAGAGTCTTAAGCAGACACTGGGCTCAGTGTGAAGCCCAACAGGGTGCTCGATCTCATGACCCTGAGATCATGCCTGAGCCAAAACCAAGAGCCAGACGCTCAACCGACTGTACCACCCAGGGGCCCCAACCTGGGAGATTTTAAAAATGCCCAGGCTAGACCACAGACTAATGAAATCAGACTCTCTGCCCACGGAAAGCTGGCATCAGTTCTTAAAGCTATCCAGGTGACTGCAATGATCAGCGAAGATGGAGAACACAGCTCTGTTCCATCTCTTCTCTATTCACTGTCCCCCATGCCACACACCTAGAGGCATTACCTGGCTGAATCCTCCACCAATGTCGTATGATGCAATACATGCACTTCGGAATAAAAAAGAGCTGACTTCAAACTTGGCTTTGCTATTCACAGACACCTGCCCTAGTTTCATGACTTCTCTGAAGCTGCAGGTTCTCATCTGGGGAGTAACAGGGGTTTATGACAATGAATAGAAAGAGTAGATTCTCAATACATGTTAGCATCTTTTTTCCCCCATAAATTTAATGTCACAGAGACATTTTCCATGTCCTCAAATTACTATTTTTTTCTCACCTCTTAGGAAAGCTCCCATTCACTTAAAGTCGAGTACTTTCAAAGTTGATCTTTCTAGGTATATTGGCTTACTAGCCCAAAGTAATCAGGAATTAGTAAGATTTCAGGAGGTATTTAAGATCATGGTTTTCTGGATTGCTCTGAGGTGAAATTCAGGTATGATGGTTAATTTTATATGTCAACTTGGCTAGGCTATGGTCCCTGGGGTTTTGGTCAAATACAAGTCTAACTGTGGGTGTGAAGGTATTTTTTAAATGTAATTTACATTTAAACCAGGAGACTTTGAGTAAAGTAGATTATCCTCCATAATGTGGGTGGGCCTCATCCAATCAGTTTAAGGCCTTAAGAGCTAAGACTAGTTTCCTGAAGAAGTACCAATTCTAAATCTCTGTGTCTGTGTCTATATCCGTCTGTCTATCTATCTCCTATTGATTCTGTTTCTCTGGAGAAGTTTGACTAATACACCAAGGATCCTCAGAAGGGCTTCATAATGACTTTTGCTATGCCCATTTCTTCCTTTTCCTCCTCTCAGGAGAGGGATCAAGCTCTTTTCCTTTCACCTTTCTGAAGCTGGTGATACATTCTATCCCTTACACTTAGGTCAGGTTAAGAGAAATAATTAAATAACAGAAAATAAGTACTATAATGGTATTCAGCATTTAGGTTTTCAAAAGATTTTATAAATGTGGCTTTCATGAATATGAAGGGTCATTTATACGAACTACTTATCATTTCTGAGTAGCACAATCATGATTCTCAATATCTTTCAATGTGTGTGGTTAAATTCTGTAGCTTTTCTTTGATGCCTAGAATGTGGAGTCTTCACATGTTTTGCACATGTTATTTAATCAACCCCAAAGCTTAAAAGTATTAGAACCCTCACTTTTCTCCCAGTGAGAATGCTAGACAGTTTAGAATCCTCACCTGTTTCTGGTCACCAGAAGTAGTGAAGAAAATAGTAGGGATTTGAGGGATACAGAGATATTTTAGTGTCTTTTGGTCGGATACTGAGAGTACTTCTGACTTGGCTTTTCTTCCTCCCTCCCTCCTTTTTCTCTCTCTCTCTTTCTTTCTTTCCCTTCTTTCTTTCTTTTTGAAATCAGGAGATAGTTTTCTCCTAAAATACATATACTGGATCATTTAAGGGAGAAACTAATAATGAAATTAAATGTGTGTTGGTGAAATTTTCAGTAAATGATCCGAAAGATACCAGGACAAGAAAGAGAAGATGCTCCTTTCAATCAACACTGGTATTAACCATTATGTGATAAAATAGGTAATTTTAAAATTCCAGTGAATTCCAAAGACCTTGGAAGTCCGCTTCTTCATTCAACATTATTAGGCTCCTGTTGACCTGTTTACTATGCAATGCTGTGAATATTAAGCATTTTACCAAATTGTTATTGTCACAGGCTACTGATAGTTAATTTAAAAAATGAATTATGGTAAACACGTGCATTGACCAAAACAATGAAATGTGTTAACCTCCTATAATTTTTAAAAGTCAAGATGTGCTTTTTGTAGTATCAAAATAGTCTAGGCGGCACTGTTTTTCAAAAATGTGCTTCTGCTTATCCCACAACGCTTTTGGTATTTTCCTGGTAATTCGGCAAACCTCTTAAACCTGAACAAAATGAGGATTTTGTGCTTCTCTGTTTACAGAAAGAGCATATCAAACTGACAAATTTGATAATCTTAAAAAAAGGAAAGAAAAAACTGTTCTTATTTCAAAGGTTCAAAAAATAAAGGTTATTTACTATGCAGACCTAGATTTCTTGTTGTTTTTAAGATAGTAAATTAGAAAAACATGGCCAGAGTTAAAGGTTACTCAATCAGGTTGAAGCTGGGACTTTTATTCCAGCAGCTCCTGTTCCCCAAATTATATCTGATAATGTCCTAAAGTCTAAACATATTTTAGTTCAAAATGATACTCAGCTCTTAGATATAAAATGTCACTGAGCTTCCAAATATCAATAGGTTTACCCACCCTCTTCAGCTGATGTATTTGTATTCGGGGTAATCTGCCACTCCACTTCTGAACTGTAGTATTTGAGGAACTGAAACTTTGAGCTGGAATGTTTGTTTTGCATTTTCCTATGCATAATCACAGGATTGGGACATTAATAAAGGGGTTGGTGTATTGGCCACTGCTGAGGCCTATTATTTAGGCAGAGTCATGGCAGTGGAGCAAAGCTGAATGTGTGCAAGTGTAAAATACATTTCAGCCTGTATTATGTTGGATAGAAAAGAAGACAAGTGTGTCAAGAGACATGAGGAGTAAAATATCTGAAACTGTCTGACATGATCTTCACACGTGCCAGCTGAAAATGGCATCTATATTTCTCCACAATTCAAGAAAGATTCACGGTAAGTATGTGTCTACAGCAGCTATGGAAATGTTATTATCCAGAAGCAAGATGGCACCTGTAAACTCAAAATTGGCCACATTCCATTGAACTCCATCTCTGAGAGAGGAGGAAGCTGGAAATGGTAGTGCTCTGAGGATGTCCATGTGGGTGGGCAAACATATTTTGCTGCGAAGCAAAGGAAGTGGTACACCAGGACTTTTTCATAAGTGCGAGGCCTTTATAAACTCATCCTCAGGGGGGCTGTTTTAAATAGAAAGAAAATGACACACAGTCCGCCACTGGGCTTCCTAACTGTTTGGAGAGAGCTGCCACTTTCCCCAAACATTAGGTTACTGTGGAGGAGTTTTCAAACTTGTCAACAATTCCATTTTTAACCTCGGCTCTTCCTCTCCACTTAAGACGGAGAGATGCAAGGTAGCATGAACTATATTTGGTCTCACAGGAGACATAAGTCATTTTTACTCTGCTGACCCCTACCTGGCAGTGGAAGACATATTCTGGTGTGGTTTTCTTAAACTTCATGTTCCAAACCAAGGCCACTCCATCTGGTTCATGGGGAGCATCCTCGTTGTTGTTGTAGGAAGCGACCATCAGCTCAGGGTACTGGATGGAAGAGGTCACAAGGATGAATTATGTCAAGTTCCTGACACAAAGAAAACGTCTTTATTCCTACAGACAGAGGCTATGTTGCATCATTTAAATGGTACTTTCTTTTGAAGTTGTGGCATACTTAATACCAACTACTGCTTCAACCTATTGCGATCTGGTTTCTTCTTCCAACGTTCCAGGTGGGCTTGCCAGCAGCACCAGTAACTACCATATGCACACACTACTGGGCCTCTCTGCATTCTCTGACACTTGGACTACTCCCTCCTTTCTCCTATATTGGCTTCCATTACATCTGTCTCTCCCAATTCTCTTCCTGACCATTCTTTTCAGTCCCTATAGGCTCTCCGTCTAATACCTATATTCCAGGCGGGCTGTTTTCTGCCCTTTTTTTTGGGTCTCTGTCCATACATTATCCCTGGGTGATCTCATCTACTCCAACGGCTTTAATACGCATTAATATGCTGACAATGTTCAAATCTACATCTCTAGGCTTGATGGCTCTCTCAGCTGTAGACCTTTTGCATACTGGAGATTTCTCTGAACTGTCCATAGACACATCAGATGCAATGCATAAAAAAAAAAAAGAAGCTTCTTGCCTTCTACAAAAACCTCTTGCTCTTCTAATGTCCCCTCTTTTGGGTGCCTTTCATTAACATTCACCTACCTGCCTAAACCAGACACTCCACGTTCATTTTTACTCCTTTCTCTTTCTTATCTCCTTCTTATGTACTGTGTTGACTCCTGCCTCAATACCTTTCAAATGCATGTTTTTTTTTTCCATCTCTAAGGTGAGGGTCTCCTCAACTGATTTTTTTTTTAAGATTTTATTTATTTATTTAACAGAGACAGAGAGAGAGAGCAAGAGAGTGCAAGCAGGGGGAGCTGCAGAGGGAGAAGGAGAGGCAGATTCTCCGCTAAGCAGGGAACCTGATGCAGGGCTCCATCCCAGTACCCTGGGACCATGACCTGAGCCAAAGGCAGATGCTTAACCGACTGAGCCACCCAGGCACCCCTCCTCAACTAATTTCTTATCTGAATAGAGGCAACAGCTTCCTGAATGGCTTCCTGCTGACAGCTTGCCAGGCCCTCCCCTCCCCTACTCCACTCTCTATCCTTTATCAATGTGACTTTACAAAACATACATTTGGCTAAGTCACTCCTCTGCTCAAAATGCTTTAATGGCTCGTCCTCACTTTCAAGATTAAACCCAGGTCATATAGGGTCCTTCACGATCTGTCATTGCTAGCTCCTCTGCTTAATCTCTTACCACCCGCCCTCCCTCCTCTATCCCCACACCCTGAGCCTCAGCCTCATGGGCTAGTTCTGAGATTCACAGGGACAGCCTCTGTGCCTAGGAGTGTAATACTCACTCTTACTGGAATGCCTCTTCTGTCTTGTTTCTAACAGTAACTCATGCATCAAATCCTCCAGACAATCCTAACTAACCATCCACAACCCCTCCTTCCGTCTCATAGGCTCCCTTAGCATTATGTGTGCTCCTCCATCAAAGCCCTTGTCAAACTGTGCTATGGCTTTTATTCCCCACCTATGTCTCTTATTAGTCTATAAGCTCTCTCTGAGCGTAGGGACTTATTTTTATTAAATTCTAAATCTAGTGTCTGATAACTCCTAGCACATAATCAACTTGTGTCAAAATCTATTGAAATACAAATGGTCTTTTTTATTTTAGTGACTCTGCTCTCAGTAGAAAGACCTTATATTTAATCCTTTGTTGTCAAATAATGCCAACAATTAAAGGCATAAGTGCAAGAACCACAACCAGTAAAATAATAAGGACTCTAAAGTGAATAGAAAGACCTACTTAGTCTGTGTGAACTCTGTGCTGTGTGTGTAATTAAACAAACTGGGGAGGAATCTTGTGGGGGGTATTTATGAGTTAGAATGCATTTCATGAAAATGCCATTCCTACCTGGCATTCCCATAAGGCAGCCCCATTAAAAACAGCATCAGGATTATAGCAGGTCTTATCACTCTTTGCTCATAGATGGCTTAATTATTTTCCTTCCTTTTCGCTATGCTATATACATATTTAACAGAAGATGGCCCTTATAAATTGAAACATCAACTTTTTTTTCTATCAAAAATGATTAAAGCTGAGTCTTCTAGGTGGCTTTATTCATTTGTTCAGCAGCCTCAACTTAAGAAACCTGCAGGGAGTTACAACTTGCTGGTTGATGCGGAGGAAGTATAATCCTACAACAAGACACATGTATGTGGCCACCAGGGGAAGTAATCATTCTTTATTAGAAAACACTCCTCAGTGGCTGAATCAAAAGCCCATTAGGGAAGGCCTTTGATTCAAAGACCATTTAAAGAAACTAATATCCAGATAAACACAGAAGTCTCCAGACTGTCCATCTGAAGTTTAACTATGTCACATGTGAAAGGCAACTCTATAAACATCACCACCACTACCATAGTGACCAATGAGCAGCCAGATGTGTCTGGAATAATATCCCACAGCTTCACATCTGGGTCTCATCGTTGGCTCCCACTTGTAGCTTTTCTTTTTTCCATTAAAAAGATAGTTGAAATTATTTGGCTTTAAAACCCCTTTTGAAAATAGGGAGAGTTTTAGTAAAATACCAGGAAAATGCCTTTGGCGTAATTTCTATAATTGGCATCATAAATCCTAAAGATACTGATTTAACTCATATCTCATGCAAGTTTTTTTGATTTCGAAGTCTCCTCTTAAATGTCTTTTTCCATTGTGTGTTTGAACATGACTAGTCATATTTTCTTACTCTCGAGTGAAAAGTAAATCTCTGAACAATTATTTAAATCTTGAATGTTAAAATTATGACTTTTAAAGGGAATGTGAACAGTTATGAAGTTTATAATTACTCATCAGGTTGGATTATCCAACATTTAACCTAGGAGAAATTTACCTGAAAATTACCAGATCGGCTCTCAAGCTGTTCTTACAGAGAAATAAAATCTGACATTCATCAGAGAGGAAGGAACCAACATGTTTTTAGTGCCCATTATGTGCCAGACACTGAGCTGGGTGATGCATTAACTCATTTGGTCCTTGCAATCCTCTAAAGTAGAAGTGGTCTTCCCATTTCTACAGATGAAGAAGCCAAGGGTCTCAGGGTAAGTAACTTGTTCTGAGTTATGTTGATAATAAACGAAGAAGTGAGAGCCTTACTTGAAGTCTGTTTGGCTTCAGAAGTCATGTCCTTTCCAGTCCACTGTGGCATGGGTCCAGTGCCTCCTACACATATGTAAGGCACTGTGCCAGGTGAAATGTGGGACAAGAATGTCAACAGTAATGTGCTTTGCTCTATAGGAACTCACCCTTAAGTAGAGGGAGGTAGGGCACGGGTACGAATAACTATAATGCAAACATAAAGGCAGGACATGATATGTGCCAAGGTGGAAATGTAAACACGGTTCTTTGGAAGTACAGAGGAGAAAAGAACCACCTTAGTTGGGATGGGGTGTGGCAGGGAAAGAAACTGGAAAGGACTTCTAAGACGAAATGAGACATGCATTGGGCTTTGTTAGGCGATAGGTTATTAGGAGAGAAGAGAGTGGGGAATATGGACAAGGGTACAAAGAGGAGTGCTGGAGATTTCTCTTGGTTATCTGCCTGGTTCGCAGTGATTCTCCCATCTTTGGACATTACCTCAATACATAGGTATCTAATCCCAGGGACAATTAGTTCACTGCAGGGTTGATACGTGACCCGGAGCGAATCACATCCTCTGAACTGGCTGTTGTACATTTTGAACTGCGACACAGAACCCATGGCTGGCAAATGAGTCAAGTTACGACAGCATCCTATTGGTGAGGTCCCACAAAGCGGCCCAGATTTGTACTCTTCCTGAGTCCCAGTTCTTCATCTTTTCCATGGATCTCCTAAGTACAGAGGAGTGCCTCTCCAGTACAGCCCCTCTTTTGCTCATGCTAGCCAGAGGTAAAGTTTTCTTAACTAATGCAGGGTAGGGCATGTTCAGGAGATGTCAGGTTGTAGCATTTGGCTGGGAGGCAGGTTAGAGGAAGCTGTAAACAAGAAGAAAGGGCTGGAGATGCCTCTGGGCATCGTCACAGAGGCCACTGAGCACAGGCTGATGATTTTAGACTTTACTCTGGGGACAGTAGGAGTTCTATTCAGCAACTACTAATACTACTGCTACTACTGCTTTCACGATGATGTCACATTTATTGGGCGCCTTTTATGTACTAGACACTCTTTAAGTCCTACTGCCATAAATACATTAACTCATATAATACTCAAAATAAGCATGTGAGCTAGGTATTATTATCATCATTTATGGATGAGGAAGCTGAAGCAAAGAGAAGCCAAGCAACTTGCCCAAGGAGACAGTGAGAGTTTATAAGTAATCTTTACAAATATCAATCTGGTGAAAAATACTTATAAGGACTCAACAGTATAGAGACTGGAGGTAGAAAGACCAATTAGGAAGCCATCTCCTAATATAAGCAAGAAGTAGCGGGCATGGCATAAAGTTAGGGTCAAATCCACATTAGTGGACTTCAACTGGTATCTGCAGGAGTCTTCTTGCTACTGTAAATTTGATTGGATTTGGAAACTAAATGAACTATTAAAGGTTACTCAGCTTTATACGTTGGGTGACTGCAAGGATGGAGGATGCAATTTCCATGTGAGGGAAGTCTATATGGTAGGAGTAAGGTCATGAGTGTGGTTTTGTACAAGTCTGGAAAAGCTGTCATGTGGTATGTGGATAGTATTATTGACTCACACTGTCCAACAATGGTCAATGAAGGACAAAGCTGACATAATCCCCCAAGAGACCCAGTTTCTTCCAGGGAATAACGTCTGGTGGATATTTGGCAAATATTGCAAAGTTAAAGTGTTCTTCTCTGAGAAGCCCAAGAGATCAAAGCAAAGCTATGCAGAAACCTTACAGTTTCTTCCTTTTTCTCCCCTCTGTCCCACTCAGATAGACACTTTTGACATATAGGCCACTTCAAGATTCCAAGACTGTGCCTCTCTCCTTCTTGTCTTTCCTAATATTATTGAATTGCATCTAGACTCATTCAGAAGTCTTCATCACCTAAGCATATAAGCCTGGTCCTTTGAACCCCATAAAAATGTTACGATGTAGGAGCTGAGGGTTCCAATCCCTTTTTCTTTTTTTCTTTAGTAGTCTCCATGACCAGTGTGGGGCTTGAACTCACAACCCTGAGATCGAGAGTCACATGCTGTACTGACTGAGCCACCCAGCTGCCCCTCTAATTCCTTTTTCTCATGCTCCATATAAAATATGCTTTTTCAGAACTGCAAACCTCTTTCCTACAGTGTAGATGAGCAGGTTACACAAAAATGGTGAAAAGTGTATGTGGTCTCTCCACGGTAGAGTTTCTGCCCTTTACAGTTTCAGTTCTTGCAAAAAACAAAATAAAATACCAAACTGTCACACAGAACCCTATGTGGAAACAAATCCATCCATGGTCCATATGACCACTGTACACTGTGGCCAGGCAGGGACTGGCCCCACTGAGGCTGGCCCTCCCAACTCCTCAGGGAGCTTTATCAACTGACCCGGGAACACAGAGGTTGTCTTTGAGAAATGTGTCAGATAAGGTTCCTGTGTAATTTCCAGACTCTGAACAAGTGAACAAACCGAGCTAAGTGTTTCCTCAGGCTTGGATCTAATTTCTGTGCGTACACCCGAGCATGCTCACAGACCACCCACACACTGGCGGGAAGTGGCTGGGCCAGCCCTGCTTATATTAGTCTCTGCACGATCAGGCACTGCGTGCTCTGTTGTTTGAATGTAAAAGGAGGTTCAAGAGGAGAGAACACTGGCCCACTTGGTGGCTGATGACAGTCCGGTTGTGAGGGATTACACTCCTCTTCAAATGAGCAAAAAAAAAAAGAGAGAGAGAGACAAATGAAGAAACAGCCTCTTAACTATAGAGAACACACTGATGGTTACCAGAGGGGAGACAGGTGGGGGATGGGGGAAATAGGTGACAGGGATAAAGAGGACACTTATCACAATGAGCACTGAGTCATGTATAGAAGTGTTGAATCACTGTATCATACACCTGAAACTAATACAACACTGTATGTTACCTATACTGGAATTAAAATAAAAAACTTAATAAAAGTGAAGAAAAGGAGGTTCAAGAGGAGAGAACACCCGCTCACTTGGTGGCTGATGAGAGTCCGATTGTGAGGGATTACACTCCCCTTCAGTTCTCCTATACTCCAGCAGGATTAAATGGGGCTCTTCACATCATCTGTTTCACAGCTCGGCCTAGAACACACTCTTCTCTCCTCCGGTGGTCTAAATCCCAGTCTTCCAGAGACAGATCCCAACCTCCACTGACCTCTGAAAGCCTGTGCTATCTGCCTCTTATCGTTCGGCACTTATAACCTCTCTTGGTTCCAGATTCAGAAGTCTTTTGTGAGAGGCACTGGTAAGAGAATATGCCCTGAAGTGCTGAAAGACGTGAGTTCAAATGTCCACACAACCACATTTTAGCTGAGTGATTTTTAGCAAGTTACTTAGCTTCTCTGAGGCTCAATTTCCTCAGCTGCACAATGGGGATATTAATGGTTGCTGCCTCATCTGAGTTATGAGGCTGAAATTAGAGGATGCCTTCAGGGCAGTTGGCACAGTGCTTAGCACATAAGAAACACAAATTAAAAGCTAGCCATGATTATTATTCCCCATAAGAACATACACCATAAAAAGCAGAAACTATGCTGTACGTAGATGTCCAGAATTCATCATTCCCATTTTCTTCATTGCTATTACGTCATTGTCATTGCAGGAAGGCACATAGCATGGCTGTTCTGAACGTGGGCTCAGAGGTCAGACCACCTGGGTTCAAACTCTGGCCACCCCACAACTAGGCTGTATGCCTTTGTGCACATTATTTAACCACTCAGTGCTAGATAATCTGTCATGTAATGGAGTTGGCTCTTCAGCAAGGTGAATTTTGGTAAATTTGCCTACTTTGACTCTGAATACGACACTAAGGAGTATAGACTTAGAGGCAACAGGGAGTTTTAATCCAGGGGGTGGAGTGATCAGATTTGCATTTTAGAAAGATTATTTGGTTAGGTGTCCAGAGGGAACACCAGAGATGAACAAGCATGGATATAGGAAGACCAGTGAGAAGTTAGCAATACTACAGGTATAGGGTGATAAATATATGAGTGGAGAAACAGACAGTCTTAGTGACAGTCTAGGTCTGGGAGATGAGAGGGAGAAGGTTGCTAATGTTAATGATGAAAGTTCTGCGTTAGGCCATTGGGTATATTGTGATGTCTTTAACTTAGAATGCAGTAGGAAGAAAAATTCGGATTATGTGAAAAAAATGAATTCGTGATTGCAGATTCTATGAGACAGCTGAGTGGATCTGTCTGGTGTGCAAAGTGGAATTTCGGAGGGTGATAGGCAGGTGATATAAACAGGCTGCCACGTGGTGGCTGAATCCATAGAAGTGGAAGAGACGTCCCACAGAGAGCATGTTGGGAGGAAGAGTAGAGGTTGAGGGTACAACCACGGGGACCACAGTGGTGGAAGAGAAATACGAAGTTTTGGAGAAGTGTGAGAACTAGCAGAGAGTGAAGCTGTGGAACCCAGTGGAAGGATATTGTTTTTAGACTACGAGGACGTCAACTAGGCTGGATGACAAGGAAGTCAGGGCAAATGAAGGCTTAAAAACAGCCACAGGATCTGATGCATGGGAAATCACTGGTGACCTTCAGGATAGCAGTTTCACAGACAGGATGGCCTGCTCCTTGTCTGGTGCCTAGCACATGGTAGGGACTCGACGCATGTGAATAACAGCATGCAAAATTTCAACTGAAAGCTCAGTAAAATGAGAAAGAAAACCAACAGGCGTAGAAAAAAATTGTAGGCTAGTAAATATATCTAAAGTAGTGGAGAAAAACTTTTTTTTTTTTTTTTAATACAAATGCCATGAGAACACAGCCCAGTTTGTTCCATCCCAGCAATAATTCTTACCTGGAGAGACCAGTCCATACAAGTGACTACTCGATGCTTGGACCAATGCTCATCGTAGAACTGACGATTGAAAGAAAGGTTGGCTCCCGCCTGGACATCCCTAGGAGGATTTAAATATCAAAGACAAATATGATGCTTCAGAATGGGGCTTTATCTCTGCTGCTCATATTGAAAGAATGCAATGGCAAGAGCATGGCACATAAAACTGAGGCCAAAGCTTCAGTTTAGATAGTAAAGGCTAATCATAAATAAATGAACTAATGGTGGTCTCCTCTATGAAAAGCTCACCCAGGAAAGGTTTCCATGTATTACTCCAAAGCTGGTATGAAATGTCAAGTAATTTTCAGGTTCTCATCTTGACCAGTCCCTAAAGCATTTTCTTCCTCCTAGTAAGTTCTATCTTGAAGCCGAGCTCCCTAGAAATCTCCCAGCTATCAAGGGAGCACAGTACCCTTGGAGATTCTTTGATATCATACCAATATCTCCTTATCTAGCCTTAGACCAGAGATGATAGGCAAGCTTCTCTTTACCTATAATTTCTGGTTGACTGTAGTGCTGCCTCCCTGCTCAAGAGTAAGTGATAAGTTTCACCATGAGTCAGGCAGAGTGGAGGGTGCGCGACTCACCAGACGTATTAGATACTTAACATAGACCAAAACAGCATCTGGGGCTACACTTTGGTCAGCGTTTACTTGGCTGATACTCAACTGGCCACAAAACCTCCCTTGAAGAACTCTACACTGGTCATGCATTCGCTCCACAAGACTGGGTGCAAATTGAGTAACGCTCATTCTGTGCCAGCAGCTTTGGGATCTGCATAAAAAGCTGCCTACATTTCTTGGGCTTCAGTTCAGGAATTCCCCCACTCCCACTTTCCTCCTGTTCATTTCCTTCATCCCACTGACTCGCACCCTGTATCACTCGCCTTATACAGCTCTTGTTCAGATGGTGACTTGGCCCCAGACTGTTTACCTGAGCTCCGATCAGCTGACTTAGGACTTTTTTTTTTCCCCCTACTAACTCTTCCTCAAATCCATCACTGCCAACTCAGGCAAGAGGTACACACACCCAAGTAACCGCCAGGCACCCGGAGGGAAACAGGACCCAGAAAATTGACTGAGACATAGAGTAATGGCTTTTTCAAAGAAAAATAAAGCATCTCATAACATGTATGTTCAAAATATTACTGTCTCTCTGAAATAGTCTAATGATGCTGCCAACTGGTTAGAACATTTTCAGAACCCTCTTTCGAAACTGTTTTTGGAGGGTGTGTTACATTCCCTTGAGCATCCTCAATGATAATACATTGTCCTTTGAGAATTGTATTTGAATTTTAGAAATAGTAAAAAGTCAAGTCTGGTGAATAAGGCAGGTGATCTCACCTTTTCATATTGTTCTTGGCCAAAAGAAATCGGTGGCTATAAACTGGCTATATTTATTTCTTACAAAGCTCATAAAGTACCTCCTTGTATCCCCATGATGATGGTTGACTGCCCCTGCCTTTTACAATATTTACGTTACAGTCTCAGAGAAAGTCACTGGGGGTCATTTGTTTTTATTGATTACTTTTTGTTTTACCTTTAAATATATACATTTTTTAAAATATTTTATTTATTCATTTGTCAGAGAGAGGGAGAGAGAGAGCACAAGCAGGGGGAGCTGTAGGCAGAGGGAGAAGCAGGGAGCCCGATGCGGGGCTCGATCCCAGGACCCTGGGATCATGACCTGAGCTGAAGGCAGACACTTAATGACTGAGCCACCCAGATGCCCCTAAATATATCCCTGCACATGACTGTCCTACAAGACATATACACGTATGTTCACGGTATCAAAAAAAGGAGAAAGGTTGTAGTCTCTGTTAGCTCTTCCCCACATCGGTGAAGGGGTCCCATATCTCATGCTTATTTTGTTCAGCTTCCTGTTTGCTTAGACATCAAAAATAGATCTACTGGATATAATACAAATCTCCTTTGCTGCTTATAGGAATGTTTTCTCAGAGGACAATGTACGTGACTCTGCCAGTCTCTATCACCTGGACTGTTCCCCAGATATCAAGTTCAAAAGCATTTCACGGAAGCACATGATAATTACAGGGAAACATTAATCCACAAGTTATAACCAAAGCCCTTAGTCAAAGCTGTTCAGCAAGATCAACCCTGGAATTTCATCCTCCTCTGATTTGTTTGGTTTGGGATTTGCCTAGTCAATACATAAGTGAATTTAGAATCAACAATAATTTATTGCAGTGTTTTTTTTTTTTTTTTTTAATGCACACAAGAAACTAACCCATCTTTTTCCTCTAACTCTCGACCACTATAGTCAAAGAAGATGTCAGAGTCTTCTGCCAGTGCTCTTTCAATCACCCGGATTGTCCGATCAAAAAAGATGAGGAATTCCTCTGAATGAAGGATCTGCTGTTTTTCTTCCTCGGTCAGCTCTCGTGGAGGGGCTTTTTAAGTAAAAGAGATTGTTAGGAAAGAAGAAAAGGACAATTAAAACATTTCAAGAGGAATCCAACTCTTGAAAGAGATGACTTACCAAAAGAGTGAGCAGATGGTGAAATAAATCATTGTCAATATTGATTCTAAATTGCTCCTAAATTCACACCAAAGGTTTTTGCAGATGACTCCCCTAATTTTACAAAAATATTTCAGATCTGGACTAATTACTATTTCAAAGAGTCAACAAAGATTACAAATGAAAACAGACTGGTGTTTTTTAGCAACCAGTTCTGAATGTTCCCTGCTTTAGAACTGAACTTGAAAAAGAGCTCAAAGAGTACATAATAGAAAAATCTATAAAACTATGTATATTGGATATGACTGAAAGCTGCACATATGAAATAACTCAGAACTGTCTATAATATGATCTGGGTAGCATCCTTCCTCGCTCTCCTGGACACATTCATTTTATTTTAGAGGGTTATTTGGTAAGGCCAACTGGCTCTTACACAGGTTCCACTCAAAACCTGAAACGTGTCATTCCAAACCTGCTTTCCCCTGAGATATCTTCTGCTTTTAAACAAACACATGGAACAAATAAACGCTTTTATAAGACATCTCAAAATTGTTTTTATGCCTTTCTTTTCTAGCGTGATTAATCTTATTAAACTAAGTTTGAAGATACAAAATGAGGCAAAGAGAGATTAAGTAACTGGCAGTATGTCCTGGTGTCAGAGTCCCAAGTAGGTTACACAGACAATCCCTTCAGTGGCAAGGCTTACATACAATGATCGAGAAAGGATTAGGGACTCCCCCAGACTGAGAAGCCCTCAAGCACAGAAAGGGTCAGCTGAAACTTTGTGGTTCTTCAGAAGCCCCAAGCTCAACTCCCTTGCAGAGAGCATTCAGTACATGTTTGGTGCATCACTCTCTGGATGACTGGAAGCTTCTGGAATTTAAGGGACAGGAGGAGGGTGCTGCACTGCAATCAGTGCTGGAGTCCCCAGTGCAGTCTCTCACCCACGGGCTTGCCCAAACTCTTCCACAACCATCCCCATCACCATTCCTACCTGGCCACAGGGTCAGAGGACCCACATAGGTGCAGTCAGTGGTAGCATCTTGTTTTATGTTATTTGTTTCGATCAGTGGTGTCGTGAAGCCACTGGCCTACCAAATCTGAACTGGCAAGCAGAATGACTGCAGAGCCAAGGCAGTGGATCCCAAGACTTGAATGTCCATAATGTCTTCCTGCTTCTGACCTCCCCTTCCCTGCCCCAGCCCACGGTGCAGGGGTCTGGACGGACTCCAGAATCTGTGTTTGTACAAGACTAGGGTTAGGATAATGTAGTTTGTTCACACTTGGCAAAATGCTCTCCAAGGTCATATTATAACAAAACATGATTCACCTACTACATACAGCAGACGATCGTCTCCCAAAAGAGTTCGTCCCGTAGTTTGTGGTAGCCCTACACATAGTTAGAAATATTCCTTTGCTGCTGAAGCCTCTAGAGCCCTTAATATGCCAACGTGTACTGGGACGCTCCGGGAACCTCCATCGATACCTGCTGAGCAGAGGTGCCCACACTGGTCTGAGAAACGGTGAAAGTGGCAATGTGTAGATGTAAACAACAAGGACTCTACAAAACCAACCCGGAATCCAACACTGCCTTCGCCCTTCACTAACTTTGATTCTTTAATCAACTAAAGCTCTCTGAGTAGCAGTTTTTAATCAATAAAATGGGGTAATGATACCTAAACTTGAAATCTCATTTAAGGCTTAAGGATAAATATACTGGGCAAATAGTTATGCATTCAATAATTAGTAATTAAGTAGTAATTAGTCTACTTTTCTAAAACTCCCATAAATGAGGCATTTGAATTTTTTCACCCTTATGTAAGTTCAAGAAAACAGGTAACCAGGCAAAAGAAAAAAAAAAAAACCCTACAAAATGCTAGGTTCATTTTGGTTTGGTAGTACTGTTACATAAACAAACAAGCTTCACCAAACGAGGATACCATAAGGCCAAGAAGAATGTCTTATTTTAAAAGCCTTGTTCAGCCTTAGTTACTGTTGATGGATGACTTGAGACCTATCTGAAATTAAGCAGAGAAATAGGACTTTTTTCTCTTTATTCTTTTTTAAAATAATATTTAAAATATCTATTCTACTCTCTGTTTATCTTTTTGAGTTACTTATATTTCACCTGTATCTTTCCTTACAGGTCCACTACCTTGAATAAAAAATAGTATCTATGTCATTTTCTGTAATTTTTTCTTCCCTGTAGCTTATTGTCACTTTGATCTCAGCTTTCAAGACATACAACTCCTTCTCTAAGAGAAACATAAATGGCTGATCAAAGTGTATTTGCAGAGGCCAAGTTCAGGTAGGTGAAGGAGTAGCCTCTCCAGACATTATGTTTGACAATACAGTATTTGGCTTGAAATTAAACTGCTACTGAAGCAAAACAAAGGATATATTTTATATTAAGCTTTGATGTCTAACAGGGATCAAATGACATGATTTGTTAGCACAAAATAATAAGATGCATGTGCAGACAAGTACTTTTTGAAAGTCATAAACAATATTCAACTTAGAAATTAAATAGGGCCATAGTTATTTCTGATAGACCCCCAAACCTCCTGTATTTAAAATCTTTAAATTGATAAGTGTTACAATGTAATGAAAACATAATGGAGTATCCAGAACCCTGACTAAAAGCTGTATTCAGAGAAAACACCTCTCCACACACTGTATTTCATGAAAGAAAAATTGGTTGATTAATGGAATCCACAAGGTTCAAAATGCAAGCACAAATAATTAGAATCAGAACTGTATTACTTCGGAGTAGACCCCAAATTCTCCCTGATATATCTGTTTCTGCAGCTTCTCCCTATCCCCGGCACCTAATGAATTATCTTCAACATGTTCACCACATAAAAAAGTGCGAATTAATTTAATAGCAAAAGGCGTACCAGAGCAAAACGTAGGCATTGTTAATCATTGATTTTTCTTTTTAAGTTAAGCAGAAAATGTTATTATCGCAGGTCTGTTTGTTTTTGCAACACAAAACATGGAGTATTTCTGCCAAGAGCTAACAATATTTTATGCATGTAAAATGGCCTTTTTTTTTAAAAAAGAAAAATTCCTTATGAAAAGTCAAACACATGGATATAACTAACATATGATCCAAATGACAATTTTCGTACTTGCCCAAATTTACCTGAACAGTTACATTTAGCTTGAATAACAACTATGAAGACAATGTACTGAATTCATGAAATTTGAAGTTTAGAAGATGGCCTAAGTCTATGACTTTGTGGTTGCAAGATTAAAATCTAGTACACATTTTATTTTAGGGTCTATTGTTTATTCTTTTTCATTACAGAAAAGTTAATTTCTCATTTCGTATTTGAAAATACTTGTGTATGTGTCTTTATGAGGATTCTATCCTATTTGCTGTGCTTTGAGTTTTTTTTTTTTTTATTGACTTAATAGGTACTTTTCCAGTTTGTTGTTGTTTTACTCTATTTACTATATACTATATCTTTGGTTTCACATTTTGATTTTTTTTAAATACAAAATTCATAATGAAATTCACAATTCATATTAAGTATTTTATAATCTTTCCTTGAGGTCAAAAGCTATTTTAAAAATATTCATTTCAGAAATGTCTTGCCTTGTTTTCAATGATGCAGCTTTGAGTTTCGATATAAAAAATTAAATCTTTTAGCTGTTTTTCAAGGGTATATGCAAAAGACAAAAAATAAAGGAGTAAACCATGTAGCTTAAATCTTAAACCTGATTAAACAGGGACGGTGGCTCTTCTGGGAATTTTACAGTGAAATCATTTCATAAACAGGAGCAAGAAAACCAAACCAAACTAATAAAGAAGGAGGATCTCCTTCTCTGAAGTTAATGTGCATTTACAAGAGTTAGGTTTCTGTTTCTGTTGTTTTAAATCTCTAAACATGAAGATACCAGAACACTCACATGTAGAAATTGCCTAAAATTTGATTAAAAGCTAACATATACCTGTCGTTTGCACTACTCTGTTGTGGAAAAAAAGAGTGCAAACAGTAAAATAGTAAACCCTTATTTCTTGACTGTTTAGTGCATTTTGATATCACACAGGCAAAAATGTCAAAGGCTAGTGAGCACTGATTTTTTTTTTTTCCCCATCTCCCACTTACCTTTTTTTTTTAATTCCCCAAAAGGCCAGATTTCTCAAAAATGTGCTCCCTGGTTTGAAACCATGTATGTCAAGTTTCAGCCCAGAGCAAATTTTTATGGCTGAGTAATAAATCCCTGAAACTCAAGGTTCATAAGGGAAGTGCTGACACAACCCTAACTGCTCTGCAGCCGTGTGAATGGCGCCACGATTATATCTGCTGCAGATTCTTGAAAACGTTTGCAAAATACTGTCTTACTTAAAAAAAAAAAAAAAAAGCCAGAGAGAGTTTGATGCCAACATAAACATGCTTTTAACCCATTATGTGCTAATTTGCAGAAAAGCCATTAATAGAGAAAAAGGCACACGGCGCAGTAGTACACAGGAAATGTTCTTCCAACTTCTTTTTGACTTTTAACAGGACTTTAATCAATTCCATGAAGCCTGAGCAACGGTTAAAAACGAGACGGTGTTTTTGCTCCGGACTGAAGAAGGGGGCTGCCTTACTTTGCCAGAGAAGACAGTTTGGGGACTGGGGGGTGATGGGCAGGAGAGAATCTGTGCCAAGACACACAAAGACACCCTGGCTCCTTATCACCCAGCAGGGCTTAAGGATATTTTGCAAAAGGAAAACCCCTTTATGTATTTTAATAAATCCTGACTTATTTCATCTCTTGCTACACCTGTGTTAATGATATTCCATTCACCAGCTTAAAAAAAGTGTTCTTAGAATTTTAGACAAAGTCTCTTCCATCAAGTGCATTTAGAATCCCTCAGAAAACATCACTCTCGTGCCTTCTGTGGATGCTACTGTTAAAGAGGCTGAATCTACTCCCTGCCCTTAGTCGGAGCCCAGAACTTGATGGTAATCGAAATCACTCAATGCTCAAGCAGGTCAAAGTGAGCATATATGACCAATATGTACCCATTCCTATAAAAGTCCCCAGTGACAACTATGTGCCACATACTATACCAGAGACACAGGCATCTTTTGAATTTAAAAATCAAGTGAGCTTCTAATTAGACTTGTGTTGATCTATATTTGGGACACTGAGCGGGGACTATGGAAGAAGCTTTTCAATCTATGCATACTTCGTTTGTCAGTAAGAATTACAATTTCAAAGTTCTTTTATCTCCAGGGACTGAGAATCTCAAAGGGTTACAAAATTAGATTTTTAGGGAATCGGCACCTGTAGTATTTCTTGTCTTCCCTTTTCTTTTTTCTTTCTGCTTTCTTGTTTTTGAGACCCAGTGCTACAAAAGGATGATGCCATCGTGGTGAAATGTACTATATCTTTGGAGTCAACTACAAATCCTGGATACATACTGTATCTTTGGATAAGTTTTTAAACCTCTCCCTTCCTGGTTCTTTATCTGTAAAGTAGGAATAATAATAGTATCTGCTTCAAAAGGATGTTTTGAGGTGTAGATAATAATATCTCTAAAGGGCTTAGGAAAGAGTTGAGTACACAGCAAGTCCTTAATAAATGCTCATCGTTATTATCACTGGAACATGGAAAGGTTGTTCTTCATACAGACAGAGCCGTGGAAGAAAACTGTGAACAGTATAGTTAATAGTAATGATCACTGTTAATGTTTCTGTGTAGATCACATGAATAAACTTCAGAATTTATTAATGAAATAATTATAGCTGCTTCTTCCCTTTACTGTTATCATTGGGAATATACAATGCAGTGACCTAGGTAACATGACAATGGATAACAACTATCTTATTTTCTCACTATTTAGTGATAATTTTACTGGAATTGTGAGTGGACTTGTTGGTGGAATTGTGGATGGTTTCTATTTTATTGACTTCCATTGGTCAAAAGAATAAATGACTCTTGCTTTGGGGATTACAGTTTATAGTGCTAAATGTAACGTATTGAACAACCATAGAGACCTTCCACATAGGGAGTGTGCATTTAATTTCTATTTACCAGGATAGCCTCTTATGTTGGTAAACGATAATAACAATAAAATGATGACTAATTTATCTCCTATACCATACCATACCTTCCTTCACCTCCTGTTTTTGGTCTTGATTTTCCAGTTCTGAATCGTGGCCAACTTTAGGTTCTACCATTTCCTCATCTTCCTCATCCTCTAGAAAAAAAGAAAGAAAAATGCATTATTTTGTTTCCTTCAAATCAAAGCCTTTAGTTGATGGTGGGAGGTAGGGGCAAAGGGTAAAGTTCCAATCATTTAGGGCAACTTCTAAGTAAATCAGTCCTCAATGAATGCCCAAGATATATGTTCATGAATATATGAATAAATTAGCTCCAAAAGGGGCCCCTTTGAAAGTCCCCCCAAGCTGCTGAGAAAACTGCAAGAGTCAGCACCTGCTAACATCCATCTCCAGGCCCTCACCACATGGGATGTCTTGGAATTGCTTTTCTGACCTCTGAAGCTTCTTCAGAGATGACCCAGGAATAGATCTCAAAATGTTTCCACCTGGGGCACATTCTCCACAGGGAACACCTGCTGTACAGACGACTCATTTCCAATTTAATTCTCACCAAATTAATTTGTTTTTGACCTACAGGAAAGGGTTAAATACAGGTCTGACCCCAGGTCAAATGCCACTGGCAAGTAAACAACCAGGGGATAGAGCCCCCAAAGTCACTGCCCTTGGCCTGGGAGAAAGCAACCAACCCCAAATGGCATTTACACATTCAGAGCAGCTCATGCATTAATGCGAATTTAATGAGCACCAACAAATGGACCAGTCTGCTACCACCACCAGATGTTACAGTGCCCTTCCTGCCCTATGCAAATGTGTGCTCATTGTGTCTGCTCTCAACCTGCCTTTCTTAGAGGCCTCTTTCATTACAGAGCGCTTGAAATCATCAGTCACAATGTGGATGACGTAGGGGAGAGTCAAGGTGTCACAAGAAAATACAATGTATAGAAATAAAATGATATAAAAAATTAAAACTTGCTTTCACAGTTTTTTAAGTATATTATCTTCTCTCCTGAGTATTATAGTCACTGGAGGTTATTGATTTCATTGGTTCAAATGGAATTTAAAAGAAATGAATTCACTTACTCCCTGCCCATATATTCATTCATATATTCATTCATCCATCAAATATTTACAGACTTTCTGTAAGATCTCAAGTGCTGTAGATAGTCCCATTTCCATGATAATAAATCCTGAGATTTACATTGACTCAAAATTTCAGCACCAACCACTTAAAGAATGCATTATAAATGCATCCCTAAATGCCCAAATAAATATCTGTAGCCTGAAAAGCAACTCCAAAAAGTCTGACTACATTAAGCAAGTGATTTGGGGGCAGAAAAGCAACTCAAAAAATTGGGATGTGTAGAGTATGGCATTGCAATTTAGATATTAAGAAATTTTTAATGTGTATATTCATTGAAACAGTACTCCAGGTGCATGTGTAGAATGTGGAACCAACCTCATTACTTTATAACCACACTATGTACATATTAGAAAGAATGTGAAACACTTTTAAGGAAAATGGTCATTTATTATTAACACATGCAATAAAGAGTTGCACTTGAGATTCTGAAAAGAACACTGAGTTACCCTGATTTTTAGACAAATAAACCTTTAAAGTTATAAACAGCACGTCTAAGTCCTTATCCATATACAAAGATATTACCACTATTTACCCATTAAAAACGTGCTTGGAAAGTCACAAACCAAAGAGTCACGTGGCCATTATGTATCCCGATCCAAAGACCTAACACGAAGCCTTAGGAGGCACCAGCTGAAGGTAAGTCTCTTCTTCTGGTAAACTTTGGATGGAGAAGCAATCTTCAAAAGACCACTAATCTGCTAGAAAGTGGCTCTATTTCTGAACCTTCTAGAGACATTTCTTTAAATTTAATGGATTTAGCAGCAATGCCCCAGACACTTACAAAATGCAAGTAAATACAACAACTACACAGGTGATAGGGTCTGTGTTATGGATGGGACCTCCCCCCCAACCCCGCAACACCCTGAACATTTGTATGTTAAAGTCTTAATCCTTAGCATCTCAGAATGTGACATATTTGGAAATAGGGTCATTGCAGATATATTTAGTTAAGACGAGATCAGACTGGAGCAGGGTGGGCACCTAATCCAATATGACTGATATCCTTATAGACACAGACTCACACACAGGGAGAATGCCATGGGAAGCTGAAGACGACTGGCGTGATGCTTCTAGCAGCTGAAGAGTGCCCAGGATTGCCAGCAAACCATCAGAAAGTAGGGAACAGGCACAGAAGAGCATCTTCCTTACAGTGCTCAGAAGGAACCAACCTTGTCAACACCTTGATCTTGGCATGCTAGCATCCAGAACTGAGACGTTAAGTTTCTACTGCTTAAACCACCAGGACTGTAGGACTTTGCTACAGCAGCCTGAGCAAACTAACACAACCCATTAAGTGCCTTCCTTTCTAGGACCCTAGAATCTGGTGGAAGAGATACAGGAGCTCTACGATAATCATACCTAAGGCAATCATGAATGCTTTACTCGTAAAATCTGATTTATTTATCAGAACTTGGTACCATCAGCCTCATTTTCTAGGTGACGAGACAAAATAATCTGCCCCAAAGAAACTCCCAACCACATCAAACTTCAAGTTCTGTCTGGTTCTGCCCGTTTTCAGATCTAGGAGCTTTAACCATCAGGTATACTATCCCCTCCCCTGCTCAGAGCCTGACATGACCTAGAAAGGCAGCCTTGGAGAAAGGCCCACAGTAAAAGCAGGTACAGTGTTAAAGCTGCAGGGTAAGGAAGGGTTTGCATAGGCTCTTCAGGGTGGATACACCATGGCCTCAAGAAGAACGGCTCTTCTACTTCCAAGAGGCAAGTACGTGTAAGGCTCAGTTGTGGAGAAGTTAGGTTTCACATCCTCGAGAGCTAGAGATGATGGGTTGTTTTATTTATTAAGAATAAATGGCTACTACATCCATGGGCGCCTGGGTGGCTCAGTTGTTAAGCGTCTGCCTTCAGCTCAGGTCATGATCCCAGGTTCCTGGGGTCGAGTCCCACATGGGGCTCCCTGCTCAGCGAGAAGCCTGCTTCTCCCTCTCCCACTCCCCCTCCTTGTGTTCCCTCTCTCACTGTGTCTCTCTCTGTCAAATAAATAAAATCTTAAAAAAATACAGTTGACTGGGCACCTGGGTGGCTCAGTCGTTACGCGTCTGCCTTGGGCTCAGGTCATGATCCCAGGTTCCTGGGATTGAGTCCCACGTGGGTCTCCCTGCTCGGCGGGAAGCCTGCTTCTACCTCTCCCACTCCCCCTACTTGTGTTCCCTCTCTCGCTGTGTCTGTGTCAAATAAATAAACTCTTTAAAAAAAAAAAAAGAATAGGGCGCCTGGGTGGCTCAGTTGGTTAAGCGACTGCCTTCGGCTCAAGTCATGATCCTGGAGTCCCGGGATCGAGTCCCGCATCGGGCTACCTGCTCAGCAGGGAGTCTGCTTCTCCCTCTCCCGCTCCCCCCTCTTGTGCTCTTTCTCTCTCTCACTCTCTCTCTCAAATAAATAAAAATAAAAATCTTTAAAAAAAAAAACACAAAAAAAAACCCCAAAAAACAAAACAAAACAAAACAAAAGAATAAATGGCTACTGCATCCAAATTCTGTTCTCATCTTTATTTCGGAATCCACTACCCCAAGACCAGACCATTGATGCCTAATATAAAGCATTAATTCCTCTGGCTAGGCAGATTCACAAGTCGGGTTGGGAGCAGCACCTCAAGGGAAGTAATTGATCTGGGTTTGAGGCTGGAGTCTACCTCTTGCTAGCCCCTTGATTTTACATAATTTGTAGAAACTCGCTAAGGCCCTGTTTCCTCATCTTCTGAATTGGGATAATAATCCTTTCTTAAAACACAATGTTGTAAGAATAACCAAATAAAATAATTGATGTGAATTTGCTTCTTAAACCAAGAAAGTTGGGGATACCCATATGCAAAAACCTTCAAACGTTGCATTAGCTTGTATATCAACCACACATTTATTGGGCACCAGGTACTGGGAATGTGAGAGGGAAAAGAGAGACAAAAAAAAAAAAAAATCTCTGTGCTCATGGAGCTTCCATCTGAGGTGAGGGAGAGAAACCACAAACAAATAAATAAAACATATATTGTATCAGATAAGTGTTATGGAAAAAGAGAAAGCCAGAAAAGGGGATTGGGCATGCTGGTAAGGGGAGGAAGAGGTGAAATTTAAAATAGAGTGGTCAGGAAAGGCCACACTGAGGTGACAATTGAGCAAAAAATTCAAGGGGTTAAGGGTAAAGATCTTTCGGAAGACTAATAATAACAGATTCTTCCATCTCATTCTGTGGATCCAAGGGGTGTAATGGGTCAAGGTTTAAATTAACTTATTATCTGTTCCACTGATGATAGAATTGTAGAAAATAATTTTGCTTTTATCATAGCCATCTGTTTGTACATTCTCATCCTCTAGTTCTTTTTTTTTTTTTTTAAGATTTTATTTATTCATTTGAGACACAGAGATACAGAGAATGAGCATGAGCGGGGGGGGGGGGGAGGCAGAGGGAGAGGGAGAAGCAGGCTCCCCGCTAAGCCAGGAGCCCGACGTGGGGCTTGATCCCAAGACCCTGGAATCATGACCTGAGCCGAAGGCAGACGCTTAACCATCTGAGCCACCCAGGCACCCCTCTCATCCTCTAGTTCTTAAATGAAGTCGATTTCTTTATTTCGGAATTAGTCAGCTTTAAATAGTATCAAGTTCTCACCTTTTACAGATAAAAGAGTTTTTATTTTAGATATTAATTCCTGGAAGAGTCAAAATGCAACATCCTGACAGAAAGTAGTCTATAAGGGGCACCTGGGTGGCTCAGTTAGTTAAGCACCAGACTCTTGATTCCGGCTCAGGTCACAGCTCAGTGTCAGGGGATCGAGCCACGTGTTCGCCTCCATGCTCAACTCGGGCTCCAAGCTTAACGGGGAGTCTACTGGAGATTCTCTCTCTCCCTCTGCCTCTGACCCTCCCCCCCCAAATAAATAAATAAAAAAAATCTTAAAAAAAAGAAAATAGTCTATAAGGGCTTGGCTAAACCCAGGGCTAGGTTGGGGACAGCAATGTGTTGTTTTATACATGAAGTATGCGGGAAAACTGCAGGTTATCTAACTATTCAAATAGAAAATTCTTCCCCAGAGAATATGTTTTTGATGAATTAAAAAAACCCAAATACTTACTGTGTTTATAATATGTGCAAAATCCCACAATGAAATACTATGAATAACGGAGAAACCTTTTTTTTTTAAATACCTGACCTTTTAAAGAGGTTACAAAACAATTGTAGGCATTAATTTTTAGTGGCCACAGAGTTCTTTGTCTATCAGCCTTTTAAAGACACAAAGTAAGTGTTTCAGTAGATTTGTTAAGGAAATAAAACACAAGAGACTGGTTCGTTTCTCTGCATACTGATATGTTTGCCTTGCTCAGCAAAGAGAGTCTATTTTTCTTTAAGACTCTGGTTTCCTTTCTGGTGCAACTGGAATTACTTCTGTTGAAACCATTTTCAAAACAGTTAAATAACTTTAAAGAAAAGGATTTATGTAGACCCGCTACAGACTACTGATATATGAGTTGTGCCACTATTTCATACCCAGTTACATTTCCTCTGAGATTGGAGGGAAAAAAATTACCACCCACGTATGGTTTCCTGCACGAGGTCCACACGAGAAATTAAACTAGTGGCAGAAGTTAATTACCTGTCAGTCTGAGCGGCTAATTTCAAACAATGGCATCTTTTAGACACTTTATTTTATTTTTATTTTTTTTAATTTATTTATTTTTTATTCTTATGTTAATCCCCATACATTACATCATTAGTTTTAGATGAAGTGTTCCATGATTCATTGTTTGTGCATAACACCCAGTGCTCCAGGCAGAATGTGCCCTCCTCAATACCCACCACCAGGCTAACCCATCCTCCCACCCCCCTCCCCTCTAGAACCCTGTTTGTTTTTCAGAGTCCATCGTCTCTCATGGTTCGTTAGACACTTTATTTTATTTAGCCCCCGGCTTCTGCCACCAGCAGCTGCTGCATTCAGTCCTTTATAGTTGGGAAAATCTTTGGTAACCACTGTCCCCCTCTTATGATTTCCTAAAGGTCTTAAGAATGAATAGTTGCGTGTTCAGCAGCAATCACACAGGACACACTTAGCACAAGGCCTGACCCTCTGTGTGGGCTCTGGAAGGGTTGTTTGCTCTGCCAACCTGCGTTTCAGAATGAAGTCAAAACTCCAGTCCTCTGATGGTTGATCCGCTCTGATGGCCTCACAGAGCTGAGACTTTGGAAGGGGAGCGTGGTGAACGCCTGCCACTCTCTGGCTATACATCAAAACCCCTTTCTGTCTGGGGGTGCTCCTCGTAGTACTGCTGTGTTGGCGACATGCTGAACCCCTACTTTCTTCTCCTGAAGCCCCAGAGGAGACACCTTCCTGCTCCCCATCTTCCAGTGACCAGAACACAGGCAGGATCTTAGCAGTTAGACTGGATGCTCCTAACTGGGACTTTGTCTTTGGAGCCAGGAGGTGAAGCCAAGGGAAGAGTAAGGATCAATTTCTGGCAGCATGCCATGGTAGCAGCAATGTCCCAACATCCGGGCCAGATTGTTCCAGAGGTCCACAGTCTGGGCTCCCTTGGCCTCTGCTCTTTTTTAAGCCGTTCCTTCTGCCTCCTGTTGATCCTGTGAGCACCAGGTTTCCTTCCAATAAATCTCACCAGAGGTGATGTCAACACCAGATTTCCTTCCAGTGAATCCCACTGGACTTAGTGCCCGCTGCTTGCAACCAGAACCCTGAGCAACAAAGCGCGGCCCTCTGTGAAGAAAAGGGCTTGTTTTTATAAGGTCACTGTGTTCTCACTTTCCTCGGCTCTCTCAGGGCCTGCAAAACCTCAGGATAAGAGGGCCTGAGTGCCCAGCCCTCGCCCTTGCTGCCCAGCTCCTGGCTTTTCACGAGGGGGCTCTGGGCCCCAAGGGTCACCACATGGAAGCCAGCTAAGTCTGGTCAGTGGAGGAAGGCTGGGGAGCAGAAGGGGCCATTTCACGCCATCCTTCTCGATTCCAAAGGGCATCTTGCTGTTGCCAAAGTTGAAGACACAAAGCAATACTATGTGACTTTGAATCGGACAGGCTAACGACTCTAAGATGCAAAATTACTTTATGTGCCACTTAGAAAAACAATGACTGCTAATTAAACTCTAACACATCATCAATTCTAAGGTGAAAAATCGTGAATACTGGAATTGATAGAATAATTTGTGGCTTAGAAATGAAGAGAACCTGGCTTCCAAAAGATAAAAGGGATGGCAAGGACACAGAATCAGTGCTAAATCGAGCTTGTGACTGTGCTGTTGTCCTTGAACAGACCTGAGGAGATGCAAAGGCACTTTTTTGTGTTTCAGGTTTTTTTTTACATGTATTGCTTTCAACTTAAGAATAAACGCCCTAGCTATTTTTATATAATTCTATGTATAAATATTTCTGATGATGACTGTTTTTAAAACATATTTTAAATTTTTCAATAGAAAAACAAAGGAAAATAGGAACAAAGAAAAACAGAAAAATTAGGATTGATTTTCAATTTAATGACGGTATTCTTTGCAGTTCTGTCCTTGGCCTCATCTTTTCTCATATCCAATGCCACTCTGGATAATACTTGCACCCATGTCTTCCATCATCACCCATAAATTGGTATGTCCAGCCAACATATCCCTTCCAGGCTCCAGAGTCTATACTGCACATTCCAACATGAGTGGCCCATAGGCAGCTCACATTTGACATATTCCAAGCAGAACTCCTACCTTCTGTGGAGACCTACTCCTTTGATTATTCTCCATCCTGCCAAATGGTACCACCATTCACATGGGTTCACAATTGGACACTAGAATACATACCACCTTCAATTTCTCTTTGGCATCAGTGCCTGTAAGAAGGGGACTCTAAGTCCTTTCAATTTTGCACTACCAGTCTTGTTTTATATTTCTAGTAGTTTTATTTTGCTATTTAAAAAACACATCTACTACACTGTTGGTGAAAATGCAAGCTGGTGCAGCCACTCTGGAAAACAGTATGGAGGTTCCTCAAAAAGTTGAAAATAGAGCTACCATATGACCCAGGAATTGCACTACTGGGTATTTACCCCAAAGATACAAATATAGTGATCCGAAGGGGTACGTGTACCCCAATGTTTATAGCAGCAATGTCCACAATAGCCAAACTATGGAAAGAGCCAAGATGTCCATCAACAGATGAATGGATAAAGAAGATGTGGTATATATATACTATGGAATATTATGCAGCCATCAAAAAAAAAAACCCCAAAATCTTGTCATTTGCAATGACGTGGATGGAACTAGAGGGTATTATGCTAAGCAAAATAAGTCAATCAGAGAAAGACAAGTATCATATGATCTCACTGATATGAGCAATTCTTAATCTCAGGAAA
>NC_138380.1:61820227-61833907 GCF_054177405.1 Leptonychotes weddellii
GAGAAACAAACTGAGGGTTCTAGAGGGGAGGGGGTCTCAGGGATGGGTTAGCCCAGTGACGGGTATTAAAGAGGGCATGTATTGAATGGAGCACTGGGTGTTATACGCAAACAATGAATCATGGAACACTACATAAAAAACTAATGATGTAATGTATGGTGATTAACATAATAAAATAAAATTTAAAAAAATAAAAAACACATCTATTTGTCCTTTCTACAACACACACACACACACACACACACACACACACACCCTCTATAACACCCTAAAAATGTTAGTATAAAATCTCATAACTCCTTCTTGTTTTTTCCATCTCACCTTCCATTCTGGACAATGCACAATCACCCATTGTCCTAATAGGTTCATGCCTCAAGAACACTGCACGTAAGTGTTTTGTGTCTGTGTTGGTCTTCCCTTCAATATCCAGGAGGTAATTACTACTAGCTCATGGTAATACAATTCTAGAGCTTTAACACTTCCTCCCAACAAGATCTGTTGATCTCCTTCATTGTTCCACCGCCCCACCTTATGTATATCTCTATGATAACACATCTCAGACCACTTGAAATTAAGTTTATGCATCTATCTCCACAAGCAGATGAAAAGTCCCCAAAGATCTACTCTTGTTAGCATCATCAATGTCAAGTACTGAGACGAGCAATATCAAGACAGGTGCTTGATCTGGAAAGATAGTTATGAACCACATCATGTAGGTCCCTTGAGTGACAGAGCAAGTTTGGACTTCTTTCTGGAGATCAGTAGGCACCTTTTAATAAAAATAAATCTCATTTAGTCCATATTATTTAAAATTTCAAAAGGAATTCAAGGCATTGGCAATGCCAGATATGGCTTTTGAAAGCTCATTTATCTCCTTCCCAGGCAGCCCTTTATGCACATTCTAATATATTTAAAAGGTGGCCTGACTCTTGATGAAAATTATTGTTGCCAACCAGCCCTACAGGGAAACCAGAGCCTTTTAAAAACACAAGAGAGAAGGTCTGATTTTGTTTAAGAATATGGAAGCTGGAGGGGATTGGGGAAGCCTGGAATGAGGGAGACAGTGAGAAGGTAAACTATAGCTGGAGTCCAAGCAACAGACGACAAGAACTTGACCTAGGATGGTTCAGTTGCCAGTGGGCATGATGAACTGAATTTAGACATGTGTTTATACAACAGACAGTGAGGGCTCCCGTATAGAACTCACTCAAGTCACTCTATCCTTGGACCAACTTTGTGTACAGTTAGCCAACTTTGCCAGGAGTCCAAAGAGAGCCACCCTCCTGATATGTATCACGGCGGCCAAAATAAAGTATAACATGCACCACTGAATGCTTACACAAACCAAGGTGAGCACCTCTGTGCTTTAAAAATATGCAGGAAAGACATATTTTGTGGGATTTTCAGTAAGCACTTTGTTAAATATACTACATGCTAACATTTAAAAAGCCTTTACTTTCTGGTCTAGAAAAATCTGGCCAGAGTAAAGAAAACATACATTTCTCATCGTACAGAGCACTCCTGTTAACACTGTAGGCCACATCAGTTCTCTCCTAAGGCTCTAACATGACAGTACTTGGAAAGTGTACTTCCTGGTGGAATGAGACCCAAGGCATTGCAAATGAGAGGAAATGAAAGCAAATGTTCAAAACGAGAGAGGAAGCCAGAGAATAGTACTTTTTAGCAGCTGTTTCTGCAACTCGTAACTGTACTGATAAATAATATGTTGCAGTAAATATGTGTTGAATCAAGCTGACACGGGTTAGCCTGCTTGTATAGAAGGATGGAGAGCAGGAAGAAAATGATGCCCTTCTTGGAGATGTCCAGGCAGGAGCCCATGGGTAACTAGAGCATTTGCTGTTTGGTTATGAGAAGGCTTGATTGATCTGTATTTCCATAAATTTCCCTTTTTAGAAACCCTGAATGGCTCCCTAATGCCTGAATTGGCTTGGCATTTAAGGCCCATCCCCATTTCACCCCAACTTAATTCTCCAATGTTGCTCAAAGCAGACTAGCCCTTAACTCCACTGTGTATGAAACAGGCGAAGTTTGTTGTCAGTAAGCACCCTCTGTCCTTCCCTTTTTTAGTCTTTTATATTTTTCTGGCCCCTGTCTCTTCAAGCTTTCTCAGGAAGTCATGGAGTCTTCAGCCACAGATGAGAGCAGCTGGATGAAGTAATTCACACCAATGGATTAGAGAATGGTAACCCAAATAAATTAATCTCTAATGGCCAACTACAGCAGGACCTGGGAAGGAGAAAGATTTTGAAAGCAGAGCCAACCCTCAAATCAGTCCTCTGTCCTGCATTCTTGGAAGCAGAACCATCCATTGCACAACTCCAGAAAGCAGCATTCCCCTTGTGCTTTATGTGAATTTGGGAATAGGGCCTCCTGGAGTTGTATAGCACACAGTCTCCATCCTTAACAGCCTTATTTGTATAGATCTACACACACACACACACACACACACATATACACATTCTGGGCAATAATTCAAAACACTTGCAAATGTTGTTCTTGGCTGCTTGGAAAGGGAGAAGCTCTAGCTTCTCTTTTTCAGATTTAAATCCCTTGTGCTGACTACTTTTCATTTTGGATAATCCTATACCCTATTTGTTTCCTCTCCCATTTTTCTAAATGTGCATTATCTGCACTTCTTCCTAGTAGGAGCACTGCTTGTGAAAGGAAAATGGGGCTCCCAGGGAAAGAGAAGTCATCATTTTTACTTTCAGCTGCAAGTGTAGATACGTCCCAGAGGAGGGTAATGCTCAAGGTCTCCAGGTACTAAAATGGTTATTGTGTTATGTGAAATATAAAAACAGAGGAAAATAAGTAAAAGCCATTTAGAAACATTATGTTGCCTGTGAAGAAATTGCTCCCAAGGAGAAAGTGCTATCTTCCATCTCTAGGAATTGTCAACTGTGACTATTAAGTCAGCAGCTGTCTCATCAAGCACGGCACATATAGGTCATCCACTAGTGCATGTTCTCTGGCATTCCTTTCCTTCACAGGATCAAATCTTATTACTTCTATCTCTCTTAATCTCCCACCTCCAGGCTTCCTCTACGCCAAACCTTGCTACAAACAGCACTGTCCAATGAACACAGAACTGTTCCTGTGCATTTCCTAGTGAAAGCCTTGATAGTTCTCATCACATGCAGAATAAAAGCTGGCTTCCTGGGCCACATCTTCAAGGCCTCCAGGGGCTCGTCCCATCATGTTATTCTTGCCTGAATTTCCTCTACTGATATTGTGTCTGCTGGACAAACTTCGACCTTCCATCTACCCTCTTCAGGTTTCTCCCTCAGCTAGACTCTCTCCTTCCTTTTACAAAATATGAGCACCTAATAATGTGTCTGGCACTATTCCAGGTGCTGGAGACACAGGCAGTGAACAAAACAGACAGAACTTCCTGCCTTCATGGAGCTTGCTTTCTAACAGGGGCAGAGGGGGTGGGGTGAGAGATAATGGCCAAGATAAGCAAGTAAAGTATGTGGTAGGTTAGGGAATTTCAAGAGCTAAGGAGAAAAGCGAGGCAGGGAAGGGAGGCGGAAGTGGTGGGTATCACAATTTTCTCACAGGTAGCTCGAGAGGTCCCTATGGAGAGAGGGCATTTGAAAACAAGCCTCAAGAACTGAGGGACCAAGCCCTGTGGATACATGGGCAAAGTATTCTTGGTAGAGGAAGCAAAAGCACAAGGGCAGGATTTTGCCTGGGAGTGCTCGAGGCCTCAAATACCTTCACATCTTCCCCACCTGTAAAATCCAGCTGTACTTCAAGATCGGATTCAAATGACTCCCAGTTCCCCAAATCTCTCCTGTTCTCCCTCACTGGAAGGGGTTTCTTCCCCACTGAACCCTTCAAAGCACTTCAGTTGGGTATCTTAACAATTTTTCCTCAGCCAAAGAACTAGTATGTTTAAGATGAGGGCATTTCTCATTCTCCACTTTATCTACTACGTATTTATTTTAAGTAAGACATCCCTGTACTTTTATGAGTTTACTTCTCTACCCAAGACTCTACATCTCTACATTTCTTGGGAGAAGGACACATTAATTATTCATATTTATTTACCTCAGTATGGTTAAGTTTTTTTTCTTTTTTTACTGTTTTAAAGTTAATAATCTCATTTCTTTAGTTCTAAAGAGTATATTTTCTCAGTGGTTTCTCATTGTTTTAGCTGCATCACGAATATCCTCAATTCAATCTCAAATTTTAAGGTCCCTTTCCTTGGTCACTAGGTCTCATCATCATTGACAGCAACAAATTTCAAAACTTATCCAGAGACTCTGTATACTTATTGTGAGGTTCATGGTCCTTTGTTTTGTTTCTTGTCCTGGTCATTTGTCACTAGATATTTACTTGTCACCTAACGTATGCTTGGATCTGTTCTAGGCATCATGGAAAAAAAATAGCTATCAATTTCTTGGATTACAGATGTCAAGCTTTGTGGTAAATGTTTTATGTTCATTAGCTTATTTAATCCTCATAATAACTCACTGAGGCAGACACAATGAGTTCTCTCTATACATGAGGAAACTGGGCTTACAATGGGAAGATGAGGTGGCTCGGGTCACGGAGCTAGAGGAAGCAACAGAGCCAAGATTCAAACCCATGTTTTCCCGACTCCCAAACTCTCTGTTTCCTGCTAAATCCTACCAAACAGTATAAAGGAAGAAAAGGAAACTGCAATGGACATTTGTGGCTTTGACCACCCAGAATCCACCATCCCACTTCTTGGAATTAACAGTCCCTCTCTTCTTCTTTGGTGTACCCATCCCTCCCCACTCCCAGCTAAAGAAATCCTACTTAAGATTCAGGGGATAACTTTGTATCTGGGACAATGGCCAATGAGACTTTATCTCAGTATTTTTCTTTAGTCATCAGTAGAATGATCATGTAATCTAGTGTCCAAATTGGGATACTTCTGAGAGGGAAAGAGGGAGCAATGAATATTTAAGCAGGACTGACAGGTATGAATGAGGATGGTCTGGGAAAAGTGGGACATGTGGTCACTGCCTACTACAGGGAAGTGGATACCTCTCTTATATTTGGACTGCATGACTGTTCTGGCTAAACCAGGACACATGGTCACTTCCCCATCAGGGAGGTGGATTCATCTCTTCCACTGGACTGGTATTACAGTAATGTGGAACTGAAGCTGTCCTCCCTCCCCATATGGAGCATGAGCGAGAATCAATAGATAAAACATGGCCAAGAGATGGATAGTGGTAACTAACAGTTTGACACCTAGATTGAACAGTATGCTGAAGCCAGACTGTGTCTAGAATCTAGGGCCTCGATTTTTATTTGTAAGAGCCGACAAACTTCCTTTTGGCTTCAGTAATTCTGGGTTAGTTTCTCTGTTACAACACAAACAAGTACAAATGGTCAACTACTAATAATTACTGAGTACCTACGTTGTGTTCTGTATTTTCTCTACGTGATCTCTTGTGGCACGCACGCTGTTGTGCGTGGTAGAGAGGGGTAAACGCATGAGTCCCGTGCCACACCGCTCAGATTCAAATCCTGCTTCTACCATATAGTGGCAACATTTGACTACTTACTTAATCCCTTGCACCTCAATTTCCTCAGTGGTTGATTAGAATTGCCCTGCTTGGATAGTGATGATTTTTAGATTGCTTAATCTAGGGCACCTGGGTGGCTCAGTCGGTTAAGCATCTGACTCTTGGTTTCAGCTCGGGTCATGATCTCAGGGTCCTGGGATCAACTCCTGCATTGGGCTCCCTGCTCAGCGGGGAGCCTGCTTCTCCCTCTCCCTCTGCTCTCCCCCTGCTTGTGCTTTTTTTTTTTTTTTAAGAGAGGAGTCAAGATTGACTCCAAGGTTTTTTTTTTTTTTAAAGATTTTATTTATTCATTTGAGACACAGAGATACAGAGAGAGAGAGAGAGAGCATGAGCAGGGAGAGAGGCAGAGGGAGCGGGAGAAGCAGGCTCCCCGCTGCGCCAGGAGCCCGATGCGGGGCTCGATCCCAGGACTCTGGGATCATGACCTGAGCCAAAGGCAGACGCTTAACCATCTGAGCCACCCAGGCACCCCTGTCTCACTCTTTCAAATAAATAAAAAAATTTTTTTAAAGATTTTATTTATTTATTCATGAGAGACAGAGAGAGAGACAGAGGCAGAGGGAGAAGCAGGCTCCCCGCGGAGCAGGGAGCCCGATGCGGGACTCGATCCCAGAACCCTGGGATCATGACCTGAGCCGAAGGCAGACGCTTAACCGACTGAGCCACCCAGGCATCCCAAATAAAATCTTTTTTAAAAAAGTAAAATAAAAAAATTGCTTAACGTACTTAAAGCACATTTTATAGTATTGATGAGGAAATGGAGACTCAAAGAAGTTACATGATTTGCTGAAAGTCAACCAGTTACTGAATTATAAAGGCAGACTTCAAAGATTCAAGATTCTGAGGTTCCACATTCTATTCTGTTTCAACATGGTGTCTCCACCGTCTGTCTCCCACTTGCTTGAGCGAGGCTCTGAGGGATGGCAATGTCTCAGTGGGTTTGGACGAGAGAACAAGGGTGACCACTGGAGAATAAAGTTCGTGACGTGGCACAGTCCCTTTGTAGCACAGCTGAAAACACAGCTGCCACCCATGTTTTGTCAGACAGACCCCAGCCTCTCTTTCCTTGCCTCTTCCAGTTTCTGTATGGTTTGAGCACTGTGAGGAGGCTGCGATCCACATGTAGAGTCACAAGGGTTCCCATTTCCTGCAGGGAGGTCTGCTCAGACAGTTTTGTTTTCTCCAGTACAAGAAAGAGTGCCTACAGGATGTGCCCTGCTCCAGTTCGTACTGCATGGCTTCTACTCTTCCCCTGCTGACCTGCTTCAACCGAGCCAGCCTCCCAGCTTTTTCTTGATCTTGCAAGAACTCTTACATCTCACGGCTTCTGCATTTGATATCCCCTCTGTGGGGAATACTCTTTAATCAAGTATTCAAGTGTCTTCCTCAGGACATTTTTAGAGTCTCTGTTCAAATGTCACATCATCTGTGAGGTCGTCCCTATGCAACCTAGACAATACAGCAATGTGCCTCACCCCATTCTGTCCTGGCACACAGCACTTGTTTTCCCTTTACCCTGATTTTTTTGTAATTTCATAGCACTGATAACTAACTGATCTTGTACATTTATTTATGTATGTGTTTACTGTCTGTCTCCCACCACAGAATGGGAATGCTACAATGCCCATGACTGCGACTCTTATTTGCTATATCCAAAGCACCTAGAAAGGAGCTGGGTGTGTGGTAGGTGACAATAAATATTTGTTGGATGGTAAGATGACTGAACACACAAAGAACAGCAAAGCAGCGCTGCATCTTGAAACCAGCATGTGATTCCTGAAGCCAGCAGAGGGATGGCGGTCCTGGTCATTGGAAATCAGGACTCCTCCTACCCCACTACCACCTTGTCATGGATGCCTATGACCTGACAGATCTTGTTCCTTGAAATGGGAACTAACTATCTCTTTAGCATTTGTATCCTCTAGAAGACAGAAATGAGATCATTTGAGTACTTTTCATTTCAGCATTTTCTCATTCTGCTGTCCAGTCCCCAGCCCAGAGAGAACTGATATATTTTCCATCTGGAAATACATCAGAATTCATCACAGTCCAATTCTAAGGGAAGATCATTAGCACATTTGTTTGCTTTTATCCTGGCATTAACAACTCTATTTGGGGCTAAATTATTTCTCCTGGTTTCAACGTCAAGTTTTCCCATTGGCTCAAATATGAAGTCCTTGTCTGTCAGTGCAATAATTTTCTATTAATTATAAAAGAAGAAAGCTGGCAGTTTGAGAGTCTTAAGGGAAGCATTTGTCTAATCCAAGAAACTGATTTTCCAGTTACTTGGACTCAGTACAACTCTCAGTTGTGGTCAGATTCACAGATTTCAAAGTGCCCCTTGTTTTTACTTTCTGGTCAGTCTAGACAGACATGGTTCTTTCCTTCATTTTTCAAGCTGCTGAAACACCAAGTTGGTCAAAAGAATCTGAATCTCTAGAAAATAAATGGAGCAGTCCTTCACCAAGGACTCCATAACTTTCTCTTGAACACCCTTTCAAATAGAAGAACAACCTCGGTGATGCGAGGAGAGATTTCACATCAAAGGGTCAGTGTGAATGTAAAAACGACTCTATGACAACAGAAATAATGACCACTATTGTCCTATCTGGAATGAAAAAATAGTCAAGTGGTTAGAGCACACAGTCCTGAATTTTTTGCCTGTTCTCAGTTATTTCAGTTTCATTCTGGGTGTCCTCACCCAAACGAAGTTGCTGTTTTAAATAATAATTCTTCTCTTCATTATAACTGGCCACATGTTCTTGAGAACCTGTTATGTGCAAAGCGTAGGCAACATCTCAGGTGGGCCACAGAAACAAATCTAGAGAGATGCTCGAACTCAAAGACTTTGGCATTTAAGCAGGGGAATGACAACTGTATGTGAGTATCTACATCAGAAGAGAGACTGCTTGGAGAAGCGCTTTGGGAATTCAGTAGGGGTCAAGTTAACTGCTGGTAGGGAGAGTACGGGCAGAGAGAGAAGAAAGAGAAGCAGATTTTTTATGGAGTTTAATTTTAATAGGATCTTGAGGGATGGTGGCACCTAGACAAGGATGTAGAGATAGGAATGCAGAGTATTATTCCAAGAAGAGGAAAGAGCATTGCAAATGCATAGCAATGGACAGATGAATAATATCAGGATAAATACCAGGATAAGTGGGGTCATATACATTTGCTACTTGATCCACTCAGCTCTGTTGAGAAGAAGCACTGTAAATCCACAAGGCTTCAGCTAATGTCAAAGAGGGTTGAGGAACTGTAGGTACTAAGCAGTGCCATGACCCAGGTGGATGATTTTCCCATCAGAAATTTTGAGATAAGTAAATTACCTACACATTTCTTCCCCAGAGATAGCACAGGGACAACATGATCTTATTCATGACCTTTTGTTATCTGATAAGCGAAAGACAGGTTTCTAAGCTCCTGTGAGATTTATTTTCTCATCTGTAAATCAGGGATGCTAATTAATATCTGTTCTAATTACATAACAAAGTTCTTGTGTAAAACAATGAGATAATGGATATAGAGATGCTTTGTCAGTGGTTAAAAGGCCACAAGGTGTTAGTTACTAAGTCGGGTAATTGTAATAATAGTAACGTCCAATGGCCTACCCAGCCACAAAAATGTGCAAGGTGGGAAGAAGATTATGCAATAAAAAGAGAAGAAAGACGTTCCAGTTAGGACTCATCATAGAAACAAAGGGCTGGAAAGATCCACAGAGACAGCTATTTGGGGATGAAGAGCATAAAGCACCTCACACATCACCAACAGAATAGGAAATATTCAAATTGTATGAGACAGAGTCTAAGTCCTGTCGAGACTAGAGAGAGTGTGTCAGCTCTGGGTCATTAGACAAGCACTCAGGTAGACTGGGGCTAGACTGGGGCTTCCTGCAGGCATGAGCTTGGCTTCAGAGAACAGGTAAGAGTAAGATGGGCAAGGGAAAGGGTGGTGACATCTATATCCTCTAGGTGAGACGTTCTGAGTTTCCATTCAACCCCATATTTCCCTCTTTAAAAGCCCATGGACATTACATTCAGTATGGACTTCTCTCTGTCCTCCCAGCTCTGAGCCCAGTGCTTGGGCCATAAAGGGACTCCTTACCTCTGTACTGTATCATTCTGGGTACATGATGAGGGAAGATATGAAGTCAGGAGAGAATGAACATACATTCCAGGGTGAGGGAAGAAAGCTGTGTGACAAGGGAGCAAAGAACAAGAGTGGTGGTAAGGCAGGAAGCTAGGTGACAGAAAGCTTGAAAGCTAGGCTAAGGCTTTGGGTTTTGATGGAGCAGTGAGAGCAGCAAAACCACTAGATTTAAAAATAAACATTACTCATGAGCAGTACTGAACAGGCTACAGTTTTAGCCCTAGCTCTAATGCAGTCTTCAGGTGGACCAACAAAGGAGAACGAAACAAACACAGCCACTGTAATTTGATCATGGGGATCTACTGAGACAGATTTTTTCTACCACACATGCCAATCTTCACTCCTGCCTAGGCTTCTGTTGAGGTGGCCTTAGGGTTTTGAAATATCACCTCCTTTTATACAAGAAGGCTTTGTCATCATCTTCTGCCATTCCACATCATTCCTAGAACTTTCACAGAATCACAGAATCATAAAAACATACACCTGAAGAGATCCATAAAGAGCGATGGAAGTACTGTTGGGAGATTATGAACCACATAGCAAGGTGCTCGGATCATTAGACCAAAAACTAGGTAAATGGAAATCACCATTCTCATTTTCTTCTTCTTTCCCTCCTCTTCCTTCTCACCCTCTCCCTCCTCCCCTTCTTCCTCCTCTTTTCTAATGACCTAGTCTTTTCACTTAATGGATGAGCTATGGCCATCCATGGAGTTCAAGCCTCCGCCCAAGTTCCCACTGCCAGCTATCAGAGCTTGGATTGGAACTCAAATCTGCCAACTGTCTCCCTAGAGCTCTCCCCATTCCTCATGCAAGACTGTCACAGAGAGAAAGGAAAGCCCCAATTCCAATTAGATTTGAAGCACAAATGTACCTCTGCAGATTATCTGACACACTCTCATCAAGCTTCACCTGTCAAGATGGCTACTACCTCATTTATTTATCACCTCTCTCCAATCCAAATTTTTCTTTCTGAATGAAGTCATTAAACCATACAAAGTCATTAAAACACCCTCATGGCCTCCAGCCAAGCCACTGTGGGCCATCAAACCCTCACTTCTAGAGCTCATACTTGACAGAGGGAAGTTTGCAAACACAACTATGCACAATTAAAATTTGAAGATTCCTATTTGGACAGGCTAATTAGACCAAATCACTCCAACAGGTCTAGATGATGCAGGGTTTTGCATCTGGGTCCGAGCCTACTGTGGTCCCACAGGCTTGACTGCTACTATCCATCTGCAAAGACACTTCCTTCCCTGCTTTGTACAGTGTCAAGCATTGGCCTTTTAAGGGAAAGTGAAACCTTCTGGATCCCCATTATCTGCAGCTTGTGGGGACCATCTAAGAGAGAATATTTCATGCTAACATACCCAGAACACCTTATGTTTCTGTCACTGTTTTATTTCCCCTTTACTTGGAAATAAGTGAAGCAAGTTAGTAAACAGTTTTCTATAAGTCAGGGAGACAAGAACAAGGAAGGCCAGAGGGCCTTTTCCTCCAACCCCTTTGTTTAGTGTCAGTTTAGCCCTTCCACACTGTTGTTGAAGTGATTATTCTAAAATGAAATTTGTGGGACACCTGGGTGGCTCAGTCATTAAGCATCTGCCTCCAGCTCAGGTCATGATCCTAGGGTTTGGGAATCGAGTCCCGTGTCAGGCTCCTTGCTCAGCAGGGAGTCTGCTTCTCCTTCTGCCTGCCGCTCCCCCAGCTTGTGCTCTCTCTCTGACAAATAAATAAAATCTAAAATTAAATTAAATTTGTGACCTGTCATCTCCTTGCTTAAAATCCCAGTATTTCTTCATTCTTCACATGTGATCAAGGTCAAGCTCCCTAGCCTGGCATAGAAAATCTCCTGTGATTAATCTCTTGCCTAGTTTGTCATCCTTATGACAAAGCAATCCCCTAGTGCAGGCTACATTGCAATTCTTTAATTGATCTGCACTTGCCCACAGGAAGCAGTATGTTGGGATGGTTCCAAGTACAAGCTCTGAAGTTGGGCTGCCTGGGCTCAGGGATGCTGCACTGTATAATCCAGAGGGGCATTCTTCACATTGTGCCTAACATTTATTGAGCACTTAATAAGTGCTAGGTGTCATTCTTCCTAATGGTTATCTCCCTTAATCCTTACAAAAACCTATCAAGTGAGGAGGAGGAGCAAGATGGTAGAGGAGTAGGAGATCTAAATTTCATCTGGTCCCAGGAATTCAGCTAGATAGGGATCAAACCTTTCTGAACACCTACGAAGTTAACAGGAGATCAAATAAAAGAATAGCAGCAACTCTGAACAGAAAAGCGACCACTTTCTGGAAGGCAGGACGTGCGGAGAAGTGAATCCGAGGCAAAATTTGGGAAGACAGATGGCGGGGGGAGGGGGCCTCTGTCAGCCACTACTGGCAAGTGACAGAGCCGCGGAGCACAAAATCGGAAATTTTAGAGTCGGCTCCGCTGAGGGACGTCTCTCCAGTGGCTAAGCAGGGAGTGAAACCCTCATGGAACAGTGTGGTCTCAGGACCCTCGGGGTCACAGAAAGACTGGGGGTGCCTGTGTGTGGCAGAGCTCCCAGATACTGGAGTGGGGAAGCCGGCTGCAGAGACGGAGCCGAGGAGTGGGCTCTCAGCTCCGAGTTGCCATAAACTGTGATCCGCAGCAGTCGGGCCACTGCTCCTCCAGCAGGGACCCAACAAGCCGCAGATCCGGGGAGACTCCCCTTCCTCCCCAGGGAGGAGCGGCGTGGGAGCGCACCGCAGGGATGTGCTGGGTTTGGAGGTTCCACACCGAGTCGGCTGCGAGAGACAGAAACGCTCGGTCACAGGCCAGGTGAGCACGGAGTGCGGCAGGAGACCGGGGAGACGGGAGTGACCGACGGCTTTTCTCTGGGGGCTCACTGAGGAGCGGGGCCCGAGTTCTCAGCTCCTCTGGGGCAGAGATTGAGAGGCTGCCATTTTCACTCACGTCCTCCAAAGCTGTACGGAAAGCTTGCAGGGAACAAAAGCTCCTGACAGCAAACCCGAGCAGATTACTTAGTCCGGACTGGCAAGGGCAGGGCAATTCCGCCTCCGGTAAAGACATCAGGAAACCACGGCAACAGGCCCCTCCCCCAGAAGATCAGCAAGAACAGCCAGCCAAGACCAAGTTTACCGATCAATGAGAATGGCAGAACACCAGCACTAGGGGAATACAGTACATAGAATCCGTGGCTTTTTTCCTCCTGATTCTTTAGTCTTTCAAAATTAATTTTTTTTTAACTTTTTCCTATTTTTTTTTTGAATTTTTTTTCCCTTTTTCAACCAACATCTTACCAATCCCTTTCTTAAAAAATCTTTTTTATTTTTCATTTTTAGAGTCATGTTCTATCCCTTCACAGTAGTTACCCTTATTTTTGGTATATATATATATATAAAGTTGCTCTCTCTTTAAAATTTTGGGATACAGTTTCTTCTAAAAGACCAAAATATACACTAAATCTCTAGTGTATGGCTTTGTTCTAGTCTCCTCCCTGATCATTCTCTTTTTTTTAAAATCCTCTTCTTTTTTTCCAACCGCTTACCAATTCCTTTTATAAAATTTTTTGTAATTTTCATCTTTACAGTCATATTCCATCCCTTCATCATATTTACCCTTATTTTTGTACATATATAAGTTTTTCTTTCTTTAATTTTTTGGGAGGCACTTTCTTCTAACAGACCAAAATACACCCAAAATCTAGTGTGTGGCACTGATCTATGCACCCGCCTGATCATATTTAATCATATTCTGGATTTTTTTTGGTTTGCTTGTTTTTCTCTTTTTCTTTCTCTTTTTCTTTTTTCTTTCTTTCCCTTTCTTTTCCCCCGGTTTCAGGTCTCTTCTGATTTGTTTAGTGTGTATTTTTCTGGAGTTGTTGTTACCCTGTTAGCATTTTGTTCTCTCATTCATCTATTCTCCTCTGGACAAAATGACAAGA
>NC_138380.1:61834407-61892947 GCF_054177405.1 Leptonychotes weddellii
GGGGGGGAATCGGAGGGGGATACGAACCACGAGAGACTATGGACTCTGAGAAACAAACTGAAGGTTCTAGAGAGGAGGGGGGTGGGGGATGGGTTAGCCTGGTAATGGGTATTAAGGAGGGCATGTACTGCATGGAGCACTCGGTGTTATACACAAACAATGAATCATGGAACACTACATCAAAACCTAATGACATAATGTATGGTGATTAACGTAACAAAAAAAACCCCCTATCAAGTGAATTGTGTAAGACTGATGAATCACAGACCTGTACCTCTGAAACAAATAGTACATTATATGTTTAAAAAAAAAAAAAAAAGAAGATAGTAGGAAGGGAAAAATGAATGGGGGGAAATTGGAGGGGGAGATGCACCATGAGAGACTATGGACTCTGAGAAACAAACTGAGGGTTCTGGGGGCTGGGGGGTGGGGAGGATGGGTTAGCCCAGTGATGGGTATTAAGGGCACGTATTGCATGGAGCACTGGGTGTTATACGCAAACAATGAATCACGGAACACTATATCAAAAACTAATGATGTAATGTATGGTGACTAACATAATAAAATAAAATTTAAAACAAAACAAAACAAAACAAAAAACCTATCAAGGAGGTACTTCTATCAGCCCCATTTAACGAGTGAGGAAAGCAAGGCTCAGAGAAGTTAGGCAAGCCAAGCTAGCTCATGTAGTTGGTAGATAGCAGAACTGGAAATATAAATGCAGGTCAAATTTAATTTCATAACCCAAGGTTTTAACCAGTCTGTCTCATTGTTCTTTCCCCAAACTGATCTTCCCAGGTTCTCTTATTTTTGGGATTAAGAACCAGTCAATGATCCAGTTAAGCCAGAATGCTGGGTGGGATCCATTAGAAATGTCCCTTCTGTATCACATCTCCATATTCAATCAACCGATAGATCTGGTCTTAATCTGTAAAAAATCTGCTTCTCTCTCCTTCTCCTTAACCCACTGCCAGAGTCCTTGTTTTAGGTCCCCATCAATTTCTCCTGAATTATTGCTGCTCCCTCCTTACTGGACTCTGTTTTTGGTCTGAGCCCTTCCATTTATCCCCTACGATGTTGCTGAAAGGAGCTGCCAAGAGGTCCCTGCTACAATTCTGCCAGTGCATTTCCGCCATGGCTTCAGGATCAGCACCCAAAGCCCCTGCAAGATCTGGCTCTGACTCTCTCACTTCATTTTATACCCTTCCGCAAGGATCCCTTTGCTCAGGCATTCAGAGCCTCTCGTAGTTCTCCATATTGTACTACTTCATCCTTCCGAGTCTTCATACACATTGCTCCCTCTGCCTGCAGCATTCTTGCCTGCTTCTTCATCCAGTTAACTCCTATTCATCTTTCAAAATATAGCTTTATAGCTTCAACTTCATCTCCTCTGGAACATTTTCCCCAATCCCTGTCTGATTTAGCTGCTTCTCCTCTGTGTAGAGCAACCTAGCATTTATCATTTGTAACTGATGACTGTCCTCACTATGGTCTAAACAACTAAAGAGCAGTGATGATTTGTCTTGGTCAAATGCCTGGCAAGTAGTAGATGCTTAATAAATATTTCTGCATGTTAAATTAACATACAAGTTCTTTTCTATTTTATTTACATTCAATTAACATATAGTGTTAGTTTCAGAGAGTTCACTGATTCATCAGTTGTACACAACACCCAGTGCTCATTACATCACGTGCCCTTAATACCTGTCACTCTGTTATCCCATCCCCCCCTCCCCTCCAGCAACCCTGTTTGTTTCCTATGGTTAAGAGTCTCTTTTGGTTTATCTCCCTCTCTGATTTTGTCTTATTTTTCCCTCCCTTCCCCTATGCTCCTCTGTTTTGTTTCTTAAATTCCACACGAGTGAAATCATATGATAACTGTCTTTCTCTGATTGACTTATTTCACTTAGCATAATACCCTCTAGTTCTATCCACGTTGTTGCAAATGGCAAGATTTTTTTGGTGGCTGAGTAATATTACATCTTCTTTATGCATTCATTTGTCAATGGACATCTGGGCTCTTTCCATAGTTTGGCTATTGTGGGCATTGCTGCTATAAACACTGGGGTGCTGGTGCCCCTTCTGATCATTCCATTTGTATCTCTGGGGTAAATACCTAGTAGTGCAATTGTTGGGTTGTAGGGTAGCTCTATTTTTGACTTTCTGAGGAACTTCCATACTGTTTTCCAGAACGACTGTACCCGTTTGCATTCCCACCAGCAATGTAAGACGGTTCCCCTTTCTCCGCATCCTCACTAACATTTGTTTCCTGACTTGTTAATTTTAGCCATTCTGACTGGTGTGAGGTGGTATCTCATTGTGGTTTTGATTGTATTTCTCTGATGCTGAGTGATGTTGAGCATTTTTTCATGTCTGTTGGCCATTTGTATGAACAATTTTTTTAAGGCACATCTTAGAACAATTCTTATTGTCAATTCTTATTGATATATTTTAAATACGATTTATATTCTGATTCTCTACATGGCAAGAATTGTCATTTGATTGGCTCAGAAAATTCATGTCCAGAAAAAAGAATTTTGATTGCTTTGTTCAGAACTCAACTGAGTGTCTCATGTAAGTGGTAGTATACATACTTTTTGGTTATAACATGAAGTATGCATTCCTTAATGATTTTCCCAGAGACTCCTAAAACAAAGTTACCAGATCTTTCTGAGAAATAACAGCACATCTGGAACCCTATGAGAGTCTCCATATGGTAGTGGTTCTGAATCCAAGGTGATCTTGCCCCCCAGGGGACATTGGGTAATGTCTGGAGATGTTTTTGGTTGTCACATCTGGGGGTGATTGCTACTGGAATCTAGTGGGTTGAAGCCAGTGATGCTGTTAAACATTCTAAAATGCACAGAACAGCCCCCCCCACAGAGGACTTAAGCAGCCCCAAATGCTAACAGTGCTGAGGTTGAGAAATCCTGGTTTACGGTGTATCAGATCCACATGCTCTCTGAAGATACACATCTGCATCTGTGATGGACTGGGTAACACTCAGCCCATACTTCTTCCTTTCAGTGGAAGCTTTCATGAGGCATGTGGTTTCTCATGGGTGTGAATGTGGCTTTAAGACCAAGGCCCGAAGGATGCACTCTGTGTGCTTAAAGATGGAGAGCTTCACTCCTTTCAGAGCCTACTTCTGTCTGTGTTTTCTCCTATAAATCCCATGATTTCTTATATCCCAAATCACCCATAAGTCAGCAGAACATTTTTTGCTCAGGATGAGCTTCCTAACTCCTGAGCGCTGCCTCCAGAAGGTGGCTTCGGGCTGTAGGAATCATTTCCCCCCTCTTGACACATCCAGCTCATGTGAGTTATTGGTGGAGAGAACACCCACATGTCTTTAGGCCTCAGCTTCTTCCTTCCTCAGTTCAGTAGAGCTCCCAGTCAAGAACTCCCAGACAAGACCCAGAGAGTGGTTGCTTCTGGAGAACAAGTAACTCAGAAATCCCAAGTTGATGAGTAAGTAGCAGCAGAAGGTAATCAGCTTGAATGGTTTATTTATTTGGGAAGGAATGTTGATTTAAGGGTCAGTTATATGATGCAAAGAAATGGAAATGGGGTGAGGGAAGCAGACTGCCCTGAGATCCTTTTTCCAAGGACCAGGTTTTTGTTCTGCAATCCCAAGCAACAAATCCCAACTTCCTCTGACACATGGAACCAAGCTTTACAAAAAGTTCCAATGAATACTGGCTAATTTCTGGTAGTAATATCTCATGTAATGAGAATTTAGCCTAATTTCTTAGTAAAATATTTTACAATAACTTGTTCCATATATTGTCTCTAACACAAACCAGTATTATCGTTTTAGAGCTAAGGAATAGCAATAACTCAGAATAAGGGTTTCTTGGTTACACAAGTCATTGACCTCGCTGCAGTTTAAACTCCATATATCCAGGACTACGGAACAATCAGATAACGCAAATATCGAAGTACTGATTTGGTATCATACTGAATGAACTGAATGACTGACCTGATCGTTAAACATGTTTGCTTTAATAGCATCGTGTACTTCTAATAACCAATTAAGCGAAGAGTTTTATTGAGTATCCACTGTGCGAGTTGAGGGAGATAAAGGGAGCTAAGCATAGCTCCTTCCCTTGGAAAGCTCAGAATTTAGTTGGAGAAGATAGCCAATAAGCACTTAATACTACATATTATTTATTCAGCAACTCAACATGCATATTCCATGTAGATTCTGGTCCTTGTGCTGAGTGAACTGAAATGAGCAGGCCAAGGTCTGCTCCGTATGTTATAGAACATCCCTTCACAGCACAGGGAAGCTTCTCCTCTGTGCTGAGATACAGCAACACTTATTTTTCAAGTCAAATACTGTAATACTTTTCACGTAGTAGCAACTTTTATTAGCTAAAGCACAAATCTTCCCAACTTCGCCAAACATAATAAACAAGCACATTCCTCTTGATAACAGGCACCCCTTCCCCCTTACTCTGGTCAAGGCTCCCTGAGATAGAGGATGCTCCACACAAGTGGAACTAGATTTATAGAAAAGAGCACCTGGCCTTAACATCATTAATATACTTTCAAGACTGAAGGAGAAAACTACTGTAGCTTAAGTTCACAGTAGTGCCAAATAATTATACATTTAATATAATTGTTTACTCTGAATTGAGCTTTTGTTCCTTTCGTATAAGCTGATGCTGTCTGAAATTTTTAGGTGATCTGATTAATGTGTTTCCAAAGGTGAAAGTTTTCATAACATCTATGCTTCTTAAGTAAGGTGATGGGCCAGTTTCTTTTTAAAAAATTTCCATTCTGTCACAGATTGATCTTTTTGTAAAATATAATCAACATGAATGACCAGAAGTCGCTGCAACGTGAATGACCAGAAGTCGCTGATCTTTTTGTAAAATACAATCAACGTGAATGACCAGAAATGCTGAATCCCCATAAGAATGTCAAAATGCTTATTCTCAATTTCTTCACCTACTCCATTACAGGCTGATAACTAACAGTCTGAGGACTGGACCCTCTGGGGAGCACATAGCACTGATATATATCATATTCAAAGACATTTAAGAGACATAGTAATGAACGTAACCATCCACATAGCTTTAACAGGAAGACAACTAATACAAAGTCAGAATATTCAAAATGGAAATATGCTTAAATTTTAGCATTCGGCCCTTACTGCCTAAACCTTTTAAATGCCTGATCCATGTAAAGGTGTCGAGTGGCCAAAGACCAAGAGATATTCTACAAACATTATCTATACCAGCGCTGTCCAATGGAACTTTCTTTGATGATGGAATGTTTTATCTGTGCTGTCTGACACAGGAGCCCTGAGCCAGGTGGGGCTGTGTGGCACTCGAAATCAGGTTAGTACAAACTGAGGAACTGGATCTGAAATTTTATTAGATTTTAATTATTTTAAATTTAAATAGTCTCATGTGGCTAGTGGCTCCTATACTGGACAGTGCAAGACTAGCCAATGATGATAGCAACAGAAATATTTTTAAATAACCAATTTTTTAAATGAGGTAGCATGGAAAACATGAAAAAGTGGAGTTGTCTCTTTCTAAACGGATAACCCCCTTGAATCCACGAACCCTACCTCTCTCTCCTTCCTCATCTGCTGCACCCTTCCCACCCCTCAAAGCTCGGGCCCTATGACCCCTTCGAGTTCATGGCTTCTTTCAGCATCCACAGGGCTGTTGTCAGAGCAGTGAATGATGGCAGAGAGCATGTGAACCCATTTTCTTTGTAACAGCTCAAGGTAATGAGGTCTCTGTTGCTCTCCAGACTGTCAAGGCCACCTAGCCAACGTGTTGAACCAAGGTGTTTGGGCCTGCCTAGAATTAAGTCACAAGGAAAGCACTTATTTCTGACAGATTTATAATAGGAAAATCTCAGCAGGAACGAAGAGTTGGGAGACCTCAGCCACAGGCTTTTCATAAACTTTGCCTTGATTTAGTGACTCAAACGACCAGCAAGAAAGGCAAACTGCAGAGGTAATCCTATCATCTTTTCCCCAAGCAGCACCATTCCATCTTCTTGGCTTCCTCGCGTGCTAACATGAATTCAAATCATCTGTGTTTAAAGATAAACTCAGTGATTGACAGTTCTTTATAGTCTCAGTCCTATTGAAGATTATTCTAGATATCTATCAATTATTACTACAAGAGTAGTATGATATTCAATACCGAGAGTGAAAATTGTTTTTAACAGTGTAATGTCTGATCTGTTTTGAAAGTGATTTTAAAATAAAGAACTAACCATAACCAGGTGGTGAAAATCCAAACATGTTTCTTTTTCTGTTTCTTTCCTTTCCTTCCTTTTTCCTTCCTTCTTTTTTTCTTATTTTTTTTCCAATAGAGCCAAGGAAATGGGGGAAGAGAAAGGAAAACATGTCCTGTGAAAGGCTGTCCCACTCACATAAAACGAGACAAAACAGTTCACTTCGATTTTGCAGCATCCATTTCTTTAAAAAAAAATAGAAGATGATGTACAAAAGTGAACAAGATATTTACAGTCATTAAAATTTTGGCGACTGTATTTCTAGAAGATTCTAGAGTTACTTGTAAAAATTGCTCTTGCCTAAGAGATTGTGAAAATACACTGTAACATGTGGGTGCATGTGGAGGGACACTCATCTGCTCCGTCCTCTGTAGCATCCCCAGAACTAGAGCAGCCGGGCACCTGGTAAGTGCCAAACATACATTTGCTGAATGAATGTATGAACTTAAGATTTGGACCGCGCATGGTAATTCACAGCTGGGCCTGCTCAAGGTCAGCAGCTGCTCTCTTCCGCAGAGACCAGAGCGGTTTTGTAGGCTGGCTTTGCGCTCAAATCTGGTGGACAAGCAGACGCTGAAGGTCTGATGTGATCAGTCATTCCCTAAGCTCCACTGGACTCAGCCACACACTTCAGTAAGTCCAAAGCGGAGAAAGGAAGAGATAAAGGTCAACACGATGAGTTAAAAAAGGACAGAGGAAGAATGAGAAAGAGGAAACGAGACACTAAAGTGGAAATACACTGAAAGATTTGGGTTTTTTTTTACGATTATGTAGCACCTACAAATTTTGTATCTCTATTTACACAAAAAAGGTTTTTTGCCTGGTACAGAAATAACATAGCATTCACTTCAGAGTAGACTGCAAGTGGGAGGGGAACATAAAAGCACTGAGTGGGGCCAGGCATACCCTTGGGCTCACTGAGGTTTTCTGCTAGAACCTCCAGGTCAGGAAGTAGAAAGAGGTTGCTTTGGTTTTACTAGTAAAGTGAGGATAAAAGGGGGGGAGGGTGCCTCTGGGGCTCCAGGCTTGAATGCACGTCTTCGTCTTGATGAAGCACCTCTTGTTGCTGAGTTCCCAGTGGCATTTTCAGGATTCCTGTAATCACTAGTTGTCACTCTCCACCATTAGTGAAAGAAGAGAGTTGCAAAGGGGAGGAAAATACAAGCTAAAAAAATCTACCACCTTATGTCAAAAGTGATAAATGCATTAACAGTGATTTAGAACAAATCTGAGAGTCAGAAGGACGAAAAGATTCCATCATAAGGAAAAGAAGGTAAACGGGCAGTGTCGGGGCAAATCGGCCTTAAGATAGACAGAACACAAAAAAAGGGAAGGAGAGAAGGAAAAAGAGAGAGGGAAATGAAAGGAAAGGAGAAAAGAAGATGGGAAACAGTAAGAAAGATCCTTACGCTCTATTATCAGACTCCTTCAGTTGGAGCCCAAACACACATTTCAGACTCAAGCAGGCAACCGTACGCATATTAAATAAAAAGACCCTTCCCTGTTTGTCAATTTGCCCTTTTTTTCCCCCATCTGCAAATAATGAAACACAAATGATTCTGAGGGAGACTGAAAGGAATACATTCCAGGAGGCTGTGGAGAACCACAGGGAAACATTTACAGAAAAGAAGCGTCAGGGCGGGGTCCTTCCTGACCTCCACTTGGCTAGGAGTCTGGATGAAGTCTCCAAGGCGAGAGGCACGAAAGCGCTTACACAAGCTACCCCTCAGAAGTGCAGCTCTTTGCTGCACGAACACCACAACACAGAAAATCTGCTGTGTAGGCGTGCAGTCCTCCCACTTGCAAAGAGATGGTGATACCATCGTGTCACGGAAAGATTTTCGCTCTCATTTGGTGAGCTGGAGGCATTTGCAGAGTGGGTAAAGCATGCGCTTAGAATTGTGCCATGAGAAAAGATATTTTAAACTCAACCTCTAATAAAAAGGTTGGATGTATTGTTTAAAACTGTAACAGACAAGACTTGGTAATGAAGAATAGAAAAGAAAAAAAAACCTCCTCAGCTCCTAAGCAAACCTTCAAAAGCCAAATCCAGAGACGACTATCCCAAATTGATCCTCAGTTGGACCACCCATGTTTTATCATAACTGTGAAAACATGAGCACCCTTGCCTCCCCTGGAGCACATCCCATACTCTGTAAATAGAGCCCATGACCGTTAAGGCCTTAAGAGTTCTGTGAAGAGGAAGGCCAAGGCTATATTAAGGACGAGATGGAGTGAAGTCATGTTTTCTTCACCACAGATTTGGGGGCGGCCTGCGGGAGGAGAGCTGGAGCCTCATTGAAGAAATACCAAATATGCTGCTTAGTAAAAAAAATCAATTTCAATTATATCACAAAACTTCTGGAACTGGTGCTATCTACTGAGCAGAAAATAATGATAATAGTAAAGTGCTATTTATGAAAACTTTAAAAGGTATAATCATTGTCACCAAAATACACTGGTCTATTTTATTCAACCCTGTTCATTCTTAGCTCGACAGATCATTTTCTTTTGAAGAGTTACAGGACTAGTCTCAGGGAGAGAAAGACTGAAGGAAACAGTGATGCTTTGCAACAGGTACTGAAATTTTCACATAGCCTGAAGTGGAGGCGATTGGAAACTTAAGTGGGTCAGGATTATTCTACACCGGATTAATTTTCATGACCTTCATCTCTGGGTATTTGGTTGGTATGCTTTTGCTGGTGTTTCTAGGCTGATCTTAATCCTGTCACTTCTGTTTTATGAGTATGGTTGTAGCCGCACCTTTCCCAGCTGACCATGATGTTGCTTCTCCATCCGTCCCTTGTCTCTTGGACTGAACGGGACCAACTGAGTCTCTGGTCATGACCCTTAATTCAGTTTTGCCAAACTCCGCTGTGAAATGGCAGATGGCAGAACAGGACAATGATAAAGCACACTCATGATTCATCACTCCTTACTAGCAACACAAGCCACTTATTCATATACATGTAAGACTCAATAGAACATATTGAACAGATACATCAATAAGCTTTTTCATTGATTTTCCTACACTAAAGTATATTTTTGGCCAAAAAGGCAAGAAGTAGATGTGGTTGAGTCAATGCAAGCACGTTAATGTTCATGGAAAAAGCAAGTAAGCAACAGACAAAACCAACCAAATAAATAGCAATAACAAAAAACCCAAAGCAAACCAAAGCAAAACAAAGTTTTCAAAAGGTGCCTCAAAAATGGTGTCTAGTGACATTTTCATAGTCTAAGGATGGCAAGTGTTTATCATTATATGTTCCTAATGTTCTTTTAATAGGAGTCCTTTAAGAAATATAAAAAACCTCACATTTTCTAAGCAACCATTTTCCTATTTCCTTTAAGGGACACATTTCTCTATAAAAAAGTATCAAGCCTCCTAGGAGTGTGATAAATACTTACCAACAGGGGAAAAAATTTAAAGTGAAAGGGGGGCGCCTGGGTGGCTCAGTCATTAAGCGTCTGCCTTCAGCTCAGGTCATGATCCCAGGGTCCTGGGATCGAGCCCCACGTCCGGCTCCTGGCTCAGCGGGGAGCCTGCTTCTCCCTCTGCTTCTCCCCCTGCTCGTGCTCTCTCTCTCTGTATCTCTGTGTCTCGAATGAATAAATAAAATCTTTAAAAAAAAAATTCAAAGTGAAAACATCTAAAAATCAAAGATTTCTAATATACTTGTTAAAGGATTTTGGAGATAAGATTACTGATAAAAAGAACAATGAGAGATTAATGGCAAACTAGTTCAAGGTCCTTTATTTAAAAATTTTTTTTCCCAATTTTATTGAGAAAATTGACATACGTCACTGTATAAGTTTAAGGTATATAGCATGGTGGTTTGATTTACACATACAGGGAAATGATTGTCACAATAAGTTCACTAACATCCATCTTCTCATATAGACGCAATAAAATGAAAAGAAAGAAAAAAGGAAAAATGTTTTCTCCTTGTGAAGAGAACTCTTAGGATTAACTCTCTTGACAACTTTCCTATATATCACATAGCAGTGTTAACTCTAGTCATCGTGTACACTCCATCCCTGGTGCTTATTTGTCTTATAATTGGCCATCTGTGCTTTTTGACCACCTTCCTCCAATTCTCCCTCTGTCCACCCTCTGCCTCTGGTAACCACAAGTCTGATCTCTTTTTCTGTAAGTTTGGTGTTTTTTTTTTTTTTTTTAGATTTCACATGTGAGATCATACAGTATTTATCTTTCTCTGTCTTATTTTCCTTAGCATAATCCCTTCAAGGTCCATCCATGTTGTTGAAATTGGTAGGATTTCCTCATTTTTTATGGCTGAGTAATATTCTTTATACATTCATCCATCTGTGGACACTTGGGTTGCTTCAATGTCTTGGCTATTGCAAATAATGCAGCAATGAACATGAGAATGCAGAGATCTTTTCAAGTTAGTTTGTTTGTTTCCTTTGGATATATTGCTGAATCATATGGTATTTCTATTTTTAATTTTTTGGCAAACCTCCATATTGTCTTCCACAGTGGCTGCACCCATTTGCTACAACACCAACAGTGCACAAGGGTCTCCTTTTCTCCACATCCACAGCAGCATTTGTTACCTCTTGTCTTTTTGGTGATGGCCATTCCAACAGACAAGGTCCTTTACTAATCTTCAGGCCCAAAGGAAAAACTAACAGGTGCACTGTTTTGTGGATTTATAGAAAACATCTGTTCATTTGGACTTCCACCATTCAGGTCCACTTTGGTTACGATGGATGTGGGTTTTTAAAAGGGAAGGTTATTTAAATCAGCTAAAAAATATATATACATATATATATCTCCATCTCTTACATTTGCCTGCTAATTACAGTTCCTGGCAATAAAGAACAAGAACAAAATCCTCTCAAATCCTCACTGGTGAGAGCTCCATGCTGAATGACTTTCATCTCAGCGTTGAAAGGAAATCCAGCCAGGGTACTTCGCGGGCCTCATCTACCAGTTCTGACAAACCCCCAGGGTTTATTTTTTCCTTTTCCAACAATCTTAACAATTTTTCTTGCAGGAAAGCAATTCCTCATTAAAAGCCATCTACTTTGGTGAGTCAGGCTTAAGTTAATGGCCATTGGGAGCCAAGCATTCAAATGTGCAATAAATTAGCTTTCTTCAAAGATGGGGTTTCTAGAAAGTGTCTGCATCACATCCCCCCACCCATCGCTAGCCCTGCCCAGGGCAGTCACGGGTAGCTGGGTGTTCTGAGGACCAGTGCACTTGCATGAGTACATGTATAAATTCCAAAGAAGACTGGTATGCACACTCTAAGACCAGACCTTGAAATGCAGCTTCATTTTCTAAGCACATTTTCCAAGTACACATACTTTTCACACAAACTCTTTTACCTTGACCACATTCTCCTTTTTGTTCACCTCAATTTGCTCTTTGCTCAAACTCAAATCTCACTTATTTTTTCACAAAGCCCTAACATTTTCTGACTTTCATCCTCATCATTCCACTCTTGTCTGCAATGGGCCACAAACCCTCCCATGCAGAGCTCGGTTGTGGAGACAGAGGGAAACCTAGGACATAGGACCTGATCCAGGAAACTTATGGTCTAAAAGGAAACATCAGACAGATGTAAATGAACTTACATCATCACCCTAGAAGCCCCATGAAGACTCTAGGCATCTGTAAAGCTAGCAGCCCATCTGCTACTAAAGAATTGCTGAATTGGTTGCTTCTTCAACTCCCATGTCTCACAAAATTTGCCGTCAGCACTCTCATTTATTCCATATGGTCCAGTTTCCCAAAACCTGTACTTGGGTCAAATTATGCTTCCTTGTTTAGGAATAATAACAATAGTACTTATCTCAAGGAGTTGTAAGAGCTAGATGTTGTTAATCCATCTACAAGCCCAGCACAAGCCTTTCCTCACACTAGATGTGCAATAAATGTTATGTACAGCCCTGGATGGATATAGTCTGAGGTGGTGATGCCAAACCTGCTTCCTTTGTGTTCTAACAATCAAAGGAGCTGACTGAAGACCAAGCCAGTGAACTGCTGACATTAACAAAGCCATTCCCACTGTGAATCTCATCCCGTTTCTGAATGTGGTCTTGGGACCTCTACAATGCAGCTTGACAATATGCTGAATGGTAGTAGCACTGGTCCATTCAAGGATGTTGACAAAGTGGACATCTCCTGTCATATCCATTCTCTGGCAGGTCCAATGGCCCTCTCAGATCTTCAGCTTCAGCCGGACTTTCCTGTTACCATCCCAGAGAGTTCAGAGTCTTTGCTTGGGATGCCTCCCAAAGCAAGTGTGGTGCACACGTGCCTGTCACCTGAGGTGATCCTGTCTTGAAGATTGGTATACTATGGGCTTCAAATGTTCAGTGCCCTTGAGAGCCCCTTGAGAATGTCTCTGGCAAGGAGGGCTGGTCATCTCTGGCTCCTGCTTCCTGCCTCTGCAGAATTCTGACTCCCCTGCTCTTGATCACAGGGCTTTGCATTAATTTCTGCCCTGATGCTGACCCCCAGATGTAATTCATCCCTTTCTTTAACTGCTACCCAAAAGAAGCCATATACAAAGACCTGTTTTTTTTTTGTTTGTTGTTTTTGTTTTTTTGTTTTTTTTTTTTTTTGCGAGAGAGAGAATGAGAGAGAGCACGAGAGGGAGGAGGGTCAGAGGGAGAAGCAGACTCCCTGCTAAGCAGGGAGCCCGATGTGGGACTCGATCCCGGGACTCCAAGATCATGACCTGAGCTGAAGGCAGTCGCTTAACCAACTGAGCCACCCAGGCGCCCCTACAAAGACCTGTTTTTGTAGGAGACTTTGTGGAAGGTTGGAAGAGATGGAAAGAATTTATAGTGCAGCAATACAAACCACACAGAAATGCTTATTGGTCTTTTCTATTCTTAAAAGCTTCTCAGCCACTCTACCATGATGCCTGAAGAAGTATTTTTCTCCTTTCTTTTCTCACTTCTCTGCCTCTCAGGTGCAAACCTCCACCATGCTCCTAAATTTATCCTACTCTCTTATGCAGAGGATTTCCATTGTCTTAGCTCCTGTGCCTCTCTAAGCTGGAAAAGAAGAAACTGGAGAACGAGGTCAGGGTTCAGAGGAGTGGGGGACAGAACCTGCCCTATCCCCTTATGGGGACAGGAGTTTCCTAGGGATGGAGTAAGAAATGGAAGGGAGCTGGTCTGGAGCTATCTTGGGCATGTCCCATGTCCCACCCCCAAACCTGCCATCTGTAGAAGGCCTCAGCAGCAGAGGCTCTGGAATGGACTAGTGGTGGCAGGACCTGAGCAAGACAAGGAAAGCATGAAGTCACGTTCATGCAGGGGTTCATGGGTATCTTTAAACCATATAACACAGTTGGTTGTTTTACATCTTCTGTAGCACAATTTGGTAATGATTTTGGCCCTAGTGTTTAAAAGACACACCACTGTCAAGGAAGAGAGACCGTAACGATGTAGACAGCACACACACCAATACAAACAGTATTTACAGAAGAAATGCACTGGAGATTTACAGAGCATTCACTGTGTGCTAGGCTGGCTGCACACTCTGTTTCATTTCATCCCCATAAACCCTCCTTCACTGTGGTACTGCTACTTCCGGTTTGACCCTAGATGAAACTGCAACTCAGAGGAGTTAGTTAATTTGGGCTGTCTCTCAAAGATACTAAGATTGCTACGTGTACCAGGACCTTCGCATCAGTTCTGCTTACACGCCTTCCCTCCAGTGATCCAGAGCTGTCTTTGTTCCTTTCTCCATGTCTATGTCTAACTTTAGTAGATGAGTGAGGTCTTTGCTGGCCATCCTATACAAAAGAACACCGTCCTTCCACCTGGCATACTGTCCCCTTTACCATGCTCTTTTCTCCTCACTAGCGCACACCACCATCTGACATACCCTCTATCGACTTGATACTCTGTAGCAATTTATTATTGTATGCCCCCCTCCAACCAAGATAAAAGATACACGAGGGCAGGGACTATGCCTGCCATGTTCACTGTCGCATCCTTAGCACCTAGAACAGGGCCCGGCTCAGGGTAGATGCTTATTAACTATTTGTTGAATGAATTAATTGATGAATGAACTGTAATTGGTATAGACAGGGACTCTTTCTGCTCTACTCCAATGTATTTTCAAATAGTGCCTTCATAGAATGAGTGGGGTGTATATTCCTTATATGCTTGAATATGTAGTAGATTGAGAGTGAGCAGAATCACATCTTCCAGGCTGTTAATGCAGATTTTGTGGAGGAGATGGGATTTTAAGACCTTAGTTATATTTATCTACATGTTTATTTCAGCACCTCACATTATTATGCTTATGTGCTTTTCTAAAACTCTAATTTAAGATGAAACAATCTTAATGGGTAGGAAAAATAGCTTTCTGTGCCTTAAATATTATTCTATATTTTGATAAATTGGTGGTTTTTTTTTTAAATACCCACCCCACTAATTCTTCACTAAAAAAACCAAAACAAACACCTACCCCATTAATCCTTCATAATAAAAAGACACGTTCATTTCTTGGTATTGAGTGTCTCTTGGGTTAAAAAATACCTAACGTTTGATGTTAAGAAAATGAATAGTGCTAACTTAATGCTTCAGAAACTTGTCCCTTTCCCAACAGTATCTTTTAAATAAAGTAAAAACAAGGGTTATTCTGAAGTGAATTTATTATATGAGATAGCTAAATTACATATGGCTATTTCATATCACTTACTTTAAAAGGTGTACATTTTCTCCTTTATAATCCAGAGTCAAGTTGACAACAAATATGAATTTAAATTAAAGGAATGGTTATGCAAAATTAGGAATCTTGAGTACAGATCTAAGAGGCTATAAATTTAGTAGAAATACTTTATTTAGGAGAATTTGTTATTAAGCTGATATTGCACTTTACTACAAAATAAAACCCGTCCAGAGACAATAAAATATAAAATAAATATTAATTTTAATTATAAAATTTTAGGGGCAAATAATACCTCTTTTTCCCCTTGTACTTCCAAATATAAATAAATACAATAGCTTTTGCAGTGCCTAAAAAGACACTATCATAAATGCATCTGATTAAAATCAAAATTTATCCACAAGAAACTTGTCTTATAAATATCTCAGTAAGGTTACCCATTACTAATATTCCTATTACTCTTTTATGCTACTGTTATAAATTCTTGCTACTATTACTAATACTATTATGACCCACAACCCACCCCACCATCACTAATCCCTTATAATTGACAGAAAGCTTTTAATATGTGACCTTACTATATCCTTATAAGAGATCTTTGAGATTTCTGTATAAACTTCACAATCCATATTACACATGAAAAAACTGGGCAGAGAGAATTGTAAGGTTAAAACCTTGGCCACGGTTAAGAAGTAGCAAGGCTGTTATTTGAAGCTGGGTCTATTTGATACCAAATGGCCTGATTCAAAATGAAGATATTACAATAAAAATATTCTACATTCCAAAGCAATAAATTACCATATGTGATTATTCTGCATTTCCCCTAATATGTTAACCATGCTTTTTACCCCCAGTCTTTATCTTCTCAATATGAAAAGCAATCCTTTATTGCATTAGCTAAATGCAATGTAGTCTCAAGCAATCAGCTTCTGTCTCTGGAGACTCCAGAAACTTCATCAAGTTCACCGCCACCATGAATGTTATTATAACTTGAGAAATAGGTAGTTTATCAGATTAGCCTGAGCAAAGATATGCAACCAATTTGTTATATGTAAGATTTACCCATCTAAATAAAAATGCTCTTTGCCCTTCTGGGCTAATGTAAATGAGAGAAAAATGCCATTGACAGAATGGATGATAAGAAAACATAACAAACTGTTAAGGTCTCACCAAGAGGGAATTCAGGAGCATTTTAAGTTATGCACACTAAAGGAGAGCCCAAGCACAAGGAGGAAGAGATACACCTGAGTAATAACAAGCACAACTCCTTTCTCTGGAAGAGATGGGTACAATAAATCAGGGTTCATGTGTATGGTACAAGACTATGCTTAACCATTAAAAAATTACCTGATTAACATTTTTAATGTGAAAAGATGTTATACTGGAAGAAAAAATAGATTGTATGTGTGTATACACATATACTGTGTTATGTATGTATATATACATATTATAGTATATATGTTATAAATATATTAGTACATAATATATATTTTGACCTGCTATCACACACAGCACCAAAGTGTTAGCAGTGCTGGGTTAAGCTGTATTTACGTTTGCTTGCAAACATTCCTTTTTTGTTGTCTGTTTTCTGATTTTCTATTTATTCTACATTGAAAATGGATTGCTGTCATAAAGAGAAAGTAAAACAGTAAAATTTTTGCATATTTTTTTAATATTGTGCTGAACCATTTGGAATGTTTCAGATATCATGACACTTCATTCCTAATAACTTCAGCAAGCATCTCATGAAACAAGCACATTCTCCTATTAACCACAATACCATGGATTGCACCAAGAAAATTAATGATGATATCCCAATATTGCCTAATACCCGATCTATATGCACATATTTTCACTTGTGCCTTAAATGTCTTTTATAGCTGCTTTCTTTTTGAACTAGGACCCAAATAAGGCTCACATACTGAATTTGGTTGTTATACCTCTTCAGAATCTTTTAACCTAATAAAGCACTGTCCCCTGTCTTCACCCCACCCCTCCCACACATAATTTTTCTTAAATGACATTCCATTTTGGTAGATATTCACATTCTTATAGACTGTCTCATATTCTGGCTATGTCTGCTTGTTTCCTCATGCAACTATTATATTTTTGATTTGTAAAACTCCTTCTTGTTTTCAGTGCTTTTTTCACAGCATCTTGTTACTTACTTACTTGTTACCTACTTTATGAGTGTAAAATCATCTCTTACTACTCAAAATATACCAATTATAGCACTCTTTTTTGGGGGGTAATTCTCTTCTATTCCTTGAAATATCTTTTCCCTCCAGATTATTTTTTTCTATTTGTTTCTATCTTTGCTTCATGCATATTTTATAAACACACCTGGAAACCAGCCACAGATGAAAACCACAGATGTGGTTATCTGTATAAATCTGGGCAATATCTTAATGTCTACTTCCAAGAGTCTGAACATTCCAGGATCTTACTCTGAAGAACTGTTGGGCTTGTAGCTCTTCTTTTGGGACTCTCACTGATCAAGTTCAGGGAAATAAGTCATTGCTAACCTTGGCATTAGGTTTCCCAAACACTGCCCTTTCCTTCTTAGCATTATCAGCCCTGTATATAGTTGAATCCTTCTAGGTTCCTTACATTATATGGCAAACACACATATTTTATTAATTTCTCAATAATTACTTCCCTGTAATAACTATTCTTATTGCAGATATATATATGCACATATATATATGCCATTCTTGACTTTAATATTTGTTTGCCTATTTAGTCACTGGAGCAGAGTGTCATGGCAAATTTGAGGCATGTGTAGTCACATCTGATTAGCCCCTCTAAGGGGGAGGAGGGGATGGATGATCTGTGCTATCGTATACTTTAGCTAAGATTTAAAATAAAAGCAATCAGGGGCACCTGGGTGGCTCAGTTGGTTGGGCGACTGCCTTCAGCTCGGGTCATGATCCTGGAGTCCCTGGATCGAGTCCCTGGATCGAGTCCCGCATCGGGCTCCCTGCTCGGCGGGGAGTCTGCTTCTCCCTCTGACCCTCCCCCTTCTCATGTGCTCTCTCTCATTCTCTCTCTCTCTCTCTCAAATAAAAAAAAAATCTTTAAAAAAAAAATAAAATAAAAGCAATCAAAAAGCTTCAGTGGTTTTTTTTAACTTTGAAATGCTACATGTAGCTTTTCAAAAAATTTAGTTTCATGTATATTTGTCTTCTTTTATTTTTCTTATGCTAATACTAAAAAGGATTTGCATTCTCAAGTGATGGTATGAAGTGGCAAATTTAAAATTCAAGGAGAGGTAAGGGGAAGTCAGTCTGGGGTTTTAAAAATTTACAAGTAAAATCTACCAGGTGGATAATATTTTTGACTAGGTGACCTTAAAGTCCCTTCCAGTTCTCGGGGGTTCTTCGTTCTATGACTTTGGGGTTGTATCCTATAACTCTGGTTTTATTCTATGAATGGCTGCCTTCATTCTCTGTCTATATGAAGCCAAAACAACAACATAATTGTGTTCATAAGAGAGAACTATTTATCAAACTATTTTATTTGTGGATATATAACTGATTGGCTTTCAATGAGCTGTTTCATTATTTCATATGTTTAGCCACAGTTTTAAATAATGAATGCCTTAAGAGTGCCCCTAGACCTACTAAGAAGAAATTCCCACTTGGATGTTGATTATGGTTTGTTTGCCTTGCTTTTCCTAGCAAGGGCTATAATTTGGGAAACAAAGCTCTTGTCTGTAATTTAATATGTGCCCCTAATCCCTAATAATGTACCTTGCAGGAAGTCGAGAAATACTTAGTGACCATCTATTAATCTGACAAAATGTCCAACATTGTTTCAAGTCTTCCAGTCATTGAGACTGGCCATGCTTGGTTGTTCTCAGGCTGTTCTCTGCCTCCACATGGTTTCTAGGTCAAGAAATTAAATAGCAGAGTTTGCTCTAACCATTTTCCTCTTTTTCTCTGTTCCAAGACACCAAGCGATTATTGCTGGCACTTAAGCAAAGACAATCATCAGTGGCAAAAATCTCTTCTATCCTATTGTAAAGAATATGGACTGTGACTGTTTTCTAAGCAAATCTTCCAGTGGCACCAATGGCGACCCAACTGAACTTATGAATTAGGAAATAGGTAGTTCTGAGTATTGTGTTTCATTTTATGTTGTTTCTTTTACTACTACTAGGCTGAAAATTAATCTAGCTAAGAATAATGAGGGAGAAAAGATTGTGAGAAGCATGGAAAGAGGTACTTAAAGGTGTGTGTCTTATTTAACACTAAATAGCTGCCGGATTTTACGTGAGGTTGAAAAACACATGTCACTCCCTTTACTGCAGTTTCACGTCACGTCCGCGAGAGTTTGGATCCAAATGGATGGGGGGTCTATCATCACCCAAAACTACGAAATGCTTAAAAGGCATTTCTTCATGAAAATGTAGGTTTTGCCAACCACTGGTGCCATTTCTAAAATGTCAAAACTGTTCATTCACATGAGCATCAGTGATTATTTTTGCTTTACTAGAAGCAAAAATTTCCTTACAATTCTAGAAAATATTATGTATCTATATGGGATTAACATTTTGAGACCTATCAAGGTGCTAAGATGACTCCAGCTGAGGTTGTTTATTTCTAACCCAAAGATACTTTGATGTGCATGAACAAATGGCCTGACATTGTCAGGAAGAAAAACTTCCATTGATCAGTTTGGACTCTTCTTTGTTGTGATTGCTGAGGGAATGATAGATACCTCACATTTTATCAGAAATAAAACTACTCTAATATGAATTTTCATACTTAAATCATGTATTTTAAAAGCTGACAAATGCAAATTTTCTTACAAACTATAAAACTTCTAAGTCATGTGCTACTATAAATCTTATTTCCCTTGAGTTATAAAAATTCCATGGGGCACCCGGGTGGCTCGGTTGGCTAAGCATCCAACTCTTGATTTCAGCTCAGGTCACAGTCACAGGGTCATGAGATCGAGCCCCATGTTGGGCTCCACGCTCAGCGCAGAGTCTGCTTGAGATTCTCTCTCTCCTCTCCCTCTGCCCCTGCTCTAAATAATAAATGAATGAATGAATGAATACATACATACACATACATCTTTAAAAGAAAAATTCCAGTCCACTGGAGTTGGAGTCAGTTGACAGGGTAAGTCATGTTCAAAACCTACCACTGTGATCTTAAATAAATCACTTAAATTTTGTGAGGCTCAGTGTCCTCATCTAAAAACTGAAGGGACTCAACTTGATCACCGTGGAGGTTCCAGAAGCTTGACATTCTATGGTTTAATGTTTCTAACACATACACTGTAATTTTGACATTTTCTCCAGCTACAGTTCAAGTGAGGGCAAACTTACAAATACCCCACCTAAAGACACTTCCAATTCCCTCTTATGTCCTTTAGGTAAAGAGACTTTCAATTCTGTTCAGACCTTTTCCCAGAGTAGGTTCTGCTTAGCAATCAGAAGCATAAAATGCCTGTCTTAAGTAATGTGCACTGTCATGTTTTAAGTCCCTAAGTTAATTAATTCCTCTTTTCTTCATATTAGCCATGATTCCATGATTGTGATGCAACTTCTCTGTTGTAAAAATGTGCTACCATATTGTATATATGATTTTCCAATACTTGAGGGAAAACAGATTTTGCCAGTTTCTAATGCTGCATTATCTTTTTGAATTTAATTTTATTATGTTATGTTAATCACCATACATTACATCATTAGTTTTTGACATAGTGTTCCATGATTCATTGTTTGCGTATAACGTTATTTTTCACAGTAAAAACTGAAAATAAGCTAAGTGTTCACCAAATAGAGAATGATAAAATAAATTTAAATCAGTCCTACTACAAACAATATACAACAGCTAAACAAACATACGAGGTAGAGCAACATGTCTTGATATGGATAACAGATCATAACGGCCTATTGTTAAATGAAAAAAAGTGTCGTATTGAATATGTACTATATAATACCATCTATATAAAAGTAAATAAAATTATATATATACATAAACATTGCATATAAAATTACATGTTATTCTAAATATATAAAATTGCAAAGAAAAAATCTAGTACAGGGGTCAGCAAACTTTTTCTGTAAAGGGTCAGTTGTTAAGTATTTTAGGCTGTGGGAGCCTCATGGTCTCTGTTGCAGCTACATGACTCAGTTATTACAGTGTGAAAGCAGCCAGAGACAATATGTAAACAAATGGGCATGGCTGTGTTCTAATAAAACTTTATTTACGAAAACAGGTGGAGAGCTGGATTGGAACTTGGGCCATAGTTTGTTGATCTCTGATCAAGAATAATACATAGTAACCTGATGAAAGAGTTATCATCTAGACGGAAACCAGAACTGATGAGGAATAGTCAAAAGATTTTTCTCTTTAGCTGTGTTGCTAGATTTTGCTTGTGCATTGAGAATATATTCATGAATTACTTGTGTAATTAACACATTTAAAAGAATAATATTAATTAAAATAATAGTTAAAAGTGATTTCATTTGCCACTTAAAGTAGCAATACTCTGATTTGACAAACTTTTCTAAGATCTCCCCAATAGGTCCCATGAAGCAAACTTTCTGCCTTGAAAATATGAGGGCATTGTTCTCCTATCAGCTGTCCTGGGCACATCAAAGTATGACAGCCCAGAGTCTGCCGAGCTGAAGGACAAAGAACACTGTGGCAGAATCACACTCTGAAAAGCTCATGGAGCAACCAACCTCTCCAGTAAATGAGGACAAGCTGCCCTGTGTTATGTTTCCTTTTCAAATATTTTTTTTACATCAAAAACACATTGCAGGGTAGTGAAGACTTCAGGGGCATCCTACAAAAACAGGCTGCATAATTCTGATATTGAGAGCCAGCCTAGTTTTAATTAACTGCCAGTACTCAGCCACATCCTTAAGCTCTAGATAGCCAATAACAATCTTGTAATTTCTAAATGTGAATGCTACTCAGGTGGAGACCAAATAGTGAGGGTTTCAGCTTACCTCTTAAAATGTAAACATGAAATTTCAGATATCCATAGCAACCAGACCTCCCTCTACCTTAGACACCTTCTTCCAAAAAAAAAAAAAAAAGTGCGGGGGGAGGAAAAAACATTTCTGTGGTGGGTGGCATGTAGACAGTTGCCTATTAAAACGATAACATTGAAATATAAACAGCCAAACCTTTTCATCATTTATTGACAAACAATGTACAAGACTGCTAGTGAAATGCTTTAAAAACCTTTTCAGACATGTTGGAAATTAAGAGATCAGCAGCAAGTGAAATTGACAAGAATTACAATTAATGCCACCACAATTATTAGTAACACACATTTGGCTACATATTTGTATGCCAATAGTTAAGAGCAAAACAGAACCCTAGGAACACCACCATGCCCAAAAGTTATCTGATTTTTACTAATTTAGCGACCAGCCAGGCTAAAGCAAAATAAAGAACTCACGTGCCAGGAAACCGAGGTATCCTGATTCTAAAAGACCTTACCAGTTCTGGATATTGGGAGCCCTGAGTCATTGCTCATTTCCCAGGCTGAGAAATCAGGTTTGCCTTTCCAGCATTCATGAATTTAACCTTCTGTGCAATCACCCTTTCCTTGGAAAGTGTTTCTCAAAAGCCAGTAGTTAGTATTCAAGTCAGTTCACAAAATACCCTCCAATGTAACATCAACTGGAGAACGGAAAAATAAATGGTACATTTGGGGGCAGGGAGATGGGCAAAATGAGCGAAAGAGAGGGGGAGATAGAGGCTTCCAGTTATGGAATGAGTAAATCACAGGGATAAGAGATACAGTATAGGGAATACAGCAATGTTACTGTAATAGCATTGCACGGCAACAGATGGCAATTACACCTGTTGGGAGCAGCATAATGTATAGGCTTGTTGAATCACTATGTTATACATGAAAACTAATGTCACACCATGGGTCAACTATGCTTCAATAAAAAAGTAAATAGATAAGTGGTACATTCACACAGTGGAATACTATATAGCCGTGAAAGGAAATGAACTACAACTACACACAAGAATGAATGAATTTCCAATATAATGTTAAACGAAAGATGCCAGCCATGAAAGAATGTATCGAAAGATCACCTTTGTAGAAAGTTCAGTACCAAGCAAAACTACAAGGTTAGAAAGTGGCCCCACTTTTGATTATCCATGGTGGGAGCAAGGACTGAAGGTGGACTTCTGTGTTTTTCCTAACAGTAGGCTGATATTTTTAATACTTGATCTGGGGGTTGTGTGCATGGGTGTGTTCACTTTGTAAAAATATCAAACCATGTACTCCTGATTTGAGTACTTTGCTGTATGCTTATTATATTTTCAAAGAATTTACAAACAACAATAAACAACCCCAATACAACGATCACTGAGCGGCAGATGTGCCAAGCACTACGCTGGATCTAGAATAAATATGGATAATCTTTATCTTTCAGAAATGTAGCATCAAGTAGGGGAGACAAATTTAAAAAGCAAGACTACATTATTTTAATATGACTCGGGCTATTCAAGAGCTAAGTAAAGGCGCCACCAGAGCCATTTCTTCTACCCTCATTGTGAGGGAGGTCCACAGAAGATGACACTGAGCCAAGCCTTGAGTGATGAGTTCAACAGGCACAGAGGAAGGGAAAGGGGCGTTCTAGGCATGAGCACTACGGGAGTTTAGGGCCTGGTAGAATGGAAGAGCAGGATGCTTTCAGTGTTAGGAAAGGAAAATCACCCACCTGGGTGTGGGTGTTGACAATTAAAAAGTACCCATCTTGATGTATTTGTTGAGTACTTCACTGTTTCTCAAAGAACACTTTTTACTCATACCCAATTGTAAGGTTCTCATCTTCAAAAGAGAAGTATCTCTAAACACAGTTGAATCAACTACGCAACGCCAAAACGTTTGGGGGAGGGACGGAGGGAGAGAAGAAAGAAGCCAGACTGCTCACTTAACACTCAGGACCAGCAAACCAGCAGCAGCAGCGATAACCACCATTTATGCTCTCTACTTGATACGCATTGCTATTATCTCATCCTCACAGCAATTCTAGGAGCTTGGGACTATTACGATTTCCATTTGGTAGATGCCAAAACTGGGGCTCAGTGAGGTCTGGGGCAAATGGCTGGTAAGCAGCAGAGTCACAGCGGGGACCCCGGGGGATCTAATCTGGAGGCTGGCCCGCCCAGCGGACACTGACCTGCCGAGTGGCAAGCGGCCCTTGGGCGTTGGGCGTCAACTCTTCCCAGCCTTTAGGGGAGAGCTGACCTCAGTGTTTGTAACTCCTGTGGCTTCCTGGGAGGAACAGCTGGGAGGCACAGGAGATGTGGGTTGTACACAACTCTTCCCCGCTAAGCCCAGGCTCCAGGCGCTTCTCACTCCCACTGTTCTCGCTCTGGAGGGTCCATAAAACTTACAGCACCTGGGAAATGTGCTTCTTGAACAGAGGTGGCTTTAAAAGGGGAGGGATGAGGAATAGTTCAGGCGTGAGCCATACTGAGAAAATACCTGGGGGAGGTTATCTGGAGAGCAGAAATAAGGACTTGGCATCCTGCTCCCGAAGTTAAAATTTCACATTGATGACAGGGACGTGGCTGGAGCACCATGTGGGAAATATCTTTAAAGAAATGTGTGCCATTCTGAGGAAGGAGGCAAGGCAACACTCAAATGGAAGGCAGAAACTTTGTGTTCTAAGTCAGACTCTCCATTTTCTTTGTCCTCACTGTTTACCCCACAGTGAAAGGTCTGATAGCAAACGGCTCAAACCACATTAAATGTGGCCGGCAGGGCCCCAGCTTCTACCCCACCCGACCACACAGCCCTCCTGCTATTTCAGGCCTCGGGTTCTATAAAACAGACGCCGCTGCCCTCCATCCTGGGTTGAGTGAAATTATGCGGTGGTTTGGTGAAGTCAACAAATAACTAGAATGAACCACATTTAGGGATATAAAAAAGGAGCTACTTTTCATTTTAGTTCTAGTTTTCAGAAGGCAGAAAATAAGGACAGCTATCCTCTGTTCCCTCTTATCTGAAAGTTGGATTTTTAAAAACTTTTTATTGGGAAATGATTTCAAATGAATGGATAAGGTGCAAAAATAAAAACAGAACAAAGAGCATCCATGTGCCCTTTACCCAGACCCGTCTATTATTAATATTTTACCCCATTTGCTGTATCATTTGTGCTCTCTCTTCCCTCCATCCCCCCTCCATACTTCTCTGTGTATTTCCTAATTACAGGGATATACTCGCACATGACCATAGGACAGCCATCCACTTCAGTAAACTGAACACTGATGTCATATTCTCAACTAATCTACCATTCGTATTTGATTTTGTCAGTTAGCCCAAGAATGTCCTTCAGCCCAACACAAAGGCTACCTTTGCCATGATCCTATCCCTAACATTTCTCCCTCCCCTTATGACACTTGTTTAGCACTTAGATTGACTTTTTTTGTGACTATGATGATGTCCTGCCTTGCCCTACATGGCCATTTACCTACTAGACTGTAAGTTTCTTGAAGGTAGGGCAAATACCTCTTGGATGAATTGCCAAGCATGTGTACGTATACACTAATATAAATGGCTGTAGAGGCCAGTAATTTGTAATACATGCGTTAAGACTTCCATGATGTCATTTTAGAAAATGAATACTTTTTCCCTTGTAGCCCAGGAAGATTTGCATACTGTACAACAAGAACTTTTAAATGGAATTATTAAACCACAGCAGTCTTTGTTCATGAGGTGAGGTGAGTTTGTTGCAATATTTTCACAAAAACTTCCTAGTATTGTCACATATCCTGAGCATATGAGAAAATGGATTACAATTCCAAAGCACTGTCACAAATGAAAGAAGATAGTAGGAAGAGAAAAATGAAGGGGGGGGAACCAGAGGGGGAGACTAAGCATGAGAGACTATGGACTCTGAGAAACAAACTGAGGGTACTAGAGGGGAGGGGGGTGGGGGATGGGTTAGCCCGGTGATGGGTATTAAAGAGGGCACGTACTGAAATGAGCACTGGGTGTTATACAATGAATCATGGATCACTACATCAAAAACTAATGATGCAATGTATGATGACTAACAAAATAAAATTAAAAAAATAAAATACTTCCCTTCTGTTTTAAACTATTAAACATATTTTAAACTATAAAAATACGTGATAGCCTGAGGAAAATATATAAACATCAAAAGAAAGGTCAACATTGAAATTGGAACTTTATAATAAAATGATATGGAAAATCTGAAAAAAAAAGTAGTTTGAACAACATGGTCCTTATTTAGCTAGGCATTGGGCATTAAATTAGTGTGACAAGGATGATCTATATTGAAAGAGTCTCAGGAGGTTGGGGGGGGTGCATCTTCAGGATTATAAAAGACCGAGGTCAACAAGGTAGCTATTAAAGTTAGCTATTAAACTAGACAGAAAAGTTGGTTTGAATCACAGTGAATCACAATTTAATTCCTTATACCCCTGACTTGCATTGTGCCCTCACTACAATTTTATGTACCTTTTATTCATCTAGCCACACAGAGAGGGATGAGAAAAACTTGAATGTCTTCAAAAAGAGTTTCAGAAAACTGTCCATGAAGCCACAGTGGCTCTATGTTCTCAAACAGAAGAAATAAATAGATTTCTTAAAAAAACAAAAACAAAAACAAAAAACAACCCTCCCGGTTCTGTCATCCAGAGATAACTGCCATTAATACTTTGGTGTAATCATTTCAGTCTTCCCGGTGCATATGTATAAAATAGGTATTATTTTATCAGTACCAGATTACAGTCACATACATTTTTCTAAGCTTTTTATCCTGTGACCTGTTTGATTTTATTTTTTCACTTAAAAGTGTATCTTAAGCTATCATTTTTAATGGCTAAATAGTGTTTCATGGTATGATGCATCTTAATGTATGTAACTAGTCCCCCCAGCAATAGATATATCTCTATTTTTTATTTTGTGATTGGGATATAAAAAAGGAGCTACTTTTCATTTTAGTTCTAGTTTTCAGAAGGCAGTAAATAAGGACAGCTATCTTCTGTTGCCTCTTATCTGAGAGTTGGATTTTTAAAAACTTTTATCGGGAAATGATTTCAAATGAATGGATAGGTTGCAACAATAAAAATAGAACAAAGAGCACCTGTATGCCCTTTACCCAGATCCATCTATTGTGAATATTTTAAACAATGCTGCAATAAGAATTCTAGTTTTAGTCAAATCTTTTTTCTCATTCTTAATGACTTCCCACAGGAATAATTCCTAGAAATGAAATTGCTCAGTGTGTACACTGCTTTAAAGCTTATGATGGTAAGTATTGCCAAGCTGCCTTTCAGCAATATTGTGACAATTTTAACTCCTGTAGCAATGCCAGAGAGAGCCTCTTCACCAGTTACCTTTGCCAACCCTGGGCATTATCTTTGACAATTGATTATATGCAACATGGCTCCTTGTTTAAATGGGGATTTCTTTGATTTATACACCAGGTTAAACATTAACTAGCTGAATTGGAAATTTGCAGCCTCCATTTGGGAGTTTGGGGCCATAAATATTTAAGAGATAAAAAGAAAAACTAAAGAAGATAAAACAATATTTAAAGCATTATTTTAAATCCAGTAAAATGCAATTCCACTCTACATAATAAAACAGGCATAAGAAGAAACAGGGAAGGTTTGTTCCAAGTTTAAGCACAATGTCACTTCTTGTGAACATGGCTCTTACTCTGCATCTATGAAGGATCAGATCATTTTGTAAAGTGCCTGTCAAATTTTGGCTATTTTCTATTTTCTAGAGAGTTGAATGTTAAAAATCAATAGAAATGTTACAGCATTCATGCTGCCTTTAGAAGGGTTGGATGGACTCATGCCCACAACTTTCAAAGCCATTTCTGTTTAGAATCTTGGGAAGGAACCTATTCCAAACTTCCAGAATCATAGCTGGCAGGCTATAATTTAGAGTTGCATACAGGATAATGTGTATTAGTCCATTACCAAGCTGTAAGTTGACACCAACCTTTGGAATTGCTTTCTCAGAGGAAATGTTGAAGAGCCAATGCCTCAATCATTTCCAACAGGGCTGGGAAAAACATTCAGACAACCCATTAAATCCTTTCATCTCACATTTTGATGATTTTCATCAAAAGGGAGGTGGAAAGGGGGTGATTAGACACAAATTTTCACTCCAGTGAAAATCCAAACATGTATTTTTAAGCTCAAGACATTGATAACATATTGGCAAGTTCTTGTCCCCACTTACGTGAACCACACAGCCACCCAGAATATCCTAATGATAATGAACATGTTCAGAAAGAGGGGATGGTGGGCAGGTACGAAAGTAAATGCTGCAATCCATATTTGACAAGCAAAAGGCATTTTTGTGCACACCAACAGAAGCCTAAGTCACCAAGGAGGAGATTTGAGATTTTCAGTTGCCAAAGTCTACACTGAATTGCATTCTAGCTGCGAGATGAGAGGGTTGTTCTTTAGTGATCTCTAAGAGTCTGCCGTGGTTACACAGGTTTGACTAAGGCCGCATTAGAGCCACCTGAGGAACTCAGGGAGAGGCCACTTTAGGATAGGTCAAAAACAGAGGCTCCATCTCTGCCTGTGCAGTCTGGCTGGCTTCGGTCACAATTCACGAGAGGCCAGATACTCTGGCTTCAGCCACCACAAGCTGAACCACTGTGCCACACCAGCTCTCCACACCAACTAGATCCAAGCTTTATCTATGAACAAATGGAACCTGCTCAAAATCTAAGCCTCCCCTCAAACTAAGCAGAAATTTAATAAACACTGAACATTTAACGTTTGACCTTACGTGTTTCCCCATTCTCCTCAAAAGTAGAAAAGTGCCGTCTAGTATCTAGCCCAGCCCGTCCAATGGAAATACAAGATGAGCCACATACGTAATTTAAAATTTTCTTGTAGCCACATTTAAAAAATGAAAAGATGAAATTTTAATAATATATTCCATTTAACCTAATATGTTCAACATATTACAATTTCAATATATAACCAATATAAAAATTACTGAGATAGTTTCCATTTTTTCCACTCTCAGTCTTCAAAATCCAGTGTGTATTTTATACTTGGAGGGCATGTCAATTTGGACTAGCCACATTTCAAGTGCTCAACAACCCGATGTGCCCAGTAGCTGCTCTTTCAGAAGGAACACACATCTAGAGATTAATATGTGGATCAGGAAGACCAAAGCAATGTAAGGACAATTCAAGATGCAAAACACAGAAGACTGTATCTCCTGACCCCTCTCCTCACTTCATAAACCCAGCGATGCAAAGAAATGTGGGGAGATGCTCTCCGAATCATCCATTCAGTGCCCACATGTGCTCTCTAACAAGCCTGATGACATCACATTCCAATGAGGAACGCTGTTCTCAAAAGTAGCCCCAAAATGCAAAGCCATGAGCCTCTCCTGTTTTCCCTTGGCAAACAATGTAGATGTAAAGAAGTGCTCCGTGTGAAGAACACACACAATTGTGTCTATGCCCTCCTGGTGCCAATTCCTGAAAGCCATCATGTCAACATGAAGTTCCTGGAAGTGACTGTCATGCAAGGCCTGAATTTTTAAAATGTATTAGTAAGTACTACTTCATTATAATTTCTCCCTTCACTCAAATGCCATTTGTAGGATGAAGTCATATAATTTCCATATGTGTGCACTTTGTTCAAAGCAATTAAAAAATGATGAACAGGTATTATGAAGAAGTTTAAATTGCTTCCCCATAATGACATCCCATTGTTTTAACTGTGTAGAGAACTTTTGCAAATAAGCTATAAAATGTTGCTATCCCACAAAAATGATTCTCCAAGCACAGTCTTCCTCCATATAACACAACCTATAATTTAGCAATAATAATGACACTTTACAAGTGGATGGTCCCTCACTGTTTACAAAGCATGGTTTACACAGTCTCACTAAGCTTCACAAGACGCCTTGTGAGGCATGGATGGCAAAATACAAGGTCTTTGTCACTGGCTCTCTTCCAACATTTGACTTCCTTTGGGCACAGCGACTATTTACCAGGTCAGTGTAGGGGGTCTCTCCGGTTTTTGCTTTTTTGTTTTTTTAATTACTATCAATGAATCTTTCAGGTTGCTTGACAAACCACGTCCTAATGGTCATTTGGTTTTCACGCTGAATCAGTCAAAATTCTTGTCCTCAGTCCTGGTCAAATAAATTCTACTAGCCAAAGCAGTTCCCTTATTATTCAGTTAATTCTAATTTTTTTAAAGATTTTATTTATTTGACAGAGAGAGAGAGAGAGATCACAAGTAGGCAGAGCGGCAGGCAGAAGGAGAGGGAGAAGCAGACTCCCCGCTGAGCAGAGAGCCCGACGTTGGACTCGATCCCAGGACCCCAGGATCATGACCTGAGCCGAAGGCAGCTGCCCAGCCCACTGAGCCACCCCAGGCATCCCATTTAATTCTAATTTTTAAAAATGATAGGCTCAAGTTTTGACCCAAAGACTGATTTATCCTTTAAGTCACTTCATATGTAGTCCTGCCTTGTATGGGAACAGGTATCTCCCGTTGCCCCCAAATCAAGAAAAAAGGCATGAAAATAAAACGCCTCTGAAGAAATCAAAACTTGCAAGTCAAAAGACGGACTTTAGATTTTAAGAAAAATCTGCTATGAGAATAGAGTCAGGAGGGAGGTTTGATGAGAAGAAATAAGGAACTAAAATAAGAGTCTTGCGAAGTGACAGTGCTCAAGACCAGATGACTTTTTCAGGAAGAAAAAAAAATAGATAAAACATATAGATAATGTAAGAAATAAGAATATAAGAAAGCTTTTGAAGTCATAAAATAATTAATTAAATAGCTCCACCTTTTCAAAATCTTTAAACTTTTCAAAACCGGGAGTTGTGGCTCAGCTGGGTGCTGTGTTTCCTTGGTATCTACACCTAAAAACCAAGGAGGAAGAGCGGAGGGAACATGTTTGCCTATGGAGTGAACAATATGCCAGTTGGCTAACTGTGTATCTACTACATATTTCCCAGCTCACTGTCTCACACGCAGCCCTCCTCCCCCAACATGGAAACAGGAAGGAATAAGGAGAAGGACCTGAACTTTTTGTGTGGCTTGTCCCTTCCCTTATTTTAAATGCCACACATAGAGTACAGTAGGAATGGCAAACCGGGCAAACCAGATTTTGGTTTCCTTCGTTAAATTGCTCCTTATAGTTGGAAGTCCCCTCGTGCCAAAGCAAGCGAGCCAATCAGTCCTTCTCCAAAGAGTTTTGCTTTCAGTGTCTTACAGAAACTTAAAGGTTACTCACTTCGGAGTAACATTTGAAATACATCTCAAAACATACTGGAGCATGTTTAAGGAGGTTTTTGAATTGCTGAAACCACCTTTCAATATTAAAAATATTAAAAAAGAAAAGAAAAAGAAATCTTGAAGAAAAATTTGATTTGCCATTTGATTCAAAGGAAGATTAAAATATAACATAGCAGCTGTTCAATTTTATGTCATTGAAATTCCAGTTTCATAGTTTTAATTGCTACTATGAAAAATTCTTTGATTGCACTTGATGAAATTAAGTTTTGCCTTTTTAATGATTAAACATGGGAAAATTCAAGTGTGTTCTAGTTAAGAATTTAAATTATTGTGTGTGTTTAAGAGATGAAGTAAAATCTACTGGGACATTATTTTATCTCAAGGCTAGATACAATATGCAGTAATTGCATACAGCACTTGCTGGCTCTCGGTTCTTTCAAAATGACTAAAATATTCCTTCAAAGAATAAGACAGCAAGGATTTACTGGCTTAAAGGAAAGGAAACTGTAGGATCACCCTACTCATAACCATATTGTGACAAGAGTTGCTTCGGAGAAGGAAAATGACATATTCATCATTGCTTGTGTGATAGTCCCATGAGTCACTGGTCAGTCAACACACTTATAAATGTGGTGCACATTCAGCTCCCAGGATTTCATTTTGGAAGACAACCAGGGTGTTTGCAGACAAAAGAATGACCAGGGAATCCACTGGCTCCTCAGAAAGCCCCAGATCACACAAAGATTTTTGATGATGAAGCCCAGACCATGTGTTTCTTGCTGTAGGCAGAAAAATCTGTCCCAGACTATAGCTGAACACTAAAATGAAAAAAGTGAAAGGAGTCAGCCTTTGAATACAAATACAAAGGAAATAATGGATGTGAAATGGGACCATTGGGCCACACAAAAGGGTTCTCCCACAAAATGCCTCTTTGTCCTACAAATGTATGGCATGTTTGGAGATCTGTACTATTTTTCAACTCTTTGCAGTCATAATAGTAGAGTATTTATAGTTGTGAAATAATAAAGCCTCAAAAATGTTGGTAGGTTTATCGATATCCATGATAAATTTTACATCTCTTATGACCAGTCACAATTTTTGGATGAAAAATTCATTCCTTCATCTCAAAGGGAATATGTTTGAAAAACACTATACTTATTATTGCAAAAAAAAAAAAATACAATGCCATTTTGATCAAGAATATAATAAACTTGATTCTATGAAGGTAACTATCATATTAGCAGGGATTGTGCATACACAGAGAGAGACCCCTTGATTATTATTTCTTAACCATCCACTGAAAATTATATAATTCTTAACTGAATGTTACAGTGACCACTCACCACTAAGTTACTCAGAGCTTCCTCCTCTGTGGGTGGTCATGGGAGCCCTAAATGTGGGGAGCAAACTTTCTCAGACCTTGGAACCCTAATATACACTTCACACAAAATAGAATACTGGCTCTATTTATAAGCAAAGGCAATCATGATATTCATACTCCACAAATCACACCTTTAACAATTATAAATTTATAAAATAGTAAAGCTTGGAGACTATGTTTTATCCAATTTAAAGTCATCTCTCAAAAATCAACCAAGAGTTAAGTTAGGAAAATAATTACATTGAAATGTAGGGCTAATATATGATAATAAGGATTGCTTTAAGAAAAAAAACAACTTTAAATTTTATTGTTTAAATTTTTTTAAGTAGGATCCACGCCCAGCATGTAGCCCAACATGGGGCTTGAACTCATGACCCTGAGAACAAGACCTGAGCTGAGATCAAGAGTCAGATGCTTAACCAACTGAGCCATCCAGGTACCCCCCAAAACTTTCAATTTTAGAATAGTTTCAGTATTATAGAAAAGTTGCAAAGATAGTAGAGAATCTTCTCATATACCCTTCACCCAGTTTCCCTTACAGTTAACACCCTTTTAAAAAAAAAAAAAAAGATTTTATTTACTCATTTTGTTTGAGAGAGAAAGAGCACGAGCAAGGGGAGGGGCAGAAGGAAAGGGAAAAGAATCTTAAGCCAACTCCGCGCTGAGCTCGGAGCCCATTGTGGGGGTCGATCTCACAACCCTGAGATCACCACAACCTGAGCCAAAATCAAGAGTCTGACACTTAATCCACTGAGCCACCCAGGTGCCCCCTAACATTAACATCTTACATCACTATGTTATTTGTAACAATCAACTGATCTTGATACATTACCACTATCTAAAGTCCATCCTTTATTGAGATTTCCTTAGTTTTTACTTGATGTCATTTGTCTGTCTCAGGGTCCCTTACAGGAACATCATTAGTTACACTTACTCATCGTGCCTCCTGAGGCTCCACTAGACTGTGACAGTTTCTCAGACTTTGTTTTTGATAAACTTTGAAAGTTTCAAGGAATACGGGGTCTGGTATTTTGTATGATGCCCTACTACTGGAATTTGTCTGATGTTCTTCTCACGACTGGACTGACATTATGGGCTAAAGGGAGGAGAACAACAGAAGTAAAATGTCATTTCTTTTTTTTTTTTTTTAAAGATTTTATTTATTTATCTGAGAGAGAGAATGGGAGACAGAGAGCATGAGAGGGGAAGGGTCAGAGGGAGAAGCAGACCCCCCGCCGAGCAGGGAGCCCGATGTGGGACTCGATCCCGGGACTCCAGAATCATGACCTGAGCCGAAGGCAGTCGCTTAACCAACTGAGCCACCCAGGCGCCCCGTAAAATGTCATTTCTATCATATCAGACCAAGGGCACATATTATCAACATGATTTATCATTGTCGATGGTAACCTTGATCACCTGGCTGAGGTAGTGTCTGTCTAGTTTCCCCATCATAAAGTTACTCTCTCCAACCTGTTTCCATACTATACTCCATGGAAGGGAGTTACGATGTGTAATCCATACTTAATGAGTGGGAAGTTATGCTCCACCCCCTTGAGGATGTAGTATCTATAGAAATTATTTGGGATTCTTTTGTATGGGAAATTTGTCTATTCTCCCTGATTTATTTAGTTATTCCATTATTTATTTATATCATTACAGACTCATGGATATGTATTTTACATTTTGAGTTATAATCCAATACTTAACTTTGAGTTATGAATCCAATCCAATTCAACGAGTTGCTATTATTTTGTTGCTCAAATTGTTCCAGCTTTGGCCATTGGGAGCTCTTTCCATTCGCTCTTAAATACTACTTTTTAAAAAGAAAACTACATCTTTCCTGTTCTCACTTAATGTTTTTCCCCAAATTATATATGAGAAGAACATGCCAATTTTCATGTTGGTTTTGTACTGTTTTAAATGTCAAACCCAGATTCTTAACTTTTGTACGCGATGGCTCACACACAGAGGTCATCAGGCTGAGTTCTCTCCTTATACAGTGGACTATCAAATTCCTGCCTGGGGCCCAACTCTTCCTCCAAAAGAACACAATGCACCAGTTCAGGTTCTTGTAAACTGTCATAATTTTTTCTCTTTTACTTTGTTTTACATATTTTCCTATGAAGTGTTGGCTGTGCAAAGAAGCTGATTTCTAAATGTTTACAAATATGAAACTAAACCACACCTAATTAACCCTAGGTTTGTGAAGTTAACCTATATTTGTGAAAAAAGAATGGACATCATGTGACATTTAAAGCTGAAATTAGTATGGCATATTTCTAATTAGACAATCCAGAACTAACTTTTTTCTCACTCTTTGAAAAACCCCTCGGTCAGTGACACTGGGCACGTAATCAAATTCCATGTCTGGATTTTATTTTACTTCTTTGGGATGGTGTAACTTGTAGAAAACATTATTTAGCTATTTCAGTAGAATTGCTAATTTACAAGAATGCATGATCTTATATAAAAACATGAGAATATATAGCAAAATTCTGAGTTTACCATTGAGAAGAAATCAGCCTGGTATAATTAAATTTTCATTTCATGAGTATCTCCGGGTTGCCTGCACTGTGCAAAAGTAACAGCTTTCTTGGTGTCTCTCCCATCTCGTCTTTCAAGGCTAGGGGGTTTCTAAACCTGGTGAGCAGTACTCTTTAAGATCTCACAAGATTTAAGTTCTGATATGCTGCCTATTAAAATGGAAAAGGCATGAATTCAGGGAAATGAAAATTTTTATGGTATTTTTCAAAGGGGAAAAAATGGGAGAATGGGAAGATAATAAACAAAAAATTTGTCCTAACAATAAAGAATTTAAAATAAGCAATACGAAGGAGCCTAGAGAAAAGTCAGCTTTACATAAATGTCCCCCCAAGGCCTCAGCAACCTTCTGTTCACCTCTAGGAAGTTAGTTCATTCTTTTTCCTGAGGAATTTCTTCAGCCTGACTGCTTAAAGGTGCCAACAGCAACAAACCAGGACAAAAAAGCCAACTGCTAAAAGACACACACACACAGACACACACACACGTCCTTGCTCCCACCTTTCTCCTTCCACACCATGATTTCCCTCATGAACCAGAAGTTGTTTTGCTTCCACCAGGAAGAACGGGAGCATCTCCGCCCGTCTGTCTTGGTCAGTATGTAAGAGAAAAGGATGCAGAGAGAGGGAATGAACAAAAGGAAACTATAAGCCCACATCCCAAAAATAACACCAGGGGGTGATTGCTAGTGGACACTTGAATCTGGAGGCAGAGGGTTTATAATATGGTCTGTAAGATGTAGAGAGGCATAAAGAAAACCTGTCTGGGGAAAATTAAATTAGCTGGATCACTTCTCCCTGGTAATCAAATTAAATGGATTCTTCTATGAAACAGAAAATAAGGCTTTTTACCTATTTTTTCCCCTTTCAATGTGAAGAAAGGGAAACAGAGGCAGAAGGGTCAACTCACCTTCCGAAGGCCACCCAGAGAGCCTCTTGGGCCTCAGCTTCTCTTTAAAATAAAGGTTTACTTTAGATACTCAAATAGACATTTTAAAATGTTGTGCAAATCCAAAACCTCAACCACTGGTCCCATGTTTACAGCTGAGGATTATACAGATTTCCCTTGGTCCTCTGAGGCCTCACCTAAGAGGCTTGATTGATGATCTCCTGCAGCCCCAGGCCAAGGGACAGAAGGCCTCATGGAGAACACAGCCATTAGCTAATGGAAGACATTCTTCATCCTGGGGAAGGAGAGGCGACTGCAGCCAGCTACAGGGCCAGCCAAAAGTGGCACCTACCAGCTAGGAAGGACAGTGAGGGCCCAGTGCCCACATGGCGAAGAAAAACCACATTAAACAGGGTCCGGATTCACCAAGCACGCTCCCTGACACCACCATAAAGATGACCTGCAGATGTGACTGTTGTGGCGTTTGGCACCACGATGTCTTAAATAACTCGGAGATGTTCCTGGTTGAGTAAAGGGTGGAGGAGAGACCTGTACATGTGGTGGAGGTTCTAGAATTTCTTTGTAGGAAGAGCTGAGTATAGCATTTTCTTTGGAAGGAGACTAGGGAGAAAGTTGGCTAGAAATTTTTGTCTTGAAACTGTTTGCCTAGCAGTTTATAAAATACGGAGGGGCTATCAGTAGTCATCTCAGAGAATGGTGGTCCTAGTGGAGATGGAAATGTTCCTCCTCAGATCGGTTCCTAGCAGCAACACTATATGCAAGGGAAATGCCTGCATGCGAGGAGAGGATGATTTTGAGTCTATAAATTCATTCCCACCTCCCACCGACCTCTGCCTACCAAGCCCTGGGACAGCCCCTCCCCAGTGCAGCACACCCCAGATGGCCAAGGTTGCATATATGGTTTCTTGTCATTGTACCAGGTCAGGGGATAACTGGCAAGGCTAGCTGGAAAGGGAAAGTGTGAACAAGTTTTTATTTTCCCCTTCTTTTGGCTCTCCATGAATAGAACTTTCACATAAGGACCTCAAACTGATGGAAAAATTAGATAATCACACCCGGTTGCCCTGAACTCATCCTTACAGCGGGTCAGCTAAGGGCTCTGCAGATGTGTGAAGCAAAACTAATTGCCCAGTTTTATTGATGCCTTTGGGGAGATGAGATGGCAAAAGACACAAAGAAACAATTTTGACAAATTTAAGACAGTGTTCTCATTCTGATTGCTTTGACTGAACAAAAATAATTTCCATGTATGTTTTTAAAAGTGCTGAAATCAGGCAGTGCGCAGTTTTCCAAAAAGTGAGCCAGCAGCGCCCTCTACTGGCTTATTTTCTACAGTGTGCGAGATCTAAACTAGGGCAAAGCAGCCAAGCTGGGTTTAAGAGACAAGGAGAGCGTCCAAGGGGAGACTGTATGTCACGGAAAACTATTGATATTCACACATTAAAGATTAACTGTGAAATCTTAGTCATTTATAAATGTTCAGGTAAGCACTCTAAGACATGAAAATGAAGCCCTTAGAATAGAAAATACCTAAAGAAAATGGAGAACAACGTATTTCTAATAGAATACAAATGTCTACTGATTATACTACTGTTTTTATAAATAAACATATTCAAATATTAAACAAAATTTTCCCCTTTAGAGGAAACTGTACAAATAAACACATAGTGATATTTCTGAAATTCACATAATTTAAGCCAGTTTTTCCACTCTTATCCAAGTTCTGCTTACATACTCGTTTCAAATTTAAGGCAAGGAAAAGCTCGCCAATCAAAGGCTTTTATTGGCAATGGAAAATAAAGTCCCAAAGCCCACAGCTAACTGACTTTATATGGGAAATATTTGATTTTGAGAAATGTTTTTATACTTGAGAAAGATAATTTTTAGTTAGAAACATTTCCATCTGTGGCTAGTCTCTTTTAAATAAATATTTTGAATACAGGGACCAGGATGACTTCTAAATGTTCTCTGTTAGGCAGTTCAGACACAATATTAGGGTACTGAGCATACACTCCCAGAGACAAATCAGCTCTCAAAGCCGTGCGTGCCCACAGATTCTCAGAGGAGGGATAACTGGTTATTTACCCGAAGGCAAATCAATCTCCTTTCATTTCGGTGAGTTCACCACTTTTTTCTGTTGTTGGACGCATACTAATGAATGGACTACCAAGCACGGTTTCAGGTTCTGTGCCTGGGAGGTGGAATGGGGAACTCTTTTTATTGACATGTCCCAACTTAAACAGAAGAAATAGTCTCACCTAACTGAAAAGCAGACAAGTAAAATATTCTGACTTTGTTAATGTGGGGATTTATATTATATAAATACACTAGAGCCCTTTAAAGTGAAAAGTGAAATCTTCTGATTTCATTTCACTGACAGAGGAATTCTAAGCTTGAAATTTATAGATTTGACTTGACTGCAATTTGCCAGAATCTGGGAGGCACTCGGGACTCAAGAAAATAAATCGAGTATTTTGGAAGTTTCTCACACAGGTTGACTTGTGTGATTTTTACAGTCATGGGGAAGAAGAGGGTCATCTGGTTTCATTCCACTCCATCAGGATGTGGCTCCTCTTAGTAGCCAATAAATTATTTCAAAATTAGCTTTTTCAGAAGTGAATAGAAATACAACATAAATACTCATTAATGATTTGGGTTCATAAAATACAAATTACATAGGAAAATAGAAGCTTTGGAGGTATAGCTAAGTTCAAATCCCAGTACTACATCTCTCTATAGCTGTGTGACTTTGTACACGCCAGGTAAACCTTCTGATCCTCAGGTGACTTATCTGCATATACTTCTTAGTTGTCCTGGAAATGATATTGTGAGATTTCTGGCACATAAGTGTTCAGTGAATGAGAGCTGTTACTGTATCTATTATTATTATGTGTGTGTGTCCTCCTTGCCTGTCTTTGTGACTACATGCAATCTCATGCTTTCTAATTGGGAAGAGGTTAATTATCTAACATGGAAGGAAATGACAACACTTGAAAGAGCTCATTCGCTTATCTCCTTTAAGCTAGAACTGAGATCATTCCTGTCAGGGTCAAACAATGTATCTTGAAGGGTGGAGAGTAGAAAATGCTGCAAGACTGAATCGCAAGAATCTCATTTTGATTAAAGGCAAACGTGTGAGTCAATTTAAAAGAAGTCCACAGGTGATTTTATGGGCTCGCTTTCCCTTTTAGGACAGGATCCCCAGACTGGTTGCTCAAGCAAGGCGGCTACAGGTGAAGGCTACCAGAGCACATGCCACAGGTGGGCACCAGCTGGGAGGCAGAGGAACGAATACAGAGTAAACCTCCTAAGAAATTTAAGGAAAACATGAATTAATGCAAATGCCAATTCCTCACAGGCAGATTTCATTCTCCAATTGCACACCAGTGGAGCCACTAATAAGTTATTAGCTATCTTCATTTTGAAGCACTTGTCCAACATTAACTAATGTGACCATATGATATTTTCAAAGGGATAATTATCATTCTCATCTTGCAGATGGGGAAATAAAGCAGGATGATCATCACATTTAAAAAGGAACGTTATTTCATATTATGACTAATATCATGTTCAGTTGCCAATTTTACTAAAGGGTGAAAATATTCTGTCGGCATACACAGATGACATGACTGACCCAGTATGGGCAAGACATGTGTTTTGAGTTTTCTTTTTTAATTATTTGCTCCCTCACTTAATCCACAACCACTAAGAGGATTTCAAGCGGCTTGTAAAAAGAGCCCAAATACAAAAGAATAAAATAAATAATCAAGAAAGTCATGACGACGAGAAATAATAAAGCCATGGGTGAGAACAGCAGCTCTATCTTATGCGGCTGCTGGACGTAGCACAAAGCTTCCTGGTGCATTAAGGAAATGGAGACATGATTCATGGCAGCCATGAGAGAGAGAACGAGAGAGAGAGAGAGAGAGAGAGAGAGTGTGTGTGTGTGTGTGTGTGTGTGTGTTTCCCCAGGAGTGACAACTGGGCCTTCGTGCCTGGTGTTTCCTGTGACCTATTAACCCGGTGCCTACCTGGGCTAATGTGTATTGCTTTGGCCATGAAATTGGTCAAAGGTAAGATGCTGGCAAGTGGATCAAATGTATAATTCTGCCCAAGCTCAGAGCTTCTTGACTGGTTACACTCACAGGCTCTTCACTTACCGCTTAGAAGCGTATGGTGAGCTACTGATCTCTGCAGCCTGGGATGAGGATGGTGGCGTCTCCTCTATTTACCCCAGTGTGCCATATAAATATTGTCATTTTGATGTGAGAAATATCAGGAAGCACAACTCTAGACAACTAATGAGTAATAAACCATAGCTTTCTTAGTGAATAGACACAAACCAAGCTCATAACACAAAAGATTGGCAAGGATACCATTTTCTTTTTTTTTTTTTAAAGATTTTATTTATTTGAGAGAGAGAATGAGACAGAGAGAGAGAGAGCACGAGATGGGGGAGGGTCAGAGGGAGAAGCAGGCTCCCCGCCGAGCAGGGAGCCCAATGCGGGACTCGATCCCGGGACTCCAGGATCATGACCTGAGCCAAAGGCAGTCGCTCAACCAACTGAGCCACCCAGGCGCCCAAGGATACCATTTTCTTAATTCTGTGTGTTGTCCGTGCTTGGCATCCCCTGTGAAACTCTTCTCATTACTTGAATTCCCTTCCTTTCAGGTCCTCACATCATGACCACCTTACTTAGTTGGAGACAGGGGTCAGTTTATGGAATAAGGGTCAAGGTTCAAACTCATTTCAAGAAACTCATAAATAATATCCATCTATGAACCTGAAGCTACAGCTATATTAACATCTCTTTTTCCCACCCAGTGTAGAGCCATGAACCAGGCTCTGGCTTAAATAAAGATGCAAATCATGAAGGAAACACTATCTTGAAGTAAACAAACCAAAGCAAAAGGCCTACATAGAAACATTAATAGACTCTCTTTGCTGATGGAGGCAAAGCATGAATCAAGGGAATTTCATAAGCTTTCTTTTCTACTGACTTGCAAACGTTGACTCTCATTTCAGGAGCATGGGGGAGTAGCTATTTCCAAGGATGCATAAAACCAACCCATTGCCACAATCCTAACACACAGGAAGTCCAACCTAGTCTGCACCCCACAGATCTCCTGCCCTTAGGACGATCCTCCCACTGTTTAGAAGTTGATCCAAAGGCAGAGGAAGGACAACCGCTGTGGGATGTTAGCCCTGATCAGGGTTAGTGCTAACAAAGGTCTAGACATAGACCCAGACTGCACTTCCTGCTCCTGCTTCGGAAGCTGGCTGGCACCTGGCCTCCCATTGGTCCAGAGAGAGGGGTAAGACTTCAGGCCTAGTTAGGACAGTTCCTTCTCTACTGCTAAACAGCTGCCTTGAGGGAGATTCTTTCGGTGGCAGACTCTTCACATGATCAGAACCGGATGGTCTCGTTATTAATTATGCACCCTTTGCATCGTTGCAAATCAAGGGGCAGGAAAGATGTGCTCTCTAACCCGAGGCACGTTGGAAGGACTCAATGTCATCTGCAGGAAAATGTCCTCATGCTGTGGAATAGAGAACAAACCAAAGTAACCCCTTCACTCCAAAACTGCTTTTCCTCTCTTTTCTCAGCATCAGTGATTAGCACTAAATGTGAAGTCTTGAAAACAGATTAGGTTAGGTTACACATTCATAGATTTGGGTGCTTGGGAATCATCCTAGAGATGAGGGGTATCCTTTAGAAACTCTGAACTTTTCATATGTATCATTTATAACTATTTGCAGTGGCCTTGAAACATTAGCCACATATGTGTGTGTGTTTATAGACTTTAGCCATGTATATTATATGAAGTATTATATTGTATATATACAGGGATATAAGCCTCCTGGTGGTTCCGATGTTTGCTCAAATTTGAGAGCCAATGCTTCCCAGCATTCTTTCTTGTTTCCCTAGCTGTTTCAACCATTTTTCTGAAGCTAAGCTTGGGCCTCTCCATCCTTCCTGAGCCCATTTCCAATCAGTCAGCCAGCTCCAGGGAGCAGTGCTTGAATTTCATTCCTCCCGTCCTTGCTCTCCCTCTTCTCACTTTCAGTTGGCCATCCGTGACACTTGAAGGAATCATCCAAGTCCACACAAGCAGGGCCTCTCTGGAGACTGCACTGGCTCCACTCCATTCATCTGCCTTATCTTCAGGCTCTGAATGTGTCCCTCTCCTCAACCTGATTTCTCTTTGCCATCATGACTTACCTCCTGTCTTCACATCACTTTGCTTTGGTCACTGACAAGTTCAAACCTCCAAACATGTCAGTTAAGATCCCTGCCCTGTCCCTGTGTTTGGCAATTGTGGGATCAGCCAGATTCCACAGATAAACTCTCACTTCATGTGGATCATACATGTGTGGATGAAGGGTTAGGGCTGTAAGATAACATAATAAGAAATACAAAATATATGGCACCTGGGCCCAGAAGTCCTGAATGCCAGTTATTCTGGGTGGGAATGGGAATATATGGGGTAGTGGGAGAGTAGGAACCAATTCAGGAAGTCATGTACTATTTCAGGTATGATGCTACAACAGCTAGAGTTAGGGTTAGACGAAGTATGGGATAGAAAAGGGATAGTCTTGGGATAGACGAAGTATGGGATGGAAATGGAAGGAGGGAGGAGGATTCTGAGTTGAGTCCTCCTTTTTGATGGGTCAAACAAAGCAGGGAACAAAGCTTTCAGCCCTATAGCAGCCCTACTGGGATGACAGGGTAGGGACGAGGCAAGAAAAGAAGCCCGGGGAAGTCTTGCAGTGACTCAGCAGTACAGTTAGCCCCACAATCAGTCTCCTGAACTGACTCCACTTCCAAAGTGCTCTGAACACCACAAGTGCAGCCTAAATCTGCTCATTTGTGTTAGAGAATCACTGGAACATTTAGGTACAAATTTTATTTAATGGGACTACTTCAACGAGATAATCTGTGATTTTTATCTGTCATGGCTGTATCGTAATACTTATCTCCCTTCTCCGCCCATATGTGCTTTCTATCCTCAATTAATCATTTAATTAATTAATTAATATGCTGACACTTCCTCTGTGCTTGGTGCAGAAATGTCTGTTTAATGCAAAATAGACAGTGGTTAACAAAAGTGTAATGTTCCTAGGGTAGACAGAATAATAGCACCCCAAAGCTGTCCACGTTCTAATTCCTGAATGTATGAATATGTTACGTTACATGGCATGAGGGAAATGAGGTTGCAGACAGAATTAAGATTGCTAGTTAGTTAGTTTTAAGATAAAGAGAGTAGCCTGGATTCCCAAGTGGGCCCAATGTAATCAAAGGGAGGGTTCCTTTATATGTGGAAGACACAGTATTAGAGTGAAGGGATAGGAGAAAGACTTGACTGGCCATTCCTGGCGTTGAAGATCAAAGAGAGCCACAAGCATTGAAATGTGGTGGTCTCTAGAAGCTGCATAAGACCAGAAAGTGGATTCTTTTCTAGAAGCTGCAGAAAGGAATGCGATCCCTGCTAACACCTTGAGTTTATCTTAATGAAGCTCATCCCGAGCTTCTGACCTTCAGAACAGTAAGATAATACATTTATGTTGTTTTGAGCCACTAAATTTATATAATTAACAGTCCCTCGTGGAACTAGTAATCTCTTGGAGGGAGGGGGAGCAGGGCATGAGGATAGGCACTAGTAAATCTACAATAAAAACGTGATTAGAAACTGAGACACATGTCACGAGTGAACAGATCCAATGTCGTGAGAGAGACCTTTCCAACATGGCTGCTGTGAGAGAGACCTTTCCAACTTGGCCGCACCACCACACAGGGGCTTTCTGGCGGAGGGCGGGGGGGGAGGTCAGATAAGGTGCAGGTAAGCAAGGGGAGACTTAAGATCCTGAGAAGTCAAGGGCTAGAAAGCTAAGGAATCCAGACAGAAGCAGTCCTCGGACTGTAGTCCTTGGTTGGTGAATGCAAAGTACATGTCCAGGAGCCAGGAGGTGATTCAGTATAAAAGAGGGTGATCAGGGCTCTGGGGCCCTGGCAGAAAGGGGTCCAGATTCCAGAACCCTGGGAGGAGCAGAAAGATGGTACCTGGAGCTCACAGGCAGGTCTTGTGGTTTTTGTGCCCACAGAGACCGATCGCGGTGTGTAGCTATCCTGGGGCTGCGTTTGCGCAGAGAAGGAACTGCAACTGGCAGAGGGTAAGTGAGCTCTACCTCAGGCTGCAAGTATGAGAGAACACCTGGAATTATCTGTAAGGTTTTCAGGTGCTTACTCACTTAACAAATTAGTATTATATCTGGAAAACGAGTTCCATCTTGAAATTATGACAATGAAGTTCATGGCAGTTGAGGGATGTGGGAAAAGCTAAGCGGACAACATGAAAACATAAGCAGTTGCAATGCATGAGGGAAAAGGTACTTGCTGAAATACTGTCCAGGATTCAGGGTTTTACCAGCTGAGCTGAAAGGAAAGCTGCTGGGCTGGCCTCCCTACCCTGGAAAGTGAATGCACAGTTGCGGTCCTGTACAGATTCAACCCAGGTCTTCCTCTGCTAAGAGCCATTAGAAGAGGCTCAGAGAGGGGTGCCTAATGGCATAGTCAGTTGAGTGGCCAGCTCAGGTCATGGTCTCAGGATGCTGGGATCCAGCCAGATCCCACAGTACTGTGCTCTGCACTCAGTAGGGGGTCCAATCAGGTAATGCCAGCCTGAGGACTCTCTCTCCCTCTCCTTCTGCCCCTCCCCCTGCTCGTGCGTGCTCTAAGATAAATAAATGAATCTTAGGTAAAAAAAGAGAAAAAGAAAAAAGGAAAGGCTCAGAGAGACAGTGCGGCAGGCCTCCATTTTGGGAAATCACAATATGCCTTCCTAGGAGGGGAGAGAAGCTAGAGGGTCAGCAAACATTTCTTTATCCAACACTATTTATTGAGGCTAGGTGGCAGGCACTGTGCTGGGCGCTGCAAGACAGACACAGGCTCTGAGTTCATGGGGTTTACAGGTGAATAGTCAAATAAGTAATATAATCATAGGTTATGATAAATGCTATAAAAATTAGGGTGATGTGTCCAAAAGTCACGTAGTGGGTAGAGGGGAGGTGGATGCACTGTTGGGTCAAGAGGACATGACAAAGGAGGTTGCCTATGGGCTGAGAGCCCCCAGAGCTGTTCTGAGAGCTGGGGAAAGGACAGGTCCGGTGGGGAGAAGCAGGACAAAGACTGAGTTAGGGAAGGACTCAATGCGTCCAGAAGGAGAAAAGAAACCAGTGAAGATAAATACTGAGCAAGAGAGCAATATAAACAGATAGAGAGTAAGGCTCCAATCAGGTAATGTCAGCCTTGAAAGATGTGGTGAGGAGTTTAGATTTGATTTCAAGTGCAAGTAGCAGCCATATCGGGGTTTTAAGTAAGAGAAGGCTGTGATTCACTTATATTTCATAAAAACCACTCCCACTTCACTCCTTCCTTCTTCTACCAGGTCCTGGTCTTTCTCCTTCCTCTCACTCATGCTTCAGGATCCAAATTCCTTTACTTTCTGGGAGAGCAGAGGAGTGTGAGCAGGTAAGTGCTGTCTACCATGTGTCCGCAGCTCTGGCACAAGGAAGGTATGTAGAAGATGCTCAATAAACGTGTGTTAAATGACTAAGTGAAAAATGAATCTGAACCCGTCTTTGTCTCCCATGTAATCTGCAATAACAAGGTTCCCACAGCCAAGGATGTGGTTAGAAAACATCCTCGGGGCGCCTGGGTGGCTCAGTTGGTTAAGCGACTGCCTTCGGCTCAGGTCATGATCCTGGAGTCCCGGGATCAGTCCCGCATCAGGCTCCCTGCTCGGCAGGGGGTCTGCTTCTCCCTCTGCCCTCTTCCCTCTCGTGCTCTCTGTCTCTCATTCTCTCTCTCTCAAATAAATAAATAAAATCTTTAAAAAAAAAAAAAGAAAACATCCTCATTCCTACTATAAAATACAACTTGAATATTTTTAGAGCTCAACTTTCTTCCCAGTTCCTCCAGAGTTTTCGGCTGGGCTCACTTGGCTGTTTCATCACTGGACTCCTCTTCTCCTCCCCATGAACTTTTGTCCTGCCATTCTTTCCCTTTCATTTAGAATTGTTTTCAGCCCAAGTCTGTCTTTACTATTTCATCATTCTTTACACCACCCCCCCCTTTTTGTTTCTGTTCCAGTTAACAGCCCCAGCTTAGACACTGTCTGGACAGCAGTGCTCAACTCTATGCTTTCCCCTTGCAGTCTCACAGACCTTCTCTCAGCCTCTTCTCCCTGTCTTGTAATGTGGTTTATGTCTTGTCTTGAAGGTAGTCTTTTCGGTGTTTTTTTTTTAGAGGTCGAGATCACAGTTAACAAGGTACATTTTACTACTGACTCTTGATAAAGCAGGACACTGGCTTCCCAGCACCACTCCACAGGGAGTGCCCTGTAGAAAGCTCTGCGCAGGACATATTGAAGTGTTCCAGAATTTTTCTAAGCCAAATGCCAGGGAGAATCATACCTGGGAATCCTAGATTCCTGGGCTGTTTATGAATCCTCAAGGGCTGTGGATGCCCTCCTGCACCCAGGTAATGGAAGAAAACCCTCCTAACATAACCCTCCCCTCAAAAGGAGGCCAGACTACATTCTACAGATCAGCTAGAAAATCACCAGGGTTGAAGAGTTGTTCAAGCAGTAATATTTAACCGCTTGGTGTATTACTTCCTTTTGAAGGAACACCATGCATCATTTTTTTTTATTGCTTTCTGACACAGAAGGCTGCGTAATTTTCCCCCAAATTTTTAAAACTAGCTCATTAATAATGCCTACCAATGCTTTTAAAATATTAGATATTTAGAAGTATAACATATAGATGCTTAATCTATTTATAGATCACTATTCAAGTGTTAAATGCTTGCTTTAAGACTGAAATGTGGAAAAATAACTTACTTGCTAAGCTAGAGTTCTCCATAATATAGTCCCATAAACAAATACTTTTATTGTTTCATGAAACCATACACGAAAGTGTATACGTTTATATTAAATTTCAGACATATGATCAGAAACACCATCTCCCTATATAGTTGCTGTTTTACAAAGTGAAAGAGAATACTGTATGATTTTCTTCTTTAGACAAGAGATACTGATAGACTGCTTAACTGAATTTGCCAATACCTAAATACCACTTTGTATTTATTAAAATATAAATTACAGAAAGCAAAACATATTCAACAATTACATAAGTTTCTATACACTACATTTTCTTGCATATTTTTTACTTGCATATTTTCAAAAGACTGTTTCACTCCTTTTATTTCTTACCCCTCATATTTGGCATATTTTATTTATTTTTAAGATTTTATTTATTTGAGAGTGAGCACAAAAGAGAGAGTGAGAGAGAGGGAGAGAGCAAGCAAGAGCATGAGCTGGGGAGGGAAGGGCAAAGGGAGAGGAAGAAGTAGGCTCCCTGATGAGCAAGGAGTCAGATGCGGGGCTCGATCCCAGGACCCTGAGATCACAACCCAAGCCAAAGACAGACACTAATTGACTGAGCCACCCAGGCACCCCTAGCATATTTTGTTTTTAAAAAAGTGAACTCAATTTGCCTATGATTTTCTAATTTTCCATCTGATAATTCTGTCAAACAATATTTACTGAGTGTTATATATATGCAACACTTCCTGGGACACAAAATGTTGAATAAGACATATTTTCACTCAAATAGATTACATTCTGGTTAAGAATTCATGGAACGAGGATCAAACTGACTGGTACAGTCATGGTGAAAATCAGAAAATGGGGACTTGTACTGAGGAGGGCTACAAAATCTTTGTGAGGAGGTGGGTCTTGGACTTTGAGCAATGGAATAGGTAGGGCTGAGATAATTAAACAATAGAGGGAAAAACATTTGAAGAGTAGGGAACAGTAAGACCGCAAGTACAGAGACAGCTATGCTGACTTTAGTGAAGAGACCAGCCTAGCCAGAGCTGAGAGCTTACATGGGGGAAAGTAACGGGAGGTTAGGCAGATAAACTGTAGAAGGTTTTGAGTGTCAGCTTACTCTCCTGGAAGGCAGAAGTCCTGATGTTTCTTCCTGAAATGCGTGGAGTCACTCTGGGAATTATATGCTGGCTTACAAAAGTACTCATTTCATGACCTTAACTCATTTTCTCGTCCTCACTTTACTTAAACTCATGAGAATAATGCCCTTTAACACACTCAAAGATGGGGCAAGAACAGTGTGCTCGTATCCAAATATTTTCCACTGTTTTTGCATTACCTGAGAAGAATGGGACAAGAAAAAGCAAGTAGCTCAGAGATCAACAGCCCTGTCTCTGAGCTGCAGATTTCAAAGGAGATGCTCTGCAAGCAGATCTCAGTAAGGAAGCTGGGAATTGCAGCTGCTTGGAGAGCTTAAGTGATTAAGCTTAATTCCTCTGTAAACGGTATTTTAAATGACTATGAAACCACATTTCTGTGACTGGTATTGTTTAAAGGGATGGAAGCCCAGCTAAAATGCTTTGGTTTTCTTTCATAAATACCCAGGTTTATTCTCCTGAGGTTTACTCTCTCCTACCCCCTTAGCAGTCTCTGAGAATCAGTTCCTTGCAAGTCATGAAAGGACTTGAGTTGCCCACTGTATGTCTTGAGGGCTCCTCGTTTGGCACGTGTGCCTTATTTTCTTGGCGATCTAGTGGACTGTGCTCTTTCAGGTTGCTAGATAAGGTGGCTTTCTACAAACAGAGGGGCAAGAGCAAACTCACTTCACTCTGACTTCTACAAAGATAAATGTTACCCTGCCTCCCAAAGTATAAGCATTAAGCTTAAAGATCTGTTTCTTATAACAATGCTAATTCTTGATTTTATCCTGTAGAAAAAAGCCTGTTCTAGGAATGAGTGGAAGTAGAAGACAAATCCTTCACCACAATCAGGAACTCATTGTGAGCAACACAGTGGAAAACCTCTAAAGGCAGTGTTTTTAAAATCACTGGAAAACTGATTAAAAAGGAAGAGCTGTATCTGTGTGAAAACAGGAAAAGGCATCAATAAAAATTGAGTTTCTCTGCGTCAAGTGATCAAGACCTTTTACCTCTATCTCATTTAATTTCCATGGTTATAACATGCAGTTTTCCCATTTACAAATGTAGTAACTATAACCCAGGAAAGGAGATGAAGTACTGTACTCAAGGTCACAGTTTTAAGCGGTGAACAAGAATGGAAACCCATGGCTCTTGGGCTCACAACGGCCTATGCTGTATTCATTACACCACATCGAGGAGAAGGCTTCCAGAAATAGTAGAAACTTCAACACATAATTGAAAAGGGCTACTGTCAGAACATGTCTGTCAGAAAACGTTATATTTGTTCTCTCTTTCTCCCCAAAAAAGTATGGCTCACATAATAATCTGAAAGGCATCCTGAGTGGGAAGCATAAGAAGCATGCCCCCAGAAGTGTGCAAGTCAGCTGGAGATTTTAGACACAGGCAGATTAAGACAGGCAGATTTAAGATAAAAGACAGCTTATCATTAATATTGAAATGAGTGGCGCAGGTTACAAAGTGATATCGTTGAGGTGAAGGAGAGTTCCTTTTATATTGGGCTGGTCAATGGAGAGGCAAAGATGCCTCTAATCTCAAAGCAAAGATGAAATCTGCTCTCGGAAGTTGGGCAAATTTTAACCTAGTTGAAATGTTGGCAGGACAATGAATTTTCATCTATGAAAAAGAAAAATGGAGGGTTATCAGAAGCCAAGTTCCTAACTCTGCCCCAAGAGAGACAAAGACCCCAGAGGACAGCTCTGGCAATAAAGTGGAATAAATCCTTCAGTGTGTTCAAGGACCCCAAGTGAGGGACTGAGGCACAAGTCAGACAAGAATAAGGGCCAAAATTAAAATAAATCTCTAAATCTATAAGTTGATAAGTTAGGGGAAGAGAGGCTTAGAAAGTGGGCTCTTTAAAAAAAAAAAAAAAAGGCCCAGAGATTATGGGTCTGCAGTTGACTAAGTCTACAACTCAAAGTACAGAACCTTGTCAGTACTCAAGGTTTTTAATTCCTGGGAGCTATCCAAGGTACTGACTGATTTCATCCCAATTTCTGACCCAGTGGGCCAAGGTCTGTCCCAGTGTTTCTACACACGTAACACATTAACTTCTTTACTTCTACCACTCTCAAGCTAACTGCTATTTATGACTTCAGTTACCTTCCAAGCCAACTTACACCTTGGCTATTTCCTGCTACAGTTTATAATTCCATGCCATCAACTTTACATGCCAATTGCCATTCCACTTGGTAAAGAAAATAGTAGACGCATTATAGGTGAAAATATATTAAACAAAGGTTAGAAACAATAAATTGAGTCATGTTTTTAAACTAGTTACTGCTACAGGGGTATTGTAGAAATGAGCCTTGAAATGTAGGTTGAAATTAGTCTATAAAACCTCTTGATTTCAATGATAAGGAGTTTTGATTTTATGAAATAAGCAATTTCAAAGTTCTGACAGTTATTGAATAGGACACTGATGTGACAAAAAGGGTGTTGGGAATATCATGCCAGTGGATTAAAGAGGAAATATTCAAGAGGTAAGCAGATAGCTCCTTTTTTGAAGCTATATATCTATCTCTGTATATCTTTAACTAAGAGAGTCTTTTCAGGGATTCAGGAAAGGATTTTCCAAGAATTCAAGATCACATCTCATTCTTCTATATACAAAAAGGATATTCCTAAATCTAAATCTAGTTAGATTTAATCAACTTGTAAACTTAAAAAGAATGTTCTTTTGTGTCCTGTGCCTGTCACTGACTGATAATGCATCTTTCCCTCTCCCAGTCACCTGCCATTTTTGTTATTAATAATCTGACCAATTTCTCAGTGCTGAATATCTGTCACTACTCTCCTGCAAAATTCCCTCAGGTAAAGCACATCATTTGTAGCTCACTATTGTGTGTTCCTGGAACATAGCCTCCTCCTCTACCCAGCATTCCATCCCGCAGTTGCTCTGAAACCCCGCTGCCTCCATCCTCCATTGATGGCCAGGGAAAGAGGAACTGGAATCAAGAAACTGAGGTCTGTCTAGAGTCCAGGTCCTTGTTAGCAGGACTCTGGAAGTGATGTAGTATGGATTGTGTAATGCTGATGACCCCGTACCATAAGGCAGTTGCCATATTTGGGGAGGTCTAAGTCCTATATATCCTTTAAAATAAAGGGATAACTAAGCCCAGTTATCAGAATAGTATCCATGTCTCCAACACAGCAAAGCAAAACTGGATTTTTAAATCTTCTATTTTAGCCACAAAATGTTGCCAAACTGTCAACACATTCTTAGGTCACTGCTGCTGCTCTCCAACAGCTTCTGTCTTTAGACTCTCTTTGGTCATTGCTTTCTGCCCTAAGCCAAGTTCTTCCATGGGAGCAGCCACTCTTTGCTAGCATTCTGGCATTCCACTAATTGCCTTTTGCCAATGATGCACATTCTCATTCCTCAGAGTCGAACAAAGAAAGATTCAAAGTCCGCCTCTACTGGTTATTGACTGTGTCCTTGGACAAGCTGTGCAACCTCTCTAAGCCTCGGGTTTCTTATCTATCAAAGAGGAATGATCAGCCTTGTGCCTCCTAAAGTTGTTGTAAGGACAAAATTAAGGAAGAGATATCAAGCACTTAGCAGAACCTGGAGAAGAGAAGCATGCAGTTGTGAATTGTGATGGTAAGGAGATGATGATGATGATGATGATGATGATGATGATGATGATGATATTATATCATTTCTATTCTGACAGAATATTCATATGAAAGCCAGTTTTCCATGGGTTGAAACACTTCAAACTCTAAGTCTCTCCTTGTGTGTGTCTGTCTTTTATCATAGTGCCATATCTTTTCTCCATCTTTACTTCATCTGGGTTCCAGTCCTTGGCATGGATTACTACTGAGCTAGAACCAGGTATGACAAGCTTTGCCATGCTGTGCTGGAGGTAGATAAGAATGCATCAGGAAGTACAAGGTGTCTCACTCTTCAAAATGAAAACTTCCACACAAGGTTTGAAGCATCAGGGCAAAATATGGCAAAGCACTTTGGAGAGGTGGAGTGTGACCTAAACTCAAAAAGTGGGAGAAGGTAGATATGTTCTTCTTTTCCACCTTCAGTGTACTTACTACCGAAACACTAACTATATTAAATTGTCCCACACTTCAGTTCTCTTCTCAGTTGGGGTAAAGGTAGGAAAGCCTACTTGCTACCTAGGTATGGCTGTGGAGTATTTCAACACTGTGTACTAGGGATGGCCTGCACCACTAGGCGACTGCAGGCCCATGAACCACTTTGCAATGCTCAGTGACATTAATGAAGTTTCCTAAGTCAGCCTGGAAACAACCAGTGCTTTCTTAAAAGCAAAAACACTGAATTGACTAAAAAGATAACTTTCATGTTGTTCTTTCATGAAGGAAAGGTGAGGTTAAAGTTTTCACATGTGGATTAAACCAAACTGAAATAAGATGGCCTATTGTTTTAATAAACTGAAAGCATGCAGCTGGGTTTTTCCTTGGCAGTAACTCTAATAGCCCAAATAAAGAACATGTTGAACTCCCTACTATAAGGGGAAAGCACATGGAATATTTTGTTAGGAGGAGGAGACAAGTGGATTTAAAACATATCATGTTTTTAGACGACTAAGTTTCCCTTGCATGGAGGCATGGTATAAATATTACCTTAAAAATGCCATGTTTCTTAAAATGCTATGGTTTCCCCAATATATAACATGAATGTAAACAAGATGTCTGTCAAGCATAGCTATAACATATTGCTTAACACACCAAACTTATAATACACACCTATTATTCTTGGTTCTCTTAATGAAAGAAACTAAGGACACTGCATAAATTCTTCAACACATGTTTCATTTCTCCAGCTGCCTTGTGCTGTAGAACATCATGCTAACAAGAAGTGATGCTAACAAGAAGCTAAAACCAGTGTAGCAAATGGGGCATTTAAATATATATAAACATACTGGCATTCACAAAGAAAGGAGCTATTTGGGGGGAACTAAATGGATCCCTAGACAGACATATTTTAGTTTAATATTCCATGTATTTTTCTACATGCTAACCATTTCAGTTCTTCTCAATGGCAGAAAATATATTCTATAGGAGAAAAAGAAGTCAGCGTGAAATTATCTCCTGGATTCGTTTTCTACACACAATTATTTTGGTGGAAAGTTAAAGGCAGCCACCTGAACTTCACCATCTTTCTTTGGTCACCTGAGGACCACTTTTAAATACAAATATTTGCAGACAACAGCTAAAGAAACAAAAGATTGCAGTGTTCTAAACAAAGATTACCTGGCAGCTTATGTGGCTTCAGGGAACCTGGCCATTTTGGACACTGGTCCACTAGAGCTGGAGGGTAAGGTGGAGGTCTCGCTTCTTACTCTCCTAAATGCTCCCAGGGAAATCAGTTCTTGTTGTTGACTGAGGCCAAACCTATACAGCAGTCATTTCTAGTACAAGTTTAGAATAAAGAAATGACTGGTCTTTTAGCTCAAATTATCCAGGTACTTGGCCAACCCTCAAGAAGAAGGAGCCCCTCGTCTAACCACACAAGGCTTCATTCATCCATTTATGTCCTGTGCATTCCACAGCCTCCATCAGTAAGTACTCTCAGGAAGCAATCTTGTGGCAGAGAATTGAACATCTTCAAAATGGCATTTTTTGTCAATTAAAGCCAGTTTCATATTAAAAGGAGGATTTAGGGTCCATAAAAAGCAATATACTGAAAACGGTTCAAGAGCAACTGTCTGCAGGGAAGGGGTTTGGGGGGCAGCTGGAAGAGAGTACAAACTATTGTCAAAACGAAATGACCTGTTGACCTTACAGACTATTAGAAGTGATACTTAGTGTGCACTCTGCCTCAGCCTGGAGATCACAGCACAGCTCTCATTCATTCATTATTCTTCTTTAATATGGTGAGTGCAGCAAACAGATGCAATGATACATTCTATTAAACATTCAGAGAACCCTGTCCCTTTGACCACAGCCTGTATAATACCTCAGGTTCCAGGAAACCAGTCTCACAGGCAGTCAAAGTTGGTCTGAACAGGTTCCAAGGAACTCTGCTCCAGCCCAACTGGGCATTGGTCAATTACTGCAGAGCGTCATTTAAGCTGAAAGGGATAGTTATCTCGGTCTACAATCAGCTGAAAACAGAGTTGGTGCCCTGTCAGCAGTCCGCCCTTCCCAGAGGCTCCAGCACACTTAGTTTGGTTCTTTTGTCACCCGTCATTTGCATCCAAGCTGACGTGGTTGCTTAAACACAGAGGTTGCCAAGTTTGTTTGTCACACTTTATTTCCTTTTCTCTCTCCTCTTTACCAAAGAAACGACCAAAAAGGAAATTAAAGATTCTTTTAATATTTGAGATTTTTCTTTGTATACCATTTCTAAATGGGAAAATATTTCATTAATACACTCAACTTCTTTGGAAGTGCACAGAGCAAAGTATAAATTCTCTGTTATTCCTTTAACAATGTATAGCTCATTCCCTATATGTTACTAACAATGAAAATCCCATGGAAGACGCATGGTATGTATCTTCCCTCCCCGCCCCCAAAAAATTTCATTCAATTGTTTTTACTAGGGTTTCTTTTAGAAATGAAGGATGGATGGCAAAGATTAAATACCATAGAACCTTCTTCCCAAAGAAACCAGGACTGTAAGAAAAGCCCAAGTCTGTTTTGGGATCAAACCCTCATATTTTCCTGTTCTGATATCATGCAAAATGAGTTTTAATGGTGAGTGGATAGCTTCCGTGGGGCAACCATTTTCCACACAAATTTCCAATTCCAAATCTCCTTAGCAATGACCTCAGCTTGACTCCAAATTTAACTGTACACATCTAACCTCAAGTGCAGCTTCTCCAGCAAACCCCAGGTTGTCCTTATTTTGCTTTCTAAAGCAATGTGTGTATTGTAACCAGTCCATGATGATGGTGATTATTATATTAATAAAGCTACTGTTCCCTGGAGATGTGGCTTTGTGGTTTCCAAACAGCCTTCTACCCTAGCCAAGAAGGAGGCAAAATTCTTGTATAGGTTGTTTTGCAATGGTTTGTGGCAAAGAACATCAGAATTCCATAAGAAGGAAACAAGAATTAAAAGGGAAGGGAAATTTGAAGAAAAACACAAACTAGGATTCCTTTCCAGTGGTATGCTGAGCATAAGCTATGGAGCACTGCTGGAAATAAAGTGGGATGGGACTCCCAGCCCATGTAGCCTCAGGCGCCCTCTATAGACGAATGCTCCAAGCTTGTGGCCAGAGAAGGCAATGGAAATATGTAGGCAAACTCTTTGCAGCCATCATCAGGGAAAAACCAAGTGTTCCATGGAACAGATAGTGTACATAATACAGGCAAGCCCTTCCCATGATAATCCGTATATTATTTACCTGCTATTTCTGCCGGCTGCTGTAAAATCAGGGGTTTTGGGGAATGAGAAGGTGAGAGAGATTCCGAGGTAGAATAGAGGTCAGGTAACAATGAGGACTCAGAAATATTTGGGAGATGGTCATAGAAAAAAATAGAATATTCCAAACCTGCTCTAAGAAATCTAGTGATGTAATTTTTTCTTCTGCCTGCCTTGAATATCCTAACATGCTGGAGATCTTGAATAAAAGTGGTTCCACATGTAGGGTTATCCTTACCTGTTATTTTCAATTGGTTAGTAGTTTCGTTCCATGGTGCACCCATGGGAGTGGTTTTGCTCTCCCACCAACTGCTGTGCCCATCTCCATTTTTCAAGTTTTGATTGAGAGCCTCCACTTAACAAAGTAAGAATATCCCGGATGATTTCTGGCTTGATGGGACCAACAGAACAGATCTGACAGTCTGGAGTGGGTAAGCCTGGAATCCAATACCCAGGGTACCTGGTTTGTGGAGAGGCTGACCTGTGAACTTCACATCATTTCTGCTAAAGAGTAACCAACACAAGATTCTGGTTTAACAGCCCAGGGAGGGATCCAGGCATCAGTTTTGGTTTTGGTTTTGTTTTTAAAGTTCCCTTGGTTATTCTAATGTACAAGCAGAGTTGGGATCCCTTACTCAGAGAAAGCCCACTATGCTTGGGGACTCTGCCTCTGGATATAACAGGGTCCCCTTTCTATTGCTTTGACACTTTTATTTAATGAATATCAGTTGATTGTCTGTAATTTGTATGGCACTGTCTTAAGTGATATATAATGAACACAACAAAGTCCCAGACTCATGGAATTTACATTCTTGGCAGAGAAAATATTTTTAAAGTGCTTGGAGAATATGAAATTTAAAAATCTACCTTTACTTGGGGAGCAAAAAAACCCCAAAAAACAAAAAACAAAACAAAACCACACACTAGTAGCCAGATTGTTTTCAATAAGGACTAATTTTTTAAAAGAGAGTCCCATTCCCAAGAAAAAATCTTAGGGCTTCATCACCAGGTTAAGCAAAAACCGTCCTTGTTGTTTAGGACATTGATTTTAATCCATCTCATCTTCCAGTCCATACAAGTTTTCCTCTTTTACCTTGCTCATACCGAAAATAGTCTTTTTATGTATGTATGTATGTATGTATTTAATCTATTTATTTTCAACATGATTCAGTATATTTTGTGAATACAAAATAAGGAGATATCAAAACACCAAACAGCTACACAATATCACAAAAAAAGAGCAGTGGTTTAGAGATCAATATGCCTGGTTAACCTTCCAGTATATGAGGCAACTTCAGGATGTGCTCTCAGGTCATTTCTCCCATGCCCCTAATCTTTGAAGTTGGGAAAATGATGACACATGATGTGTTGACTCATAAATTGTTTGAGAGGAAAATTGAAGTATTACTTCAGAAATTATTTGCATAAGGCAGGGGTGCCTGGGTGGCTCAGTTGGTTAAGTGTCTGACTCTTGATTTGGCTCAGGTCATCATCTCGGGGTTGTGAGATTGAGCCCCGCGTCGGGCTCTGCTCAGCAGGGAGTCTGCTTGAAATTCTCTCCCTCTCCTTCTGCCCCTCCCCCCCCATGCTCCCTCTCTCTTTTAAATAAATAAATAAATCTTTAAGAAAAACAGAAATTACTTGCATATGTTCACAATCAACAAGCACAAAATGGTATCTGCAATTCTCTCTCCCCATACAGATACTTGGATTTTAAAAAGAGCAGTATAAGCAACATTTATTCACTAAGTCTTCTTACAATGTCCCAGAAAAGAAGACAATTTAGAAGTAAATAATTAATTTCTTCTGTGTGTAATCTCAGATTGAGGAACTTCAGAGATTCTTTCCTTTGTAAAGAGCAGTAATTCTGTGGATTTTTCTTTCAGGTATAAAAACAAAACAACAACAAAATAGAATGTGGATCCTTCACTGCCTACTATTTCGCCCACACCCTGAATTTTTGTAGCTGTCTTAATTCACATATCTATGAGCAAGTGCCTACTAGGACACAGTTCAGAACCACTCATCCTTTAGAACCAGTCACCTCACGATGTTCTTTATGTAAATAGCATACAAGGCAGAAAAGGTTGGAGAAATGGGGCTTAGGAAAAGTCACCTTTTAGTTATGTTATCTAAACCAGGGACAGATCGGAAATACAAGAGCGTCTCGGAACAAGAATCCAAATTCGACAGTGAGACGATCAGTGAAAAAAAACTCTGTGGGACTTGCTAAATTAACAGAAAACCTAGAGCCCCCTGCAGGTGGCCAAGTTTGATATTCAAATCCTTAATATTTTGCATGTGGAGTTTTCCTTAGGACAAGTTTACCACATGATGGACAATCTGTGGATATTTGCAGATGGGGTGTGCGCGGTCATCAACTCTGCGTGGAGAGGATAATTCCCAGCAGTCTCCTCCTGACTGTTGCTGAAGGCAATGTCCAATCAAAGTGCAGAGCTCAATGAATAAATGAGTTGCTTTGACAGGAAATTCCAACAGCAATTTTAATTCTGATCAGGCTTCAGGAAATGGAAAGAATAAAAACACATCAATTATAGTGACAGGAAGTTTTAAATCACATGGCGAGCAGCTGCTGCCAAAAGATGTGTCTGCCAGCTTTGTTAAGGAGCCCGGTATTTTGGTGTGACCAAAATTTTACACCAAAATGTTATAGGCTGACATCACTCCCTAATTGCATGTTATCTCTCTACAAGGGTAAAGAAAATGACACGCTACTGAAAGCATATCATTATTACAAAAAAAAACCCAAAAAACAAAAACCTCAACTGTAGGGGTTTGGAACACATTTTTAAAAATGAACACATACAAATATACTCCTCTGCACAGAAAGCAGATCTGCCTGCCAATTAAATTGTGACCGTCCACAGCTAATTCAAGTCTTGTTTAATCAACACTTGGGGATGAGTATTCATTCTATTTAATGACAAGGGACTAGATTCTTCTTGAATAGTCTCTTTCCCTTTCTAGTGCATTTCTTAATACTTTTAATCTAGGTCCAAAAGAAAGGATGTCGAGAAGAAGTCACAGGCAACAGAGAACAAGTCAACATAGAACTTCTGTCCATACTGCTTGGTGGGGTGGGGGGAGGGGAGAG
>NC_138380.1:61893047-61910464 GCF_054177405.1 Leptonychotes weddellii
GGCTCCCTGCTCGGCGGGAAGCCTGCTTCTCCCTCTCCCGCTCCCCCTGCTTGTGTTCCCTCTCTTGCTGTCTCTCTGTCAAATGAATAAATCAAATCTTAAAAAAAAATAAAAAGAATTTTAACTCAGAGTCACTCTAAACAAATTATAATATAAATTCATTTTCCTAAGATTTATAAAGTGCCTTTCTATAAAGTTCAAAGGGGGCTCAGAACTTTCTCTGGTTTGTTGCCTTTCCTGCTTCCTGCTTCGGAACCTGGGGAGAGATGTTAATGACCATGTGCTCATAAACGGCCCATGGAAGAGGTTATAACTCAAATTCTACTTTTCCTCACCCAATTAAAGGCTTCCCCTTTTCCTAAAGTTCCATGGACCTGGCATTTAACTGATAAAATCCCAGTTTATCAACCACCATTGATAAACTAGAGACAAATTTTCCATGTTGATCTTACAGGTTAGAAGCAATGGCACCGACCACATATTTAGAAATCCAACTTCTCAGTAATTTTCACTATTCTCAGTATATTATCCCAGTACAGTCAGTACGTCTAGCAATATTTACCAAAGTTTGACCTGTGTCAGGTTTTAAAAATTTATAAATTTAAAAATAAGCCCTTCACTTGGATACAAACAAAGCAAATGTTACTTTTTGTATGATACTAAATAGAACAGAAATGGAATTATGAGAAGGATCATGGATTTACATTCTAGGCTTCTGGAGGGTAGAGGCGATAACTGACAGCCTTTTATAATTTCCACAACACACAGAGACGCCATGAAATAATAAGCAACTTGCCTTCTGATTTTTCACTGGCCTCTCCTGTGTTTGTTTTCAGGCTGCCTGATTCGGTGGAAAGAGTAGGAGTTTCTGATTCAGACTGAGCTGTGTTGAACCCAGTTCCTAGTGTTAGGTTGCTGCGTAACTTTAGGCAAATTTCTTATTCTCTTTTTGTCAGCTATCTCATTTGAAAGTGGGAATAATTATAGTGTTTAATTCATAAGGTTGCTGAAAGGATTAAATAAAACATTGAATTTAAAGTACTTAGTATAAGACTTGACATATAGCAAGTATGTAATAGACATTAGATGATATAATACTTATTATTAATTAATATTGATATTAATAACCCTCTGTAATTTATCTCTTTGCCTCATATTTTGCCCTGATGTTTATGACACTCTCAAGCTCAGCACACTTTTCCATGAAGACCTTCTTTTAGCTAAATTGACACTAGCTTAGGGCTCAGAGCTCTCCACTGGGTAAGTCTTAGCGGATACCCTTCCTGTTCTAGTTCCACCTAAATCCCCTACATGCTGTGTCTGGAACTGCCTGAGAAAGTAGCCCTCTCCAATAAGCGAGGTGTTGCCAACCCTAGTTTCTCTGCGGTGGCCCAGCTCTTGCTATAATTAGCCCAGCAGCCAAGACATCATAGACTATGGAGGCATAGGGCCTTCTGCTGGCTCTTCCTGCAAATAACTGCCCTGGGAAGAGAAGAGTAGAGAAGATGGTTTCTCTGGCCTCCTTCTCTAGCTTTCCCTAAACTCAGAGTCCTTCTCCAGGGCCAGCCAGCCTTGCTTCCATTATGAACCCCTTAGATCATAACTGGCATAAGATAGGACTCTTACGCTATTATTACCTATAGGAACCCATGAAGAAACAGTCACTACCTAGGTGTAGAAGGAGACACATACTCGTACACCCTATACTTGTACTGCTAATAATTTTGGATCTCCAAGGAGGCTGGGTCTGGATGAATGAGGGACAGGCAGGTAATGAACAACATCGCAAGACAGTAGCATAAGACCAATATATTCAATAGCCAGCAAATTTCTTCATATGCAACAGCAGAGAACAAAACCTAAGGCATCACCAGATATTCTATATTGTTTGGGAAATGGTTATCCATTGAGAGACCACATAAATTTTAATTTCACTTCAAAATCCTTATTTCAACCTTTCACGGGGTGGACTGCTTCAGGATTCCAAACCCAATTCTCCAAGTCCCAATCCAGTCAGCACACCACTGTTTTATTTAATTTTTGTTTCCTGTTCTTGCCACTTGGCTTTGTTTGACATCTGTCTATATTAACTATATTTTTCAATGACATTACTAGCTTTGGCAGCTCAAAGAAACAAATCCTTTGAGTCTGGCTGTGCTATTCTTTGGTATTTCCTAGATCTCTAGGTTATGCACTGTCAGCAGTCTTTGTACCTAAATCTGCATGCTTGGTAGTTGATATTCATGGAGTGCCACCAACATGATGGACCCCGGATAGCAATGGGAGGAAGGTTCATTTTCTCAGCTAAACAATTTATGAGAGTCTAAAGCCCACACAGCATTTCTTGTTACATTCAACTTTAAGGGAGTTATTGGCAGTGATATTTCATGCTTGTCATTTATAGATTCTTAAACAAAAGGACTAGATATTTACTAACCAAACTGTATGAAATCCAAAAGGTCCTTTCATAAAGTATTATTGATACTTCTGCTAAACAGACATTAAATCCTTCCCTATCCTTCACTTCTCTGATTATAAAAACCCAGGGAAAAGGATCAAGAAATGTATGAACAAGACTTTCTTGAGTCACAAGTCTGTACTGCAAGTGCTAATCAAGGCACTCTTTCTTTATATTCTCAAATTATCTGCATATAATAGTTGAGTTTTTCCTCTGACTTCTCAATATCACAGCCTCCAGGATGAATAAAGGTATGTTAATTTGGAAATGAGCGCAGCTATGACAGAGTTCCAATACATGTTAGTGTTTAGTATCCAAAACCAAGAAGTTATTTTTTGACTTCCCTTTTCAAAGCCCACTGTGCCAAAATATATAAAGAGTTATTAAGAAACAAAGAAAAGAAACTAACAAATTTAAGAACTTTCAAGGCTGCATTTCTATTTGATTCTCTTACTTACTACTGGTTTTGATTTCTACTTAGCCCAAATGCAAAGCAGTAAAATAAGATTTCTAAATGGCTATTTCCTTTTGAATACCACAATCTGTTAGTTTGCTAGTACTGCCATATCAGAGTACCGCAGACTTGGTGTTTTAAACAACAGAAATGTATTTCCTTACAGTCCTGGAGGCTAGAAGTCCGAGATCAAGGTCTTCTGAAGTCTCTCTCCTTGACTTGTAGATGGCTGTCTTCTCTCAGTGTCTCTACATGGTCTCCCTTCTGTGTGTGTGTGTGTGTCCAAATTTCCTCTTCTTTTAAGTAAATCAGTCATATTGAATTAGGGTCACCCTAATGACCTCATTTTAATTTAATTACCTCTTTAAAGACACCATCTCTAAATACAGTCACATTCTGAGGTACGGGGGAGGGGGCTAGGACTTAAACATGAATTTTGGGGTGACACGATTCAGTCCATATACCCACTAAAAATCCTTGGTAGGTGTACCTTCTCTTGCATCTTAGATTTGTTTCTTAAAGCTATGTTCAGGTAGAATTTTAGTAAACAAGCAGTTCTCAAACTGTGGTGCCTAGCAGCATCAACTTCACTTGCTAGACATGCAAATTTAGAGGACATACTTCAAACCTTCTGAATCAGAAATTCCAAAGGGGTAGGGGCTGAGCAACCTGTGTTTAACATACCTTCTAGGTGATTCTGATGCATGCTAAAGCTTGGGAACTACCTAAATTAACAAAATCGCAAAATTAACATATTATAAGAGGTATTTTGAATGGAACACTATAGTAGATTCTTTTACAAAGCAGAGAGCCCTTGTGAAAATATGAATAATCACCTCCTAATTTTTGCATTTTGGAGATTCTGAATTTTAATGCTGGCATTTTTTCATAGGAAGGCACATCAATATTTCATTTGATTTAGTCTGATGTTCATTCTTGGCAATTATTTTGAAGTATGTGTACATGTGTGAATATATATGTTGCTAACCCCTAACTTTAGCTTATTAATTTTTACTAGGTTCACTAGTTACTGTCTCCTGTGTTCTGTTTCAGTTTACTCAGGTCAAACCCCAATTACAGGTCCTTCCAACTACTTCTCCCAAGCATTTCTCATTCCTTGAAAGGAGATCTCCCATGCTGAACTAAGCACTGATCAAAATTCCTTACGTAACATTACTTCAGAATTACCAAAATTACAGATTTAAGTGGAGGTCCTTCCAGTTTTTTCCTCCTACATTCTAGAATTACAAGTCAGTTCAATTGAGAAGACAGATGCTTTTCTGGCTATTTTGTGCCCAAGAATGGAAAAATTACCTCTAACAGCTACTAAGTCATGCTTTGATTGTTGTTGTTTTAGTCCTAAATATTTCAGCAGCAAATAATGAAACTCGGAGCTGCCTCACCAAATGAATTTTATTCCTTTTGCAGACAGCCAGATCTCTGGCAATTTTTGTCTAAGAAAAATTATATTTTAATAAACAACTTCCCCCACCCCACACATACACACACACTTACTCACTCATACATGCACATGAGCACTTTTCTCCTCTGAGGTACTGGACAATGTCAGGGCCACTATACTTTTCTCATATAGTCAAGGTAGGAATTCTGACCTTTTCTGAGCCAGTAAAAAAGCACCTTTAATCTAATTTTTCATTTAAAAAATGTTTAATCATCTGAGTGATAGATATTATGCTTGATGAGTCTTTAGACTAATGATATTTTCATGAAGCCATTCAACCTAAACGGAGGTGAGGTGTTCTAAAGCTATGCTAGTCTGGCAGGAAGAGAAATGGAACAATAGTAACCAGCAAACAGGGCCACTGTCATCCCTGCATGCTGAGTTAGAGAGATTTATTCTGTTGGACAGTAGCTCTTAACGAGTCAAAGGATCATAGAACCTTTGAGATTCTAGTTAAAACTCTGAGACCTTTCCCAAGAACAATGCACCCAGACCCATGCACCATTCTAAAAACAGTAACAGGGGGCATGTAGATCCTAAAATGGAACTCTCATTGTTATGGGATAGATCTTAAGTTAGTCTTGGACTCAATTCAAACATCATCAGAAATGGAGGATGATATTAACTCTTTTCACCAAGGATCTGTGTAATAGATTGTTTGCAACATTTGAAATATATGTACTTAATTTTTTTTGAGTCTTTAGTGTATAAAGAAGTCAGTAAAACCTAGTCCCTGCTCACAAGGAAGGGTGATAGGAGGTTATGACAGGAGATACAGATGGTAAACACATTTTGTAGAAGTTTAAGTGAGAGAGATATGGCATTCCATTGAAGGGGGCGGGTGAAGTTAGAAAAAGCTTCTTTAGAGAAGAGCCTTTACAGAATGGAAAGACTTGAAAAGATGTAGTTAGCCGGAGGAGGTAGAAGGGGAGGAGATGTAATAGGTATTTCAGGAGAAAAGAAGACCTTCAGAAAAAGTGCAGTAAGGGGACAGAAGTTGTTTTCCAAATCCCCTCTGATTAGAGAAGTGATCCCTAATCCAGGCTGTGCATTCTCACTGCTTGGACAGATGTGAAGACCCGACCCCAGACCCATAAACCAGAATTTCTGGGGGGAGGCCCAGACATCTATTTTTAAAGCTTCCACGTGTTTCTAACATGCAGCCAGGGTTAGGAACTGCGGGACCAGAGCAGAGAGATTGAGTTGCTGACAGTGGGACATGACAGGAGCCTGGCTAAGGAGGTTAGTGTCACCCACTGGAGGGCCTCCGATGCTCAAGTGGCACTGTGCACTTAGCCAGAGCCACAGAAAATTTCTCGGCAGGAGGTGATAAGATGATAGCTGTCCTTTTGAATTACTTTTTGTTGAAAGCTGCCTTGCCATAGACATTAAGCACATGCAGATCGAGTGAACAGAAACGAACAGTGACGGTCTCTTCCATGCCCTGTCATCATGGAAACAGAATGCCAGCATGCAGTAAGGGCATGCTTCCCACGCGTTCTTTGTGGTTACTGCCGCTCTCTTCCATTTGTTCCTCAGTGAAACCGGGGTATCTTTTCACCTACTGTTTCTCGATTATCTGGAATTTCCTGAACCGTTTTTTCCACTTTGCCTCGTGGGCCAGGGCCTGTGCAGCCAAACAGCATAGTTAGCCAATTCTCTAAGGGCGAAAGATTACCCTGAAAATGCTTTGGAAAAAAAAATGTGTTTCCCTCTCAAGGAAAGAGGCTGTCGAGTGGCATCACGGGAAGAAGCTTAAAGTCAGGGAGTGCAGTGTGAATCCTGGCGTGGCTATCCGTCTGCAGGTTAAGCTCTCTGAATCTTAGTTTCTTTAGAAAATGTGGAGTAGTGCAATCCGTCTGGCATAGGAGTGAGGACCAGAGAGAGAATTTGTGGATAGCATGTCCCACTGGGCAAGTATAAGAGCTCAACGAAGGGTAGCTGTTATTAATAACTAGTGCCACCCCAATCTTAAAAGTAGAATTCATAATATGACCATTGATACAAGCTCAGCTTTTCTTCAGAGAAATTATTATCTTCCCAAATTAGGGGGCGAAAAATGCAGTGCAAGGAATACAATGTAGTAAATGTCCTGTCACTCAATGGCATTTTTGAAAGAGATACTGCTACCTAAAACAATACCGGTTTTAAGAAGTGAAGAGCAGGTGTACATCTCGCAGTAAAAATTCTAAAGTAACATGCCACTCAGATCTGGAAAAAGAAAGGGTTTCTGGAAGTGAGAAGATATTTGGTGATTTTGAATCAATACATGGGCTATCTTATGGAAACATTTGGACATTTAGTTAGAATATGTGCAAATGGTAATTTTTAAGCTAAAATTTCTGGATACTGATAACAAGAATTGTGTTAGGCATTTTACATGGAATTTTATTTTTAAATGTACTGCATTTGGTCTTCACTACAACCCTGTGAGGTTTCTTCACTTGAAGACACTAAGGCTGCGAGAAGTTATAGAGAACACTCTGTGTATGAAGCTTATCAGCTGGGTTTGCCTCTAGTATTTATCTGACCTCTCTTAGAGATTGTCATGTTTGTTGTCCATTTCACTGACTTCTCAAGAAATCCCAATCCCACATTCCCAAGACAACTGAGCCACTTCCTCTCTGCAGTCTTACAAAGTCTCCCGACGGTGGCCCCACGGGGCTCCACAAAATCATTAGACATTTCATTATGTACTTAATACAGGCAATATAGGGCGCCTGGGTGGCTCAGTTGGTTAAGCGACTGCCTTCGGCTCAGGTCATGATCCTGGAGTCCCGGGATCAAGTCCCACATCGGGCTCCCTGCTCAGCAGGGAGTCTGCTTCTCCCTCTGACCCTCCTCTCTCTCATGCTGTCTCTCATTCTGTCTCAAATAAATAAATAAAATCTTTAAAAAAAAATACAGGCAATATAAAAGACAGCATTCCTTGGTAGTGTTTACTATTTTCAAAGACTAAACATGGGGTGAAATGGTTCAAAATGAGTTACTCCCCTGTTGTTCTCTTATCATTACCATCAAAGAAAGATCAATTCGCAGAACCAGAATTTGAGTTTATTCAGAGGACTTCACTGACTCCCTCTATAAAGTATATTAACTAATTCATTCTTTAAAAAAATATTAAGAAAATGAAGCAGCTGTCTTTATTTTAAAAAAAAAGACATTAAGTTCTATCATCTATATCTTCCAAGGCTATGTTTAAAATTGATGCTGAGAGCCATCTTTATTATAATTGTTTGTTAGGGAAGAATCGTTAAAACTACCTGGCCAAATGAACTTAAATGTTAAGAGGAAATTTCATAATGGCCTCTTTTTTAATACTTCAAAGAATAATACATATAGCAGATCTTCCAAAATGTTGCCAGATTGGAATTTCTTAGAAATCTTTCACTGCCAACATATTGCTGGTGTTGAAATACAATCCAGGTCTCTCCCAGCTCCGACAAACATATTTAACACATTTATGCATACGTTAGTTAGTGTAAACATGACTCACTTAAGTAGAAAGGGTTTTTTAAAATTTTAATATTTCCTCACCATGTCATTGCATGGAAACTACCTGGAGGCTACTATGAGGGAGTTTCAAACATCTCTCATATAAAATATCATTACACATTAGCAGAAACTCCATTCAGTCAAGAAGAATGGCATATTGGCTGGAGGCAACTCTATAAACCACATGCAGTTTTAATTAAATTCATTAAAAATGCTGCGTCTCTCAGTAGATTTGAGGGCAGAGAGAACCACTTAACAATAGCCAAGACCTAATCCAGTTTGTCAGAACTAATAATAATACAAATGCAATTTCTCACACAGGGACACATCCAAAAAAGTTCACAAATGAGCAATTGTGGTGCTATTTTTGAAACTAATATGTATAAATTATTGCAAGATGTTACCAGTCTCAGACCATGGTTGCAATGTCTAATTCCAATGAGTTGATAAAAGGTGCTATTAATAAAAAGGCACATCTCGGGCAGCTGACATAACTAATTGATCAAGTAATTTGAGTAAAAATACAAGATTTACTAGGAAACCCGGACAGGGATGAAATCACTCAATTTTCCAAAAGCCAGAAGGCCTTGGAAAAAAAAAAAAAAAGGGAGACCACAGAACACTTTTATGTCTAACCGAAACCAAATAAAATGATCCCAACGTACAAATAGGCTTCAGATGATATAATGTAACGAGATTTCAACTATGTAGGCAAACCTTTCATTTTCTTACCCAAATATGCCAAGCCAAGGATTACCAAAATAGAGAGGGAGGGGAAAAGTCCTATTTCCTCAATATGTTGTCTCTAAGGGTGGCAAGGAACATGTTTTCCCTCCTCTTCAAATTTCACCATACCTCACTAAACTAATGCTCAATGTAACATTTGGACCTCACGGTCTGGGTTAAATTAAAACAAAATAAGATAAAATGGACCCAGATGAACATGAATTTACCTAGGCTGACACTTTTAGTAATGGTTATTGGAAGATGCATCACCACCAGCCCACCCAAGAATCCCTCCGGCAGCCAAAATCACTGCTTGTCTGGAGAACCTGAAGACTACTGGGACATTATGTAGTTCTGCTAGATGACTGCAGAGGTTTCCACTGTGCATGAGCTAAAGAGAGGAGAAGACAGCTGTTGAAACTCTCCATCCAGGTACTTCAAGAAATATGGTATATCTCTCTGTCCCCTTGGGAAAACAGGCATCCCAAAAAAGCACATTGTTACTAAGAAAACCCCAATTTTGGCAAGAACACTGTCCTGATCCATCTCCTGAGGGGAAAATTGGTATGACATATATATTTCCTCAGTCTTCCAGCAGCGAAATCGATCTCTAGCACTGAAATAATACTAGAGATAGTTTCTAGTGCTAGAAATAGTTTAAGGAAAGGCATTTTCCAATCATTTTTTCATTTTATCTTAAGAAAAGGGTTAGAAAGAGATAAGAATTTTGTGATGTCTAAACATATCGAGAATGATTGTTCAAAAGAAGGATGATTGTAAGTCAAAGCTGTAGTAGAAAAAATAGGAAGGAAAGGGAATTTTAAATGGGACCCAAAGATAAGGAAACATACATGAATGTGGGTGTCCTCAGCCAGAAGACCAAGGGAACCAAGGGAATGAAGAGATCAGTGATACACACAGCACATCCCATCCTCTGTGAACAGTTAATAAACTGTGAACTCAGACACATTTCATCATATTCTTACGTATTTTGTATTTTTCTTCTAGCCTTGGAACTAATATCACCCAGTGTGCTATTCCATCCATATGCCTGACCCCAACTGCTTAATCAGGAACATGAATGGGTTTCCATTCACCAAATGACATTAGAGAATAATCAGGCAGAGGGACTTCGGTTATTCCCACTTTCTTTGAGCCATCAGCTGAGTCTTAATTCCCAGTACCAGAAAAAAATATTGGCAACAGCCTGAGCATTCAGTATACCACACTTACAAAGACAATGGGCACTTGCTTTATTGACCACAAGGAAGAAATTTCACACTACAACTTTTGGGTTGTTAAATGAGACCAACTCTTTTCCCCATAGTCCAAAAACTTCCTGATTTTACAAAAAGGGAAGCTTCTCAGTCTAATATATGTTTTCCTGCAACAAAATTATCTGAACTGTTATCAAAATTAGAATCTCGAACCGATCATTTTATAGGAAATCTTATTCCACGTTAGGGTTCTATGATAATATAGTAACCAGGGTTTTGTTTGTTTCTTTTTAAACAAGTCACCAAGTGCAACAACTTTCCTGGATCCTGACCCTCACAAACCACTTCCTAATTTGCACAGTTGGTCCTACTGCACACAGGTCCAGCATTATGCACATTCACAGAGAAGTAAAAGAAGTTCAGAGCTCAGTGTGAAGTTGACTTTATTATTGCTTCCCCTCTGACCTTGAGATCCACTTCGAGAAATGAGCTCTTTCCTTGTTGCTAGAATGTAAACCTCTCCCCTGAACATTGGTTACTTTCTTTTTGTTTAATTACCTAGGGTCATTAATGTTATTTTCAGTACCGCCATCTCTCCAGAACTGATATCTTACCATGATTTTCCTAATACTTGTTGAGATTCTTAGCACCCAAATGAGAAATAAGACAATGTCTGTTATATATATATATAGAGAGAGAGAGAGAGAGAAACTACTACTACTTTGGAGTTTTCACCTGTTATGGCCCACATCTGCTCACTTTCATAGGCAGGGGGGTTTTTGCCTGCTTTTTCCCGTCAAACCTCCCATTTTCATTGTATGCCTCACATGTTTTTGTTGGAAACTGGTTATTTTAGATAATATATTGTAGAAATTCTGGGTTCTGGTTGATCCCCTTCCCCTTCCCTAGGAGTTGGTTATTGTTATTTGCTTCTTTATTTGTTTAGTGACTAGATCATTTTCTCCCCCCTCCACATATGGTGAAAAGCCTCTGATATTGCTGGTTGGAGGATGTAGCCTTGGACATATGCAAAGTCATTCTGGAATGATGGTCTTTTGCAGTCCCTTTAACCATCCCTTTCCTTGACTATACCCTATTGCTAAGTTCCACTAATTGCTGGCAGATTGCTTTGTTGTTTTTGGCAATGTCCTGGGGCACAAATTTCTCCATGGATCGACCCAATTAAATTCAGACTCCTTTCCAAAAATAGCTTTTGAGATCGATTTTTGAGATTGTCTGATCCCAGGAGGGCTCTTCTTAGCTGTCTGTTTCCCTGGTTCTGTCTGGTAAACTAGCCAGCCTAAGGTTTAACTTGTATCTCAAATGCATCTACCCATTGCCTCTTAATTGCTCTACACCATAACCTTCACTGTTTTGAGAATGTCCTTTGGCTTGAACCCCACTCTCTGTTGCAAATGAAGTCAGCTTCTTTGGGAAGAGATTCTGAGCTCTATATTTTATGGCCTGCTTTCTCCCCTGAACAAAATCTCTGAGTCAAAACTCTGGCACTGAGGGAGGGGAGAGTGGTACACTTCTGAGTGATACCCCTGCTTTCAGAGCAGGGTGCTTGGCATAGTGGGGTCCTGCTGTAGCCTCTGGTCTATTTGGCTTGCCTCTCCCTAAGTGGAACCTCTGCTTTACTATGAATTGAGTGAGAGCGATTGGGGCCCCAGAATTTGTAGAATGCTGAAGTCAAGGTAAAGTCCCCATTCTTCAGGTTCTTTCTAGGCTGAAGAAGAGGATGCCCACCTCTCAGTTGCCCTTGCTTGGGAAGTAGACTCTGTAACAGGTAGCTAGTGGCAGATATGGACATGCTAATGTCCTGCCGCTCAAAGGAAGATACTGTAGCCCTCCAACTGGGAGCTGGTGGGAGAGGCAGCTCTCTGTTCTTTGCTGCACTTATTTGAAGTAGACTTTGCTTCAAGCTAAACTGGGAAGAGAAAGGAGGGAGTTCAAATATCACAGACTCTTCCTGTTCTTACCAAGTTTTAGTAAGTTTTCTTTAGTAAATGTTTTTTCTTTTACTATATGCCCTTGGGATCATTTCCAGAGACTTTAAATAGGTGGGGTGTTTTTTGTTTTTTGTTTTTGTTTTTTCTTAAATAATTCTCTTTTGCTTTGGGAAGCAAATCCACAAAGCTCCCTGTGTTGCCATGCTGGAAATGAAAACTTTATATACCTCTTGAGTTAGTCAACATAGCAATTGTTATCCTTATAACCAAATAAAAAGGTTTGTTATACCCTGTAATGTTCTTTAATCCTGGTATTTCTTTTGAATCTATTATTGATCAAGAGCAATGAACAGAGATATCCTCTTCATTTTGATGTGCTGTGGGAGTTATATTTGAAGAGTATTAATGTGTTTTTCTATTTGTCTTTCTGAACATAATGATCTTCACTTTAATCTACCTATGGTATTCATTTGCTAGAAGAGAGATTAGAATTTGATACAAAAGTATGAAAATAAAGCAGCTAAGGGAAGATTCAGCTCCCTTCTCAAAGGACAGTTAGGTTAAATTGAAGGAGAAAGAATATCCCAAATTCCTTTTCCTTACCATTTAGAATATCAAAAACTGTAAAGATCATTCCTTCTGCGTACTCCTTCCCCCAGCCTGGGGGAGGGGGGCGGGGGGGGGGGGAGAAGTTAAACACAGGAGTTTATTTCCAGATAAGTGGCAAGGAAAGGAGCATGCAGGGAGAAGAAGAGAGAAATATACAGATATATCTGGATTTTCACTTTCTGGAGAGAAGCATTGGGAGGGGTGCAGTGCAAAATAAACTGAGAAGAGAAATGAGCACAGGGACCCCTGAACCACATTTCCTGTTTGGGAAGCTAGGAGGAGACCATTATGCAACAGATCTCATTCACTGCAAGGCACCCCAGCTTTGGTGGGGGTGGTTGGCATGATAAAACAGAGAGAAGAACTGATGAGGGCAGCTCAGCCTCCCTCAGATCATCTGAGGCAATGGACGCTGAATTGAGGTCCATTATGCCATGAGGGTCTGTTGTGGTAGATAAAGAAACTACACAGCATGGGTTGGGGATTGACTTCTAGGCCAGGGACTGGACAGAGGATAGGGCACTGACTCCAGGTCTGGAGGCAAGGAAAGCTGAGAGAGAAAAGCCAATTATCAAGAGGGAAATGGCCCATATTCCTAGGAACACTGGCAAGCAAAGAGAACGGATACTAGTCAACCAGTTACCTGCCTTAGCACTGGTCAAAGAACAGCAGTGTCAGCCAGCATGCTGGCAAGGACTGGCACAAGGCCAGGGTCCCTCATATCCCTCCCCACTCCACCAAGGCCATGAGACCATGTCAACCTCACCTTTCTCCCCTCTACACTTGGCCAAGATCTTAGGGAGAAAGTGGGAGTGAGGTTTCAGCATTTCCACCCAATTTTAACTACACATACCAACTGAGACTGTTTAAAACAAAAGACTGCACTAAAGTTGTTTATTTCATACATTTTCCCCATTTTCCTCTGACAGCCAGCAGTATTATAGACAGCTGAGGACAAACTAAAGGAGCTGCGTTCTCTCTGCACTTTTTTTTTGCTTTTTTTTATTCTTATGTTAATCCCCATACATTACATCATTAGTTTTAGATGTAGTGTTCCATGATTCATTGTTTGTGCATAACACCCACTGCTCCATGCAGAACGTGCCCTCCTCAATACCCACCACCAGGTTAACCCATCCTCCCAACCCCCTCCCCTCTAGAACACTCAGTTTGTTTTTCAGAGTCCATCATCTCTCATGGTTCGTCTACCCCTCCGATTTCCCCCACTTCATTCTTCCCCTCCTGCTACCTTCTTCTTTTTTTTTTTCTTAACATATATTGCATTATTTGTTTCAGAGGTACAGATCTGAGAGTCAACAGTCTTGCACAATTCACAGCACTTACCAGAGCACATACCCTCCCCAGTGTCTATCACCCAGTCACCCCATCCCTCCCACCCCACCCCCCACTCCAGCAACCGTCAGTTTGTTTTCTCTCTGCACTTCTAATTTAAGATGAGGAAATTCTATAGCAGCACTGTAAGTACATGAGTATGCCGGGCACATAATAAATATAATTTTTTACCTCCCCCTTTTTATTCTCACATCAGAGTAGGCATTTTTTGCATACATATTTTTGGCTGTCCAGCAGCCAAACAGTCTCTTTTGGCAGGGAGTATAGCAAAACAGATCAAGGTAGAGTCATAGCCTCCCTCAGCATCCCAGAAACCGGGCTAGGGCAGTTCTTTCTCTGCCTGGCTCCTCACAGCTAATGCAGGGCATGTAACCTGGGTCTAGCTAAGTGGACTTCCACACTGCTCTTTAAATCTCGAGCGAGTATTGTCAGGTTCCAAGGAGAAGCAGAGGTTTTCAAGGCAGCTGTGACTTTCAATCCTGAGTGTGACTGTGAGTGTCCAGTGACAGGAAGTCAGGATGCTCGGTCTTACCAGGCTGAAGAGAATCAGTGGGTGACCTTGTTAGCCGCTGTCTCAGTCAGCCTGGGCTACCACTGCAAAATACTATAGACTGAGTGGCTGAAACAACAGAGATTTATCTTCTCACAGTTCTGGAGGCTGGGAAGTTTAAGATCAAGTTACGAGCCGATTTGGTGTGTCAGAGCTCCCTTCCTGGCTTGCAGATGCCTCCTCACTGTGTCCTCACATGGCCTTTCCTCTGTGTATGCACGTGGAGACAGACAGAGACAGATCTCTTTCTTCCTCCTCTTACAAGGCCACCAATCCTATGGGATTAAGATTCTACCAGGACGACCTTATTTCACCTTAATTACCTCCTAAAAGCCCTATTTCAAATACAGTCACAGTAGAGATTAGGGCTGCTTTGCATCTTTCCTTTTCTGACCTAATTCTAATTCATCAATTCTATCAAGTCTCTCATATCTTTCCAACAAATCCCTTTTCTGTTTAGGTTAACCAGAGCTAATTTTTATTGTTGGCAACCATGGACCCAGACTGGCACAGATATGAGTATCAGAAGACAATCACTCAGGGAATTGGTGTTGGTTATTTGCCCTAATAAGGGCTAAAGAAAATGAAAGCTCAGACTCTGGGAATGAGAACCTGTCAGCCATAACAAATAGCTGGATAATTTTTCTTCTGCAGTGATCTTTAATGAAGTGTTCATTGAAAAGAAGGATTTAAGGGATCAAAGTGCCACTGCCACTGAACAGTGTGAATGGCATGAAGAATTTAAAGACACTAGGGTGAGATGAATGCTTCTAATGGGACTGGACAGCTTAAAGAAGAGATGAAAAACTCAAATCTCTGTATTTTAGCTCAAGGCGTAGGCCCAGGGAATTTCTCTGGTTGTGATAAACGTCTGCATACACATCTGCCAAAATCAAAAGCAAATTTAAATTTTGTGGGCTCCTGAATAAAAGCCCTTTGAATTGCCAGCCTCACCAAGTTGCTCATGTGAAAGTCACAGTGCTGATTAGCAAATAACGGAGAACTGAATATAGGGAAAGCTACGGAGGCTCGGGAGTATCCCCAAACCACACTCCACACTAAGCCTTGCTTGACAGCAAAAGAAGACCCACCTCATTTCTTTTTGCATCTTCATCATCTTACATCAGGGCTGAGCTAGCTCTTTGGATCTATCTACAGCACTTGATCACCCCACCTGCCACACAGGGTATCACGCCAGCAGGACCAGGAGAGTAAGCTGGGTTACCTTCAATACTTAGTTAAGACAAGTAGGCTAGAAGATGGGAGAAAAATCTTTGAATATACAAGACCTGCTATTTCAGAAAAATTTCTATACATCTAGTGGTCTGGTAAACTTGAAAGTATATGGCAAATACACTGTTTATCTAATATGGAGAGTCATAATGCTGGGTGGGCCAGAAAGGCCACCATGCACATTTTCATTCCATTTGCCAGGTGACTCAAAAGGCTTCTACCTTTAAGTGACTATACAGCTTAGAAATTATGGTCCCACTGATTCAATGACACCCAGAGTACCTGTGGTAAATCAGACAAATAGCTCTAAAAGGGAATCATGGAAGAGGTCTTTAGATTTGAGAGCAATGGTGGCAAGAACGTAGGCTATATGGGAACTCAGTGGCCTTGACTCAGTGCCCGGGCTATTGCCCAACCAGAAATCAACCTCAAAGCTCAATATTGGACCATATCTTGAAAGAATAATCAGCAAGATCGATCACTTTCATCTTTTTCTATCATGGAGAGAGGAATCAACATCTTTTCACTAGAATAACAATTTATTCTAAATTTTCCCCCTGCTTCTCATGCTTCCCTTAGGTAGTGACCAGCAAAGTCACAGACATACTGAAAACTATGTATTGTCAGTTTGGGCTGTCTCCTTAATAATTAGCTTCTCTTGGTTTCTGCCTGTCCTCTGAGTGTACTTTTTCAATCTTCATGTTGATTCTGTGAGTTACAGAATTATCCTTTCATTCAAGTTCTTTCCTGCTTAAATTAACTACAGTTTCCAGTGTTTAGAATTAGGAATTCAGGAGCACCTCCCCCACCTCCTACCCTTTGACCTACTCTTATTTCTTCCATTACCTGGGTCATTAGGCAGACAGTTGCTGTTAATCTTTGAGCTAAGTCAAGTCATCCATCCATTCCCACACCAAATATTAAGCACTATGCCAGGCACTAATGGTACACAGAATTAATGTGCCTGTGGCCAGGGACGAGGACCTATGAGAAGGTATGGTTGAAGGATCTAGGGAATTGGATTTGTAAATGGATCTGGGAGAAGCAGTTAGTGATCTATGATTACATATTTACTTGATATCAAGTCTATAATTTGGGTATTAGTGATTTTCTCAGTGAAATGTACTTAGATCATGTACCTACCATGTGTGAACCTTGGAGTCACATTTAAAAAAAATCTCAGAACTGCTTTTGTGTTCTTAATATGAGCTTCCAGGCCCAGAGCCTTAGTTGCACCTCATTATTCATCTTCCTGCTATGAAGAGGCTCTTTAGGCTACCTTAAGGTTGTATGGAATACTAAAGGGATGGATCCATCATAACAGCTTTCAAAGGACAATGTTTTTATTCCATACAACATCTTTTACTTCTGAACTCCATCAGTACATTAACGCTTGATCTAGAGAATATGATATGTTGGTTAATTAAGTGGCTAACTGATGTTTCAACAAAGTTACCAGACCATCTTCCTAAGATATAACATTTTATTTTCCAGTATGGTACTGTGATGAAGATATAATCTCATTTCGAGCCTAAAGTTCACATGATGCTCTAGGGCCATTTTTCTGAATGTCCACCCTCCCTCTATAAAACTACAGATTACAGAAGTATAGGAAATAAGACAGTGTCCACTGGTACCAAGTTTTGCTCTGCATTTCATCTTTTTTATTGAATTCTGGTTTTATTTTTAGTTGTCATTTAGCACCCTTCTGTTTTCATTGGAAGGAATATTTTGGATAAATGAATTTATTTGACTGTACTATCTATGGCACTCTCCCTAGGTGCTTAAAAAAAATAAGTTAACTTTTAGCATGAGGCTTCTGCTTTGGAATATCAAAACTGGCCAGCATCTAAGCCAGGATCTATTTCAATGTGTAATTTAAACCAAGAGCTAAACCATCAAAGCTCT
>NC_138380.1:61910564-61933209 GCF_054177405.1 Leptonychotes weddellii
AAAAAAAAAACAAAAAACAATGGGCCTGAAGCCTCTACAGTTAGTTCTGAAAGAGGATTAACACTTTAATCAAATGTCAAAGCGGAAATGGCAGGCATAGTTCAAGGAAGCAAAACATGGCAGATGTCAGTATCTTTCTGGAACAGTGTCTGTTCTTGTCTACAGAACAGAAACGAAAAATAAGGCCAGTGTGTGTCATCTTCACTGGGGATTTTTAATTTGCATCCAGATGCCACCATGGCTTGTCTCCAAATACCTGGCTGTTCTTTAAATAGTAAGTTTAGAGAACGAGTGTAAGGTCCAGGAACCCGGGAGCCAGGTAAAGAGCTTGAGTCAAGATAATACCACCAAAGCCTGTGTTTTCCCAACTTACCTCTAGGAGTTTCCGGATTGGCTTCCACTAGGAAATTATAACCCTAAGAACTGCCTGGTTTCATGTTAAGGTTTCAAATAAATATTTCCACCTAGATTCTCTGGAAAATGACTTTATTTGGCAATTCTGTATCAAAGAGTTATGCTCTTGGGGGCCACCAAGGTGTAAGAAGATCTAGAACTCAACCGTACACGGTTTAGAATTCAAGCCTTGATCATTTTCTCTAATCACTTCACACAGAAGGGTGGGGAAAAAAGGGAGAGGGAAGCAGCATGGGCATAGATAACAAACAAGGAGGTCATACACAGTCTTTACCAGTCCTTCGTACAGCACGAAGATAGGGTGGAAGGAGTGGACATCCCATTATCTGAGCTCTAGACTATGAAGGGAGAACCCAGGGGAGTTCTCATAACTGTCTCCATGATGACAGAATGAGGCTTATTTGTGAACTTGCCCTGCTTGGAATACAACTTTGCTTCTGTCCCACCATCTAACACCTGCTTGGACATAGCTGATCTCACAAAGGGGAGGAAAATCTATGATGCCATCGTGCCCCTGGAGGAGTTCTCTACAAATCAGGGGGTGTCTCCTCTCCCAAGTGCCTCTGGCCAGCCATGGTGAAGTGAAGACCAGGCTGGCTTTGTGGGTCTCAGCTTCTCAATCCGTGAAATGATGGTCCGTGGTAGACATGAGCTGTCCAATACAGGAGCCCTTAACCCTGTGTGGCTATTGAGCACTTGAGATGTGCCTAATGCAACCAGGGAACTGCATTTGTACTTTTATTTAACTTTAAAAACTGATATTTGATTCCATCATTGAAAAGCTTTTAAATAGGGGCGCCTGGGTGGCTCAGTCGTTAAGCGTCTGCCTTCGGCTCAGGTCATGATCCCAGGGTCCTGGGATCGAGCCCTATATCGGGCTCCCTGCTCCACGGGAAGCCTGCTTCTCCCTCTCCCGCTCCCCCTGCTTGTGTTCCCTCTCTCACTGTCTTTCTCTGTCAAATAAATAAATAAAATCTTAAAAAAAAAAAAAAGCTTTTAAATATGTTTGGAGCAACTGTGGCATTTGAATCTGTTTCAATTATAAATTTTCAGAAATATAATTACTGTTCAAGTATTTCCAATGAAAATTTAGTGTCTGGGGGCACCTGGGTGGCTCAGTTGGTCAAGCATCTGCCTTTGGCTCAGGACATGATCCTGGGGTCCTGGGATCAAGCCCCGAGTCAGGCTCCCTGCTCAGCGGGGAGTCTGCTTCTCCCTCTCCCTCTGCTCCTCCCCCCCGCTCATTCTCTCCCTCCGCTCCTCACCCCCTGCTCATTCTCTCCCTCCGCCAAAATAAATAAAGTCTTAAAAAAAAAAGAAAGAAAATTTAGTGTCTGAAATTGGGAAATGCCCTAAGTGTAAAATACACACCAGATTCTGAAGACTTAATATAAAAAAACGTGTAATATCTCACTGATAATTTTTATATTGACTACATATTTTTGTTTTGATAATGTTTTTTAACATACTGAGTTAAATAAAACATATTATTAAGATTAATGATGGCTTATTATGTTTCTTTTTATTAAGATTTTATTTATTTATTTGTTAGAGAGTGTGCGCACAGGGAGGGGCAGAGAGAGAAGCACACTCTCCCCTGAGCAGGGAGCTGGACATGGGGCTTGACCCTGGGATCATGACCTGAGCTGAAGGCACCGCTTAACTGACTGAGCCACCTAGGCCTCCCTAGGTCATTATGTTTTGTTTTTTTTTTTAATTAACATATAATGTATTAATTGTTTCAGGGGTACAGGTCTGTGATTCATCAGTCTTACACAATACACAGCACTCACAACAACAATACCCTCCCCAGTGTCCACCACCCAGCCACCCCATTCCTCCCACCCCCCTCCACTCCAGCAACCCTTAGATTGTTTCATGAGATTAAGAGTCTCGTATGGTTTGTCTCCCTCTCTGGTTTTGTCTTGTTTCCTTTTTTTCCTCTCTTCCCCTATGATCCTCTGCTTTGGTTTTCAAATTCCACGTATCAGTGAGATCATATGATAATGGTCTTTCTCTGATTGACTTATTTCACTTAGCATAATACCCTCTGGTTCCATCCACGTCTTTGCAAATGGCAAGATTTCATGGCTGCATAGATTTTATGGCTGCATAATATTCCATTATATATAAATACACCACACTTCTTTATCCATTCATCTGTTGATGGACATCTGGGCTCTTTCCATAGTTTGGCTATTGTGGACACTGTGGCTATGAACATTGGGGTGCAGGTGCCCCTTCGGATTACTAAATTAAGCAAGGGTAAAAATGACTATTGGGACTTCATCAAGATAAAAAGGTTTTGCACAGCAAAGGAAACAGTCAACAAAACCAAAAGACAACCGACAGAATGGGAGAAGATATTTGCAAATGACATATCAGATAAAGGGCTAGTATCCAAAATCTATAAAGAACTCATCAAACTCAACACCCAAAGAACAAAGAATCTAATCAAGAAATGGGCAGAAGACATGAACTGACATTTTTGCAAAGAAGACATCCACATGGCCAACAAACACATGAAAAAGTGCTCAACATCAGTCGGCATCAGGGAAATACAAATCAAAACCTCAATGAGATACCACCTCACACCAGTCAGAATGGCTAAAATTAACAAGTCAGAAAACGACAGATGTTGACGGGGATGCGGAGAAAGGGGAACCCTCCTCCACCGTTGGTGGGAATGCAAGCTGGTGTAGCCACTCTGGAAAACGGTATGGAGGTTCCTCAAAAAGTTGAGGAATTGCACTACTGGGTATTTACCCCAAAGATACAAATGTAGGGATCCATTCATTATGTTTCTATTGGACAATGCTAGACTAGACTACTGTAGGCAACTCTCCTACACTTATAGCTTTTGGATTTAGTATATGCTGGAGAGGATGGGAAGCCAAAGTAGAAATTCTCCTCAACCAATCAAGAAATTTTTTTTTTTAAGTGCAAAGGTGAAACAAGAGCCTTCCTAAGCCACCTTCCCACACACCTCTTCTAAACTTCAAGTACCTAAGTAGTGTCTTCGCACAGTAAAAACTTGGTGACTGCTTTGTTCTGTCCTCGCCAACCCAGGTGATTTTCACCTTCAGTTCTCACAACTGTGCCATGTTTATGGGTAGTTAATGCCCATGTTCATGGGAGTGAAATTAGAGGCCTGGCTGAAATGGAAACACTGAACTCCCCTTCCCGCACAATCTCACTCTCAGGACTTTTCCTTAAAAAACCCGTACAACCAATGTAGCCTTAATACATAGATCATACTCCCTCCCCGCTGAAGTCCAGTGAATATTTTCTCTTCCTTCTTTCTTATTCCTCCAGCATCATGGCATTCTTCATTTCTTCCATTGATATTGAACCCTTTCTTTGAACCAGGCACCATGTTGGGCATGGAAGGGAAGGACACACAGTCTGCCCAAATGTATGCCAAGGCAGACATTTAGATAATCATTAAACACGAAGTAATAAAGGGGGAAATGGACTATGCCCACAGTAGGAGCGACGCCTACAAGAAACGGAATTACCAAGGAGCTAATCCTTGACTGTCCCTTCCTCCTTTGACTTCCCAAAGGAAGGCAGACAGGAGAGAGGGCATTCCGGGCTGGGAGACAGTATGTGCAAGTGTATGGAAGCCGACGCTATGTGGCACTGTGGGCAACGAAAGCAGGTCTTTCTTGGGCATAAGAAACAGGGCATGGGAGGGAAGTAGGGGAAGGGGGGAGCCAACATGAAGCCATTCAGTTCCCGTTTATAAGATATGAAGAGGAGAGGAAGATCAGAGAGCACTTCAAAACTATCAACAGGTTGTATACGTTTTTTCCTCCTCCCTCCAGAGTGGCTTACGCATTACCAGCAAGTTAAGAAATTCTCATTCTCCCAGGGCTCATTACAGAACTTAGGAGCTTCAAAGGTATCTGTGGCATCATCTTCGTCATTCAACAGCATTTATTGGGCGCCTTGTATGAGCCAGTCATTTACCCACTATAATAAGGATACAGAAGACTGGCTCCTAACTAATCTCAGGAGGTCACGGGCAGTCCAGGGTGTATTAATAACAGGCAAGGCAGAGGTAGTCTGGCAGGGAAGCATAATTTTTTCCTTTCTTACTACATGGGAATAAAAAACATGTGTTTAAAATGTTTTGGGGGTAGAGATATCCTGCTTCCCAAATCAGGGTGTCCTATTCTCAGCCTTATTTCTCTGTAACTGACGACTTTTAAATTTGTATTGAAAAAATAGTATTCATAGGGACTTCAGTCCTCAATCTTCCTGGTTTAAATCGTTCTCTGGAGTGTTTCTCATAACAGGTCACTACGATCACAAGTTAAGAGAATGTTCATTATAGTACATAGTGGAGAAAAGAGACTTAAGCTTCATTTTAAAGAGTAAAGTGGTAACATGGCAAAAACTGAATGCATTGGATCTCCATTGGATACAGAACACATCGATGCTCTGAGATCACTCATTTCAATATTGTTACATTTTCTGTAGTCACGATACCACTTAAAAAACAGCATTCCTCCATATGCTATGGGCAGTAATACGCTATGGATCTTACATACACCACATCCAAGAGCCTCACTGTGTCATAAAATCCAGTAGTTCATCATTTCCTGCCTCTGAATTGGCTCAAGCCCCAAATCAGAAGCAAACCCAAACCTGCCACACAGTGGATTCCCGCTGCCAACTGCCCGCTATGCCCCCTAGTTCTCCCTCCGCCAGCTCCCCTCACACAGCAGGTGAAAGGCGAGCACCGGGCACCACTGTCAGCCAGGCAGCTGGGCGACCGCGGGCAGCCAAGACTCGAAGAAGCATCTGTGGCGAAAGGACAACTTGCTGAACCTCAGTCTAAAGTTCTGCCCGTCTGGACCCATCAGGCGTTGTTTAATGTCCTAGAGCTACAGTAGCTAGCTTTGAGTTCAGATCTGGATTGTGGAATTTGAACCATCGAAACACCCATCACGACAAAAAACCTCTATGAATCTTGTTAACAAAACAGGAAGAATTTCTGCCAATGGCTGAGAAATAAATTCCTTCTTTCCTGCTGCTTGGACCACAGCATAATGAGGGTGCCCAAGTGCTCTCTGCAGTAATAAAACAGAATGCCCAGGCTTTTTCTTTTGATGTGTTCCAGTTTAAAAGTTGAGAGTCGATGCCTTTTCATCCTTAATTTATCTTCCCTTGTAAATATGTCCGTACCCCTTCCAATACCTGAAGTCTACATATTTTCAAAATAGAATTCACTCCTTCTCCTATTTCACTTGTATAACTTTATGTTATGGGTCAGATTTTCGGCTAAATAAACATACCTCAGGCTACAGCTCTGCAAATACCTCTGGCAGCAAATTAACTCAAACAAATGTTTTGGTTGGGTGGTGAGGTTGTTTTTTAATAATCTTTCTGATCTGCCTGGAGGTCCAAGGATAGGCTAGGTGAACTCCCAAAGGCTTTTCTAACTTTGTATTTTCTGCCACATTAATATGCAGCTCTTGAAGTCTGTTGCAGTGACTGGTTTAAAATTTCACCACCAGAGGGTGCTACTTGTTTGCTTCTAATAATCATTTCACTATCAGATTTGAAAGATCGAAGCCCTGTCACCAAAGACTTGTCCCCGCAGCAGCTAGCATTACCCAGGAAAGGTTTCCAGAAGACCTGTAGGGAGTGCTCTACTTCAAGGCACCAGATTTCACTTTGCTTTGGATATTATGTGTTTGGAACCAAAACTGAAAATCTCTGTAGCTTGCACAAACCAAACTGCACTAATACATATATTCGCTGTAAACCAAGCAAGGCATTTGAATCATTTTTCATTCTCTTGGCTTCTGTTCAGTATTTACTACATAACAGCCATGAACCCAGAACTCTCCCATCCTCTTCATCACACCAAACCATAAAATACCATAAAGTAAAAAGAGAATTTGCTTGGCTATACCGATAATGCTATTTTCCAAGGATGCAACCTCCTCTTACCCTAAGTATATACCTCTCCCTCTTCTGCTTGCGTGTGATTCCTTATTTCTAGGGAACATTTTATCAGCTTCAATTTCTCTTAGTGTATTTTTTGATTGACTTGGATGTGCATGTGAATTTTCCACCTGATGTTTTCCAGTATGCATGAAGAAGCATGGAGATTTTAACCGATTTTAAGTTTTAAATGGTAAGAAACTCTAATGTGTTGTCATCTGAATGGCAAAGTTAATCAGGGGTCAGCAAAGTGTTTCTATAAGGTGCCAGATTATAGTGAAGATTCTTGGCTGTGTGAGCTGTGAGTGCTCTGTCATAGCTTCTCGACCCTTCCATTACAGCAAGAAAGGAGCCACACAGACTATAGACACCAATGATTGGGTGTGGTTGTATTCCAAAACACTCGATTTTGAGGAACAGGTGGTGTGCTACTGTTTGCTGACTCCTGAAAATGATGACTCGTAATGTATGCACTGTTCTTACTGATAAAATTCAGAAAAATTTCTAGTATGTCACCCTGTGATGATTTTTCCCCTTCATACAGTTCTGACAAAGTATCACCTAAGTAATCCATTTTAAAGTTCACGGGTCCTTTGGAGGAGTACCACTGGGCTCCCTGTCCAGAGCTTTCAAAATCTGGGCCAAGGGAGCCTTAGACTTTCAGCGCGTCATTATGTTTATGTCCTGGGAAGATCTGCTATGGTAAGATATAAAATCAATAAGAAGGATAGGACCCACTGGCAATTTCTCCTAGAGATAATATGGAAAGCAAACAGAAGACATAGTTTACCTTCAGACTGATGTGTAGCTAGAGGAGTCTGGGTCTCCTTGGAGTAGGACACGACTTCCCTGGGCAGGAAATCCACTTGGGTAACCTTCGACACGCCCAGCCTGTGCAATCTCCGCCTGTAAGTAACAAAGGACAAACGCTTAAAGAGGGAAGGCATTCCTTGCAGAAGAGCTAACGGTAATAACACACAGGACCAACATAAATCCCAGGCTGTAACTTCTCAGGGCGAGGGGCTGGACCATAACTAGGACCGGCCTTGGGCTGGCAGCTGGGACATGTGGCTTTCTGGCCCACTTTGGCCCTAATTTGCTGGTGAGGTCACGTAGGTCCCTCATGCTGACCCTCAGCCTTTCTTCCTGTAAAACAAAGTCTTGGTCTGGCTCAGAGGAGATCCCTTTCATTCGCAGCACCTTTGATTTCACTTGATTTAAATTTATAAAGGGAATTTTCATTGGTAATACGAGGTCCTAGCTTCTTACATGTGATAGACAAAGAAAAAGTAATGATTGTCAAATCAGAAGAAAAGAAAGATGATTTCTTAGTGGAGTAACATGTTTGCCATGATAGTATTGAGAGGATCATGCCAAGGGGGGAGTGGAACACTTCTCAGTTCTCCAGGAAGGAAATAACACAGATCAGCAGGTGAATTTGTTTAAAGACATTGCTGTAGTATAGATGAATGAAGAGGATGCTGGGCTAAGAGCAATAAAGGTTTAGCCTGGAATTCCCCAAGTAACTATGACCACGTGAAAAATCATTTGAGTATTTATGTCACACTTCAAGTCTTTTCAGATGTCTTTGACATCTATCATGTAATCTGTCCTCACGACACCTCTGTGAGGCATAGGGGAAGACATTATCACCATCTCTGTTATAGATGAGGAAAATGAAATGCGGCTTAAGAGACATGTGCAAGTATATACAACTCATAAATGCTAGAACGAGGGCTAAAATACTGTTGGCCTGAGTCCTGGTCCAGTGCCTTTTCCACCAAGCCCACTCCTACCTAGGGTTCTTAATGGTGATTTCTGAGCTACTGCAAAAATCTAAAGTAACTCCCACGTCACCCAGGAAACATACGAATATCATGGAGATGGCAGAGTCTAGTGGCTAAGCACATAGACTCTAGCCCCCCACTTCCAGGCTGTGTGTGTGATCTTTTTTTTTTTTTTTTAAAGATTTTATTTATTTATTTGACAGAGACACAGTGAGAGAGGAACACAAGCAGGGGGAGTGGAGGAGGGAGAGGCAGGCTTCCCGCCGAGCGGGGAGCCCAATGTGGGGCTCAATCCTAGAACGCTGGGATCATGACCTGAGCCGAAGGCAGGCGCTTAACGACTGAGCCACCCAGGCGCCCCATGTGTGTGTGATCTTGAACAAGGTACCTAACCTCTCTGTGCCTCAGTTTCATCATCTGTAAAATGGAGATATTACTAGTACTTGCTATTAGGATTGTTATGATAATGTATATGTACTACATGCATATAATGCATATACTACATATATATTATGTGTATATATGTGCATAATTTACACACATATCTTAAAACAATTTCTGGAACATTATATTTTAACAAATTGATTTAGTATTAGCAGGGGACATATTCTACCATGTTTCTTAAAAATTTCTAGGCATAGAGAGAGAGAGAGTGTGTGTGTGTCTGAGGGAAAGAGGGAAAGGTGAAATAAACACACAGCTCGATAGCTCATACAGGGAATCCCAGCTACATTCCCTAGCTCTCTATGACCTGTGGAAGCACATTTCATTCATATTATTGGTTTTAATTATTACTAGCAGATGGCACAGACTCATTGTACTTTTAGTTCTAGTAGTAATAATAAAATGAAAGACAATGCATGTCACAGCTAGAAATTTCCACATACGATTTCCCAGGCATTCTAGGAAAACAAAATTTTCTTCTTCTCTGTGAGTTACTCAAACAACTGAGGTGCTATCTAAGATGTGCAGAGCAGATACAAACAAAGAAACGTGGGTTTAGGGGATAAGGCTGCTTGGCCATCTCTGACGTCTCAACAAGCGCCACGCAGGCCTGGGCCTCACGGACCTCATTCACTCCAAAGTCTGGGCCCCCAAGGAGGGTCAGGCTGGGTTCCCTGCACTCCAGGCAGCCTCCTCACACAGAATTAGCAGAAAACATACGAAACATGCTAGAAACAAAGTTGCCAAACAAGGTAAAAGGCTCAAAGTTTCAAAGTAAGAAATTCAGGGATTAGTTTAACATCAAAGAATGTTTTCTTTCCTGAAATGGGTCTTTCTTGAAGCAGGTGAAAAAGAAAGCATGGATAGACACCCCAGGACTCGTCGGGGTGCTACCCCTCCTGCTGTTTCATAGCCCAGAGCAGCTTTCTGAAGTCCCAAGCGGTCAGGCTCCGTCACTCAAGTGAAGAGATGGAAAAGAAACATGTGCTGGTATTACATCCCCACCATTTCAATTTTTTAAAAAAATATTTTATTTAAGAGAGAGCAAGCGAGTGAGCGAGCAGGGGTGGTGGTGGGGTGGGGAGTAGAGGAAGAGGGAGAGAATCTCCAGCAGACTCCATGCTGAACGCAGAGCCCAATGCGGGGCTCAATCCCACGACCCTGAGATCATGACCTGAGCTGAAACCAAGAGTCACACGCTTAACCGACTGAGCCACCCAGCTGCCCCATTTGATCCCACCATTTCCAATGGGGTCACCCCCAGCATGAAGAGATCATCCTGGATCCTAGACTTCTATGGGCATCTGTGTGAGGCACTAAAAGGTACCTACGCCTGCAGGCAGGGATTCCAGGGCTTCTAACTAATGGGACATAAGCTGTAGGCCTATCTTGTTAGGTAACCAGCAGCAGGCACTGGAAATAGGAAGCTGACATGTAACTTGATAATCCACCATGGCAAATCAAAACCAGCTGGTAAGACAGTATGGCATAATGGTTAAGTTATGTACTCATTGAGAAACGAATTTCAGTTCAAAACTATGCTTGGTCACTTACCAGCTGAAAGGTAGGTAAAAGCTTTGGATAAGTGACAAACCCTACTAAGCCTCAAGCTTCTTATCTGTAAAACAGGTACATATCATTGAGTGGTTGTGAAGAGTGAATGAAGTTAATATTTGTAAAAGCACTTACTTTTGTGCCTGGCACATAGTAAGCAGCTCCTGGCCTAAGCATCTCTACTCCTAATTTATCTTTTTGACTGATTATCATAACGTTTATATTTGTTTTAAAAAACCAGAAAAACAGATTTATAAGTGCCCTAAATTAAAAATTCTTTATGATAGATTTGGAGATTATCTCTGTCAAGGAGACATAAGAATCACACTACTAATTTCTTTGTATGGGCACATGTATAGTTTTGGTTGGTTGGAAGACTCTATTTGCTTTTCCTTTAACTGAAAGTATTATCACCCTGAAACTTCTCTGCTTTCAAAACCTATCTTGTATAAATGAGCTTATCTCACTAAACAAAGTATTTTCTTTTCTCAATAGTTATCGAAAAGTTTCAACCAGTCCCTCACTGACACTGTGAGCTCCCAACTCCACCCAAACTGTCAAGAGATAAAAGCCTAGCTATGATCACGTGATTCTCCCAATGTGTCCATCAGCTGATACACCGATACACTTGTGGGTGACTTGGTCTCAGATTTTAAAGCAATCCCTTATAACACTTCTTGCAGGGTAATTGATAGATTACTATATCTTTCCATGCAGTCTCCAGATTGATTAAGCTGCAATTATATCAAATGCCTTTATTCTTTGTGGCTTTTTGCTGTTGCTTTAGTAACTGTGTAGTTATAATACATATAAACAGTTTTCATATATTATCTTATTTTATCCTCAGTACAACTTTACATCATATTCCGATTTTACACCTGAGAAAACTGAGGTTCAGTGGTGTGAAGTCATTTGCTCAAAATCACAAAGGTAGTAAGTGACAGGCTCAGGTCTTGGCTCCATCAAACATCAACTCCAAGGACCATGTTCGTAGAAACTGTTCTCTGTTGATCTTGTCCTCCTATTTTTTTCCTAATGCCTTATGAGCATCGCCTTATGAGGCGCATTCTTAAAACCTAATATAGTGGCAGGCCAAGCACATGTGATCATTTTATAAGCATGAGAAAGGATTCCTGAGACACAGCCAGGCCTGAAGTATTAAGACATAATAGGGTAGTGTTTGCAAGGTGAGTACCACACAGCTGTTCCCGGTCCTCGCTGGTTCAGAAAGACTGGCCAGGAGGTTGCACCCTTCCACAGCAAAGACCTTCCTCTTAGATGTGTTCTCGGAGTCCTCAATTCTTTTTTTTTTTTTAATTTTATTATGTTATGTTAATCACCACACATTACATCATTAGTTTTTGATGTAGTGTTCCATGATTCATTGTTTGTGTATAACACCCAGGGCTCCATTCAATATGTGCCCTCTTTAATACCCATCACCAGGCTGAGTCGGCCCTGGACCCATCTAAGGGCCTGCATGTCAATGGATCTAGAATCCATCCATTTGTACAACCCTGTGATCAAGGCCTTCCTCAACTTCCCTTTTTGTAGGAAAATATTTCTATGATTTTATCGGCTGACAAAATTGTTACAAACTATGTTTAAAAGATGAAGTAGCCAGTAGTTATTTTCTTTAAAAGTATGAACTTTGAGCATATTTATTTTTATTCAAGATTTACCAGCTCATAAGTCTTTTATACAAGGATGCAAATTAAATTGCTTAGCAAAAGAGGGGGGAAAAAACCCCCATTGTAGCACTGATGCTACTATGATTCCCTTTCCTTCTAAGTAGGCTCTTCAGTCCTGGCTCTGGGATAGCTTTGCTGCCCGCCCAGCCTCCCTCCTGCAGAGCTCATCCTTTTACCACTGTGCGGGCAGATACGTCTGCCACAGCCCCTGGTCTTCTCATGTCACACACGGCTGCAGACTTACTCATCCCTTACTGATTCAGCTCTGTACCCCGGTCCTTAGTTCAGTGTCAGGTCCAGAACAGGCACTAAATAAATGTGTGAGAAAGGAAAGGAGGGAGGAAGAGAAGACTAGAAAAAGGAAAAGGAGGAAGGCGTCATACAGAAATGTACATTGAGCCTTTAATCGTCAAATGCCATGATGGACATGGCATTATTATTAAATTATACTCTGTATTTTTCACCTTGATAATTTATTCCAAAATAAGAGGCTCTAATAGAGTTTTAAATGTACTGAATTAAACATGTATCATGTTCTAAATAACCGTAAGAAAGCAATTCAACGTCACTTAAGAAATACAATAAGGCCTCTTAATATTTGGATTCACTCTGACCACATTTAACAAATCTAGAGAATCCGAATGGGAGAAGTCCTAGAGCAGCGGGTCCCAAAGTGTGGTCTCTGACTGTCAGCCACAGCACTGCTTGGGAACAGGTTAGAACGCAAATTCACAGGCCCCACCTGAAACCCACGGAACAGAAACTCTGGGGGCAGGGTCCAGTGATTCTGATGCTCACTAAAGCCTGAGTACCCCTGAGTTAGAAATACTGGGTAACGTGTGGGAGCAGAAATGTCGCTATTTAACCAGATTCACCTGGGGCTCCCCAACCCGTAGCCAAATCCTAGAGGATGAGGTCTTAGTCCCACTGAAAAGGGAGGATGCCCCTGGACCAAGCTTATAGAGAAAGCTCTATGAGATGGGCCATGAGCAAAGATGAACCAAGATGAGCGAGAGATAAGAGGCAGGCAAAGGAGACTGCAGTGTTCAACATATGAAGGTACTGGCGAGAGTCTGTCCTGGATCTAAAACCAACAAGTCAGGCAGGGGATGCCAGAGACCCTGGGCAACGAACCACGATCCCTCACAAGCTAACCTGGTATAGTCCCGGGGTGACACGGGGCCCACGTGTCCCCATGGTGGGGGTGGGACTCCCCACTAAAAGTCCTGGAAGCTTCTTCTCCACTTGACCCTGTCAACCTGCTGAACCAGCTGGCTGAGCAAAGCCATAATGCACCAAAACTGAAATATTTCTTCTAAAAAGAAAAACTGGGTGTTGATAAAGAATAAAAAGTGAAGCTATTTGAAGTTCGAGAAGGTCGTTTGCTGGCACTTGAGATGTAAAATTTCCCAGTTCACCACAAGCACAGTCCGATCTACCCAGGTTCTGCCCATTTGTCCTTGGGTTGGACATACTGAATCCCCAGAAGAAAACTACTCCTTTCCGGGAATCTCTGGGCCCATTTCTCTTTCTGTTGCTGGTTCAGTTGAGATCTCCTGTCTGTCCAACCACAGTAAGGTTAGCGTGGCTTTGCTAATAAACTGCTTACAAAGTTTCGTTATCCAAGAAAGATAAAACTCCAAGTGTGACCTGAGCACACTCTATGATATCTACCAAAGCTGCAGAGAGTCAGGGTTATACAGACTTACCCCCCAAATCGAAGGATTCTGTCCTATCATTAACAGCATGAGAAACATGTACACAAACACTGGAATTCTCATAAATACATACTCTGTGGCTCCCATTTCAAAGATGAGTGAAGGTGGAAGAAAAACTTTACTGATATTTTTAAATGTGATTAAGACTCTAAACATTCTTTTTAATCGTGAAAAGAAAAAAATACTTGCAAAGAGTTATCTATCAAAAGAGGATACCCTGGTTTTATGCCTATGTTCTGAAAAGGCATCCATTCTTTTCAAAGCCAAGGACCCCAGAACTTTGGCTCCTAAAGCCATTGAACCTGCAACCTGAAAATATGGAGACAGTCACTGTTTTGTGCCTACATGTGGACTGTTAAAGCACACCCATTAGATTTCAAAGAAATTACTATCTCGTTGCCTTTAAGAATAAAGGTAAAGAATTTAAAATGGGAAAATAATTATGACAGGGCAAGGATCTGGTGGAGTGGTTATTGATGGCAAGGGGATCAGAGCCCTTTGATCAAAAACTTAGGTTGAAGGGTATCTTAACTTTTTATTGAAATAAAATTTACATACTATAAAATTCCCCCCTTTTAAAGTGTACAATTTAGTGGGCTTTCATATATTTACTAAGATATGTAACCATCACCACCATTTAAGTGTACAACTTTTTCTTTACTCCCGAAGAAATTCCATACCCACTGGTAGTCACTCCCCATTCACCCTCCCCAGCCCTCGGCAACCATTAACCTAACTTATACCTTCATATAAATGGAATAATACAGAATGTGACCTTTTGTGTCTCGCTTCTTTCAAATAGTAATGTTTTAAAGTTCAGATAGCGTGTATCAATGTCATTCTTTTTTATTGATGAATAATATTCCACTGTGTGCATATACCATATTATATTTAATTCATTCAACTGTTGATGGACATTTGTATTGTTTCTACTTCGGGCTATTATAAAAAATGCTGCTATGAATATTTGTGTACAAGCTTTTGTGTGTACATATGGTTTCAATTCTCTTGGAATTGGATTGAATTCTCTCAGAATTGGCATATGCTTAGCAGTAGAATTGCAGGGTCAATATGGTAATTCTATGTTTCACTTTTTGAGGAACTGCCAGACCGTTTTCCAAAGTGGCTTCACTAAAGTTATAATCACTCGCAGTGTACAAGGGTTCCAATTTCTCCACATCCTTGTCTACCTTTATTATTATTAGTCTTTTTATTATAGCCATCCTAGTGAGTGTGAAGTGGTGTTTTGATGTGATTTCAATTTGCATTTTCCTGAGGGCTAATGACGTTGAGCATCTTTTCATGTGCTTATTTGCATTTGCATATTTTCTTTGGAGAAATGCCTATTCAAGTTCTTTGTTCATTTTTTTTAAAAGATTTATTTATTTATTTGAGAGAGAGAGTGCATGCATGGGGGGGGGGAGAGGGGGAGAGAATCCCCAGGAGACTCCCTGCTTAGTGAGGAGCCCAACACAGGGCCTCAATCCCACAACCCTGAGATCATGACCTGAGCCAAAATCAAGAGTCAGATGCTCAACTGGCTGAGCCACCCAGGTACCCTATTTGCCCATTTATTTGTCTTTTTGTTGGGTTGTCTTTTTGTAGTTGAGTTACAAGAGATTGTTTATTCTGGATACTAGACTCATCAGATATATGATTTGCAAATATTTTCTCCCATTCTGTGGGCTGTCTTTTCACTTTCTTAATGATGTCTTTTAAAGTACAAAAGTTTTCAATTTCAAGAAAGTCTAATTTATTTATTTTTTTTCATTAGCTGCTTGTACTTTTGGAGTCCTATCTAAGAAATCATTGCCCAATCCAAGGTCATGAAGATTTATACCTCTCTTCTCCTAAGAGTTCTATAGTTTTAGCTTTTACATTTAGATTTTTGGTCTGAGTTAATTTTTTAGATGGTATGAAGTAGGGGTCCAACTTCATTTTTTCTGCATGTGGATATCCAGTTGCCCATGCTTAATTTTTCTTAATATTCTGTAGCAAGATTGAGCAGGAGGACAGGGAAAGGTTTTGTCATGAATATCCATACTGATACCCACTGGCCCCAAGCAGTAGCCAAATCTGACTGTAGAAGGATGGATTCAAGAGAGGGACTAAAAGCTTCCAATGGTTCATGAAAGCTCTCAGAGCACTTGAACCTTCTTCCATCACTGCTATGAGCATCACCAAATTCTTCCTGAATCAGTTAGATACAATACAACTCATATTCTCTCTGATGTTCTGATTTCAAACCGCCGTGAATCGTATATAACAAACTTGATGTTCCTGCCTTTCATATTCAGGATTATTGGGAAAAATTGCATAAATAGTGCTGTACTATCTCTATTGGACTCATAAAGGAACCCAACAATATCAGAGAACTGGCTTCAGATAGCTAAGTGAGATGGCTATCATGAGAATTTCACAAATACCATCAGCTAATTCTTAAAGATCTGTTTATATCAGAGTGCATGACTCATTTTATAATTCATCATTAATATTGGGAAGTAAAGCTGCAAGACAGAGCATGACAGTAGTAGGATTTTTTTTTCTAATGTCACAATGCAAACGTTGTATGAAGACACAGAAAAGCCAGAGTAAAAGTACACTTCAGGCACCTAAGAAACTCTACAAAGTTACAAATTGTGAATCACAAAAGGCTCTCAATTGTAATCTTGGAATAGCAGTCTCAGAGTGTTCAGTGACTGGAAATCATAATGCTAGATGATATATCGATTAGAGCCAGTGGCAGGAGAGGAATGACAGTGGATAAGGTGGCAGTCAGAGCTTAGGTCAAAAGCCAGTATGTGGCCTCAAAAGCCTGGAAACCAAAAAGGGTCACGGCAATAATGAGAAGTCTGGAGCGAGGATGAGACTTGGAACTCATGCAGATCAAATCAGAAACAGATAACCTCAGAGACAAGGAGTTATTTAGCCAGATGCCAAAATAGGTCAAGGCTAAGGAATAAAAGAATGTCTTCACTGGACCCACACTCAGTCCTGCTGGGTTTTATTCCTGCTTATTTGCATGTGAGTATTTCATCCCATGATACATTAATGGTGCTGCCAAAGAATTTTTCTAGTGTTGCCTCTAAAATTCCTTGAGGTTTCTCAAAGAAGATTTCCTAAGACAGCAAGAATGGTAATGGTTCCATTTTCTTCCTTGTCCAAACATCTTATGTGGGTATGTACAGTGTCTTTGACAACTGGCAAAGGAACTACTTCAGCCAACATCATTATCAGCAACCACAAACAATTTTCAAAGCATGGCACTATTCCACATCCTAACATTACAGGCAGAAAAAGGAGTCAAACATATACATCAAAAGGCAAATAGGAATGAAAGGTAGACAATAATAAAGAGTCAAACATGAGTGATTTATACAGTAAGTGGGACAGGGGAGTATAATGGGCAGATTACTATGTGTTTCAATAAATAAAGGAAGTTTCACTGAGACTGAAGGTCTGATGTGAGTCTTGAAAGATAGGCAGGACTTGGGTCAAATAGAAAAGAATGAGGAGGGTGACCTAGAGAGGTGGTCCCATGCAAAGACCTGGAGACGGAATTCACATTTTATACCTGAGAGACTAGGTTTTCAGAATAGAAGTTTTAAGTTGAAGAGCAATGGAAGATTAATTTTAGAGAGGTACATTGAGACCAGACTCTTAGAGGGCTTAAAATCTTGGGCTAGGGGCACCTGGGTGGCTCAGTCGTTAAGCGTCTGCCTTCGGCTCAGGTCATGATCCCAGGGTCCTGGGATCGAGCCCCGCATCGGGCTCCCTGCTCTGCGGGAAGCCTGCTTCTCCCTCTCCCACTCCCCCTGCTTGTGTTCCCTCTCTCGCTGTCTCTCTCATAAATAAATAAAATCTTAAAAAAAAAAAATCTTGGGCTAAAGAACTTGAACTTCAAGCTGTAGATAATGAGAAATTACTGAAAGTTACTGAGTAAGAAACAGCTGCAGAGAAACATTACTATAGCAACCATGTGAAGAACGGTGTCTAGATCTCTCTCCTTGACAAGTGAGTGACCAGAGACTATGTGTGGAACCTGAGAAGCTGGGCATAAAGGAACTGAAAAAGGATCTACAAGCAAAGGGTGGGTGGGTGGGTTCAGTAACCAGAGAATCCAAGCAAGCGTTAATTCATAGGAGGCAGCCAGAGACATGGTTATTGGACTTGTGATCGATAGTCTAACAAATGTGGGGACATGGTCTAAGGCGGTTATGGCCCTGGGAACAGAAAGGACATGCTGTAGTTTGGTGACTCTGGAAAAGAATGAAGGGGGTAGGCCTTAGCAGTTTATGGAGGGTGAAGGAAAAGGAATCAGTTGGTGATTCTTTCAAGGCCTCATGCCTTATGAGAGGAAAAGTGAGTGGTGTGACTTTAAGACACAGGGGAATCCAGAGAAAGATAGGCTTTGGGGTTAAAAAAGAGTACTTAAGTGGATGAGTTTGTGGTTCCAATTGAATGAGATATACGACCAAAGCTCAGAAAAGAAGACAAAACAGGAAATATGGCCATGGGAGCCACCCAATGAGAGCCATATGAGAAAATGCTGCATCCACAGAAAGAATATAGGGAGCCAAGGGCACAGAAGCTCATGTAATATGAAAGAGGTTTAAAAAAATGATAAAGGCGAAGCGTGGATCACTACATCAAAAACTAACGATGTATTGTATTGTAACTAACATAACATAATAAAATTTAAAAAATGATAAAGGTTAATTTGTTTTCCAAACACCGTACTGTAGTGCATTTAGGTGTCAAGGTGTGACATCTCAAGGACTGATACCTAGGGTTGGGAAGGGGACACCACATAGAGGAAAGGTGACAAGGGGCACCACCCAGAAGTGACCCTGGCATTGCAGCTCCTCACTGCACTCCGTTTATCACCCGGGTTCCAAGTGGGTGTTTTCCTCAAAGGACTGGGAAGCAACTTGATGGCTGACCTTTTCTGATTACTTCAAAAAAGATGAGTTTCCATTTTCTACGTTCACATTTTAAAAATCATTTGAGGAGGTATTTATTTCGTTTCCATGATATTTACTTCTTCCTGTGCAGAGATATTAGTTTGGCAGCTGAAGTATTTTTCCTGAACAGAAGCAAATGTCAAGTCTGGCTCAGTCAACAGGCACAGCCAAAGGGTTTGCCTTGAATTTCATAACACGAGTAAATCTTGCAAACTTCCAGGATGAGAGGAAAGTCAAAATAGTCATGGTTACAGCTGAGCTTGGCTTTATCCGCGGAGGCTCGTTACAAAGGAAGTTGAAAGTTCAGAATTATAAGGACAGAAGGCACAGAAGTGTGTTTTCTCCAATATTACATAAAAAGACAATAATATACAAATTTTATAGAAGTGGCCTTTTATTGACTTAATATTCATGAGCAGCCCTCTCTAGAAGTTGTGATAGCAAGCTATAAAATTTTACCATTCTTTAAGTCACTTAGTACCAAAGTATAAGCACACACCCTTGCCAACTGGCTATATTCATTTTTCTGAAGTGGAATAAAAAAAGAATATAGTTTTATGAAAATCCTGCTGCTACTGTGAAACAGAAAATATCCTATAATTGCTTACTCAAGTTTCTTGAGAACATAGAACGAAGACTGTCAGATAGCAGGCAGCTTCTCAAGAAATGTTTGAGGACTGGATAAACAAGTAGCATATGAGGTAAGTAAAGTACTTCTCCGTCTCTTGTGGCAAAATTGTAATTGGGTCTGTTAATCCAATTTATTAAAGTTTTTCGTGGATCAGAATGTATTCTCTATTTATAGATTCTTTTTTTTTCTATTTATAGATTCTGATGTGCATTTTACCATTATCCTTTGATACACACACACATTATAAGCTGCTGTTCTAGATTTCATTTTCTGTGGAAAGTGGGATTAGGTGCTATTAAAGATTGTCCATTTGCTCAAGAACATAGCCCACATTATTCTCAAGAAAATACTAGACATTTGTTACATGGAAAACCTTCAAAATTAATTCAAACCAGAGATCTAAACATAATATATAAGAACATTTGACAAAACTTGAAGAATAAGTAAAAAGAAGGTTACTTCACCAAAGGCTAATGAGGTTATTACTGTTCTATTAAGCAAGTGGAAATGATTTTAAAATGTGAAAAGTCCTCTAAAATTGCCTGGCTAGATTTTCTCAAACACCTACCACCATCCTGAATAATATATGTTTTTCTAGTGCCTTCATGGAGCTGGTTTAATTTCTATTCTTGACAGAGTGATCTATTTCACCACAGCAGTTTGGGATGGTGCCTGGTGGATTCAGAAGTAATACTCATCCTCTCTTGCAGCCAACAATAAAGAGAAAGTTGAGAGAAAGAAGAGGTCATCACTTTCTACCAATATCTCCCAAAGGTGGAAGGCATCCCTATGTTCCTCCTTCAAGGAAGTAGCGGCCAAATCCCTCACAGCTTCCAAATATTTTAAATTTTTTATTTGCTTCCAAATATTTTAAAAACTCCACCAAGAGTTTAATATACTATGACATGGAGGAAATATAATTGTGAGACTTCAATAAAATCAGAAGGCACTAAACATTCCTGTATGTTATTGGGTTTAACAGTTTTGAGTTAAGGGCCACAAAATACCATTATTTGCTCATTGATGTCTATTCATCATTGAGAATCTTTGCTTCCCTCCTAGCTCCACAACCCTTATGCTTACTCAGCACATCTCCCTAAAGACTGACAATCTCCTGGTGATATTTGTACTTATGTTTCCTTCATAAAGCAACAAAAATACTCAAAATATAATCCCTCTCTCAAACTTCTCCATTACAACCCCAAATTTCACTTTCCAGCTTGAGATTTTTTTCTATTCTGTGATCTTTTAATTTATTCTTTTTATCCTATTATTTCATTCTCTACTTCTATCATCTTTAATTCACTTAATTTATTATAATAGCCTAAGAAAGCAAAGCATTTTGGGTGCTGTCATAAGAATTTGCCTGGTTAAAAAAAATGAGTCAAACTTATTTTCTCATTTTATTTGTAATTTTCTAGAAGCTCTTTTTCCTGAATGCCATAACATCTCCCTTATTTCTCTACATTGCCATTTGCTTTACTGATCAAGTAAACATACAAGATAATATACAAACCAGAATCAAGTGACACAATATTTGTGCTTTTAGCCAAGTTGGAGTAATAGAAACCAGATTTACTCTCCACCTTAAACAACCAAAAAAAGGGGAGGGGAGCAGTTTGAATGAAACAAGAGTTTGTAAGCTACTAGAGGTCAGGCAAAAAAGAACTGTGTTGTACAAGAGAGGGGAACCAAAAGATGAGTCCAGTAAGTGCCCCAGCTTACTGCATTGAGAGAATTCTCAGGCCATGTTGCAGGGAAGAAATCCAAGTGAAATCTAGCAGACTCCCTAAGTTGAGGAGACAGAGCAGAGAGTCTCGGGAGACCAAAGCAGCTAGAATTGACAGGACAAAATAATAGAAAGTAAAACTGAACAAAGAGAAAAATCCAAAGATCTTCTAAGGGTTGCCCTTGAGGATTCAGCTTAGTACTGAACCAGTGCAAGTATGTGAGGAAACTATCTGAGGCCAAGGAAAGAACTACCTGAAAAAATTAAAGGTAACAGTTCTGGGCACTTGCACAGGAACAGGATTAGTGCCTGTTGCCTCCTACTAGGCTAGAAAACCTCAAGATTTATGGGTCATTGTGTAGAATGCACATAAGGGTCTTGCCTCAATAGCAGGAATTAGTTAACCCTAGACTGAGCACTAATCCAGTCCCAACTAACAAATTTTAAAAGAAAGACTTGAAAGGATCAAACCATTTCCAAGTGAATTAACTGTATCTCAGAACCAAATCTCAAGAAGATTGACAGAAATTCAAATACATCCAATATCTAACAAACTAATATTCACAATGTCTGACATCAACCAAAAATTAGCAGACCTGGAAAGAAGCAGGGGGAAAAAAATGACTATAATGAAAAGATATAAGTCAATCAACTGAAACTGACCCAGAACTAATACAGATGATGGACTAGCAAGCAAAGCTATCAAAACAGTTATTAAAACTGTATTTCAAGTGTTCAAAAATTAAGTAGAAACATGTAAGATTTTTTTAAAAGACCCAAATTGAACTTCTAGAGATGAAAATTACAACATAAGAAATTAAAAATTCTCTGAGTAGGCTTTATGGAATACAAGAAATTGCAAAACAAAAGGCTAGTGAACACACACTCACACACACACAACAATGGAAACTATCCAAAATAAAACACAGATAGAAAAGAAAAATAAGTATGGAGGAAGTTAACTGTGGGAAAATTTCAAGTTACCTAATATACATGTGATTTGAGTTCCCAGAGGAGAAGGAACAGAAAAAAAATATTTGAATATCTGACCATTATTTAATGGTCAGGTTTTTCAAAATTTGTTGAAAACTGTAAACCCAATGATCCAAAGAATCTCAGTGAACCCAAGCATATGAAACATGGAGAAAACTATATGAAGGTACATCATAATCAAATTACTCAAAATTAGTGAAAAAGAGAACATTGCTAAAGCAGCCAGAAAGAAAAAAAACTGCTATATACAGAAGAATAAAAATAGAGGTGACAGCAAATTTCTGGTCAAAAACAATGCAAGACAGAAGACAATGAAACACCATTTCTGAAGTACTGAAAGAAAATCAACCTAGACTTCTATACTCAGTGAAAATATATTTCAACAACAAAAATATTATTTCAAAACAAAAATATGGGGCACCTGGGTGGCTCAGTTGGTTAAGCGACTGCCTTCGGCTCAGGTCATGATCCTGGAGTCCCTGGATCGAGTCCCGCATTGGGCTCCCTGCTCGGCAGGGAGTCTGCTTCGTCCTCTGACCCTATCCCCTCTCATGTGTTCTCTCTCTCTCTCAAATAAATAAATAAAATCTTTAAAAAAAAAAAAAAAGCTAAAAAAAATGCCTAACAGAAGAACTTCACTACAAGAAATGTTAAAGAATATCCACCAGGCAGAAGTAAAACTACGCAAGATGGAAATATGGATCTACACAAAGGAATGAGAAACATCAGGAAAAGTATTTACTACATGGGTAAATATGTAAG
>NC_138380.1:61933309-61970273 GCF_054177405.1 Leptonychotes weddellii
TATCCCAATTAAAAGGCAGAGATTTTTAGAATAGATGAAAACACCCAATTATATGTTGCCTACAAGAAATGTACTTTAAATATAAAGAAATAAATAAAAGTTAAAGTTAAAAAGTTAAAGGGTGAAAAAAAGTTGAAGGGTGCAAAAAGATACACCATGCTAATGCTAGTCAAAAGAAAGTTAAAGTGGCTATATTAATGTCACACAAATGAAATTTCAGAGCAAAAATATATTACCCGGGACAAAGAAGTTCATTTCTTAATGATGAAGAGATTAATTTATCAAGAGAGACATAAGAATCCTAAACATTTATGCACCTAATACAAAATTTAAAAATACATGAAGCAAAAACTGACAGAATTGCAAGAAATAGAAAAGTCCAAAACTGTAGTTGGAAATTTCACCCCTCTAGCAATAATCGATAGAGCCAACAAACAGAACATTAGCAAAAGATATGTAAGACTGGAACAACATAATCAACCAACTTGACTGACATTCATAGAACATTTACCCAATAACAACACAACACACACCTTTTTCAAGGGCACATAGGACATTTACTAAGACAGATCATACTATAAACATAAAGTAAGTCTGAACAAATTAAAAGGACACCAATAATACAAAATATGTTCCCAGGGCACCTGGATGGCTCAGTAGGTCAAGCGGCCGGCTCTTGATTTTGGCTGAGGTCATGATCTCTGGGTCGTAAGATTGAGCCCCATGTCAGGCTCCATGCTCAGCGCAGAGTCTGCTTCTCTCCTTCTCCCTCTCTCTCTGCCCTTCTCCCCACTCCTCTCTCAAATAAGTAAATAAATAACTCTTTAAAAAAATACGTTCTCTAACCATGGTAGAATTGGATTAATCAGTAACAGAAAGATCTCTAGAAAATCCCCAAATATGTGGAAACTAAATAACACACTTCCAAATAACTCACCAGTTGAAGACAAAATAAAAAGGGAAACTGGAAAGTATTTTGAACTAAATGAAAATAACAAAAATAGATCAAAATTTGCAAGATGCCACTGAGTAGTACTTATGGGTAATTCTATAGCACTACCCAACTATATTAGAAATGAAGAAAGATGTCAAGTCAATGACCTCTGCTTCCACTTTAAGAAACTAAAGAAGGAAAATCATATTAAACTCAAAGTAAGCAGAAGAAATAATATCAGAGTAGAAATCAGTGAAATAGAAAATAGAAAAATGGAGAAAATCAATGAAACCAAATGCTGGTCCTTTAAGAAGATCAATAAAATTGATAAACCTCTAGCCATACCAGAAGAAAAAGACAGAAGCCAAAATTTACCAATATCAAGAATGAGAAAGGTGACTACATCTATAGATTCTGCAGATATTTAAAAGATAATAAAGGAATGCATACACAGTTTTAGGCCAATAAATTTGTCAATGGAGATAAAATGGACATATTACTTCAAAGACACAAACTGCCAAAGCTCACTCAGAAAAATACAGATCACCTCAATAGCTCCATTACTATTAAAGTTATTGAATTTGTATTTTCAAATATTCCCCCACAATAAAATCCCAAACTCAAATGGTTTCATAAGTGATTGTATTCTACCACCTCTTTTAAGGAATACCTGAATATTGAAATTATGTCACCAAAAGCATGACCCATAAAAGAACAAATTTGTAAACTGAAATTTGTCAAAATGAAACAGGTTTGTTTTCTTAAAGATGCAGTTAAAAGAATGAAAAAGACAAGTCACAAATGGGGAGAAAATATTTACCAACTATATATCGGATAAAGGATTGTATCCCAAATATGTAGAGGAGTGATGTATTTTATGTTGGTTAACTGAATATAAATAAAGAAAAAATAAATCTAAAAAATATGTAAAGAACTCCCAAAACTCCATAAGGAGAAAACAAACAACCCAATTCATAAACAATAAGGGCAAAAGATTTAAGCAGACATTTCATCAGAGAAGATATTTAAGTGGCATATAAGCACATAAAGAGATATGCAACACCATTATGTCACTAGGGAAATGCAAATTAAAACCACAATGAGATACCACTATACTCCTTTAATAGTGGTTAAAAAAATAGTAATTAAAAAAAATCCAAATCAAATGTCATCAAGAATGGGGAGGGACTGAGGATCTCATGCACTGCTGGTGAGAATGTATAATGCTAAAACCACTCTGAAAATACCTTGACCATCTCTTAAGTGCACATCCACTATACAATTAGCCATTCAATTTGGCAATATTTACCCAAAGGAAATGAAAGTATATGTCTATAATATGATTTTTACATGAATGTTCATCAGTTTTATTTGTAATGGGCAGAAAACCTGGAAACCCAAATATACATCAAAAAGTGACTGGATGAACAAATTGGCATGTCCATCTGATAAACTACTCAGCAGTAACAAGGAATGAACTACTCATACACACCTCACATGAACGAATCTCAAAAGTTATTCTGGTGAAAGAAGTCAGTCAGAAGAGTACCCACCACATGGTTTCATTTATTCTATATTCCAGGAAATGTAAATGAATGTATAGTGACAGAAACCAGATCAGCTGTTCTGGGGGATGGGGAGAAGCAGTGTGAGGATCACAAAGGGGTGTGAGGAAACTTATGGGGATGATGAATATGTTTATTATCTTGGTCATGATGATGGTTTCATAAATTTGTACACATGTTAAAACATCAATTTGAATACTTTAAATGTGTGCAGTTTTTTGTCAATTATACTTCAATAAAGCTGTTTTATAAAATGTCAATTAGGGGCGCCTGGGTGGCTCAGTCGTTAAGCGTCTGCCTTCGGCTCAGGTCATGATCCCAGGGTCCTGGGATCGAGTCCCACATCGGGCTTCCCGCTCTGCGGGAAGCCTGCTTCTCCCTCTCCCACTCCCCCTGCTTGTGTTCCTGCTCTTGCTATGTCTCTCTCTGTTAAATAAATAAAAAATCTTTAAAAAATAAAAATAAAAAATGTCAATTATATTTCAATTAAAAAAAAATCAGGTGACAGAGCAAGCTATGGGCTATGATCAACCCCATGCCAAGAATCAGGAAGAGGACATACAATTATCTCTAGAAAAGTCGTGTTGTCTGAGGTATAGTTCATCAAACTGTGTATGAGGGGAAGACGGCCCTGCATGTAAGGACTATCAGAAAAGGGAAATTTTCATTAATCAGTATTTAAAACTGTCACCTGGCTAAAATAATCTCCTCTCTCAAATATTCTCTGCATGCTCCTTACAAGCTCTCTACAATCAACCACTCTGTGAACAGAAAATCTCATCCACCTCTCATCTTCCTCTGACTCACTGGGCCTGCTCCAAAGTAAAATGGGGCAGGCAAGGTGGGAGCCACAGATATGCCCTCTCCCCAGAATAAGTCACAAGTTTTAATCTGCATAGTCAACTGAATTTTAGCTTGGAAAACACATCTAAATGGGAAAATTCCCAACTGTTCTACATCAGCAAGTGTAATTTAGCAAGGCCACAATCTGTCTAAAAATCTGTTAAGTGCTTAGGCTAGAGTCTCTGCCAGTTCCATCCTCCATTTTTTTTTTAAACACAATGAAATATTGTAGGACTACACTCTGAAATTCCCCTGAATTGTAACATACTATATGTTCATGTTTCTCTGCATGATTTAAGCCATATTTCTTGGTTGTTCAAATACTAAAATTTGAAATATGACATACAATGAACTACAAAACTAAATAGCCAAGAATTTAGTGATGTTGGAAGAGTGTTCTTAGTTACCTGAAGCATTAGAGTATTTCCTTCGTTTAGCAGTGTTGTGAGTCTGCTGAGAACTCTTGCATACACAAAGGGCCAAGGGCAGATGACATTTAACCTAACACCCAGACCGCCCTCCAGCCTCTGTGTCCACCTACAGTAGGCACTGACATTGATAGAAATCTGCAGGTACGTGCCCAGGAATCTCAGGAATTCAAAATAAATGATAACTAAATAAACAAATAAATTCCCACTTTGAGATGTATTGGCTTATATTTAGGAAGAAAAAAATAATCATTTTGTAAAATACTGTAATAAAATATGCTATTAACATACGGAGGTACCCGGTGGCATACTGGCAAGTCTCTTAACGGGTGTGAAGGCAAGGGAGCAAGCCCCTGGTTTGTCGCATTTGCCAGTTTTTATGGTGTAAATACTTCCACCACAGCTGATTTCAAGCGGATTTCACTAAATGCAAAGTTGGGAAGAGATGCATACAGACCGGCTCTCCTGAGCTTGAGCACGAGCTGATACAAACACCCCACTGCAAAGATCTCATGCACTGCTACAGCTAACTACAATCCTACAAAAGAAATAAACTCTAGTTTCTAGGACAGTCTTGTGTGTTTTATTCTTTGCGGACGAATTTTCCATTCTGAAGCAATCTTTTAACCTGTGATGGTACATTTCCATCAGGAAAAAAAAAAGATCTTTACAATGTTGGAGACCTCATCCATCATGGAAATATTTGAGATTTCTTAATACTGAGAAATGCAACAAATTTGCTTTTTCTTTAAACAGGAATCTTTACATGTTCAAACTTAGTTCAAATCAAATGCTTATTGCTGAGTCCCCAAAAAAGTGAAAAGGAAAGGAAACAAACAAGACAGGACATTTTAATACCAATTTTAGAAAAAAATTAACCTAAGGCAACTTCTTAGTAGAGGTGAAGGATGATTAGGATCTAGTCAAGCGTACCTCCCACCACAGAATGAGAGTTCCCCACCTTGAAGCAGAGGTGTGGGTGTATGTTTGTATTTTGGTTTTAGGGGAGTGTCGTTTTGCAATAATAGGAATTTAGAAGGAGAAATCAAAAGCCACTTTTTGTGGTGCTTTCCACAAAGAGAGACTTTCTTCAAGGCTTCCCTTTATAAGGAAAACTAACAGAAGGAAATAAACTTATCAAACTGGAAGTTCAACGAAAGGGGGGAAAGAGTGAGCAAGAACAGCTCCAGCATTTCAACACAAGTGTAGCAAAGAAATAAAAGGAGTAACAAAAGAGCAGACATATACCCAAGTTCTGAGTCTGACTGCAGCTGGAGCACTGAGGGGTCTGTGTCCCACTGCAGGGTCCTAATCGTGCAGCACAAAGGAAAAAGAACACAGAGAATTAACAAAAGGAGAGGAAACCAAACCAAACCAAACCATGTCATTCATCAAGGCAATAGCATATACAATACATACACAGAACATCTCCCCACTTACCCCCTCCTCCATCCCCAGGTGCAAGGAAGACCCCGTGAATATCAAGTGACAAAAGGAAGCGAGGAATCTTCCTTCGCTTTGAATATCTGTTTCATACTGGAAGCTACAGTTGTTTTCATGGAAGGAAGCCTAGAACTAAATACTCCAACTCTACACACCTCTTTGCCCCCCCTTTTTTGTTTTGTTTTGTTCTATTTTCTACTCAAGCCTGATTGATTTGAGTATGTAAACTGGTTCATGTTTCTCTGAAAATCCAGAGCCCATCCACCCCAGAGCACCAAACATCTCTCATGGGGTGAAGAGAATCAAAGGCAAGGCTGCAAATGGGTGAGAGCAAGAGCATCTGGGGGGGGAGGTGGGGCCAGGTGGAGCCTGCCTTCAGGGTCTGCTAAACTTCTGGCTTCCACAAGTCAGTTACTGCAAGAACAATGCCTGGATTTCGAGGCTCATGGGTATTTTGTTTTTTATTTATATATTACACTGAGATGATCACCGATAATATCATTTGTCTGAGACACCACGGATATCTTACATCTTTTAAATATTTCACAAGAGACAGCACAAAGTATCAACAGTTACCAAGGCATTCAGTTTTCCATGTTATTTCTCCTTCAAAATAAAAGGGGATAAAGAAGCTCTTCTATAAACAGAGTGCATACAAGAACCTTTCTTAAGCCCCATCCCATTTGCTTCAACTAAGTGTGGCCCACAGGCCAGGATCACCAGCATCTCTTGGAGCTTGTTGGGATTGTAGGCTGCAGTCTCATCCCCAGACTCACTAACTCCACACGACGGTTTACTAAGGTCCCAGGCCATGTGCAGGCACCTCCAAGTTTGAGAAGGCCTCCTCAGTTTCCTTGTCTGTATAGACTTACTGTATCGACATTTCTCTGAGTCAAACCCTACCCGTGTGATCCTATATAGCTCCTCTTCCAAAGGTAGCAGAATGCAGTCATGGCTACCCTTACCACTCTGGCTGGGCTCTTGCCCTCTTATGAACGTCCCGAAACATGACAACTAAAGTCCAATGAGAACACTAATCTGCCACTGTTCCTTAGACCAGTGCTTCTCAAATTTCAGTGCACATACACATACTTGGAAATACCGTTGAAATGCAGATTCTGGTTTAGTAGGTCTGTGACATTTCTCACAGGCTCCTGGGGATATAGATGTTGCCAGCCTGCAGACCGCACTTTGAGGAGCAACGTCTTGACTTAGATCAGTGGTTTTCAAACTCTGACAAGGATCAGAATGATGTGGAGGGCTTACTAAAATACAGAATGCTGATCTCTAACCCCAGAAATTCTGATTCAGTAGGTCAAGGGTGGGGCCTGAGAATTTGTACTCTGACACTGACAAGTTTCCAGGTAAGGCTTCTAGCTGACCCTGGAGCCACGTCTACAGAATGACTGGGCCAGACTAGTGCTTTCATTAGTCAGCAGGCAGACAGCATCACTGATCCTCAAATATGTCAGCCTCTAAACCTGTGATTAACTCGAGCCTGGCTTAAGGCCCAGGATCCTTTCAGACCAGTTACATCAGAAGGTGCAGAGTGAGACCCAAGCATCTGTATTTCGGAAAATTCTCCAGGTGATTCTAACGTGCAGCCAAGGGTGAGAACCCCTGCTCCGGACTCTTCCTCTGCTCAAGGAAAGCAGGCCTTCCAGGTTCTGGATGCTGATTCCTTCACCTTGTTGGTGAATGTAATGGTTGTAAATGGTGGAAGTAACAGAATCCATTACAGTGATTCATAGCCGCTGTTCACGTGTCTCTGGGGATCAAACCTTTTATCTTTAAGGGCATCTCTTTGGCTATAGACAGAACAGCAGCCTCTGGCTCTGGCTGGCTGTGAGAAGCATTCCCCTGTAAGGGTTGGGATCAGCTACTTTGCCCTCAATTTGCCTGGAGGTTTCTGACGGGATGACCTTTTTTGACCTTTTCCACTTCTCCCAGGCAGGTGAAGAATGCAGCAGCTCCCAGGTGGTCTGGCTTTGTCCTGTTACTTATCGGACAGCTCATCTGAACTCACTGTATCCTTAAGAAGTAAAAATGATGATTCCATCAGAATCACTCACTTAAGGAGTCGACAGTTCAGCAGTCTGGAGTTGGCATGTACTTGGGCAGAACAACAAAGGTGGTCTCTGTAACTAACCCACTGCAGTCCTGCCCCCACCCAGTCACACACATATTATTCAGTAAAAGAAATCATAGTCATCGTCAATAATGAGCAGTGAGGCAAGGAGTCAAGCCAAGGATGCAATCAAATGTGCTAGTTTTATTTTCTTCTCATTTTTTTCATTGTTATCTGTGGGGTGGTCAGGTTTGCACAGAATGCACTTTTTCTTTGAAAAAGAACTTAAAGCCAATACTTTAAATGGGCAAAAGTTGTTTTTCTCTCCAAGGGTCGCCTAGAAATGTGTATTAAATGTTTGCTGAATTCCTTCTGTGCAAGCTTGCAGAGACACTTCTCCGTAGGGGGCAGGACCTTGGAGAGGGGCCACACCTGTTCCTGGAGGTGAGAGAGGTGCGTTTGGGGTGTGGCTCCACTGTGTGTCCTGAGGAAGGTCTCTGACCTCCGCAAAGTGAAGATGCCGGCCTAGAGACCCTTTAAAGCTTTTTTTCTGCCTGATATTTGAAAACATCAGATGATGATTAAACTGCCTTTCAGTTCTCTTTTCTCCAACTGGTATACTTTTCTAACCGATCGATATGCACCTTACTTTCTGACCATCTTAATATCAAGCTAGTGTATCAATGAAAATAAAATGACGGTTTCCCCTACAGCTTCCTGGGCAGTTTGAAATCTTGCCAGGTGGTTTATTTTTTTTAAATGAAAGAAGTAGTGAAATTGTAAGTGCAAAAACATATGTGAACATAATATACTCCCACAAAATATTTTCATATAAAAATCACCCTATTTACCATAGTAATTAGTTCTCGTTTTCCGTCATTTTTGGAATGGACCAATCAGTGCATGCAGGGAGAGAATATTCTTGTCAAGAGCATTCACTTATTCAATAAATATCTATTAAAGGCCTAATAGGTAAAATACTGTGATAGAGGATGGAAAGAATTCTCAAGGAACTTACAACTCTTATCGAGAGATAAAACATGTATAAATAGTTTAGTAGAACCAGGCAGAAAGTAAAACATAACATATGAGCGGCACCAAAGGTGTGCTGTGAGGCATGGGACTTGCACATAAGGATCTTACATTTTAGTGAAGTAATGAGATGTATGAATATTTATACCTAATGATATACTGATAACCTATACAAAAAAAAAAAAGGTAATAGTTGTCATTACTTGCACAGGGCCTGGCATGGTTTAAAGTTTCAATAAATGTTAGCCAAAAAAATAAACAAATGCCATGAGAAAGATTAATAATAATGATAGCTATAATTTCCTTTCAATGAGTGTTTACTCTGTGCCAGCCAGCCAGGCCTTGGACTATACTTTCATTATTCTCTCAAGCCAGAGCAGGGAAACCCCCTTCCTCTGAAAAGATCAGAGATTCCATGCAACCTGGTTTTGGAGGGATGGGGTGAGGATTTGGACATAACAAACTCATTTTCATCAGTGCCTGGTTTGTTGGACTTCAGCCACTGAGTTGATTTACTGGGTCTAATGAGAGTCTATTATATTTTAGATGTCAATTTACCAACTTATCATGAGAATAATAACTTCCAGGAAGAGCAGTTATACAAGTCTGGTAAAGTCTTCTCTCCTTGAAGGCCAGCTTCCCGGGAAGCCAGATGACCAGCAGGGTCGTCTTTGGGATTGGAGAAAGTGCAGCTGAATGTTTTACTCCTACAACTTCTCCCTGCCTTATCCCCCATTATGTCTGCCTCTTTCCACGAGACCAGACATAGCCCCACGCTGTCAGAATCTCCCTTTTCCCCCATTACTGGGATGCCCAACAAAACCCTTTCTGATTGATGTCATCGTTCTTTAACTATGTCAGTTAGATTTTGTCTGCTGTTCCTATATGGAAAATCATCCTGGTGTTATTTGCTTATTTTTAAGAGCTGCATTTGCCAGTACTCAGCAGTTTTAGGTTATTTCTTAGAGGTTAACTCTCTGACGATCTAGGGGAGGATTTCTGACCTTGCATAGGGAAACTGCTGTTCGTACAGATCTTGAATAACCCAGTAATTCTCTACCTATTCTGGACTAAGGAGCATTGTCATGGTTTTATGGTCCCACAGTAGGACTGACAGTTCTGGATATTTCCCAACCTTGTTTCAAAATACTAGATACAGAAGCTTCCCACACCATGGAAAACAGTCATTCACTCGTATGACCCTACATATTCCAGACAATCTAGCCTCTGGCATCTCATCTAGGAAGGCCTACCATGTAACATATAGTTTATAATTTGGGAGACAATGTGTTTTTCATTACTTTAAAAAAAATAGACAAAATATCAAAATTCTTCAAATTAGCAGTGACCTAGTCAGGGACTAACTGAACTTTAAGTTTCTACCAATTCATCATTAACTTCTTATAAAATTCTCCCTTCCTTGGTCCAGTTTTATTTGCTCAGTTTCACTTTATTAGATAGAAGTAAACATTCAAAACCAAACCAAAACAACAATTCCTGGCCATGTGTTCAGAGTATAACTTAGGAGTGAAAGGCATGAAGTCTGTGTTGCATATACCTTGCTCCCTGATGAGTGTTTAACTTCTCCCTCTTCAGCTGTTACCAACAGTAAGTTGCTAGTTTCCATTCTTCTTTCCATCTTTATTAAACCTCTGAGTAGAAAGCCCTGAAATTCTTTCCTAAAGAGTGTCTTTGCCTTGACTTTTCTTTGGCTATGAGAAAGTGATGTCTGATAAATATTTGGAAGGCAGTAGTTAAGAACTCTGTCACTTGTCACGCTAACACTCCACTCACATACACTGCTGGTGGCATTTAAAATCAGTATAGTTATTCTGGAAAGCAATATGTCAGTGTGCAGCAAGAACCATTAACACAGAATTGTTCCTGGACTGGTTTTACTTCCAGAAATTCAACCTATGGAAACAAAACATCACAAGCAATACTAATAACAAAAGTGAAGGTGATGATGGTGATGGTGATGGTGATGATGATGATGAGAGCCTCTAGGTCATTAAATCCCATGGCCAATTTTGGCAGGGCCCTATTCTTTCCATCCCCATAAACCAAGCATTTCCCAATCAGGGTCACTCCTTCCCTCACCTCTTTACTCTAACCCTAGGTGACCCCACAGATATCTATTTTTTGCAAAAAAAAATAACCACAAAGTCCTCATCACCACTGAGCTCCAAGTCTGCTTTTTCATATGCCTTTTGGACATACCCATCTGCACACCAGAGCCATTTTACCCTTCTCGTCTCATATGTCTTTTGCTTCCTTTTCCACCCCACAACCCTAGTTTAGACCTTCAGGCTTTTACATCAGACCAATAGTTCCCCATTAGTCCTTAGACCTTGAAAGCATTATAAAATTAGTGTCCCAGACCTCACCTAGGCCTGTGGTTTAGGTACCTGTGTTTGTAACGAGTTCCCCAGTGAATTCAGTAAACAGCCACCAGGTATGGGAGCCAGGGATTGCAACTATCACAAAGGCCATCCTAGTTTCAGACTCAGCTCTTTCTCTACAGCCTCCCTCACATGCATTCTACCTCCCATACCCCCCAAGCCTTTTCCTTTGTGTACAACTTTCCCATCATCTGGAATGCTCTTTCTTCCAACTCCACTTGCCCAAAGCATATGCATTCATTAAGGCCCAGCTCAAATGTCATGCTCTTGAGATACATTTGTCCTCAATAACCTCATTCAGAAATAACTTGTCTCTCTCTGGGATAGGAACAGAGAAGTACTTGGGCCTCTTATTTTGTAGTTCTCTATGCTAATCTACAGTCCAAAACCTGGACTGAAGACCAAAGCTGAGGATGACCTACAGGAAGTAATGAGCACTGTTACAAAGCCCAAAGACCTCAGCAAACACACTGCTGGGCCCACTCTGACTTTTTGCCCTGAGTCCAGTAAATGGATTTCTGCCTTGGTTCTGTGACAAAGTCCCTGCCTTATATCTCAGTCCTATAACCACTGCTGGGAATTCTCCTTCAGCAAAGTCCACCTTCGGGCAACTTGTCCAGCAACCTTGAGCTATCCTCCTTTTACCTCTGTCCTCATGCCTCTACTCATCCTGCACCCATCCCACTCAATGTTTTACAAGTTGTGCAGGCGCGCACGCATGCACGCGTGTGCACACACACACACACACGTCAATACTTACCAAGTACCTAATATGTGTCAAGGCTCTGTGTACGGTGGTAATGAACCAGAACCACTTGTCCCAAATGAATATACTACAAATTAATTACAGATGATTTGGGAATAATGGTTTATGACATTATTGCTCATCTCTACAAGTACAAATATTTGAGAGCTGTAATTACACAGCAACATTTCCTTAGATGGGTTCAAATTAAATCTGTCAATTTACTGGAAGCAAGCCCTTTAGAAGTGAGAAGAATTCCTTATCTTTATATTCCTTGCAGGTCTAACTGTGTCTTTCACACAATAAATCCTCAACTATTTAGTGAATGAGTGGACAAATGAAGAAACAAAGGAATGTTCTTTACTTGCCATTTCTGCTGATGGACATGAAGGCTGAGGGCAAGCTGATTCCCAAAGAAATAGTTTTTACTTTCATTTTACCAAAAAATGAAAGAATAAATCGGGGAATGTCTGGCCTAAAACCCTTCATATCTCCCAAGCTGAGATTTGTGATGAGAATAAAGAGAAGTCCAGCCATCTTCTCTATGAAATGAGCTCAGCAACTTTATTTCATCCTTAAAGTAACTGCACTGACACTCAACTCCTCACATTCTTTCCTCTCTCTCTCTCTGAGGTGGAGAGACAGCTCGAGGGCAGAATACCAAACTTCCAGAATCCCAGGGTCTCTGAACGCTGGTTCCACATGTCCTCTCCATCAAACAAGTCACTAGTCACTAATCAGATAAAGAAAATAGTTTGGGCCCGTGTGAGCAGAATGCCAAACAGAGAGTCTCCAGTCGGTGTTACCTCCAAACACTTATGTTCCTAAGTGTCGTTTCCAAAGGTAATCAACTGAATAATAAGGACATTTAAAAATCTGTCCTATCACTCAATCTGTCACTGTCATTTACATGATGTCAATTAATTAAGGATGGTGTTTAAATAACGAGCTAATGTTTTACTTCCCAACCTCAATTACTTCCTTACTTAAGACAGACAATGATGATGATAAAGATCTTCTGATGTCAGAAATAAAACTGGAATAGTGCAATACATACTTATATTGGGGTCTTTAAAAATTTTTTTTCTTAATTTATTGTGTGGGAATCTTCCCTCTGTTGACTAACATCTGAGCCCTAACATGGAGCTCCACCACCAGCCACACTAAGCCGTGCACGAACGCCATCTGAACTGGAGCCAAAGAGAAACCTAAGACTTCCCATCATAGAGGAAGGACATGTTTTCCCCAAATCTTTCCCAGAGGATCTGCTGTCAAGCAAGCAGTTTCTCTACAAGGAAGCTCAGCAGCCCCTTGTTTATTGGGTCACTGTAACCATATGCAGATACTTCTACAGTTCACCCTCCTGAAGACAGATGAATAAGATATCAAAAATGTTCAATCAGTTAATGAGCTACAACAAAAAGAAAATCCTATAGTGTGCCTTTTATTCTAATTTCCAAGGAGACTGACTTTTAACCAGCCCTGTAATCCGTGATATTGGTCTCCCTGAAGTGCAATTAACCGGTCGCAATCTATCAATTTCTCTTTACATAATGATAATTTTTAAAAAATTTGTATATACAAAATATCATAGGCTTATTAAATGTCCTCCAAGGTTTTATATTATTTTATTGTACTTTTTCACCTTTCCCAAAACCTTAATATCTTCCCTTTAGCCTCTGATTCATCAGAGCCCCTTAGAAGATGGTGATGTTTTCACCAAAAATGGATCAAAAATCCTTCGAGGCTTATGTGGTGCAAGAGAACCCTATGAAATCCAATTGTGGATAAAAATGAAAGTCCTGAGGGTTTTATGTTGGGCATTAAGCTGGTGTTGCCTCTTAGCCCATTTTCCTCTCTTGAAATCACAGAGAAAAGAAAGTGATAACCAGGTGCTGCCCACAGAGCTTGACTACAAACAAATTATTCTAATTTCATTAAGTGTTCACGAGAAGGTAGATTGGAGAAAGAGTTTATCAAATATCTAAATTTTGCCAAAGTATCCCGTCAACATGAAATTTAATATTTACTATATAGAAGCCTAATGTTTAAATTGAACAGCACAAGGTCTGTGGATATCTGCTCCTTGGTCCCGAATTGTAATGTGGAGTGCACGGAAGGCGGAAAGGCTGAATGACCTTGGTACCTTCGTTTTCCCGTTAAGTGCTTCACAAGACATTTCTTCTGCTGCTGCACTGAGGACCCCTTGGGAGGGGCCTTACCTCCCTAGAGAAAATCTATGGATATAAGAGTTTTGGTTAATAGATACTGATCGCTGGGAGGACCAGGGATCTATTTTAAATACAATAGGATTATGTGGGGAGCAATTGGGGAAAGCTGAAAATAGTGTAGACATTAAGTAAGATGAAAATGCATTGAAATGGAAAAAGAGGGACACTTGATTAGAAAAGCAAGTTCAACAGCTTGTATAATGACGTCATTTATCATATATACGATGACATATACATTGTGTGAAGGAATACACACTAGGGTGTTAAGAGTGCTAACCACTGGTGGCAGGAATATGATTTTTCTCTAGTTTTTGCTTGTCCATATGTTCTAATTGTATAAAATGCACTGATGTTTCCATAATAATAAGAGATTATTAAAAATAAAATGTGAGGGGGATTTGAATGTCCTAATTGTTTGGAAAGTAGAACTTAATGAAGTGTTAAGACCAGATGGTCAAAAAAGAAGATAGAAATTACTTCTGTTACTATCCTCATCCCCCATGCTCCTTCTCACCACAGACAAACATCAGTAACCTCCCCTTCTGACTATTTTGTTAAAGATGTTACGGGATGGGTGGTCCTATTGTAATAGTAGATTGTACAATATGTTATCAAATTAACACATGCTTTATTTTTTAAATCATTTTGAAAATTTTCTTCCTTGAATCAGGTTTGGGACAGGGTGTTGCCTCCACACTGGTGGCCTGGAGAACTTTATGTGGTCAACACACTTTCCCAGAATTGTGCAGGCTGGTACAGCCTCCAATTTAGCTTTATCACTGAGAAGCCTAAGGCATCTTGGCTAAACATGGGAAGGGCCCTAGTGCAAAGCCCTCGGTGAGCCATTCATGGGAATGAGAAGAATAAATGTGGGCAAATGATTATTATCACCTAGATAATCGTTTCTGGTGGAATATATGAAGGTTAGGCATTAAGAGTTGGGCAACCCAGAAAGTGGTCTCCAGGGACACAGACCACAATCTGTCCTTGGCCTTGTCATGTTCAACATTTTCACATAATTACTTGAAGATAGAGCATTATCAAACTTGAAAATGACACCAGCATATTTTAGGAGAGAATCTAAAAAAGATCTCTTTCCATTGGAAAAATGTGACTAATAAATTGTGAAAAAAAAACCAGTAAGAGCTAAAACTCACATATACTAATATATTCCAGACCCTTTTCTAAGTGTGTTACAGATATTAATTTATCTAATCCTAATAATAATCTTTTGGGGTAAGTCATGTATATCACTTATATCAATTGTTGTCAGAGATCATGTAGGGTAGTGATATAGATTGTGAAAATTTCTATCAGTCTGTCTAGGTTAAAACCTAGCACTGTAGCTATATTCTGTGTGAACTTCAAAAATTACTCATTTTCTCTGTGCCACAGTGTCCTCATCTGTAAAAACTAGGATAATAATTGATTCATTCAACCAACATTTATCAAAAACTCACTATATGGATACAATCTCAAATATCACTTACTCCCTGACCTCAAGAAACCTGCCATTTCCTGAGGAAGAGAGACATGTATTCAACTAAACATAAGTCATTCTTCTTTAAAGGCTAACCAGAAGTATTAAACGCTTCACTCTTGTGTATAAGAGATGTAGGCTGTTGGTCTCAGATTAGTATTTCTAATCATTTTGAGAAAAAATATTTTTATTCTTAATATTTTTAAAAGTTTTAAAATATGGGAATAGGTGTTTAAGTTTCTCAAGTATCATTTAACTATATACTACAATGATCACTTTTCCTTCTTGGACCTTTTTTATATGCTGAATTACAGTAATACCTTTTCCTATACTAAAATATCCTTGAATTTTTTAATCAATCCTAATTAATCATAGCATAGTACCTTCTTAATATTGTGCTGGATTTCAGTTGCATATAGTATATTCAGAATTTTTAAATCTATGTTTATAAGTAAAACTAGGCTTTCAAATGTTTTATTAATAAAATTGATTTTTTTTACATCTAATTAACTGAGCAATGATTAATTGCTTCTACCAAAATTAAGAGAAAGAGAAAAATGCCACAAATGTAAGTTGTAAATGAGAAGCAGGCGGTAACAACAGAAGCAGAAATTACAAAACAAACTGTGACCCTTTAAGTTAAAATTAAATCACACTAGTATAATTGAAAAATGATTATATAGTTCTACTTTCTATTCACTTACTTTAAAACATTAACTCAACTGCTCTTAAAAATCAATAAAAGGAATTTTTGTTGTACTTGATTTTGTTAAAGCCCTGTTTTAATCTTTTTAGTATAACAGGGTATATTAAGTGTGCCAATTTGCAAATTAACCACCCACGGGGGTCGCATAGGAAATGTTTGCCTATTCTGGCTCTGTAAAGAAAATTTCACTTTTGGTTTGAGATTCTAGCACATGGATGACAGAATGTATGTGCACCTTTTCGTAGGACCAGATGTGTTCACTTGATTTCTGAGTTATCTTCTGAAAGATTTTCCATTCTTCAAAGAGCCCAAATTCCACACACATTGGCAAATTTGTGACTACGGAACTGAACTCTCAGGATTTACCAAGCTCTTTTCCCAGTCTCATGGTTTATGAAGTGTTAAAGTTAATAGTAATTGTTTTCAAAGATGTTTCTTCTACAGAAAAAGATATTTCAAGTGGAATTTTAAAAGCTGAAGTATAATGTTCTTCTGAAATTTAACTCCCATATCTATTTATGGAAGCAAAAACATAAATTTACATGGCATTTTCCTTAGTCCAAAATGAGAGCAAGATTTACTTAGCTATTCCTAATGTCTTCTCCTGAGGCAACTTGGTGCTCAGTTTTTCTGAGAATCATTAATTCTCCAATACCATTTTTCTTGCATTCCTATGAAATGTGTGCTCAACAAGGGATTTGGTCATTGGCTTCCTGTTGCCCTTGCCAGAACATTCCTATCGAGAATTGAAGTTCATTGGAATTTGTGATTCACCTCTTCCAAAGTGATTCATTAAGTTAAAAAAAATCATATAAGTGGGCAAAGAAATGAAGAGTGATGTTCTGGAGAAGAAATATTTGCTGCTGTCCCCAGAGAGCTAACAACAGAGGTCAGCTTTCTCTAGAAAGTTTTCAAAAGGGCTCATCAACTGTGAAGTCAGTAATAGAATTTAATGCTGCCAACTGCACCCCTTGAAGCGAAGCATTCATGACACAACACCATTGTTGTATAGAAACAGGCAAATATATTACCTTAATGATAGGCCAGTGGACCCCCTATGGAATGCAATTATATTGTGTCAGCTCTTGTACAAAATGTTAGATCTTACATAACCGTGTGGTTACTTTTTTTCCTCCCCTTGAAGACCTTTTGATGTGTTCAAAGCAAAAGATGAGAGAAGACATGTGCTGCCCCCAAATCAGAAAGGCGATTTGCTAAAATAAACCAGCCTGGTGCCCAAAAAACCTCTACTTCCATTCTTCCTACATTGAAAGCAGCATCCACTGGTTTCCAAATGCCCTATTAAAAGAAAATACTCAATTCTGAAACATGCCAACACGAGTGAGACAATTCCAGTCTTACTTACATGTTGGTTTCAGAAAGAAAAAAAGAAACACACAGACACACATACACACACACCACTAACACCCTACAGATCAGGCTAATACTATTCTGATTTCCGTCTTTTTCTCTACCAAAATTTCCTAGGCCTATATGGACACAAGTTACTTTCAAAAGATAATGCTTATGATGATAATGTGTTAAATGGAAAAAGAAAAATGCAAAATTTTATACCTCTCATCCAGTAACATACATAGTAACAAGAAATGTACACAGGTGCACAAGGATTGAAAGGTATATAGACAAGGCAAAGGCTGATTGGTTAGAACAGTAGTATAGTGGATGACTGTTTCTTCTTTCATTTGAAGTTTTAGTATTTTATGATTTATTTTTTAATTAAGAGTTAAAGACAGAGGTCACAAATTGCCAGCCCACAGGCAAAATCTGGCCCACAGCTACTTTAACAAAGCCATTAACATTTAACATTCAGGAGGCTGTTGCATAAATACTTGAATTTTTAGCTTCTCAAGAAAAACTGAAAGGTGTGGAAAAATTGGGTCGATATTCCCACATGAGTTCAACCAGCCTGAGCTGTGAGGAGACCATCTGGCCTTTATAGAAGGGCGCTTCCTAACCAGTTGCCACAGGATCCCACACCCCGCTCATTTATATCACCTGGCTATGTACACCAGCATGTGGGAATCCTACCGAAGGCGACCGGATTAAGGAAGTTACCGTGACTCTACCGAGACTTCTCTTTTCCTTCTTCACATCTTTACCTTTTGGATACCCCTTCAGTGGTCAAATTAGAAAATGTCTATATATCCACTTTCAGAAGTTTCATAATCCTTTGAGTATATATAGTGTAATAAAAATTTGGCAGTTGACTCACAAAACAGAACAGTCAACCCTGATGATCATAAAAATTAGTAATGATAATAAAAACACTTTGGGGACCAAGTTCTCAAATTAGTCAACTCTATTAAGCCAATAAACAACATGCTTAAAAAATTAAATTTAGGGTTAGGACATCTCAGTGCTCTCTTCACAAAAATTCCCATGGAAACCAAAACCAAAGTAGAATAATGAGAAGCTGGATATATATTCCATTTGCCTTTGGTCCTTCTCTTTTTTTTTAAGCCAAAGCTAATGGATGTGTTTCTGTTTGTCAAACAAGACACATGGTGCTCAATTAGCACAAGGAAGCATAGAAGTTTATCATTTCTAGTTCAAAATAATTTCTATGCCACTAAAATAGCAAGCCACCATCAACTTAAACATAAACTGGCTGAGTATACCTGCAGATGCATGGACACTTAACAGCACACCACAGAGTGGCACTGGTTTCTTAGGTCTCTGTTTTCTAATATTATTGACATCCACTGTGGCCTTTGTAAAGGGACATTTCTTACCTTGTTAGTGGTCCCAGGTCTCCTGAGTCTTGGCTTCCAGCTTCACTAGGAGTGCTCACTGATTTCGAGGAGGGAGACATAGGGGTTGGGACTAAATAATGAAAATAACAGGTATCCCATGTTAAAAAATGCAGCGACTGCACTGGAGAAGAGCAGTGTCAGACAGATCAAAACAAATGGGCCCAAATTAAAGTGGTTGTATGGCCAGGAGAGATTAAGATGGGATAAAGAAAAAAAAAAAAAAAAAAAGGAAAGAAAAGGAAGAAAGTCAAGTGAATTTTTCATATTTTAGAAATTAAAATTTGAAATGAATTTAGACAAAATTATCTTAGGGATTCTAAGGCCATGTCCATCTTAACAAAGTGAAATGGAGAATCAAAACAGCTATCCAGATATTTCAAGTTAAATATCTCTCTAGGGTGAACTATCTGGACAATTCCAATTCTCCACTTGATTTTGTTAGCATAGATGTGACCTATTAAAAAATAAAATGGGTGTCTATAAAACTTTGAAAGATTATGAAATAAGTAATTCTGAGTAATTTTAAATGGCCAAGGAGAGTCAGTCAAGGCTGTTGTATGTCTGCTTTGGAGGGTAATCCATTCTCCATGGAATGCAAACTGCACTGTCTCTGAGAGACTAAGTGACAAATACAGAAAGGCTAAACGGTGAACCTAGTAATTTAAAAATCTCTTTGAAACAAAGGAAAATGCCAGGCTGCTTTATTTTTACATTTAATTAATAGTTTCATCCCATTGTATTGTTTACTGGGTTTGGAACTTGTTTTCCTTTGCCTCCAGCAGCCCTGGAAGGCACAGGCTCTGGCACTTAAGTAAACTGCCGTTCCAAAGACAGGAGAGGGAAGCTCAAAGAGGGAGGTGACGGCAAGCTGACTATGTGAGAGCAAGGATAATAAAAGAAAAAAGCTAAAGGAAATGCAAATGTGTTTTCCTTTTCTCTACCCTTCAGGTACAAGCCAAATGTCCTTCAGATAGAAGCTGTACCGAATAGCCAAGATGGCTTCAGGCCAGATGAATTCAATGGGTTCTCAGTATCACACATGCCAAAGAAGCCATATGGGCGGAGAGGAACTTCAATACATAAGTGTGGACTCCCATTTGGTTTCAATCATGTGCAATTTCCTTTTATTTAATAGAGTAAAGGGTTTAACTATTTTGTCCAAATCCTAGAACACAATGGCGGATCTGTCAAGAAACTAGGAATTTCATGTGGTCCCACAATTAATTCACTGATTACCTGCTGCAGGAAGTCAGAGGGTAAGTTGGAGAGATGGATGAAAATTGAAAATGGGCTCTACTCTGGCCAGGTGCCCTGGCAAGAATGCAGGGGTAGCTCAGAATTTGGTCGTGGTGGTCATGGTTCAGAGATATGTAACTGTTTCGTTCTGAAAGTTTAATTGCTGGCTTTATGTAGAAGAGAGGAAAACAGAACATACTACTCTGGTGTTTGACCAGTGTTCACACTGCAACAGAATTTCAAAGGCTATTTTGAGGCAAAACTATAATGGATTATTGCAAAGTGTCTAAATTATGCCACAGGTCAACTAAGTATTAAAAAGTCTATCAGCTCCTCTAAGAAGGTCCATCAGTCAAATATCCCACAGGTTACATCTTCCACACCATAAATACGCTAAACAGATTAATCAACATCCTATAGGGGCTTCTTCTATCATTGTGAGACATATGATTTTACCTAATACAAACTGAGGTTTAGTATAAAATGCTTTTTTATGGTGGTTTAGGGGTGTGTGTGTATATATTAAATTATATCCAGCAATACTTAATAATTCATAGGCTTATTATATATTGCTTTTTAAAATTTATATTAATAAAATACTTGTCATTTTGTCATACATGGGATAACTTTTATTCTTAGTTTAAGTAACTATGGAAATAAATGAAAATTTATTTTAATATAAAAGCCAATGATGGGATTCGAAGAAAACAAACCATTTTGAAATGGAGACCTGATACTGCATTGTTTTATATGCATTATTTTTAAAGTTTCTTTCCTTCTTTCTTTTTTTTTTTTTTTTTACTATATTGGGTATCGTGTAGTTTTACAGACACCCTAGGATTACCCTGAAATGTATGGAAAGCAAATGGAGAAAGAAAAATAAAATAAATTATCACATGAGAGATATATAGGTAAGTGACAGAATAAACACATGTAGAGGTTTACCTCTAACACAAATGAAAAAATAGTTCAATATCCAAACCCTAGTGACAAAATGAGATCATGGACAATTAACTACGAATGAATGAGCTGCTGGAGGAGGGGTGTTGTAGTGAGAATGCCAATTAGCAGTGAAACCAAGTTCTACAATAGAGTCAAATAAATTTAAACTTGTTAAGTAGCTGCTAATCTGTCACTATTTTCAGTTTTCCTTCACATTTCCCACTGAGCTTTCTATTTTTATCATGGCATCACTCTATGCCTGTGGTGGTTATGAAATTCATAACCAGATTCACAGTATTTAGGTTGGCAGAGAGACGTTGGGATTCAGTCATGAAAATGAAGAACAATTTAAGGAAAAAAACTCCAAGATTTCTTGTATTTACCATGTGGCAACTCATCTAACAAGTATAAAATAATCTACTAGTCCACAGTAGATAAGGTTGACCATATAATCAGTCAATAAGCAGCAAATTGCTACCAGCTCTACAAACTGTCTCCCCATCTCCTTCCAGCCCCCTCAAATCAAAAAATAAATACATCTGAACCATAAGCCACAGAATTTCCTTAAAAATAAAAATAAAAGTGACATAAAAGAATAGTAAACGCTGGACATGGTATATCCCATGCAAGACAAATTTAAGAAAACAGTAACACTGTTTAAGTACCTAGAGGGGGCTCCGGCGATATACCAATGCTTTGCAAAAGAGCCTCTGTCTCTCTGCGTTTGCGATCCAGGTCAGAGTCGTCCTGAACAGGCTCTTTCTTTTGCTGCATATCAGCCTAAAAAGAGTAGATGCCAGAAAGAAAAATTAGCAGAACTAAATGTACGCCTTTCCTGGCTCAAACTGAAAATGGTAAATGCATGTGTGAAGACCAAACAAAAGCCCTAAATAGACATAATCATGTGTATGAAGGATGAAAAAACACTGTAACTCCTCCATTTAATAATTGCTAACCTGGTAATTTCTCTTTTGGTTGGAGGTTTTTTTTTTTCCCCTGCCTCTGTCACATGGTATGAAAGCTTCTCTCACCTGGTTTTAAAAGAAATCATCAGGGCTAAATATTTCTGACTGGGATGTGGATTTTTAAGAAAATTCTCTTTGTGGGCACCTGGGTGGCTCAGTTGGTTAAGCGACTGCCTTCGGCTCAGGTCATGGTCCTGGAGTCCTGGGATTGAGTCCCGCATCGAGCTCCCTGCTCGGCAGGGAGTCTGCTTCGTCCTCTGACTCTATCCCCTCTCATGTGCTTGCTCTCTCTCATTCTCTCTCTCTCAAATAAATAAATAAAATCTTAAAAAAAAAAATGCTCTTTGTTTTTTTTCAACATCGTTGTCTCTTCTGGGAAGACATACTATCAGTTCTTGATGAGTGTATGTTTGTAATATTCACACCCCATGTTAGAATTACGCAAAGAATTATTGGGATCTGGCTAAAAAATAAAATTAGTTATGAAATGTGTAACTGTAAAATATACTCTTTGTATCAGCAATCTAAGTTTGCCATGGTTTAAAATAAATCAGGCTATAATGTTTATTAAGGCATGTGAGCAATATTGATATGTAAGTGTTACTGAAGTCCCAGTTTCACAGGTTTCCATTAAACATATTAACTCAAAGGAGAAAATTATCATTTAGAAAAATATAGAACAAAAAATCATTTAGAAGAAGTTTCTTTCCCAAATCCTGTCAAAAAACAAAACAAACAAACAACAAAAAAAACCAAACACCTCCTGTGTAAGCTTCTCATGGACAGATCCTATGCCTCATTTGTGGTTTTTACAGAATAGTGATGTCAAACTACAAGCTAAAGAATGTCAGTGGTGGGATTCTGGGCTCATTAAACATTCAAGTCTCTTTTCTTTTTCCTAACACAGTTAACTACTTAAGACAAGGCATTTGTCCCACATCTGAAACATGGTAACATCGTATTTGATGTGCGGCTACCTCGGGACAAAGCTGTGTGAGTTTACAAAAGTGAAGCTGTCTTAAAGCTTATCAAAAACCTATAATCCAGTTACCAGACACACCTTCCTCCCCAAGTTAGATACCCTAACAGGTATATTATCTGCTTCAAGGGTGCAGAGTACATTTCAAAGCACCAAAGCGTAATTTACGTTGTGGCATCTAAAGTAGAAAAAGTTCATGGAACTTTTGCTTTATTCCCAGATGATAACCTACACACTAATCATAAGCAAAATGCATCTTTGCACGTAGTGCTGGGCTTGACACTTCCGTTATTATTCGACTCAGGCTTAGAACACTCTCATATTTTTGAAGTCTATCTGCCATTAGAGGGGAAAACTGCCATTATGGGAGCTGATGAGTGTGAATGAGAGCACTAGAGGATTTCAGGCATATCTCATGGAACCCAAAATTCTGGAATGGCAGTTTCATCTCTGTCTGTGAAGATGGCAAAGTTCACATTGTTTTCCAATGTTAACATTTAAACTACTGAAGCAAGTTCCAAAGTGTATGCGTACAACAGAGGCCAAAACAGAACTACGATGAGGAAAAGGACCTTGCAGGGTGAGGATCTAAATCAATATTCACAGATCACAGAGTTGAAAGGATGGAGGAAATCCAAGGAAAGGGAATCACCATCGAAGCTACTGAAATATAAATGGAAAAACTAAGATAAGCAAAATCCATCTTAGGAAGCCAGTAAGAAACAAGATGGTTTCACAGTGAAGAGTTTAGCCCTAACTGGACTCCCAGCTTTACCAAGGGCAGATACGTGTTCTATTCTGCTCAACACTATATCCTCATATCTAGATCCCGGCCTGACACGTTAGATGCTCAATAAAAAAACGTATTGAAGAAATGAACTAATATCTGTCTTAGGTCATTGTTATTCTATGACTATGGAATTTCAGAATTATACATCCTTCAGGCCAATTTCTACCAACTGCACACCAGTCAGCAAGCCCCTTTACAGCACCACTGTTAGAGGGAGTCCTCTAAACTTCCAGTCACCCAGTGCTCACAACAAAGCCATTTCTATATCCTAGCAACAAAAAGATTCGTAACCTTGCCTCATTCTTTCAAGAAAAATGTAGTAAAGGACAATAGAATGCCAGGGGTACTGAAACTGAGAGGTTCTAATGGAGCTTAAACAGAGCAAACAGAACAAGATTTGCCTTGTCCTTTCCTTTCCAATAAACATAGGACATGTTATCTCTAACTTTCTGTCATGTATAACCTAGGCAGAGAAGCACAGAATTTTTTTTAATGTATTCTAACTAATCATTAAGCACTCAAACACACGAGGGTAATTCACACGTCAACATGCATAACCATGTTGCATACGCTGCAGTAACAGTACATCTGAACTCCACCTCCAAAATTTCACTCCTTTTCTTATAACGTACCTCTACAACTCATTCTCTACCTTCCACCTTCCTTAATTCTTAAGGAAAGAGGCACTATAATGACAAATATGAATAAGGTTAAGTTTCTACCTAGATTTAACAGAAGCTTAAGCAAGCTATCAGCACTCAAAGATGACCATGAAAAATGCAAAATTAGGTAACTGGGGCTTACTGGAAATTAGGGCAATTCCTATCTGTTACCAATTAGCACCTTAAACTAAATAAAGTGTTACTTTATCCAAGGCAGTTAGCTATACCAAGTGCGCTAGTCATGAAAGTTTTGATTTTCCCCATGTAATTACTACAGAATCCTAATCTATTTTAAAGACCCAACAGGAGTGGTTTTGCAGTGCTAGCAATTAAAAAATGTGCTAGGTGTCTTTCCCAGCAAATGATATTTCTTTTTGTGAAGAGTAATCACAGCTGAGACCCAGAGAGGAAAATCAAAGAAAGAAAATTTGTCAGCTGAGAATTGTCAGTCAGTTTTTCAAAGACAGCTCCATAGTTATTAGAGGAACAAGGGAGGATAGGCCAGGAAACCTCTGTCTGTCCTACCTTACAGCAATTCAGCAGAAGGGCAAGGACAGGACGAAACTTCAGGGTGGCCCCATTAAGCACACCTCATTGCATTAAAGCAAATTTTTCCTGAAACTGACTCTGAATCTTAAATAGTAGCCACTATATTTATTTTAAAATCAGATTTCATCCATAATACCACAACCAAGAAAGCAGTTGACATCCAAAGAAGCAGAGAGTGGTAATTTTATACATGTACAGTTTTCTAGATTCTGTGGAGATAATCAACCTGGTGGTCCTAATTCACACCAGTTTTCACTCATGGTAAAAACAGTCACTCAGATTAGCATTAAAGAGCATTTTGGTCCCTTTCTATTCTAAATTTGCTTTATTTAAATTACAAGCCTAAATAGAGTTAAAAGTCAAACCTGTAAGATTAAGGCTATTTCTAACTCTCTACAAACACCACAAAAACTAGAAAATCTTAAACTCAGGAGTCAGTGACAGTTGACTGGAGCATCCCATAGACTCGAGATCAGAATTTCCAAGGATATCTGCAGGAAAGAATTCCAGATGTTTGGAAAGGGTGTCTGTGAGCAGCATCCCAGACTAGTGATAACTAGTTTGTGTGTAGATTCATGCACTCACCCTATAATCCTTTATTGAAGTCCTACTACGTGGCCCAATCTGTGCTAGACATTGACTCGATGAAAAACACCAGCCCTGTTCTCAAAAGCCTGCACTCTATTGGGAGAGAAAGACAAGGGAAGATGCAAATATAATGCTCTGTGCTAAATGGTTTGATAAGGTCAAGGATAGGGGCAGTATTAACTAGTCATGGATGGGGGGCGGGGGGGTTAACAGAGAAGGCTTTCTGGAGGAAGTGACATTTGAGGTGAGAACGTTAAGACATGTAGTTAACAGCCAGGTGAAGGACAACAGGGAGAAGTAGGAGAATGGTACAAGCAGAGGAGAATATTCACAAACTCTCTGTCAAGAGAGAGTGTGGGCCATAGGTGATATGTACATAGCTGAGACTGGTCGGAATGTGGATTTAGGGAGAAAGGAGGTGGGGGAGGAAAGAGAATGCTGTCATGTCTGTCCAGGATCCGATGACCACTACAAGTTGGAGAAGGGGTAATAAAAGAATGACCCCAGGGGGCGCCTGGGTGGCTCAGTCGTTAAGCGTCTGCCTTTGGCTCAGGTCGTGATCCCAGGGTCCTGGGATCGAGCCCCACACATCGGGCTCTCTGCTCGGCGGCAAGCCTGCTTCTCCCTCTCCCACTCCCCCTGCTTGTGTTCCCTCTCTTGCTGTGTCTCTCTCTGTCGAATGAATGAATAAAATCTTTAAAAAAAAAAAAAAAAAGAATGACCCCAGGCTTCTGTTTGGGACCATGGGGTGGAAGAGGGGATCCTTGCTGAGCCTGAAGGGGGCTACTTCTAAGACTTAGACTTCTGGGGCCCAGTCTTTTCATTTGGGAAAAAAAAAAAAAGATCAGAATAAATTACTTCCAGGTTTCTTGCAGCTACAAAATGCTCTAATTCCAGGAAAATAGAAGCCTTGGATTACAAAACCCTTCCAATAATGGGGCATTTTTTGGAAGACGGCCTCGTCAGCAGGGTCCTGATAAATGTAGCTGCCAACTATATGGGCGGCATTCTCCTACTCTGGTAGCCAATCTCAGGAGTGGAAGAACGGCCGTTTCTTACTGACCAGTTCCTCTGTGCCTTCCACTGCTCTCCAGTATCTCCTTATATCCTCACAGAACTCTTTGAGGTAGGCACTGATCTCTTCTCCATTTTCCAAAAGGGAGAACAGGGTCAGAAAGGTCCCATACTCCCTCAAGGCCATTCTGTGAAGGGCAGGGCCAGGTTTCCCAGGTGCATTCAACTCAAAAGCCTCTGCGCATAACCACTGAGCTTTACTGTCTCTGTCTCACAGCACTGTCTGCTCAGACAAACCAAGTCATCAGAGTCTACAAAAGGTACTTTGACTGAAGGAAAGATCTGTTGCAGGGGGGAATAGGTTGCTGAGGGACAGGACAGGCTTTAAAGATGGTATAGTCCAGTGAAGCCCAAAGTCTGGCCCCATTGGGATCTTTCGAATTAAAAACTTTGGGATGGAAAAGGAGGGCTCTGAATTGCCATAGGAGTCCCTGGAGCAAGGTCAGGACATCACAGGCTTCAACCTGCGGAAATGAGGAGACTAAGACTATGTGACTTTAATTCCAGACCCAGGAATATGTAGAGTTCAGGTGTAACACGCTCCCCACCCCCTGCCACTGCCTGTCTCCCAGGGCTCCGTCTGTTGTGTAACAAACCGAGTCTCCATCAGACAAAGCTGCCTGGTACAGAAACAAAAAGGGTGGCCTGTTTCGATCAGTCTTGTTTGCCTGTAATTTCCCCCCAAATGTGTAAAATGACAAAGATGAAGCAGACAGCATAATTTGGAACCAGATTTCCCATACCACATCACATTTTGTAGTAATTCTATGAAATTCAAGTTGGATATTAGAATGTCAGTTTAAAAGGAAACTGGTTATTAGTAAAGGATAACAGGTGCTTTAAAACTATAGTAAGCGTTGACATTTGAAGGAAAGGAAGCATAATAACCTAATGCTTTTTTTGGCTTTGCATGGAAATGAATAGCCATTCCTTGTCAATTCTCACCTCTGCTTCACTCAAAGACTGCATATATAGCAGCAAAGATCTCCAAGAGAAAAACGTTATGCGCACTGTCAAGGACAAAATAAACCAGAGCATCAATCAAAGTGTAATGGAACAGAGATATGCGAGATGCCAGAAGGCTAAAATGCAACTGCAATTATGTTTTACTTTGTTGGAAAATAATTGTTATAAATCTGTTACCTTGGTCTCCCAGCCTTATTTTATGAAACAACACTTATTTAGATTGGAAGGCATCAAAACACATTTTCTTTTTCCTAACAGAAAAACTCTGAGTATGGAAGCAGCTCTGGTTTCTAGACACACAAGGGTATCACACTATATAAAGTTGCCTTCTCAGAAAGCTATTCAAAACTACCTTTGGCATCTGGTTCTTTTGTCCAAGACGTGGGCTATTTCTCCATGACCACGACAAATTGGAGAATTAAAAATAAATTATCCGTTGGATCAAGATAGTAGAAGAAAACATGATTTGCCAGCAACACACGGAACTGGGAAGGGAGCCCCGGATTCTGGGTGTGACAGACAGAAAAGCTACATTTCACCTCTGGGTTTCTGCTGCTTTGTTGGCATAAAGAAGGGTTTCAGTGGAAGGTCTCTGAAATCTATTCGAGCCTTAATATGTCATAATTCTATGTCCATGGAGCAGAGTCTACTCCTATGCTATCTACCCTCTCACCAAGGGAGGGAAATGCAGCTTTCCTTCTGTCAGACCTACAATCCTTGTTTTACCCTGAAAAACACATACCCCTTAAGAAACCATGGAAATCCACTGGCATCATTTTTCTATTTTTCTCCTAAAATGTTCTGCCTGGTAGTTTTTAAAAATTTTTTTCTTAAAACTAACACACATTAAACACTAAGTAGAGCCTGGTTACTACTAAGTGCTTTACAAGATTAACTCTTTTAATTCTCACAACCCCACAAAAAATAGATTACTATTCCCATTTTAGCATAGGAAACCGAGATACAGAAAGGTTAAGAAATATCTAACAATAGAGATTTCACAGACCACTTTCAGGGTTCTATGCAAGTCTGGGGTGAATCTGGGACTTGGGGACCTCTGGACCATGGGTGGTGCTTGACTCGCACATAGCAGGTGACAATGACCTTAGGAGTCTGAGTATGTAGATATCCACTCATTTTATTCAGAAATCATAGAAGGATTCTCCTAGAGCGTCCTCTTTATCCATTTGGCCAGCCCCTCAGAATCAAGTGATTTTCTTTGTTCCCTGGAACACCCCAATACCCAGTATTTACCTCTTTCTTTTTCCTCTCCTCTTCCTTCCGTTTCTTCTCTTCTCTTATCTGTGCTAAACGCTGTTTTTTGCGCTCTAGCTCAGCTTTTAAGTCACTTTTGTCAGACATGTTGGTTTCCTTGGAGGAAAAGAAAAAAAAATGTGAATACATAAAAATAAATTTTCTGTATTATCACTGCAAAAAAATCATTCAAAAGCTTGAAAATGTGACTTTTTTACCATAACAGGTTGTATTACTTAGCCTGTGTTGAAGAATCAAAGAAACAAATTAAGTTAGGTCTGGTCTCACACTACATAAATACTTACCTTTTTATGTATTCATAAATATTTGAAGCAATACAATGGAATAGTCTCTGCTGGTGGGAAGGATTATAGCAACTTCAGAATAAGCAAGACATTTTCTGTGCAAGTTTCTTAACAAATAAATAAACAAAAAAGAGAGAATCAAAAAAGAACCTTCACCAGGACTTTCAATTTAGACGATAATGGACCAATTCATCCCCACACTAAGAAAAGAAAATAGGTTGTCATAAACCCTTAGAGATGTGCCCCATTCAAATATCTATGGATTCACTAACCATGTCTCCACTGAGCCTGGGCACAGAGATTTCATTTTGCCTAACATTATATGCATCAGGGAAGACAGCCACTAAAGACCTAACATGTTAATCTTTTTCTGTAAAACTCCTCCCGAACTGTCACAATTAATTTCATCTCCAGGACAATCCTCTTTCTATAAAAGTTTCATTTGCATACTGAATGCGATTGTGCTTTATCCTGGCACTTTCCCTGTCCCGAAGATGTTTGTGAACCCATGAAAGAGTAGATAACACCACGGCAAGTTCTTGGGGGAAATTTATCTGAATGAAATTTAATTTTAACATTAATGGGGATGGTGAGGCTGGTAGTGAGGGTGCCAGAAATATTTGCAAGTAAAATGAGTTTGGAAAAGATTCACCAAATTACCAATGATTATATTTGTCTTTTTTGTGCTCTCAGTTGGAAACTAAGAAAATGGAAACACCGAGAAATGAAGAAACCCCCTCTGACCCAAATTCCTAAAATAAAGTAACAAAACAAAACAAAACAGAAAAACATCCGTCAATGTCATGAGTATTCATTTCCATATTATTTATATGCATCTGTGATGAATATATAATGAATCCCTACGTAGATAACAGAGCACTGAAAGGCAAAAAAGAACCAAAGAACACAAAACAATGAAAAATCCTTCAAACTTCCTGTCACTGCCTTTACAAGGTAATCAAGAACCTACAGTCACCCTAAGACATACTTCCCAACGAATACACACAGTTGGGAAATGTACTGTGCTAACCTCTATACATATTCTTGCTCGTGGTGTGATGGCAAAGACTTATGAAATAATAACAGTAGTAATCATAATAATCAATCTTTGTAATCAATTCATGATCACACCCTATCTTCATTTTTCAACAAAAATTGTTGGATAATTAATGCGTGCTCGGCACTCTATAAGGTTTCAGAGTACAAAAGATGAGCAAAACCAGATTCTCTCCTTCAAGGAGTACATAACTCAACTTTGTAGGCATGTGGTGCAGCTGGAGATGTTCTCCACGATATTGGCTTATTGATTCCTAAGTGCTAGGCATTTTTATCACATTTGATCATAACAATCCAAGGAGACCAGTATTTTGATTAATGCCTTGTTTGCAATTCGGATAATGGAGGCTCAGCAAGACGTAAGGCAGCACAGTCAATCCACGGCCGAAACAAAACTCAAGCATGTCCATGCTCTGAACTGCTACACTCTGCTGACCCCAATGTACAAGTTTAGGCAGAATGCAGAGCAAAAGAGTAATTAAGATCTATTAGAATGAGCAAGGGTATACTTTGAGGAGGAGGTAGAATGTGAGCTGGATATCACGGGAGGTCAGGACCTAGCAAAGAAGGGAAGATACAGATATGCCAAGACCTATAGAATGGGAACCAGCAGGCTAAGAGATGTGGATGAATCCAAGCCAAGATATATAAACTTTAGTTTGTAAGAATGGATATATGGGGGCAACAGGGGAAGCCTTGGGAAAACAGAAAAGTGAGTTCCATTTGGTATAATAAGAGATGGGAAGTCACAGCAACTTTTTGAAAGGGAAAGTGACAAAATAAAGATGGAATTTGCTCAAGCCTGTTCTTGTCCCTGCCTGGAAAACAGACAGGAGCAGAAACTGGAAATAAGGAAAGCTGCTGGGAGGCTGGTGCCAACATCTGTCTGGAGCGACTGCACCTGCTTTGCGATGGTAGTTGAATGGAGAGACAGAATATGGGGAATGTGGGCAGATGAAAGCATGCCAAGAAGGAAGAAGTAACTCTCCGTAGCCTGTGGGTATGGAAGCCAAAGAGAAAGATTCAGTAACAATTCACCTTTGAGAGAGCAAGGAGGATGGCAGTGAAGTTGGGAAGAGAAGGCAAGAAGGAAATCCTGAGACAACTTGTAGCAGGCTGTAATTTGAGTGTCAGTGGGATTTCTGGCCAGAAAGAATGCATAGATACAAAATTAGAGATTGGATGAGAAGCTGGATGGAAACTGGAGCTGTGGGACAGACTTCTGAGTCATCCACCTACAAAGTTGAAACCTGAGTCACACATTCAAAGTCCTATAGGAGCCAGGCAGACAACATGAAGAAGCAAAGCCATGAGGAAGGCCAGTCAGAGAGGAAGCACCTGCCTGAAGGAGGCAGTTCTGCCCAGCTCCAACTGACGGTTGACATGGAAAAAGATGAATCCAAGTAGTTAGATCTTCAGATTTTTTTTTTTTTCAAGAGAAACCATGGAACTGATAAAAGTCAAGTTTGTCACTAAAATATTATTTGCCAATAATTTTTAACACCAGTGGGCAAAAATCCTGGCAGGAGAAAATCAGAACCTAATTCCAGAAGCTGTCTGAGAAGTTACAACTACTCTTTCTTCCCCAGTGGGGACCACTCCGATTTACGTTTTTGACATTTTTTTGGCTGTCAGAAATGAAAAGTCCAATCAGGAAGATCACTGTTACAGCAATAGGTGTGTCATTCGGTGCTGCCCACAGCTAGTGGAAACTTCTTAGAGTTTTGTCCTGCACATCTCCCCAGTTGTCACTGGCCTTCCTCTATTCCACCAAAAGGGTCTGTCACAACTTCAGCTATCTACTATGCTCATGAAGGAACAAACCATGTAATAACAACATCCTATATTTGTCGTGATTTTCTGGTAAAACTGCATTCATGAGTAGGAAGTAAGGTGTACCTTCAGTACATTTCTGCAAAGAAGCAAAGTTCTTTTTACAACTAATAAATATGTCTGACAACGTTGGTCCTTTGAGTTGGTGTTACCGGCCATAGAGCCAAAATTTTTTAAATAAACAACAAAAACACCAAGGGGAACTTTTTTTTTTTAAAGATTTTACTTATTTATTTGAGACAGAGAGAATGAGAGAGAGCACATGAGAAGGGGGAAGGTCAGAGGGAGAAGCAGACCCCCCGCCGAGCAGGGAGCCCGATGCGGGACTCGATCCCGGGACTCCAGGATCATGACCTGAGCCGAAGGCAGTCGCTCAACCAACTGAGCCACCCAGGCGCCCCAAGGGGAACTTTTAAAAAATATTAAGTGGTGATGTTTCAAATAACAGACTTCAGAGCCACAATTGCAAAAGACAGTTACAGAGTACCTTCCACTTACTGATCTTTTGGATCTACACCAAAACAGACACTTCACATCAACACCTAGGAGAATAAGAAATCTCAAGAGAACACCTCACAAAGGGTTTGGAAAGTCCACATTAGAGTAAATGAATGGCCCTTTACACATAGTAAATGGCTGCCACAGTGACACGAAATGCAGTGTCAGCACTGAACTCCACAGGCTTTCCCGGGAGGCTTGCCACTCAATCTCCCTTCTTGGTGTAAGCAAAGCAAATTGAGGAGCAAAGCCTGGGGGACGTGAGTTATAGAGCTTCCTGTGGCTAATGCAGGTCACTGCAAAGACAATCCGGACGCTCTCAGTTTAAGAAAATAAGAACCAAAGCTACCTGCTGCTAATTATTGCTCCCTTACTTCACACACACAAAGAGCTGGCCTCTTTCATCTCCAGCTGGCAAGGGGTCAAGTAGAAAAAATCAAACTCACCTCTCAGTGTAAGTCTCCTCCCTCTCTGATCATCAACTTAGTCTGCCACCCACCAGCCAACTATGGCATAACTCCGCCCTAGCTTAGGGACAATTACAGCTCAGCCTCACTGACTTCATCCATTCCAGGGTCAGAGGATGCACTTTTATGATGCCTGCTCAGTTCTCTTCATCGCGGAGTCCTATATCCCAAATGCATTTTCTGTTGGTGACTTTCTCCTTGCCTATATACTCTCTTACCCAACCCATGCTTCATAGCTCCTCCCACCTCTGCATCTTAACTCTCACTCTCCTGAAAATTCTCCAGCTCTACTATCAGTGTACAATCCCATTTCACTTCTTTTCTTTCTTTTCTTGTCCCCCAGGTTATCCCACCACCACAATGAGAGAGATCCAAAAGTTCAAATCAGCTACTCAATTCCTTTGGGCTCCATATTATCAATCCTCAACCCCTATAATTTTTTTTTGTCAAATTTCAATTCCACACTTCTAATTTCCTTTTTTTTAAATACAGAACATTATATTTCAATACACAACTTCTGTGCAACCAAAAAGTAAAACATCACAGTAAAATGTTGGCAAGAAAACATGGTATTTCATTTGCAAGGCATGGCAAATGGTTAAAACATCCTTAATCATAAATGATCTCTTAGAAACCAATAACAAAGACTCTAATATTCCAAGGGAAATGGCAAAAAAAAAAAAAACACCACACGGAGGAAAATGAAAGAACAAATGACTAGTAAGGTTTAAGGACATATGAAGATGATTGAACTGAACAGTAACAGAAGAAAAACAATTTCTTTGTAATATCATGTCCAAGATTAAAACATTGACGTCTAATGTCTACAATGTTTTAGAAAACAGGTCTCATGAACACCAGAAGACAAGATTAATGAGGACAATCTATACAACTTGGGGAAAATCTCTACTTTTAATTCAAAAATAGAAATTGTGGACATACTTGATTCTAATGAAGTGGAAATACTAGGACTAGTTCAACAAATTAGATGGAGAAATTCAAAATAATTTATATAGAAGCATGTTTCCTGCATGGTAAATTTGTGGCTAATGTAGTTCCCTTCTTAACCCTCATTCACCCTTCATTCCCTTGCTTCATTATAACTCACCTCCACCCTTCCTCCCAATGTCTCAGTTCTCATAACTTTTGCTTCAGCCCACCTCTGATCCAAGTAAATGAATCAATGTAGGTAAAGAGCTTAGAATGATGCCTGGCAAATATTAAACACCCAAGAACGTTGTTTCTCCTCTTCCTCCTCCTCCTTCTCTACTTCCCTCTCTCCTTCTCCTCCTCTTCTTTTTCTATTATTATTATTGTTATTACTTTTTTTTTTACCCTGCCAACTCTTTTCCCCATCACTAAGTCCATCCTAATAGCCAAAGTCATCATTCAACGTTCACTGCAATCATTCAAAAAATATTACAGTGAGAAATACATTAAAGGTATAGCATGTAACTGATTTAGTAGCCATATAATCAGAGTGAGAAAACCCAGTCTATGCTCCAAGAGAGTCTAAGGCCCTTCAAATAGAAGGAGCTTCTCAATCTAATGGATTATAAAATGGAAGGTACGTGGTTAAAGAAATGTCACTCAAATAAAAAAAATTTTTTTTAATTAAATGTAGTCATTTAATTTAGTAGTAGCGAAATTCTTCTCATTTTTTTCTGTTGAACATAGCAGTTACATATCAAGCTGTCCAGGCAGGCATCCTCCCCTATGTCACCCACTTCCTCCAGAGGATGGAAAGGCACATGGAGAAATGGTTTCTTCTCTAATGAAGTTAGTTGGAGGGAGGGTCACTCCTGCTGTTCATTGTAGAAATGCCTTATGGTCCTAAGTCTCAATGGAGGGAAAAATGGGGAGAGGAAGGAAGGAGGAAAACATGAGAGAGAAAAACATGGACACTGAGGAAGGAAGAAACAAAACAGGTACTTTTTAAAAAGATTTATTTATTTATTTGGGGCTGGGGTAGGGACAGAGGGAGAGAATCTTCAAGCAAACTTCCCACTGAGTACGGAGACTGACGCAGGGCTCGGTCTCATGACCTGAGCCGAAACCAAGAGTCCAACGCTTAACCGACTGAACCCCCCGGGCGCCCCCAGAAGTCATTTCCACACTTGTCCTTGTCTTTCCAGTTAACCTTGCATCTCCTTCACACTTCCTATGTCCACCACACATCCGTAAAGAAAAGAAAATTTTCAGCATTTCTTGAACCCAATGAGACCTACAGTCTACATTTTCACTTCGGCACACACCATCATGGGATGGTTTAGTCCTGTCTAGAACCAAGTATCTAACAGAGGAGAAGCAAGGGGTTTAGTTCTGTTTACACAGCTGTCAAGTAATAGACCCTCCCAAAGCTTAGCTTTTGAACAATATAGACCTCGATTTCCTTTTGGCTGTCTACATTGGCAGCAGTTTGAGATTCCATTTCTAATGCTGGCATATGCAAATGTATTTTTAAGCTTTAAATCAGAATCCCAGGAGGTTTAAATCATGGCCCAGCTGTTGCCAGACTCATTGAAAAAAATAGCCAGAAACAAGTTCTCTTTTTCCTGCCTGGAAACAATTGCTCTTGTCAGCTCTTTACTATGAGCCATCGAACTTTTCATCTGCCACTAGGTATGCATAAGAAATTTGATCTTGCACAACCCTGTTTCACCTTCCTGGCCTTTCATAAAATACAGTTGCCTTCTTCCACTTGGATACGTGGCCAAGGGATGATACAGACCACAACCATTTGTCCATTTTTACAGTGATTTCTCACCTTCGGTAAAAGGAGGGTTATAGAAGTCTCAAGAGGGAGTTGGCTGGTGAAAGATGTGGGAGGGTTATTTGCTAAATTTTTACAGCCATCAGTACACTGGAAAAACAAAACTTTCAATAAAATCCATCTCATAGTAGGAAGATGCCCAGGCCTGGTCTACTCATACTGTAGATGAGCAGTTTTCAAACGTTTTGTTCTCAGCATCCCTTGATACTCTTCCTTCTCGGTGACCTCAAAGAGCTTTTGTTTATGTGGGTTACCTCTATGAACGTTTAACCGTGTTAAAAATTAAAACTGATAAAACTTTAAATATTTGATAATTCATTTTAAAATAACAAAAATAAACTTGTTACTTATTAACATAATATTATCATGAGAAAAATAGCCATACTTTCCAAGGCAAAAAAAAAAAAAAAATTAGGGAGAGTATAATTCTTTTACATTTTCACTTATCTCTTTAATATCTAGCTTAATAGAAGTCAACTGGATTCTTACAGTTGCTTCTGCATTCAGTCTGTTGTGAAATGTTATTTTACTTGTGAAGAAAATCTGATCTTACATAAATACGTATTCCAAAAAAGGAAGAGTATTTAAACAGCCTCTTAAGGTAATTGTGGATATTCTTCAATATTACATCAAAATTCGACAAATGTCAGTTTCTTAAAGTTGTTGCCATGTGAATATGCAATGACATCAATCAATGAACTTTTTGTACTCTGTTACATTAAAATTTATTGGTCTATCTTAAACTTTGAATGAATCTTTTATTCATGTATGATTTTATGACATTATGCATTCGTTATCTAGAAAATTTAGAAAATTATGAGACTTCTCAAATGCTGACACATTTCATTGTACAATATCCCCAAATCAAACTTGGTAATGTCACTACCAAACTCTTCAGAAAAGTTTTCAGGTATGGTAAAGCTGTCATGGTGGCAGATACAAATTTTCCAAGATTCTAAGTTTTGCTTGAAAGCTCAAATTTTGTCATTAGCCACAAATACTGCCAATTACGTTCTTGAAGTGACAAGCTCATGCCATTGATTGTTGAGAAAACTGCTGCCAAATGCCCAAGTCTGAATAATCATAGTTTGCCTGTGAATTGTTCCTTCAAGTAAACTTAGTGTTTCATGAAAAAAGGCAGCTAGTTCAGCTCGTAACTCACACAATTGCACAAATCCCGTCTCAAGACAACCACTGAACTTTGGTAGGCAGCAGAAGTGCCTTCTGTGTTCCCATAGGTCACATAGTAAGGACTATGGTGAGAGATTTAATATAGGGTAGAGATTTAATATAACTATTTTTTTTTCTGCTTCATGAGGGACATTCTTTTTAAATTTTTTATTGTTATGTTAATCCCCATACATTACATCATTAGT
>NC_138380.1:61970373-62013427 GCF_054177405.1 Leptonychotes weddellii
CCAGCAACCCTCAGTTTGTTTCCTGCGATTAAGAATTCCTCCTATCAGTGAGGTCATATGATACATGTCTTTCTCTGTTTGACTTATTTCGCTCAGCATAATACCCTCCAGTTCCACCCACGTCGTTGCAAATGGCAAGATCCATGAGGGACATTCTTAAGTGAAACAGGGTTTGTTTATTCGTTTAAACCACAAGTGGGGGGCAGTGGAGTCTGATGCTGGTACTGGGACAGTCTGGTGTACCAGTACCACAGTTCCTGCTAAGGTATCAGCAGGGTCACCTACCATTGCTTTCACACCATCCCTGCAAATGTAAATATGGTGAAAAAGACAAATAAAAATAACGTTCTGTGGAAATAGTTGTGACCTTAGAGATTCCCAAATACATCTTGGATCCCCAGGGATCCTCAGACCACAGGTTGCCTTACCTGCTTCTGATAAGGTGGAGTTGATTCTAAAGCCTCTAGAGACTGAAACGAAATTTTGCTAAGAGTCGCTATAAAAGAACCTAGGCAGGGGGCTTTAGGAGGAAGGCTCCTGTGGAAGGCTTTGGAGGAAAGGCTCCATAGACTTACCTATGAATGATTTCTCATTTCTCACTTGCTTAAGCCAGGTAATAGGTAAGGAAGAGAAACTGAGAAACCTTCTCTCACTCCTCGTTCTCTTCCTCCCCTCACTACACACACACACACACACACACAAATTAATGGGTCTCAGCCTGGCTATAATGTAAACTAAAATGGTCGCTAATAAAATGTAGACTTCCCTGTTGTGTGAAAAGTCTTTAATTCTTTCGTTCTTTTAATTTTGCTGTGGTTTTTTTTTTTTTAAGATTTTATTTATTTATTTGACAGAGACACAGCGAAAGAGGGAGCACAAGCAGGGGGAGTGGGAGAGGGAGAAGCAGGCTTCCCACCGAGCAGGGAGCCCGATGTGGGCTTGATCCCAGGACCCTTGGATCATGACCTGAGCAGAAGGCAGACGCTTAACGACTGAGCCACCCAGGTGCCCCAATTTTGTTGTTTAATCATTAAAATTATACATGTTTGTTTCAGGACAAGAACTTCAAAGATTATATAATCCAGTACTGGTATTTTACCCATAAATAGGGAAAGTGAGATGCAGAAATGTAAGTTCACTACCATTAAGTGGACAAGTCAGAGCTGGAGATACCAGATCTCCTTATTCTTGAATACTTTTGCCAAATAATGCTTCCCTTTTGGTGTTTATTCAAGATTTTATCCATTTTAGTCAAAAGGAAGCTCTTCTTAAACAAAAGGCTTTTATGGTGGCTCCTGATCAGTCTACCTGTAGTCCAACCTTTCAGTCACTCTCTACCACCACCTGGTGGTGGCAAATGTAAATTGCATGGGAGAGCTGACACCAGGAGAAAAGGCTTTGCCTCTGAAATTCCCAAACACACCACCAAAGCCGACATTGGGTAGTCCCAAGACAGCAAAAGTTTCATCCACATACGAAGGATCTATTTATGTCAGTAAAGAACTACTGTTTTTGATGGGGGGGGATAAAAATCTCAGTACATACATAGAGTTAAATATCTACGTTGATTTTTCTGGGCTCTTCTCAATTTTACTCACACTGGGTTAATTTCTTGACTAGGAAATCAGGCCATATTTCTAAATTAAGCTTTTCGTATCGCTCTTGTTGGATTTGTGAGCTATATTTAAGATTGTTGTGTCTGCATATTATCTCTGGTCGCGCTTTCCCTGTTACAGGATTCTGAGCTACACAAATCGTCCTGCTAACGCTGTAAATCAAGCACAGGCAACTGCGGCACATTACACAGAAGAGACTCTTAAGCACTCAGCACAGAGGCCCATTATGCTAGAGAGAAAAATCAATCCAGGGGGTATCTGCCCTCTCATCTAGTTAACAGAGTAGAGATGAGAGCCCTTAGACCTCACAGGCCTCAAAAGCCATTGTCATCTTTGCCCAAAAGTTCTGGAAAATGTTGAGTTATTTCTGACCCCGACAGCGCATTCCACCAATTGAGAGACTCAACAAGCGTCTCTTTGTTAAAAGAATCGTTCCTCCCTTAAGGGAATCAGCCATTCATATCTTAGCGTATCTCGGAGTTAATACCAGGCAATATCGAGAGTCCTTAGGAAGTGCACCATCTCAAGTAGCATCCTTGAAAGAGTATGAAACTAAAGACGGGACAGTTTGGACAACCAGAGGGCAGTGTTTTGTCACTAAGAATTAGGACAGAAAAGGAACCAGAAAAGAGAACAGAAGAAAGGAGACGAGAGCCCTCTGGGGAATACCAGGAGGGAAACTGGAGTGAATTAAGAAGTGAGACCGTGCGCAAAGAGTCCTGCAGAAGCACCCAACGTCAGGGCAGGATAGATGGGAGAGATGTACTGCCTGCCTAGGCCAGATGTCAGGTAAAGAAGCCAAATAAAGAAGGCTACCACTACTACACTTCATATGATAGGAGACTATGTCTCTGGGCTCCTAGAGGTTCAAAAGCCCTTCAAGGCAAACAGAAAGGAGCTTCTCTACCCGAAGGGGCATTTTTGAGGAGCACATGGAAAGGGGCAACTTCTCCACAGACCATGATGTCATCTTCCTTTGAAACCTGCACAGCGGCTCCTCGGCCTCCTCTTGGACACATAATGGGCATTGAACAAACACTTGCTGTTATGTAAATGGTTAAAGATGCCCCTTGAGTATTGGTCCCTACACTGTTTATTTCTTCACATCGAGCTAGAACCATCATCTCAAAGCCCTGTGGCCCCAAACACAAATTCTGACATATCCAGTTGCTTTAAATATAACTCAGATAAGCATATTTTAGCCATTTAGAGCCCGCCTGCTTTGCCTACCCAGCAAAACTTCACCCAATATCTGCTAGCTATAGATAAAACACCCACCCCCCGCCCCGAGATTCCCCACCTGACTGCGGGCGGCATTGCCTAGACACATTCCCGCTGCCCTTTATGGGAGGTGGCACCATGCTTCAGGGTCTAGAAGGTCTCCTGCTATGAGGGATGTTCCCTCTCATGCAATACTATCCAAGGGCCACCCAATGAAGTGTGTCGTGCAGTGCTTCCACCTCAGGGTCTTGCCTTCTCCTTGATCAGCCCTGAAATCCTCAAACTCACCGCACTCTCACAGCCCGTTTTCACCACACCTCGCAATTTCGCCACCTAATATTTCCAAGCCTGCCCTTGCCTATCTGTGTCCACTCATGTTGCCCAATGCCAGTCTTCACGTGGCTCATCTGACAACCACAGTGCTCTTCTCACTGATCTTTCTGTCCCCATGCTAACCTTACTCCCTGATGATCTCCACATCCTCCACACTGTGTCAGGGTGATCTTCCTGTCGCTCAGATCTGATGAGGACACTCCCTCGACTGAAACACTTCGATGACTTCCTTCTAGATGCAAAACACGTCCTAACTCCCTGCCATGCACAGAAGATGCTCTTTTTGCCCATCTCTCTGTCCATGTATCCTTCTACTTCTTAGTTCACATTTTACTGGCATATATCAAGCTGTTTCCTTCCTTTGTACCTTTACAAATTCCAGAAATGCCCTTCTCACCATTCATTACCTGATGGATTCCTATTTATCTGTCTGTCTCAGCTCAATCACATTCCCTTCAGGAAGGCCTCCTAGGGCTTTAAGCCAGGGCCAAGAACTCTTCGTTGGTGGCCCTAGAGCACCCTGTGCATGGTCTGCTGGAACACGTGCCTCACTGCCTGGTTATGTCCTGTTTATGTAATTCTCTCCTCCTGCTACACTGAAAGCCCCTCAAAGAGATGGGCCATATCTAATCTATGCCTGTTTTTCTAGTACCTGGCAGTCAGTGCTCAGGAAATGTCTCTTGAACTACTAAACATCCATTAGATAGAAATGAGAAATCTGTGGGGCAGTTAAGCGTCTGCCTTCGGCTCAGGTCATGATTTCAGGGTCCTGGGATTGAGCCCGGAGTCTGGCTCCCTGCTCAGCGGGGACCCTTCTTCTCCCTCTCCCTCTGCCCCTCCCCACTGTTCATGCTCTCTCTCTCTCAAATAAATAAATAAAATCTTTTTAAAAAAATCTGTGATTTTGCTATCAGTAATTTCCTAATCATCAATAAATTGTGTCAGTGCACTAAGCTTTTACATGACCAAACTCCAAAGTTCTCCCTAATTATGCAACCAATTTCTATTCCCACGGGCAGGGTGTGGGAATGGATTTGTCACCCACTCATACAAATGTGCAACGAACACATGATCCTAACATTGCCTGATCCACTGAACTATCTTTTTTCCTAAATCACTACCATTATATACCCATTGATGTAATTTTCTCCTGCCTGGTTTACATTTTTAATCTCCTTCTTCTGTCTCTAAAAGGATTATTTAGCAAAAATCCACTCTATTTATAACTGACAGCCTCTGTTGTTTATCTCAACCAACAAATTCAGAAATCTAGAATATATTGCCCAAAATGCCTTGAGGATAAAGTCATACTGACAGTTGAGCATTCTTTTTAACAGTGATGTAAAAATATCAGTGCTCTAGAACACAGCCGTCTTGCACTTGAAGTTGTTTCTCTGAGTTGCAAAGATGATGAGTGAACGTGTCTAAAAATAAACAACTCTCAGGTAATCTGTGGGGCTGATCTTTAAAATAACTGATAATAAGCAAATCTTCAGATAGGACCAGCTTTGGCTTTGACTCTGCTGTTCCCACAAAAGGGCCAGATTTTCCGTGCAGCCAAGTTAAATCAAGACAGCCCTGGCCAGTAGTCCTGCCCAGAGTGGGCACTCTATCCTGATAGAGAACAGGGAAATTCAAAGTGCCCAGATGCTCTTGCACCTTACAACTAAGAACAAATTTAAACTGTCATCCCAAAAGAAATAGGATCAAGACACAATAAAAATAAGGAAAGGAAAAACTGTAAAGCTTAAATAATGAAGTCAGAATAGATTTTCTCAATATAACTCAGCAATATAAATGTTCGCAATCTGTTTTAAATTTCTAAAAATATAAGTTATTAAGATATCTCATCTTACAACCAATTAATTCAATACTCTCCCAAATTAACTACAAAACACTTACGAACTTGTAATTAAGCCTACCTAATTTTAAAAACCATCCATCCCTGCTGATGTTATGATGAGTGGAGACACACATGCAGAGGGACCCCAATCAACACCTCTGACATGTGGAAAGCCAGGATTCAAACCCCAGCCTCTGGAGCACGTGCTCATAGCTGCTGCACATGCCTGTAGTTGTAGGTTTATCTCGTCTTCCCTGGCTCCACCCTACTGGCCTTAGCATCTACATTGGTTCATTCATTTTCCTTTGTGTTCTTTCTTTGCCATAACCACCCACACGTCGCATCAGCAGTTTTGCCTCTCATGTTTGTTCTACAGGCGATAAAGAATAAGAAAGCTGAGAAAAACACAAAGATCCTGTAAATCGATGTAGTCCGTGGCACTACTGTGCTCGCAAGGATGCAGGCAGAGGGTTCCATGGAGAGGGTGACATAACAGACTGTCAGAGAGGAAGACGAGACCAGAGGACGGCAGGAGAGGGGTGCCTCCCAGGCAGAGGGAAGAAACATGGGCAAAGGTGGGGAGGTGGGAGAGAGAATGGCCAGTCTGTGGGATGAGTAAGTTGATATGGATGGAGCACTGAATACAAAAGCAGATGGAGCAAAGTGAGGGTGGAAATACAGCCAGATAGCAGATCCCAAAGGATGAGCGACCAACCATCCCCATTTGCCGAGAAACGAGGGGGTTCTCTGAATGCAAGCCTTTCAGCACTAACACCAGGAAAATGCCAGGCAAACCTGGACCAGTTGGTCACCCTACAGCCAAGGGGCTGCCCCGCCATGCTTTTAGGGGCTTGGAACTTCTCTGAGGCAGCAGGGAAACACGGAATGATTTGGATGAGTACAAGACCAGGTAACTTTTTCCTAGCTTGCAATACACACGACAACAGCCTTTTTAAACATGGGTTGCAACCCACTGGTGAGTTACAAAATCAAGTCTGCAAGTAGTCACAGGTGGCAGTTTTTGTGATGAACAGATCAGAAGTATTAGAATGCACTGTACATGATAAGGGCAATGACTGGTTCATGGAACTTGTTTTGGACATACATATATTCACTGTTACATATAAATATTATTTATTATTATTAGCTGCAGTTAAAAGAGTTTGAGGTATATGGAGCTACGCAATTTTAAAACTGGCAAATTTTAAATGATAAATGTATCTCTACCTTTGTCCTTTCTCGGCCAACATTTTACATGACATGACACCCACAGATCATAATGATATTTGTACAGCACACTGTGGGAAACAGAGAAAGCTGTTCGCTCCCACAGGAGACTGACCCGGGCTCTAACTACCCTGAGAGCCAAGAGATTAACATCCAAGTGCACATGTAACCTGTAATCCATTTGCAGATCGCTGGTGGGAACACACTACCACAGAATGACCAACCAAGGCAAGCTCAGCGCTATTTGTTTAAATCTACGAGAGAAAGTGAAATCAATCAATCAATCAATCAATCAATCAATCCCTGGATACTTCAAGGCACAAGCACATCAAGGCAAATAGAGTTACAAAGATTAACCCGCTTTTCCGGCTTCCCAGGAATGTCCGTAAGAGTGCAGAAAATCAATACTACCAGAAATGCACAGCCGTGACATATTTCCTGCAGACCATGTCAACACAGATGCCAAATGACCCTGGGATTTGGGAATTTGCTATTTGTCCCATCAGCACAACTTTTATATTCCTTTCAGAAAGCAAATACCGATCTGAAAAGCTTGGCTGCAAAATCCCTCGCCTGGCCCCGCACACACAGTAGTCTGTATGTGAATAGATAACTCAGTGGTATGAAGGCAGTCTTCACAACAGATTTCTCAACCAGTCCTAAAAGGCTTGAACCTTTCTGATACTCATGTGTATTTTTTACTTCAAGACTTTAAAAAAAAAAAATTAGCTAGAGTCAGTTTCAACCATCTGTCTCTCTGAGTGAAAATAGGATGCAGGCTTGTGCGTATTGGCTTTTGAAGAAAACCAATTTGGCAGAAAGAATTAAAGAGAAAGAATTATATCTCAATTTTCAAGACCATACGAAGGAGTAACAAAATATCCAAGGTAAGTAGTAGCTTTTATGGACACATCTCCCTCCTTTTCTACCCCTTAGGCTGTCCCCATTCCTTGGGGTGTCACCATCACCCCAAGGAATGCCTGTCACCATCCAGGCCGATGTCCCTCATTGAACATCACTCTGATTAGACCAATGCCAAATAGTCATAGCCTTGGAGGGTGGCAGAGTGGACATATAAAAGTGACTTCCCCAATTTGAGTGACACTAGGTGTGGTGGGAGATGATGAGAGCAGGTACACTCCAAGAATTTGGAAATAATGGAAATATAGCATGATCACTTTCTGAGAGTTCAACTAGACCTTATATTAAAACACAGGCCATCACCCAAGTCAGAACTATAATGACAGGACCAAAACATCACAGGTAGGGTGATGTCATGTAATGTCATGGAAAACCACCACATAATGAGTGGTGAACAACTATAAAAAACTGTTATAATTAAAGGAAAATGGATTTGAAATGACAGGAAAAGTGCTGTGGAATTTGTTCAGGTTTTCTGCAGTATGTCCGGGAAAAGGACACCCTAACCAGTTGACACCATCTTTTCTGTGTGTCCGTCAGGAGGGTCACCATAGTGGCATCAGGCCACCACCTTGAAACACCAGCTGTGAAACTGCTCCCCATGCTCTGGCTCCATGTACACCATCCAACCTTCAGTCTTCCACACTTCAACTAAAGGCAACTCCTGAGTTAGCCTTCCAGTTAACTCAGGCCAAAAATCTTGGAGCCATCCCTGATTTCTCTGTCAAATCACACATCCGAACCATTAGCAAATTATTAAGGCTCTATTTTCCAAACATGTCCAGAATCAGCCTGTTTTCACCACCTCCCCCGCCATCACCCTGTCCAAACCACCAATATCTCTCATCCATATTATTGCAAAAGCCTCCGAAATGGTCTCCTAGTTCCTACCCTTGCCCCCTCTCCTTGTAGGCTATTCTCAGCTGTAACAGTAATTCTTCAGAACACAAGCCAAATCATGTCACTTCCTTGCATAAAGCTTGCCAGTGGCTCCCATCTCAGAGTAAAAGCCGAAGTCCTACAATGGCCTCCGTGGCCCTACACAATCCAGTCTCATTACGTTTCTGACCTCATTTCCAGCCCCTCTTTGCTGCTATTCCTCAAACACATCAGGTACACTCCCACCTCAGGGTCTTTGTGCCATGTCCTTGGCCTGATATTAAGTATCTGAATGACTGGCTTCTTTAAAGCTTAGATCAAATTTCATCTCATTGAGGTCTTACTTGACCACCCTACTGAAAAGAGTAAACAACTCCCCTCACTGCACCTGCATTCCTCATGCCCTTCTACTGCCTTATTTTTCATCATTAAGTGTATTACCAATTAACATATTCTATAACATATTTAAGTATCTTTCATTGTTTCTCCCTTCCCCAGAATTTAAACTCCAACAAAGGCAGAGATTTCATCTATATTGTTCACCGATGTATTGCCAACTTAGAATAGTGACCAGTAGAGAGTTGATAATATTTGTTGAATGAATGAACAAAGTTGGCTTCAAAAATGTGCCTGCATGAGCTCCTCCCTCTCTTCCCAGCCTTGTTCTCTATAAAGTGTCAAAGCTCCACTGTCTTTGAGATTCTCCTAGGTTTGTTCCCCACCCTCCTTCTCAACCCTTTTGCTATGATCTGGTGTCCTTAGTTGTCATATGATTGCCACACCTGGAATCTGCCTCCCTTCCCAGTCCTTTTGAATGTATTATGTGACTGGACTATCTGCTTGATTTTTCGGTACCCATGTTACCTCTGGACCAAACCTTCAGGATTACCCCTAATCCCCTCAGGCTAGTACTGCCCCAACCATGCCCAGCTCAGACCTCTGATACCAAGGGCCTAAGAACCTGAATTCTCAGATTTCAGAATACTGATCTATAAGGAAGGGTACTGTGATCCCACGGGAAGTTAGGTTTCTCCTGGCCAGTCAGTAAGTTGGCTTTATATTTGTTGCCTAATATATAAACACATACTTGCTTATGTGAATTCATCACTAGACCACTAGAGAATTTTGGCTACATAAGAACAGTCTAATATCTAGACCCTCACAACTAAGATTCAAGACCTTAATCCTGCCTATCTGTAGAGCTGACCGCTGACTGGCCCTAATGTCTCCATCTCTGCAGCTGCAATACGAGAGCTGACTGCAGGTGAGAGTGCTGATGGCCAAGCATGTCACCTGCTCATGTTCTTAGCGTGGGAACATGAACCTACATACATATGCACATACAGCCCCCTGACCCCAAATCCCTTTGGCAGATCAGAGCACCTATTCTCTCCACCTCTCCAGTCCCTGAACAGTGACCCTTTGTGGGAAAGCAGTAGAGGATGAAGGAGAAAGAGAGTGGGATGATTTACCTGATGGGAGGAGATGTGAGAATACTTTGTGGATATCTGAGCAAGGTTCCTTCCCCAGACATTTGTAAAGGAGAGAGAAGCACACTGATCAACAAAATTTTCTAATTTGCTAAGAGCCAGGAAGCCCAAGTAGTTGGCTCCATGATGCTAAATTTATCTTTATGTTAATGCAATTTAATGACTACTCACTGAGCCCCTACCAAGCAAAGTCCCTCCTGGATGCTGTGAAACTTTCACAAATGATTGAGATACATCCATCTCCAAAAGCTTGTAACCTGTGAAAGGGAACAGACCATGCCGCCACCAAATATGGATTATCTTAAGCTGGTTATTTTTTAAGAAACAGCAGATATAGGAGAAGCTCTAAAAACTTAGTAGAAGTTGCCCTTTTGTAAGAGACACTTAAATGTATAAGGGAAGTCTCCATTTCTAAGGGTGCTCCCTCTCTGTACCAGGAAAAGGATGACTCAGTCTCCAGAAACCCTTATCAGTGAAGAAGGCATGGACTTAAACTTGCATAATACCTTTACTCCTGATGACTTTCACCCTTACCCTGGTGACCTCCCATAACCCCCAACATCTTCTTTTGTGGTTAGCTGGAAATGTTATGTAAGTGGTGGCTTGAGACCTTTTGGAGAGTTATTCAGTTTTCCTGGGTTTCTCCCATGTGTACAGGAAGTATACAAGTTGTTAAACTTGTTTTGTTTTCTTCCTGTTAATCTTTTTTTTTTTAATAGGGGGAGGGGGAGGTTCTCAGCCAAGTACCTAGAAGGATAGAGAGAAAATTATTTTTCCTCCCCCACATATGGTAGGGTCTGAAAACAACAGCTCCGCTGCAAGGGACTATGGGGTAAGTACATGATGAAGGTTTAAAGAACAAGGTGGGGGGCACCTGGGTGGCTCAGTCAGTTAAGCATCTGCCTTTGTCTCAGGTCATGATCTTGGGTCCTGGGATCAAACCCTGCAATGGGCTCTCTGCTCAGCGGGGAGTCTCCTCCTTCTCCCACTCCCCATGCTTGTGTGCCTTCTCTGTCAAATAAAATCTTAAAATAGTTAGATAGATAGAAATATAGATAGAGCGAGCACACGGAGGGCATGCAGGAACTGGAGCAGAGTGAGCTTTCTGAAGGAGGACCGTGAGAGCCACACACAGAAACATGGGTAGGATGTGAACCGGGGAAGCATTTCCAGCGAAAGGAGAGTAAGCATGAGAGAAATGGCAGCGACAGGAGGTAGCAGTCTGTGTTTGGGGAATGGCAAACAGTTTCGCTGGTCTGCAGTGTAAGTCAAATGGGTTCAAGGTGGCAGGGTGCAATGGGGGACAAGCTGGAAAGGTTTGTGCTTGGTGTAACATTCTCAGGTCATAATTCAGATCAATTGTTTCTGCTCTTTGGTGTCTCCTCACCAGCAAGTTGTATCTATTTTAAAACCTGTAAGGGTCTTGAAAAAAATCAAACATTTCCATGTTAAACAAATCCAATCTATTCAAATGTGTTAAGCAATGCAAACAACTAGAATTAACACTTCCCTTACATATCACACCTTTGCTGTATATGATGAAAAAGCGAGAAATCAAGTGCTCAAAATAGGTGCTTTAGCATTTGTAATAAGTTCTTTGCAGAACATACGCATTCAGGGTGAGGACTCTACCCGCCCCGCCCCGCCAGGAGTCTCATAGTTTGCTTTTTCTTCATGCTGTAAAAAGAATATGGTGGTTGGGGGTTTCTGCCTTTGAAATGATGTATTTGTCTAGCCAACTTTGAATATCATCAGGGCATATTAAGAGATTACTGAATGAACAAATAAATGAACAAATGAAAGAGTGAGCCCGAGCCCTCAACTGCATGATGATGTGGCCAGTCTGGAGTGAAGTTAGATGCAAGCATTTTTTGTTTGTTTTTAATGGTTGTCATAAGCTGTTAAATTTCCTTCTACCCGCCCTGACACTGCTATAGCATTCCCAGTGTCTGGAAGGCGCTTAAGGAATGATTACTGAATGACTGAATGTTACAACTTGAACAATTCCGTGGGAAAGAAAGTAGACACACATTGTCACATTTATTTTTCCAGTTTGGCACCTGCCCTCTTATTTATGCTGGCCCTAGTGAATGGCAGAACCCGGCCAGTGGTGAGAGTGATGCAAAGCAGGGGTGCCTGTGTGGCTCAAGGCGGTTCAGCAGTTGAGTATCTGACTCTTGATTTCAGCTCAGGTCATGATCTCATGGGTGGTGAGACTAGCGTAGGGCTCTGTGCTCAGCGGGGAGACTGCTTGGGATTCTCTCTCTCCCTCTCCCTCCGCGTCTGCTCCTCCCCCCACACACACACGCTAATAAACAAATCTAAAAAAAAAAAAGTGATGCAAAGCTCTCTCTAGTACATAAAATCACAGGTTCTTAAATCCAGATTAAAAAGAACATGGAGATGACCAAATACTGGCCTGCTCTCTCAATGATACAATAATCCCTTCACAGAAATTCCTCGGTTGGCAGTGGCATGCTTGAACTCTCAACTACCTTAAAGGTAGCCCAGTCTATTTTTTTAATGGTTCAGTCAATCAAATGTCCTCCCTTATCTTGATATGAACTTTCCTTTTTCCTAGAAGTTTGGGCTACAGTAGAGAGGTGTCGTCGTACATACTTGTGAAACATAAGAGTCCTCATGTCTACCCTTTCACCTCTTACAGCCCAAACACTCTGCAGCATCAAGTTATACTCAAGGAGCGGTGGGCAAAGGGGAGATCCAAAGAAGACACAGAGGAGAGAAAATGTGTACATCTGCCAAGATGAACCACATAGCCTTCCCTCTATCACACCAGCCTCTAGTTCTTCAAACCTTTATCAGTGGTGCTAGGCCCAAGCCCCTGGACCTTTTAACGTTTTGGACTCAGACACGCAGAATCCTTCCATGATTTAGTCACAGTGGATGTGTACCATGTTAGATTTTAACTTAACATCATTTTGAAATGCTGGGGATGGAAGTCGGCGGGGCTAGGAAATGTGTCCTCAGCAGGCCCAAATTCCAAGATAAGAACAGAGGCCAACCTGATACTTTTTTTTTTTTTTAAAGATTTTATTTATTTATTTGACAGAGAGAGACACAGCGAGAGAGGGAACACAAGCAGGGGGAGTGGGAGAGGGAGAAGCAGGCTTCCCGCCGAGCAGGGAGCCCGATGCGGGACTCGATCCCAGGACCCTGGGATCATGACCTGAGCCGAAGGCAGACGCTTAACGACTAAGCCACCCAGGCGCCCGCCAACCTGATACTCTTAACAGTCTCTAGGTGAAGACTGCCTCACAAGCCAGGGAAAATGCAGACTGACCATCTGGCCCTTATGTTGCACTTACCCTGAGCCCAGGACTGCTCTGGTGGGCACAGACAGAAATGTTCAATATGATCCTGATTCAGAAGGCAAGGCTTCCAGATCCTAGGAATTACCAAGCCCACATTCATTTGGGGCCCAGAGACCCAACGGGGGACACATTCAGGAAGTTAAATGTTTGTACTGAACACATCAAAATGATCCACGGGGAAAAATTTAAATCCTGTAAGAAATGGAAAATTAAGTAGGATTTAGTCTTTCAAATCTCACCACAACATTAGGAAGTGGCCCTATTATTATCACTCCTGTTTTATAGATGAAGAAAATGAGGTGCCGGAAGGCAAAATTACTTGTCAAGGTCACAGAGCTAGTATTTGGTGACACTGAGATTTGAACTCCAGCTGCAGAGGTCACACTCTCATACTGTCTCTTGACCACTGTTATGATTTGTTCTGGGATCAAATTAGACCCAAGAACAAAAAAGGAAGATGAAGATAAAATATTAATGATTTTGCCTGATTGACAGTGGTATCCGGTCAGCCTGAAAATTCAAAGAAGTGATTATTCACTTAATTATTAATCACTTCCCTTCTTGGAACTTTGTTATACTTTTATTAGGTATTTACCATGTTTTACCTTATGTGATAACCATGCGATATATGTGATAACACATATCCATATTTTAAATATATTAAACTTTGCTATTTTTCCCTGATTAGACAGCAGTCCCTAAGATCTATACCTTGTTCTGGGGCACCTGGCTGGCTCAGCAGGTACAGCATGCAACTCTTGATCTCGGTGTTGTGAGTCCAAGCCCCACGTTGGTTACAGAGATTACTTAAAAAAATAATAATCATCATCTTAAAAAAAAGATCCGATACTTGCTCATTTTCATGTACCCACAAAGCATTCAGTCTCACTCATGGTTAGCCTTCTGTAGGTACTAAATACATGTTCTTCACTAGGACTAAAAACCTACTGAAGTAACCTAGCTTTCACCCCTACCTACACATATTTCTTTTATTCATTATCAGTAAAATCTAGATTTGTAAGCTCAGTAAATCCAGGACCCTGTTATTACTCACAATGCTAAATAAGATCACGCCAATGAATTTCATATTCTATATGGGCATTCTTTCAGGTGCTGCTAACATTGAATATTGAAACCACTACATGTGTGGTTGTATGTCAGGGAGCTTCCTAGGAGGCCTTTCAGAAACTGTGCTTAGCAGCAAGAACAGGCAGAACCCAGGGAAGTCCCTCCTTTTCATAGTCATTTAGGTTAATCACAAAAATTCCTATTCCCCAACTCTAAGAGTACACCTAACAACTCCTTTGTAGCCAGGCAGGGCCATGTGATTTGCTTTAGTTGATGAGATGTATGAGATTGGGGCACATCACACAGCACGGGTCTCTGAATGGACACGGTGAACAGAGCCCCTTGTTGGCCCACACTGGACATATAACATGAGCAAGAAAAACCTTGTTGGGTTACTCTGCTGATGGATGGGACTTGTTTGTATTGTACTGGATCATGATGTAGCCTAACCTGATCAATACACTCCCATGGCCCAAATCCACTCCAACGATCCAGCATTTTCGTTACTTTTCACCTTCCTTGATTTAGTGTTGGTAACTGAAGGTACACCACCTCCCTTTACCATCCCCACCTGCGCTTTGCTACGGCATGCCCAGTGAGAGGGTGTGACCAAGATTCTCCCCTTGACCAAAGGCTAGGCAGGCTCCCCTGAGTTCTTTTTCAACTTGGCCCTATCTTTCAGCATATTCTCAACAGCCCCATTTTAGCAGAAGTCCTGCTAAGTCAGTTTAGCCAGAATCCCCCACCCTCAGTATCTGATCACTGATATCTAATCGATATCTGATGAGGTTCCTCATCCTCCACCATCTCCCAGGTGGTATCTGATCACCCTGGCCTGCCTTCAGCAAGAATCCTGTTAGGTTGGCTTAGCCTGATTGTCCCCCACTTACCTTGGACATGTCCTCTTAGTAATTTTCCATCCACTGCCTCCGGCATTGCTCCTTGCCTAGAAATCCCACTTTTCCTTGTTGTATTCAGAGTTGCTCCCAATCTCTCTCCCCTACTGCAAACTCCCAGTGCAGGGGTCCGGGCATCTATCATTATAGTCCCACTGAATAAAAGCCTGTCTTACCATTCCTTTAACAAGTGTATGGATAGCTTTTTCTTTAACAGGTATAAGGACTAAGAAAGCACTAGGTGTCATTATTAACCCCATGGTCGCCAGAACATGTGCCCTGGTTAAAGCAACTTTTCATTCTGAATCTTCCCCCCGGAGAGTTTAGAAAATACTCTTTTCATGTGCTGCCCAGATGTACCTTCCCCGGGTTTGGGAAGGCAGAGATAGTATTGGCATTATTAAGGGGTGATGTTTCCGATACCCTGGCACATCTCCCAAAGCAAAGTTCTGCCCATTTTACTGAGGTAAATGGCTCTGCCTGGCCAGAAGGTACTCGGGGAAAGGGCACATCTGAAGAGAGTATCCTCCTCCTCCCCTAAGACTGTTTGTAACCTGACTTTTTCATCTACTTGAAACTAAAACTTACAATTTGTTGGCCTTCAAATTTTAGCAATTCATACTTTTTTATTTCTAAAACAAGGAGCTCTCAAGGGAAAGGAGTATGATCCCCCCCCCCTTAAAAGCTACAGCAAAAGATATGGGGTTTCATCCTTGTTTGATATGCCAATTACTTTTCAGCAGCATTTGAAAAATATTAAAAAGCTTAAAAGAGGAAGCAAGAAAATCTGTATTCAAAACCCCGAACCTGGCCTGTTACAATGTCCCTGGGTGGTCCATATTTGCATTGGGAGATTTAGTTTGGCATTTTAACTTATGTAAATAGATTCTCACTTTCCCCTGTGCCTGAAAGCATTCAAAGAGGGAAGATCCCCTTTCCAAATCAGCGGTAACCTATACCCTCTGAAAGTGAACAGTCACACTTTTCAAGGAAACAGGCAGAGAAGTTTTTTGTTATTCTTTCTTCCACAAAATACACACCAATTCCCACAAACCCTTGCTATTCTGATACTACCAGGGCAGATGGTGAAACAGGAGACATGCTGTCATTTTAAAAGAGGACACTGTCAAAACACACATTCCCCCACAGAGCCTGCTACCTTTCCAGCCACCCAAACCCACCAACTACTGAAATTCCACAAGCCGATTCTGAGACACAATCGTATGGTCATCCCCCAAGCCTGGGCTCACCGTAACACTCAACAGCTAGATAAACTTATAAAAGTTTCCATACGTGCGTTATAGAATCTAAAATACTTTTAACAGGAGAAGACTTCATTCCATTTCAATTCCTAAAATCTTCAGCTTGTTACACAAAGAAATGGGTACTATTTCAGGTCAGAGTAGACCATCTAGCCTGTATTCTAAGAGGGAAACTGACTATGCAAAGGATATAAAATATTGTGTTATCATTTACTCATTAGAGCTATTTAAAATGTACACATTACTCTTGGCTTCACTCTAGACATGAGTATAAAATAGAAATCTGACAAATGAATCAAAATCTCCTTTCCTCCCACCAGAAAGAAACTAAAGAAACCAAACTCCCCCCAAAGAAATCAGACCAAAGATCAAAAGAATTAGCCCAGGGGGCTCATAAATGAAACACCAGACTCAAACCATCCTCCCTGTCATTTCTAGAACGAAAAGTGGCCCTTCTCAAGACTCCCCTTCTCACAGCAGAAATGTTCCATGTGATCCTAATTCAGGAAGGCAAGGATTCCAGAATTCTAGGCATTACTGAGCCTACCTTCAAATTGGGCCCAGACGTGCCATGGAAACTACATTTCAGGAAGTGAATGTTTTTATTAAACACATTAAAATGATCCAAAGGGAAAGAATTAAATCTTATAATAAAAAGAAAATTAAGTGGGATTTATTCTGGCTAGTGTTTCAGGTCAACAAAGCTTATTGAGCATCAACCATGTGCGAGACTCTCCGCTGAAAGATACAAGGATGTCTCAGAGAGCCTGGAGTCTAGAAGGGGGAAAAAGGCATGCACGTAAGTAATATAACTCAAGATAAAAAAAAATTTTAAAGAGCATACCTTTGGGGCGCCTGGGTGGCTCAGTTGGTTAAGTGACTGCCTTTGGCTCAGGTCATGATCCTGGAGTCCCGGGATCAAGTCCCGCATCGGGCTCCTTGCTCAGCAGGGAGTCTGCTTCTCCCTCTGACCCTCCCCCCTCTCATGCTCTCTATCTCATTCTCTCTCTCAAATAAATAAAATCTTAAAAAAAAAATAAAGAGCATACCTTTGGTTCAAAGGAAGGCAAGATCACACACATCCCTGAGTAGAGAAGGCTAGAGAATGATATAATTGTTGTTGGATAATAAAATCATCTTCCACACCCTGAGTGGGCACCATGTATTTAAATCTTGTTCTCTCATTATCTGCAATCTTTACAATAACTTTGCAAGCCAGGCATCATTATCCCCCATCTTACAGATGAAGAAACTGAGGCTCCCATATCTTCAATGAGATACCTGGCTTCTTCTTTCCTTTGTCTTACACTGCCTCTTAGATGTTGTACCCTTTTATGTTGTAAAAGACCAAAGAAATGGGCTTAAATTACAGCAGGAAAGATTTCAGTAGAAAAATAGCCTATCTATTGACATTCTGGGCAGGATAACTCTTCGTCGTGGAAGCTGTCCTGTGTATTGCAGGCTGTTCAGCGACAGCCCTGACCACCACCTGCTAGACGCCTGTAGCCACACTTTCTCCCCACTTGTGACAACCAAAAATGTCTCTGGACATTGCCAAATGTCCCTAGGGCGGGCAATCACCCCTGAGAACCACTGATCTAAAAACACACTAGAGGGGCGCCTGAGTGGCGCAGCTGGTTGAGGGTCTGACTCTTGGTTTCGGCTCAAGTCACGGATCTTTGGGTAATGAGATCGAGCCATGCCTTGGGGCTCCACGCTCAGCATGATTGAGATTCTCTCTCCCTCTCCCTCTGCCCCTCCAGCTCATGCTCTCTTGCTCTCTAGAATAAATAAATCTTAAAAAACAAAATAAAAAAAAGTAAAAACACACTAGAGTAAGTCAATCTCTTCTGTAAATCACTAAATAGAGGAAAGACAGCTATCCACACAGTCACTTGCCTGGGCAGGAAATGGGACCATCAGCTCTGAAGGGCCTTCCAGTCCTGCCCACTTTGAGTCTGAGCCACACAGACAGAAGGCTGTGGACCCAGCTCCGGGCCACTGCCCGCAATGACCCATAAGCCACAACACCTGCGCTAGATACATGCATGCTCTGATAACCGGCATTGCGTGCCCCTGGTGCCCATCAAGTCTTTCTAAAGACCATGCAGGCATGAGAACTAATGACACTTTAATTTCCAGATCTGAAGCTTCTGTCTGATTTCTTTCCAAAAACTGACCCTGCCAGAGAATGTGCCTGTGGTTTAGAATCATTCAGGGCCTCCTTTCCCACCTCCGTTTTTGCAAAAGCCTTTCCTCCCCATTACCAGACCAAAAAAAAAAAAAAAAAAAAAGCCCCAAATCTTACTGTGACAGTTGATTCCCCAAATCTGCCTGCAACGCTTGACCACAAGGTATAAAAATACCCTTGTGTTGAGGAGCTTCTTCAGGTACTTCTGATATAGAGGTTGGTATAGTACTTAGACTTTAATTGGATTCAAAGAATGACATCATCGTTTTATTTTTAAACATCCAAGTTTACAATATTCTGGAAATCACATTCACTGTGATTCTTTAAATTTACGATGAAAACTGTCAGATGCCAACTTAAAACGTGTGTAAGAGAGCAGCAGAATTAAAAAAAAAATTCTTTAGAGGTTATAGGAGAAAAAAACCTTGAAGCATAATAAAGCACACCGGTATCTGTTCCCAGGCAGATCTCTTTATCAAGTGCAATCATTCTCCATGGTGCCAGAGACTCATTACTTTCATTATAAAGAATGCCCTTGACTCGAACATAAATTTCTGCTTTGTGTGTTTGCCACACTGATGGCATTAGCTTGTCTGTGCCCCAAAGTGAAAACAATAGGTCGTTCTCTAAGAGTACAGCAAAAATATGGCTGAGCATAGAAATGTTAAGGATTAAGTAATATTTTGGAAGCAAGAGCGGCTGCTTGTGAGGATCTCAGGACTGCTATGAACCGAAAATTAAAGGACACATAGGCTGTCTGGGAAGCAGAGGTCCTCCCAAGATTTAGTACCGAGTTAGTGTTCCGGATCATGGCACAGTCACTGTATCAGGGAAGCCCCAGAACACTGAGCAGCTTCGAATTCGCTCTGAAATAAATTAATCTTTGAAATGAATAAAGCCTTGGCTAATACCTACTCCTGCAAAGTCAACTTTCTGGGCTTAGTTGTGAACTGCTATGCATTTAGTGTTCAGCAAGATGCCTAGTGACACTTAAGAATCAAATGTAGGGGGCTTGAGCACACCTCAAGGGAAAGCAGGGCTTGCTTATCCTCCACCACACTGAGAGGTGTCTAATTTTCTTGTTCCCCTTTGATAATACAGTTAGGCTTTTCATATCAGCATGTGAGCATGTTCTTGAGGGACTCTCTGTCCTGCCACAGTGAAAAGCTACACTAAAACAGTACTTTTTGGCGTCCCACATAGAAAAACAATGAGATAGGATGGGAACAGAACAAACAAACTTTGGAATCTGGCCAACCTGCACTTGAAATCCAGCGTTCCCACTAAACTGGCTTCAGGTGGCCTTGACCAATGGTTTCATGTTTCCAAGCACCAGATTCCTTGTTTGTCAAATGAAGATAAAAATGTCAGACTTACAGGAATGTTAGAATGATTTCATGAACCCGAAAATAAATACGGTAAGGACCCAACAAATGGCAAGCAGTGCTAAGGCTGCCTGCCATGCTTGGAGATCTTAGTTGGTTGCAGCGTGCATTAGCCTAATTACACCTGCATCGGGGCACCCCTAGCATGCCTCGGTAGCAAAATGCTAACAGTGCTCTGATAGCTATGAACACTTTTTCTTGGCTGGTGCTCACAGGATAGTTTTGCCTTGTTTTCAACACATTTCAGCAGAGTGACCTCGGTTCCTACCCCTTTTCCTAAACATGCATGTGAACCAGTGGTTCTTAATCTCTTTTTAGTCACAAATAGCCTTTTTCCCCTCAAGAAAGCTGCATTTAGGTACATATGCATTAAATTTCGCAACAAGATTATCAGGTTCAATGACCACCTGAACACCATCATGCTCCTGCCCTCCACAATGCCTACGATTCCTATTTAAGAAGCCTCCTCTGAACAAAGAATCAGGAGATGCCTTTGTGAACACGTGGGCACCTAAGGGTTTGCACCTGGACAGTGGTGTCTATGTTACAATGCAAGCTTCACTCTCACACTGGTCCCAGGCTTCCTGTAGAGAGGAAGCAAAGAAAATCAGTCCAGGATATCCATGAAAAGTTCCTAGCCAAGAATATTTTTTACATGGACCTGGGCGAAGGTTTAGAAATTAAAATTTTAAATGAGCTAACGTAAGAAAAGAGATTAATAATCCCTCTATGAAAATTAACCAATATAATTGTTCTGTAGCATGGAAGAATAGATTCAGACTGCCCAGGGTTCAAATCCTGGCTCTATAATTTAGTAGCTGAGCAATTTTCAAAAAGTTACTTAATATCTTTGCGTCTTAGTTTCCTCATCTGTCAAGGATTAAAAAGGATGTCAAGGATTTTTGTGAGGATTAAATAACTTAATACATGGAGAAGTAATTTAAAATCCAGTGCCTGTTCAGGTGCTCAATGTTTTAATAAACGTGTTGGTAATGTAATAAATTCAGTAAATGTATTGAGCACTGGTAAATTGCTCAATGTATTATCAACCTTTGTTTTACGTGGTAGAGCAAAGTATAGACAGAACAAAATGATGAAGGAATATACTTAAGTTTGCAAAGGACCTTTTCATTTGAGGCTAGATTAAGTGACAGAAACAGGGTGATGGGGAAGAATGAGTAGCCAATTAGGTAACTTTGAACAAAACCTTTGCACAGTCTGTGTTGAGAGACATGGTATATATTTTACAAGACTGGATAGAGCAGCACCCAGGATGGATCCCTAAGAATTACTTGACTCAGTGCTGGAGTCAAGGGAAAGGCTTATTTATTAAACATAGACTTGGGAAGAAGTGTTTGGGGAAGTAGAAGGGCTGGGAAGAAAGTTAATAGAGCCCCCTTTTAGACATAAAGCATGATGGCACAAATGCTGTGTGACCTCCTCTCCTCATCTCAGAAGTTTTGTCAGAAACTAGGGACCAGGGACCATTACTGCAAGAACTGCCCCACTTTCCTGTGGGTTGAGTTTATTTTCTCTATCCATATCAGAAATGGTGATTACACCTAATGATGTTAGACCTCAAACACCAAAGAGCTTCAGGACATGCTTCAGTAGAAGAGGAAAAGCTGGGTGTGTGGAGGAGCTGAGCCATGCCTCTGCTTTTGGGCACTGTGTAGCAGACGCTGCAGCATCCTCGAGGTCCAAAGCAAGGGAAGAAGGTGCATCAGTGCCTGGGGCCCAAGACAAGGAAGAAAGAGAGAGACATAAGAGATTCTGGGACAAAAACTGGGCCCAGACCTGGACAGGCTGGAAAGAGCCTGCACTGGACACCCAAACATATTATCCTAACTTCCTAAAGATGGCGCTACAAGATTTTTCGGAAAAATGGCTCTTGGAGCACTGAATCCTCAGAACTTAAGAAATATTGGCAGGTTAATTAAGAAATGAAGAGAACATTTGATGACTGCGTGATAGCAGTGTCTGAGTGTATTTTATTGAGAAACATGGTCAAAAGAGCAGAGTTTGGGTCCTTGTTTCTCACACCCAAACTTTTGGAGAAAACTTGGCATTTTAAACAGTCAGAGGAAGTATTAATCACATTCCCACTAGCACCCTCAGGATGCAACTTGCACCGAATTCTCCATTTCGAATGCATTAACACTGGTTGTCTTCCACTGTAATTTTCACAGTGAAAATATGTGCATAGACCCTCACCGGTATCTGTGCTAATATTAGCCATATGATGTCTTCCGCAGTTACCCATGTCTTATTGTCAGCTACGCTTTCTGCTAATTTGGAATATTGGGAAGCAATTTTTCACAACCCTGAACTGCAATAAGTCTACAGAGCACACTTGAAAGGCATTCCAGGCAAGAAAATGGCTGGCTACTTGTTCTTGCCCCTTACCTAGACGTGGTAGAGGCCAGAATCCATAATATATTCCATCTTCTGCATTTTGTTGGGTCTCCGATCTCCTAAGTAATTTCCTGTCCTGATCCTGGATTTCTGTTTGACCTTATTAACCGAGATACAAGTCATGAGACTCCCGCACTCAGTTCCCATCAGTGCTGCCAGGATCACTGCCCTTATCATGACGCCGCACAGATTCATAAGGCCAGAGCGATTCCGGAGTGGGAGTGGGGGAAGGAGAGCCACGCGGCTGGGAAGGTGTTTAAGAAAACACATCCCCCAACCACACTTTTTTGCAGCAGTGAGAGAAACTGGGATCTTCTTGCGTGAGTGTTTAATTAATGCCCTGCTGGAAGTACATTCGCTCCCTCCGACTTGGCGGGTAGCAACAGCATCTAAGAGCTTTGCAGACCTCTGAAAATGTAATCAAACAGCATCCTTTCCTTTCCCTCCGCAGCTCCCCCTCCCCCAGGGGCCGTCAGCTGGTGGCCCAGAGGGGTGCGGATCTCTCCTCCGCTAGCCTTCTGCTGCCCTGGACAAGACCGAGGCGGGGCGCACTGGGACGCCCCTCCCAGCCCACAAGGTGGGCGACAAGGTGATGACACTACGACCCCTCCTCCTCCGCTCTCGCCTCTCGGCTCTACCCGGGGAGCTGCAGCAGGGGGCTGCCTCTGGGGGGGGGGGGGGACTCTGGCCGCCTCAGGGCGCAGCGGAGCACGCAGAAGCCTGGGGAAGGGGCCGAGGCTAGGGTCCGGCTGCGGCTGCGGCGGCCCGAACTACTGCCCGGCTGCCGGCGCGACGACCCTGGGGCGGGGAGGGTCGAAGAGGGGCGCGGAGGTGGCGGCCGGGCGAGTGCGACACCCCCGTCTTGTTTACCTGGACGCGCTCGGCGGCGGCGGAACTGGGCTCCTAGAGCAAGCGCGGCGGCTGCTCCCGGCGGGGGGCTGCGGGGTCGAGGCTCGAGCGGCTCCCGAGGGCGGCGGGCCCGGCGCGCGCAGGATGTGCTGTCTCACGCTGCGCCGGCCGCTTGGCTCGCGCTCCTCGGGGACCCAGCACTTCCTCTCTCTCCGCGAGCCTGACACTGACAGCTCCCTTCGGGCACCCAGGCTGCGGGGCTTGCCCCGCCCCCCGCCCACGCCCTCCACGCCCTCCACGCCCTCCACGCTCCACGCCCTCCACGCCCCACGCCCCGCGCCCCTCCCGCGGGAGGGCCCTCCGCTCGCCCTTTCGTGCGGGTCTCGAAAGCAGAGCACCTGGGAAGGTCAATCCGTCTATCTCGGTGTAATCGGCAGGACTCACCTAAGTTGCTGCAAACAGAAGAGCTTCAGTATTTTGGGAGCTGCTGCTGACATAGCAACATTGAACAACTTTCACTCCCAGACAACTACTTTAAGGTCATTTAAGAAGAAGTAGAGAAAGCTCAGATCCATCTGCTACACACAAAGACATAGTCTGATTTATCCCTATGTTTTTTCCCAGAAGAAAAAGATAAAGCTTGCCTCCACAACATTGCTTCTTAGAATCCTAGCTTTTAAAAATCTGGGTAACCATTCTTGAACTCCCCGGAAGCTTACTGTAACAGCTAAGTTTTTAGACCCAGAAATGGAGTTTGGGATTCTAATCAATGCCGGTTTGGTACCATTTTGTAGGTAAGTTTTTCATTGTGCTTCTTGAGTATCTGTGGGATCGTTGTCCACATTAGCATGGAAGTTACTGGAGGACAAGGACTGTGTCTTATTCACTGCTGTATTCCCAATACCTGTAACAGTGTTTGATGCGTAATATATGCTCAGTAAATATTTATGAATTTATTTAATCGACGACTACTACAGTAATTTCAAAATAAATATAGATGTGATTGTAAATATTATGTCATACCTATGTATAAAATGGCCATCCTTTTTCCAATTTTGCCTACCTAGCAAATTATTGTAACTGTAAATATGGCTAAAAGAGAGACAAGTGGAATGTCTTTAGATAGAAGGAATTCAAGGTATTTCAGAGAAAAAAATTATGAAACAAATACTTGCCCCTGTCATGTATTGGATACTTAATAGATGTCAAACTCTACAGACAATTTTCTTTTAAATTTTTCATTAGCACTGTGTAGTAGATAAAATGTCATCCGCACAGTTAAAGAAATGGGTCTCAAAGAAGTTAACTAGCTTGCCCAGCTACTGAGTGATCTAGCTGAGATTGGAACCCCTGTCCACTTGACGTCCTGCTTGTATATTGCCAACTGCTATTACTATCTTCCCAATTTGGGAGTTGTTGTGTGCCCACTACCTGCAAAGCATTGTGCTAGGAGCTTCAGATGGTACAAACATGAGAATATAATCCCTTTTCACAAAGAGTTAAAATCCAATTGAAGGTAGAAGAAGGCGCAAACATATAATTAAAGGCAAACAATAAGAAAATGGCCAAAGCAATACAATATGTTAAGAGAACTCTGATAGGAGCTCATCTGGTTAGGATGGGGGAGATGGTAGGAGAAAATTAGAATTATGAATATGGATGATATTTGAAATGGATAGATAGGGCTTTTAAACACTAGAAATGAAGAGGGAGAACATTTTCAGGCATGAACAAAGCTCCGGAGAAGAGAAAGAACATGTTCTCAGCAAATGTCAAGTGGTCCAAATTTTTTGGAATATGGCAGACTCATAGGGGAGCAGACTGGGACTTAAGGGAGGCTGAAGAGGCGATTCAAACATTACATATGTTTGAGCAGGAAATGACACTTGGGAAGGGTCATCTAGGAGTTTCGATGGATAGGGGATTGGAACAAGCAAAGACTAATTCAAAGTTCATTACAAGAATCTAGGCCAGGATTAAGAAGGACCAAATTTGTCAAGTTGTATTCATCATGAATGGCTGATAATATATCCCCAGCACAAATTTTAAACAAGTAGTTATAATTATTTTCATTATCATGTGTCCAGACATAGTATAGATACTGGGTATAGGACTGTAAATAAATAAGAAATGAATGATCTCTATATTCCAGAAACTCAGAAGCTAATGAAAAGACACAATTTGTTTTAATACTAAGACTAAGAGAAGTAGAATAATCGAAGACATCTGCCATGAGAGATCAAGAAGGGGAAAATGCATTACAGTTGAGGAATTCTTATGACCTGCAAGGGCTTGTTGAAGAGGTCTGGGTGGATGTGTATAGTTAGATACAAATTTTGACAATGTGCATTTGAGAACGGGGTTAGGTAGCAGGCATAGACGTTATTTTTATTGATAGATCTTATTTTTTTAGGGCGTTTTATGTTTGTTAAAAACTTGTGCCGAAAGTACAGGGTTTCCCTAAACCCCCCTACAAATTATAAACTGCTCATTGCGAACATACCTGTTTCACCTCTTAATCTATTTAATGCTCCAAAATTTGAAAGAATGGCTCCAGGAAAGAGTTAAATGGCCACTACAAAACATGCTGGGCAAATTTCTAACTTGCTAGCCTTTAAGAGATTGCTTTAGAGCCCTCCAGAGAGACAGTGAGGTGGCCCAATTCCCCTACTCTGGAATCAGAGTCTCTTGAGTGAACTTAAGTCTACCGCTTACTGGTTTTGTATATTTGCACACGTCACTAGAGTCCTCTGAGACTTGACTCTCCTAGAAGTCAAAAAGGGGGTAATAATGACAGTTGTCACCTGTGATATTTCAATGAGTTAATAATCCATGTGAAGCACTTGGCACAGCCCCTAGCATATAATTGGAAACATTCAATAAGTGTTAGGTCTAGTTTGCTATTATTAATTGTCTGCATGAAAAGTCCTAGAGCTTTAAACTCTCTAAATTCGGTGTCCAATCTGTGATATTACCAGACTTCAGGGACCAATCAAACCTTGGGGTCCCTACCAGCCTTCAGGAAAGAGATTCTTCTGCCTTCGTGAACCTGTCATTCATCAGTGCTAGATACAGGTGTGGCCCTACAGCTGGCTCCCTTGTCTAACTTACTTTCCTAGAGCCCCACTTCACCCTGGTTCCAGAACATTCTTACAGGGCGCCTGGGTGGCTCAGTTGGTTAAGCGACTGCCTTCGGCTCAGGTCATGATCCTGGAGTCCCTGGATCGAGTCCCGCATCGGGCTCCCTGATCGGCAGGGAGTCTGCTTCGTCCTCTGACCCTATCCCCTCTCATGTGCTCTCTCCCTCTCTCTCATTCTCTCTGGCTCAAATAAATAGATAAAATCTTTAAAAAAAAAAAAAAAAAAAGAACATTCTTACACAGCAGCTCTCATCTGCCTGAGAATCTCCTCTGGAAGTTATTCTTCAGTCTATTGTATCTTGGTTGAAAGAAATAAAACTGAAAATTAACCTCAGTGGTGCAAGGGCTCTAAAACCCCAGAAAAGAAATGTGAATCTGAATCAGCTTTTAAAATTGTAAGGTAACTGAAGGGGAAAAAAAAGGCTTGAAAATATTCTCCACTTAAGACAACATATGCTCTACATCGTGCTCTGAATAAAAACCTGTAAGGAAACTAATTTAAAACCACTGCCAAATGTCTTATATGGCTTTGTATGGGATATATATATCAGATGAGATATGTTTTATGTATTTTATATGACCAAAGTTGGTCAATTTGTGCCAAATATAAACAATAAAAGATGTCCAGAAACAGATGCGTTATTAGTATATAAAGATTTATTAGAAATCGAAGAGTGACTTATGAGGAAATCAATGATCCCAATGTCTAAAGCAACTCCTGCTTTTTGTCTTCTGGACACTTCATTACAGGATGTTGTCTATGTTTTTATATAGTAGGTGTGAAGAATCTACAATAAATAAATACACACATAAAATTCGCTTTCGGTTTTGGAAAAATGAATTCAGAGATATCTGTTGTATAGTTTTAGATTTTTGTAAATGCTTTTTGAATAACTTCCAAATGCAACTTCGCTTATACTGTAATTACCTATATTTGTCATGTAATTGTTATAATCACCGTATTTCCAACCCCTTCACTTTTGCCTCCTTGAGTCTGCCCCCTCCCCTTCTTATATCTCCTTCCATCAGCTTTTCTTTCAAAGATGATGCTAAGCCAAAATGCCTATGTTTTAACAATCCATAATAAAATGCAACCATGAAAATATCTATACAACAAAAATAAAAACTTTTACATCTTAAAAGTTCATTTTAAGTGCTTAAATTTATGGGTACAAATCCAGTGATTATAAAACATAAATTATTTATGTTGCTTTAAATTCACTTTCTATCAGTGCCTTAAGTCTTTATTTTTACCAGCTGTGAAATCAGTGTATATTTCTTTGTGTTCTGCCTCCTTACTTGTTTATTTCAAATGTATATTTCTAGGAATCAAATAAACCTACCTTGCCAAAAGAAAGTAACCACATTCTGGGTAAATTATTTCTCTGGATTATTTCCTAGAAACAGTATTTTATAGTTCTTTGTAAGCACTCCTCGGAAAGATTATTCCTAAATCCGAATAGCTCTATCTGCCATAGCTCTCCCAACACTTTAAAAAAGTTATCTGTGTTTATTTGTAAGTAAGTAAACATATATTTATTGGTACTGTTTGTGTGCCTTTAACCAGCAAGTCTGAGCCTTTTTATTATTAATTATTTGTTATTTTTCATGTGCTCTTAATATTATTTGACTATTTGAAAAGTGAAATCTAAATAATTTGTGTATTTTAGAAAACAAATTTTATATATTACATGTTTCTCACTTCTTTTTTCTCTTATGCTTACTTTATTATAGAGTAATACTTTTTTTTTTTTTTTAAGATTTTATTTATTTGAGAGAGAGAGAATGAGAGACAGAGAGCATGAGAGGGAGGAGGGTCAGAGGGAGAAGCAGACTCCCTGCCGAGCAGGGAGCCCGATGCGGGACTCGATCCTGGGACTCCAGGATCATGACCTGAGCCGAAGGCAGTCGCTTAACCAACTGAGCCACCCAGGCGCCCTATAGAGTAATACTTTTAAGAAGAATTTTAAAACAATCTGTATAAAATAACACAATTTTCTAGTACTGAAGGAATGTATAAATCAGAGATATTACATTCAGGTCAAGAACATAAGCTCTGGACGTTAGGCACACCTGGGTTAACTAGTTCCTATGATTCACTAGCTGTGTGATTCTGCACAAACTGCTTAAACTGCTCTAGCCTCAGTATATCTTCATCTGTAAAATGGGCATACTAGTGCCCATCTCATAAGACTGTAATAAGGATTAAATGAGATAATAGTTGTAAAGAACTTGGCATGGTGATTGGCACCAAGTAAATACTAAATGAATGGTAAACATTGTTATCATGTGGATAGGCACGGCAAAAAGACTGAAAGGTACACAAAATGTTACTGCTGGCTATTTTGAGTCATTCGACTATGGATTTTTTTTTTTCTTTTGAGTTCATACTTATTTTCTAACTGCTCTGTGATGAATATACATTATGTATGCCAAACAGTGTGGTAGATATGAGAGATATCCCAGGAACAGCATTAGGTCTCTTAAAAACAAACAATATATTATAAGCTTCTTCCTTTTGAAACTCCCTAACCAGACAGTGTTATCACTTGGCAATAGTTGCGCTATACATTGTATACATTAACAAGAAGAAGCCGTAGATGGATGAAGTGCTGCACCTCCTTGCTACCAGGGGAGTCGGAGAAGGTTGGAGTTGGGATAAATGAAGATGATTGTGCCCTCTCACTTCTTGGATAAATAGCCAGTATCATGCTCTTTGCTCCCTGCACACCGATTCTAGCCCATACCATTTAGGTAGTTATTGTACCACTCTGGTCCCATTGAGGTGCAATGAGCCATGAAGGAATCCCTCCCCGGGGATCTTCTAATGACATGCTACAGCATTCTCTGGAACTGGAAATATACACTGGCCCTGTCTATCCTCCAGGGTGGTGCCCTTCACGCTAGTGATGAACCAATAGAACCATGTTGCCAGCAGTGCCCTTGTGACCTTCAGGTCCTTGCTCCCCTGCATGTGCTAAGTATTTAGGTGAAATTCTTTGTGGACGATATGTCGGACGAGGTCATCGAGAGGACATGACCACCCGTTGACCGGGAAACTGGACCGAGCAATCAGATACTGCTCACCCACTCCCCTGTCCTTGGAATGTCATTCTGCCCACTGTTCTTACAGTGAGGGCCGTTTTCAAGGACACAGCCTTGAGAGAGCAATATGTTAGTGAGACTATCTGGATATGGGACTGAACCCCATTAAGGCCTCTATATAAACTTTTAAGATTCTGGCAGGTGAGCATGGAGATCTATTCATCTTGTGGCTGCTCCAGACAAGCCTCAAATGTAAGTTCCCTTTTGTATAAAAACTGCCACCTTCCAGTCTTTCTTCGGTCTCTTTCTTTGGTCTCTTCTTGCCTTATGCATACAGGGGCCAAGTTTGCAAACCAACGTGGGAATGTAATTCAGAGTACTGACCAGATGATTTCTAAAAATATGGCCTAACTATAAAATACAGGTTGAATTCATTTATGGGAAGATAGTGAAAGAAAGAAATTGTTCCATTTAAGTTTTTAGCAGGAAAATCAATTAGCACATGAGAAAGCCTTCAACGCTTTAATGCTCTCCTTTAAGAGCAAGATCTTAAGATTTAAGTGGACTGTTTTTTTTTTTCTTTCTCTTGCATTTGTCTACCATATTTTGAAAGATTTCCAAATCAATATTTTAGATTGAACTTTTTATTATTGCAAAAATATGCATGTGTATTCAAATTTTAAATACTGATCTGAAGTTGATAAAGGATGATTCATGAATATTTTTAAAAGCTAGCTGTATGGCCATTTGTGATTGAGCCTCCGGGTAATTTTTGGCTTTGCTTTTCTTACTTTGCGTGAAGCGATTTAATGACAATAGTGAATGAGAGGCTCCTGGGTGGCTCACTCATTTGAACACCCAACTCTTGGTTTCCACTCATGTCATGATCTCAGGGTTGTGGGATCGAGCCCCAGGCTGGGATCTAGGCTCCAAGCTTGGCACGGAGTCTGTTTAAGATTCTCTCTCTCCCTCTCCCTCTGCCTTTCTTCCCTCATGCATACACTAAATAAATAAATAAATAAATAAATAAATAAAATCTTAAAAAAAACAGTGAATAAGCTTTTTTCAGCCTTTTTAAAGTTTAATTTAATTTTTCATCTTTTGTTAGTAAATTATATTTAATTTCTCTTGCTCACATACCTTTACTTATTTAGGTTTTCTTACCATATGGGCCAAAAGTAATAGAAGATAAAATATCATAAGCTGCCTAAAGCTACGTATATCTTTCATTACTTTGACATTCTTCATATTACACCACTATTTTTTTTTTTTTTTTTAGATTTTATTTATTTATTTGGCAGAGAGAGACACAGCGAGAGAGGGAACACAAGCAGGGGGAGTGGGAGAGGGAGAAGCAGGCTTCCTGCTGAGCAGGGAGCCCGACGCGGGGCTCGATCCCAGGACCCGGAATCATGACCTGAGCCGAAGGCAGACACCCAACGACTGAGCCACCCAGGCGCCCCTACACCACTATTTTTAAGTCAAGCTTTTTCCCTCACTAAAGACTCATGTTGATGGAAATAGATTGCCAAATTGCTGAACTGTTCAAGTAGTTTCTTAACATTACAACTTGTCAAGTGTAAATAAGGTCATACAAGATCACATTGAATGGGATGATTAATCACCATTAAGAGTCTGAAAACCTTTTTTTTTACGATGAAAGAGTTACAAGTAGAAATGTGTATTTTGAGAAAAATCCTTTTGAAACATTTCAGGGCAACAAATTAATAAAAATCCATATTTTGTTCAACAGAGCCAACAAGTAAGAATATATTTCCTGTTTCATTTCTATGATGGAGTGGAGGGAAAGAAAGAGAGAAAGAGAGAAACAGAAAGTTCCAGAGAAGCAGAAATAAAGAAAACAAAAGAAAAAAATCAGATACAGGAAGTCAGGAAACTTTGAAACCAGCCCTAATAAAAGGTAAAGTACTCCTGTCATTATTTCAAACAGTTTTGTTCCTTGAATCAATTTTAATTGGCTTACTGACAGTTTGAAAATGTTTCCCTCTCTTCTTGGAAGCATATGGTTTACTTTTATTTTCAACCACTAAGGTTTATTGTTAAGGATTTATTTTCCAATAGAATTTTGAGAATTTTATGCACGCACGAAGGGATAACTAAAGGGTTGACACATTCACTCAACTCCTAAAACATGTGCTATTTATAATTTACTAGATACGTAGCCTCAGTGACCCTTTACATTTCACAGCTTTTAGATTACCTTTTGCATGTGTGTGAAATGGCCACCTCATTCCATAGTGCCTAAAGTCAGAATCAGAATATATTTTTCAAGCCATTTTCTCCAAATCAGATATAAATTTTTGTTATACAAATATTTTGTCAGGTATAATTTATGGATGGACATTCTTTAAGGCCGGAAAAAAATGGGAGAAATCAGTATTTTAACGACCATTCACAGATTGCCAACTATTCTTTAAACCTTCGGATATCTGTAAATGAGCATGACCGGGTGGCAGGAGAAGAGAACAAGGGAGACCTTTTTTTTTTTTTCTTTTTGGTTCTAACATCATCATCAAAGCAATATCAGTGTACTTTATGCTTAATGGATATGATCCATCCATAGGCTGTACCTCAAGTGCTGGAGAAATGAGAGTGTTTTGAAAGAGTAGAAAGGCATAAAGTTTGGCTTTCATGAGTGACAATTTTGCCACTCTTGTCAATTCTTCTATTGTAGAAGATCACAATATGCTCTTCTATTGTAACAACTAATATCTAATAAATAATTTTCAAGCACCTGTTATGTGCTGAGCACCAGGGATACAGCTTCTTTCTGTGTGCAAGGCTCTTCCCCATCCGATATCATTATCATCATCCAGGCGATTGATGCACGGCAAAGCTGAGACTCAGGGAGGTTAAGTAACTTGCTTAAGCTCTCACACTTTATAAAAAGTAAAGCCAGGTCCCTAAATCAGGATGTCTGATGCCAGAACCCAAGGGCTTCACCTGGTATGCAAGCGCTGGTATCTTCCTTTGGGGTTTCATTTAGTCTGCTATAACCCACTTTGCATAGACTTCTCAGAATTAGAATTTGGGCCAGGATATTTAGGTCAGATAACATTTACTTGACCTTGGGCGAGTTACTTAACTTCTCTGCCTTGGATCCTTCATTTGTAAAATGAGGATATTAATAACACCTACATGTTGGAGGAGGTCATTGAGAGGACATGACTGCTGGTTGACCCTCAAGCAGGACCCAAGCGATAGGAGGCCCCTCACCCCGTCCTGTCTTTGGAAAGTACGTTCTGTCTTCTGTTCTTAGAACCAGAGCTGTTTAAGGGACATAGCCTTAAGGAAGCAATATGTTGTTGAGCCCATCTGGAGGGTATACATGACCAAACCCCGTTAAGGCCTATAGATAATCTTTTAAGATTCTGGCAGGTGGGCATGGAGATCTACTTTCATGGCTGCTTGAGATGAGCTTTGTGCGTAAGTTCCCTTGGTTTTTAAACCTGTCACCTACCAATCTGGAGTGGCCTGCCTCTTTCTTCGTCTTTCTCTGCCTTCTGGGTATAAGTTTCAGATATTACCCAGGAAGTTTCCGAGTTTGGAAACCTATCCTACCTCACTGGATTGCACTGAAGATTAAATGAGTTAGCATGGCTGAAGCATTAGAAAAATGTCACGTACATAGAGAGGACTATTAAATCATGTGAACTATTTGTTATTTGTGTTGTGTTCTTAAAGATTTTTCATTTTCCAGGGGGTATTTTTTGTTTTTGTTTTTGTTTTTGTTTTAAGGGGGAGGACAAAGGGAGAGAGAGAGAGAAAGAATCAAGCAGGCTCTGCACTGGGCACAGGGCTCGATCTCACAACCCTGAGATCATAACCTGAGCTGAAATCAAGAGTTGGATGCTTGACAGACTGAGCCACCCAGGCACCCCTGTTTTGTTCTGTTGTTTTTAAAGATTTTATTTATTTATTTTAGAGAGAGAGAGAGCTTGAGTGGGGGAAAGGGCAGAGGGAGGGGGGAGAGAGAGAATCCCAAGCAGACTCTCTACTGAACAGGGAGCCCAACAAGGGGCTGGATCTCAGGACCCTGAGATCATGACCTGAGTCAAAATCAAGAGTTGGATGCTTAACGGACTGAGCCACCCAGGTGCCCCTGTTTTGCTTTGTTTTTAATTCTCTACTTTTGAAGTGGGAGGATGGTAAGACAAAAATGGTAGCTGCTGTTCAGCTCTTAGTGTTAAAGGAAGAAAGCTGCACAAAAAGGCAATGGAAAAACATGATTACTTCAAAAGATACTGAAAGGAAGAAAAAAAAATAACATCCATGTCAGAAGAAGGGTTTCCAAAAGCTACCATAGAGTAACACACATACACATGCATGTCCTGATAATCATCTCTATAGAAATCAAAACCTGGGGATTGGATGGTGCAAACCAGCACATTACATCCAAGACAATAAATATGATAATAAGGTAAAATGAGCAGGATATAATAATACCATCAGATCTTCAGAAGCCTCCCTACGCTCATTCCCAGGCATTTGCACCCAGCCACTTGCACCTGTTCCTGAGGCATCTGTGTTCAGGGCCATGGTTACCTGGGTCTCAGGCCTCCTTCCACCATTCTGTGTGCCTTATGCAGCTGTCTGCCCTCCCCTGCACCTTCCCCAGAGTGCTACGCTCTGGCCTTTTTGAAGGTTTTAATCAATGATGGTGTTCCAAATCATGGGAAGTTCTCTGAATCATAAACTCGGTCAGCCCTACAAACAATTCTTACAGACACTTTTGTAGCAGTGGATGGTAAGGAAGAAAAACATATCATTTCTAGCAACAAATTGCACGAGACTAGTTATGACCTTACAAAGCCTTACAAAGCCAATGGAAAACGCACTTGGGGTCTCTAGATTCAGGCTCCTTTTAACTTCAAGCCCACATTTCTTTTTCTGTTTTTATTCTTTTCATTTGTATGATAAGCTCTGACCTTCTTTTTGTGGAAAGTTTTGCTCTCTGTCTTTAAGATTCCTAAATAGGGGGCTTTCCCTCGTGTGAGCCTACCTGCATGTCTGTGCAGTTGGTAGGGGCAGGTAGGAAGATAATGGCACTCTAATACGTATTTTTGAGCAAATGTTTGAGACCTTGACCAGGTCACTTCCTCACTGAAGGAAGTGCATTTCTTTTATCACTTCCTACAGCAAGGTTATATAATTTGACGGTTCTGTGATTTAATAACTGATCTCACGGTTCACAGAAGTGCTTAGCCCCTCTACTCAGTTTCTAACTACGAAAAAATTGTGATGCCTTTGTTAAGCGGGAGAAGAGCAAAGTTAACCATTTAGGTTATTAATTTACAAAATGAAAAATAAGAGAAAAGTAAAACTCCCACTTGACTTTTTACTAAATTCTGCTTTATAAGCTTGGTCTAAAGTTGAGGCAATATAACTAGATTGTTCCATACCACAGTGGTTTAAAGACAACAGAAGCTGTGCTCAATTGGAGACTCAGGTTCCCTCCACCCTGTTGCTTTGTTAGAGCCCGCTACGGTGCCTCCAGGAGCCCAGCCACAAGTCTTATCAAGAAAAGGGACATCAGAGTTTGGTGGATAACCAGCTGTCTCTGCCACATCACCTTCATTCCTAAATCTAGACTTTGGTAAAGTTCTAGATATTACTAATCATGTCTTTAAATATCGAAAAATAAGATCAATAACTTGTTTTGGAAAAAAATAATACGGAGTGTAGGATGTAGGATGTCAGGAGATGGAATAACAGAAAATCTCATATACTTTCAAAGAGATGTATGTTCATTATTTTTCTGGGCGATATTTGGTAATTAGCACAATACAACATCCTTAGTAATGGAAGTTGAGGTCGTACAGTCAGTTATTGAACACCCATGCTGTTTGGTTGTCGAGCATATACATAGAGTCCCATAGAGTGTAAAGAAATGTTCTATATTTCAGATTAGAGCCATATTTTCCAACACAAAATGAATCCAGAGTAGTTTAGGGATTTGAAAGTGGCTTATTTACTCTCTTCAATTTTTCCTCACATCTACTTGGTATATTTATGCCCTTTATCTTAGCTGACAGAGCTATCCCATAGGCTCAAATCTTGGTAATCCTTGGGGAAAATCTTTCTCCTCCTATCCTCTCCCAATCGGCAGTTTATAATTTCTACCTTTTGGACCCTTTTCCCCAGAATCTGGTTCCTTTATCAAACCAGACTGTTAATCATTTGTGTTCATCCAGATCCAGTCTGGGTGGGGGGAGTCTGGTGAAGTACGGTGATGGAGTGTACCTGAAAATCAATCCCTGCCATATTGATCTCATCTTAGCGCAACTCTTGTTCGTGGTTTTGCTTTTCTAAAAGGTCTCCTCTAAGTCCTACTCAAGGTTTAGAAATAGTGGGGGGAAAGAGGTGCCGAGTGACCTCCCTAAGCTTCTCCAGCTTTTCATAGGTCAGATAAGGCCGTAGCTAGGTTTCCTTCTACCCCTATCCTTCGTTCTCTGTTTCAGAACCTAGACCATCCACTCATCTCCAACAACGCTCCACCTTTTTCTTGGTGCTTCTCTGCATCACGCTGATTAGGTCCAACAAGCTTACATTTTACCAGCTCAAAATTTAAATCTGTGCAAGAGGCCTGCCCTCCTCCCCTTGGTGGGGTGGTAGTTATACAATCACTATCTAAGATTGAGGATTCTTGTCCCCCACATCACTCTCATCTTGCTCTTTTTAACCTTTCATCTTCTAACTTTTCTCACAAAAGTGAGAGGATTTCTTCCTCGGCCTCACTGGGAGTATGTTAATTTGGGCAAGGACGTTGGTATCCCCTGCTCCCTATCAGCTTCCTCAAGGGTAGGAAGCTTCTGCCTAACAGACCTTGTTTCAAAGAGTCTTTATTTGGTAACATGGATTCTAATTTGTTTCCTCCCGGGGCTCTCTTCTAGCATCAGACATCCTACCTGAGATCATGGCACTGTCCTGCGTGACTAGGAGGTTGCTGTCAGTGTTATATAGTCCTCTAGCAGCAGGGAGCCTCTACGCATCTCAGAATTTTCTTTTACTTTAGTTATATATGGGAGCGAAATTATTATTTTATTCCCTTGTCATAAAGAGAGTATGAAGGAAAGCTGCTGTAACTGTAGGGAACTGATGACTGATAAGTAATAAGATAAGTAAGATAAACAGCTTCCTGGTGGTACTGTTTTCATGAACTAGGAAATATGAGTTTGTCCTTCTCCTGGATGGAGAGACTAGCTTTGAGACTCTTTTTGGATAATGGAGTTTGGCCTTAGATTTTTTTGCAATCCATAAATGAGAAAATAGTCTAAACTATTTAATTCCTTTTAAGTGTATTGTGGTTTGTTTTGTGGCCCAGCATATGGTCTAGCTCTGTAAATTCCACCTGCACTTGAAAATAATGGATATTTTGCTATCGTCGGTTGGAGTATAAATCATCAATTAGGTGAAGTTGGTTGTTCGTGTGGTTCAAGCTTTATATATGCTTCTTCCTTGCTGTAAGGATAAGGGTGATAACTTCTAAGCTCTTTACATGTGACAGCTGAAACCAGAGTCTCAAGAAGATAAAAACCTATAAAGTAAATCCAAAGAAGTACAAGGCAGGAAATAATAAAACTAAGAGCAGAAATCAATGATGTAGAAAACAAGCCTCCAATAGCAAAAGTTAACAAAAGAAAAAGCTGATTTGCTGAAAATTGATAAATATCTAACAAGACTAATCAAGAAAAGAGAGAATGCACAAATATAAAAATATCAGGGCTGGGAAGGGTGGATCTCACCTAAGATCTTCCAGGCATTAAAAGTAAATCACAGTCTATTAATATATTATAAACAATTTTATGCCACTAAATCTGAAAATGGAGATGGTATGGTTAGATTTCTAGAAAACACCACTTATGAAAACCTACAGAAATGGGCATCTGGGTGGCCCAATCAGTTAAGTGTCTGACTCTTGGTTTTGGCTCAGGTCATGATCTCAGGGTCATTAGATTGAGTCCGGCCTCATCTCCACGCTGAGTGCGGAGTCTGCTTGAGACTCTCTTCCTCTCCTTCTGCCTCTCCCCACTGCTCTGTCTCTCAAATAAATAAATAAATAAATAAATAAACAAATAAATCTTTAAAAAAAAACCTACAGAAAAAAATAAGTATTGAAATGGACCAATAGTCAAATATTCACAATTTCTATAATGTAAATTAACAAGAAACTAAATCATTAATGTAAAACCTTCCCATAAAGAAAACTTCAGGCCTTCAGGCTCTAATAGATACACAAACAAGATTTATTTTTTTAAAAAAGTAAGAAATAATTCCAAACTTTTCCAGAAAAGTACAATTATGGGAGGAAGAATGCATGTGGGATATTGAGCAGTCCATGAGGTGGTAGAGAACAGACATTTGCAGGTGATCTTTGCCCAGCAAATAAAGCCCATTTACATTGTAAAGCAAAGCAAAACAAAAAAACAAAAACCAAAACCAGAAAAACTCACAGCACATGAGTCCTTGTAAGAGGCAGAGATTTTATCTCACATGTAAACTAAAGAATACTAAGTGTTTCCTTCCTTATCTGGGATTTTGAATGTGGAAAAAGAAATACAAAGACAAAGAAAACTAGAGATAATTCATGGTGGTAGAGTCAATATGGTGCCCAGCCACAGTGATCCTAACAGACTGGTCCTGTGGCACAACCGTGGAGATGTTATCCGCTTCCCTGTCTAGCAGAAATCCTGCCTGTTACCCGAGCCAAAGCCTTTCACTTTCTTGTCAGATCTGTGAGCTACATAATAATATCATAATGAATTGTTTTTCTGTTTAGTTTAACCAAAGTTCAGAGGTACACTTATATGCATTTCCTTAGTACCGGGAGGTGATATTGCTGAGAAAGTACTAGCTCCTTCCACAGCCCATTGATGCAGCATTACAGTACGTTCCAGAACCCTTATTAATTAGGACCAGTTTCTGCCATTCCCTGAGTAGGGTTCTGGCCTATAGAGATTTACCCTTTCCCCACTCAAAGACTCCACTACTTTTCTGTCCCTTTGAATCTTTGCACTGAGCTCTTTGCCAGACTTCCACTCTCATTTGGATGTCTGTGAAAGTTTTTTAAGTTACTTAATGTATGACTGCGGATAGATAGTACAGTCTTCAGGATGCACGTCCTTTCCATCCCAAATGCATGTCCTTTCCATCCCAAATGGCAATATAGTATCTGAGATTTGAACCTGGTGAAGTAACAGAGCATCTGCATTTTTGTTTCTCAGCCTTGACCAATCATAAAAGCAAAAAGTACAGTTTCTAGTGCTGCAATCCATTGGTACCCATTCACGCCCAATTTAGCACTGGTAAGGACATTAGTGATAGTTTGATATAGGTGTATACTATCAAGGGGATTGCAATTTATATAAATCTTATACTTTAACTGCCATATCCTTCCTTATATCTAAGGATTTTAATTTGTGAGTGAGGTAGCAGATCTAATTGACAGACTGAGTCAACCTAGCTAATTCTATCGGTTTCTTTCCTTGGGGGTACTCCTGATATGTCACTTTCAAGCCTTCCAACTTGGCATTTTTGTGAAATATTATTAGAGTTGAGAAAATTCAATATACCACACACATGTTCAGCTTGACTGCTCCTAGATTTCTTCCCACCTCTCTCTGTAAGGATCCAGAGGCTCTCAATACTTTAAATTCAGCACAATTCCCTGGCTCCAGGCTCATCCCCTGTTGAGAAACAATGTGTTCCTCATAGGTCACAAAGTTGCTGCAGTGCCAAACCTTATCAAGGTCAGTTCCAACCCTGCCTCCTTCAGTAGTCTACTTACTCAGACTCCTCTAAAGTCCTTCTGAGGACATCAGAACTTTCAAATATTTCATGGCCATTTCTGCTGTTGAAAGGTGGCTAGGCCTTGGAAATACCCTGAGTCACTCTTCTGAAACTAGAAAAATTCTACCAGACATGATATCTCCCTTCTTATTCTTTTCTGCATTCATGAGTGTCTGACAATAAGCCCTTATAAGACACAGATCCTAGCCCTACAGTCTGTGGTATTCTGAATTTAAGGTACAATTTATTGGTTAACTCTTTATTTAGCTCACCATTCCTACCAAATTCATTGTCCCATTCTATAAATTCATCTCCCTTTTCTCCTAGATTGTAAGTTTGCCTTTAATAATTCCCTGTATTCTTTGGGCCCTGAGGAATTACCAAGAGCAAAGCCATCTAAACTAATGTCTGAGAGTCCTCCATAGCTTCCCTGCTTCTAGCGATCTTCTGTATGACTATCAGCACTAGTACACAGAACATGTTCTGAGATTATGGCTAATCTCTGGAAGAGGTTAACTCAATACCACCTGTCTTAGCCTGGGTTTATCAGAAAGCAGAGCCTGAGGAAAAGCCTTATGTGCCAATACCTAACCGAGAAGTATGACCGGGGGCAAAAATGAGAGACAATGGTAGTGAAACAGGAAAAAGTGTACTATTGAGTTGGTTACCCCTATGTGTGACTGACTGCTTAATCCCATGGGATCACCTTAAATATTAAATATTAAATTTATTTTAATAAAACTTAATTTAAAACTGAAATGTTAAGTTATTAGAGATTATGTTCCCTGACCACAATGCAGTAACAAAAACTGGAAACAACCCAGTTGCCCTTCAATGGGTGAATGGTTAAACAAACTATGGCACATCCATTCCATGGAGTACTACATAGCAATGAAAAGAAACAAACTATTGACACACACAACAAATTGGATGAATCTCTGGATAATTAAGCTAAGTGAAAAAACAATTCCAAAATTCACATCCTGAAGTGATTCCATTTAGATGATACTCTAGAAATGACAGAATAATAGAAGTGGAGAACAGATTGGTGGTTGCCAGGAGATGAGGAGCCTGAAACAGTGGGACGAAAATGAGTGTGGCCATAAAGGGCAATACGAGGGATCCTCATGGTGATGGAAGTGTTCTGTAACTTGATTGTATCAATGTCAATATTTTGGCTGTTTTACAAGATATTGCCATTGAGGGGTCAAGTGTACACGGGATCTCTCTGTATGTCTTACAACTATCATGTGAATCTTCAATGATCTCAAAATAAAAATAAGCCCTCTCCACAATTCATATGATTATCATTATTTCACTCTCATTCAAGTGCTAAAACCAAAACAACCCCAAAATCTTAAGTCCCACCTGTATCTCATTCCATTAAACTATAGATGACAACCTTAGTAATTGAAATGCTACTGCATGTCAGAAGTTATCACCGTGCCATATGACTCCAGGAATGGGGTCCTTATTGCCATCTGATTTGTGAGTGAACTGGTTTCAGAATCCCATCCTGAGGGTCTGATTTCAAGGGCCACTGGTAATACTGTAGACTGGTTCCCCACTTGGCAAGTCTGAGACAAATCTTAAATGCTAATACTTTACTGGGGAGGGTGATCCAGGAAGCAGAGGTGAGAGACAGTGAGATCAAAGCAGGTAAGGATCAAGAGCTAATAAAAGGTGGGTTCTCAAGATGGCCACCCCTGTAGATGACTGGTTATGTGGTAGTCAGAATTCTACAGATGTTCCCCAAGGCACCCACCCCCTGGCTATTCAACCAAACACTAATCTAAGTACTACACTAAAAAGACTTTGAAGATGTAACTAAGGTTATTAATCAGTTGATCTTGAAACAGAGAGATTATTTTGGATTATCCAGGTGGGCATAATCTAATCACATGTGTCTTCTTAGAAGCAGAGGACTTTTCCTGGCTGGAGACTGGAAAGAAGAAGTTAGGATGTGGCCAAAGGGGAGGTCAGGGAGATCCCAAATGTGAGAAGGGTTCAACATGCTGTTACTGTCTCTGGAGAGGCGACCTATGAGCTCAGGGCATCCTTCCAGTGACAGCCAGCAAGGAAATGGGAACCTTGGTCCTGTAATCCCAATGAACCGGATTCTTCCAACAACCTGAATGAGCTTGAATTGCATTCAGATTCTCCCCAAGCATCCAGAAAAGAGTCTCGACCTGCAGACACTTTGATTTTGTTCTTGTGAAACGAAGAGCAGAGAAACCCACCAAGCCAACTTGGACTTGTGACCTACAGAACTTGAGATAACAAATTTGTGTTGTTTTATGTCACTAATTTTGTGACAATTTGCTACAGCAGCAATAGAAAATGAGGACAGTTTGCTGCCTAAAATGCAACTCAAGACTGTGTGCCTAAAGAAAGAAACATTTACCCATTGATTCCCATCTCATATTAGTGAAGGTTACTCCATAGGGTGATAACTGCTCTACTTCTGAGTTACACATGCATGAAGGTCCAGCGGTTTCCTACCACCTTCCCATGACATAGCATCAATAAAAAAGCCCTGGGGCAGGAAATTATTGGGTGTGAGGGGCAGGCCTGAGGTAATGTGTTGCCAGGTGACACATGGAAGAAGTGGCCAGAGTCAAATTTGTTCTCATGGTTACTCCATAAAAGTGCAGACCCAACGGGAAAGAGAAGAGCAGCTTTCTTTTTTTGGATCCCAGATCTAGAATGCATCCACTGTGACTCTTCCAAATTTGCACAAAGGCACCACATATGCTGGCAGCAGTCCCACTGAGGTGGCATAAGGGAGATCATTGAGGTCAAGAAGGCAGGAGTTCAAGGTGCTTGAAGGGTCATTGTTATGAACTGAATGCTTGTGTCCCTCCAAAATTCGTATTGAAATCTTAACCTCCAATATGATACTACTAGAAAGTGGGACCTTTGGGAAGAGGTTAGGTCATGAGGGTAGAGCCCTCATAAGTAGAATTAGTGCCCTTTAAAAGAGACCTCAGCTCTCTCGTTCCTTCCACCATGAGAAGACATGGCAAGAAGGCAGTCTGTGAATAAGGAAACCAGCTCTCACCAGACACCAAATTTGCCAGCATCTTGTCCTTGGGCTTCCCAGCCTCCACAACTGTGAGAAATAAATCTTTGTCATTTAACCACCCAGTCTAGGGTATGTTTGCTACAGTAGCCTAAACAGACTAAGACCATCATGGAAATAGATACCAGAGTAATTGAGGTTGATAATGGGGCATGGCTGAGGAGAAACCTGAGCCAAATAGTGACACCATTTAGGCCATGGTGTGGAGTAGAAGATAAGGATAATGAGAGGAAGGTGGTGTTCCTGAGAAGTGACTGCTGGTGCCCAGCAGATATTTTCCACTGGCATCCATATCTTTTTATGGATGACTTGTGAGCCTCTGAGGCACTTTCTTTCTTGTTTTTCTACTTTGAATCCCAGGATGCTACCCCCAAAATCCCAAAGGAGAGGTTCTTATTTGCTGCTCTTCTTTGACACAACTAAACACATCTATGTCCAGACTGTGGGCTGGGTCCTGAGAGCTGGCAATGCCCAGCCTACATGAACATCATCTTGGGAAGTAGATTGTCCTCTCCTTTGTGGGGGTGGGAGTTACTCCACGGCTTCCCTTCCCCTCACTGGGCTCCAAACACCAAGCATTTCAGACCCCTGTTGCCTTCTCCAACTTATTATTCCGGATCTACCACTTGCTGGCAGGACGATCTTGGGCCAGTCATCTGATGAACTTTCCTTGCTTCTGTTTCTTCATCTGTAAAATGGTAATAACAAAAATACATACTTTATAAGGCTGTGGTTTGACTTAAGTGGGTTAATATAAGTTAAGTGTTGAAAATAGTGCCAGACTTAGGGTAAGTGCTTGCTATTAGTCATAGTGGTGGTGGTAGTATTGATATTATTATTAAAAAGCAAAATGTCCAAAGCCAACCTAAAATGTACAGAATTGATTAAATGAATTATAATACGGCCATGAAATGGAACACCGTACAGTTGCTTAAAAATGCAAAAGGTCTATAAACATACTAATCTGGAGAAATTACACAACAGCTTGTCTAATATTTGTGTAAAACAATATGGCAAAGGAATATATACTTTTATTTGTGTGCATATGC
>NC_138380.1:62013927-62066958 GCF_054177405.1 Leptonychotes weddellii
TTTTTAGAGTTGTATGGATTTGAAATAAGGTATGTAAAGTTCATTGTTTAGCTCATGGCACATTCTAGGAGTTCAGTAACTAGTAGCTATTCATATTGTTAATAGCCGTTGTCCAATTGCTGCAAATCAGCCCCTTTACCCCCTTCCAAAAAATATACAATCACACCAAGAGTGACGTAATTTCTGAGATTATACTGAGGGGTCACAAAACAGAGTCACCTGAGCAGTGATCAAGTGCCTTCTCCCTTGTACCAGGAGCTCTCTGGGACTCCTGAGTCCCTGCTCCAAGATTTCCCCTGATCCAGCAACTCCCTATTGTGCCTCCTTCTCTCACTTCTTACTTATGCAGGGAAACTATCTCTCCCACTTCACACTTCTGTCAAATTAAAAAAAAAAAAAATTGGACCTAAGTAAGTAGAGACTTTATGCAAAAAGACTATTCCAGTAGGAGGAAGGAGACTTCGTAGTGGGGAAGACAAAGCTCCCCACCATTAGATCTATAAGCCTGTCAGTGGTCAGGCAGAAAGGACTTTTGTTTTATGGCGAGAAGAAAACAAGGCTAGAAAAAACTGGAAGTGAGGGAGTAGGATGACAGTAGAACAGGAGATGTTGTTAAGGAGGAATTGCTCCAATGCTTGCTTCACCGCAGGGGCCAAAGTTCAGGGCTTTGGAGGAAAGAGAGGAGCCTGACTGAAGTTTGGTCAAGGTATGTAAGTGGGCATTTTTTCAAACTGTCCAGTAGGGACAAGGAATTCAGCTTACCTTTTATGACAAAGGATGGGAATTTGGAGGGTCTGTATCTGGCTTTGTCTTAAGTAAACAAGGAGCTCATCTCCAAATCTTACTTAAGTTATGCGGGAAGGGTGGTTCTTTGCAGTAAACCTCCCCCCCCCCCAAACACAAGAGGATGAGAGGATTTCTTAACTATTGCAGTTTTCCAGGAGCACAGGGCTCAGGTGTCATTTTCACACTAGCACATCACATCTCACCTCCATTGCTGGATACTTGGGGCCATTTACTCACCATTCTCTGCCTCTATTTCTTTGCCTTTCTGTATTTTCAAGGAAAAAAGAATTACTCAATTATAAATTACAATACACATAGTAATATATAACATTGTACATCATTATATATAATATATAGTTATATATAAAATTACTTTAATTATATTTTATTTATTATATCACATATTTACTTATATTTATAAATATGTACGGTATTATAATTTATTTTATTTTGGTATAAAATATATAATTATAGTGGCACCTGGGTGGTTCAGTCAGTTAAGCATCTGCCTTCAGCTCAGGTCATGGTCCCAGGGTCCTGGGATTGAACTGCAAGTCAGGTCCCTGCTCAGCAGGGAGTCTGCTTCTTCCTCTCCCTCTGCCCCTCCCCTTGCCTGTGTTCTCTCCCTCTCACTCACTCTCTCTCTCCAATAAATAAACACAATCTTAAAAAAATAAAATCATTATATATAAAATATATAACATGTAATATAGAATATACATTTTATATGTATTATTATACATAGTAATGATAATATATTGTAATATATATATATTACTAACAAGAAAAATTTATCTCTACAATTATATTAGATTGCACACATCATCTATGTCACCTTAAATACTTCAAGATGCCTTTCCTAAGGACATTCTTCCATATAACCAAAGGAACAATATCTCACTAAAAAATTAACCTCAATTGTATAACATCTTCTAATATGCAGTCCACATTCTCATTTTCCTAATCACCCTCCAAGTGACTTTTATTGCTCCCACATGCCCTAGGTTCCAATATCCAATCTAGTTTCACACACAGCTTTGGATTTTACGTCGTTTTAGTTTCCTGGGGCTCTGCCACTCAAAGTGTGATCCATAGATCAGTACAATCAACATCACCTCGAAATGGACTTGGAATTCAGAATATCAGGCCCTGCCCAGACCTGCTGAATCCGAAGCAACCTTTGAACCAGATCCTCAGGTGATCTGAATGCACCTTGAGGTTTGAGAAGCATGCTCTAGCCCAGGGTTTCCACTTTCCCCCCCATGCTACTGAATTTGTGAAAAGTCTAGAACAGTTGTCTTTTTTTCACTTCCACCTTTGTAGTCACTTATCTGAATATAAAAGTCACGTGCATTCTGGAATGTTTAGAAGATGGTGGTTTTATTTTCTATTTTGCACTTTTGTGTCTGAGTGCGCTTTGTTATCTTAAAAGCATTCTTTTCCTTTTCTCTCCTTCTTTCTTCTGAGAATGTAAATAATACATGAATATACTCTATTGTAAAACTTTACATGATTTAGACATCCTACAGTGAAAAGTTTTCATCATCTTTTATATTTCCTATCACTTTTATTCTCCTCTTCAGATGTAGCTATTGCCAACCGATTCATATTTACCCGGTGTCATTCAGGGTTTAGTCAGGGAAGCAGAACCATGAGGACAATTGTGGAAAGAAGACATTTATTATAGGAACCAGACCTTACAAAAATGCTGGGAGTGAGGAGAGGAAAGTCTGGAAGGGGAGTCAGAGCCCAGTGTGTGGGAAGCGACAGCATGGGGAAGCCAAGTCCTGGAACTTGCAGGGAAAGCTGAGAAGCCAAGTGTGTCCGGCCAGTGGTGTGGGCTCTGGAGCATGAGCTCATGCAGGTGACCATGGGAAGCTATCCCCTCTGCATAACTTCATCTCTGTGGATCCAGAGCCAAGCATCTTCTTCTAACCAGCTCCGGGCTGCTGTTAGACTGGGCCAGAGATCAGAAAGACCAGATGCGTGGGGAGCTTCGACCTCCCCCGCCATCCGTGACCATATCTGACCATGGTACCTTTCTGAGAGTAATGGCCGCTGTTTTGCTTCTGTCTTCCAAATCTTACGGAAGTTCCCTTACAGCCAACTTTAACTTGAATCGGAAAAGAAGGCAGAATCCGGCACAGCATCCTACCCAGCCCCTTTAAATCAGTAAGTATCCATGTCTACTCACATTCTTTGTAGAAATGGAATCACATTGTGCATATTTTTGCCTCCTTGACTTGTCACTTCACAAAGTCTTTTGAGGTCCAGTAGTATTATTGCACACGAGACCAAAGTACTTCTTTTTAGCTTTGGCATCCCCTTAAGGCAGCGTTTTTACAAACCTTCGTGGAATTAACTAGTGTGTCAAAAGCACTATTAAAAAGAATAGGACAGAATAGAAGAGAAAATATAAAAGTTTGTCTCCTTCTGTAAGGATAATTATTGCTTTGTGAAACGTTTGTTTTAGTTAAATACATGTGTGTGCTGTGGAAATAGCCTGAAATATATAGCTGTGAGTAACAGTGGTTAAGAAAAACACTGCCTTGAGATTTTCTTTTTTTTCTTTCTTCTCCCACCTCCCTCCATTTTTTGGTCTTACTGTTTATTTTGAGAGATAACCCGAGTTTAGAAAGGAACAGGGTAATGTCTGGGGCCAATGGCTTTTGACATAGAGAAACAGTTAAATTCACCTTTAAAAAATTATAATATGGTTATAGATAACATCTGCTCCATTCTCAGTCCAAAGTTGCTAATGAGCATTTGAAGAAGGGTCTTCTGTACCCTGACTGAGGAAAGATTGACGTGATCAGAAAATCAAATGATGTGGCCTCCAAAGTGCAAAGAAATCTCTTTGGAGAATACTGAATTTGACAAGAGAGTAATAGATTCAGTTTCTAAACTTCCAAAATCAACAGTAGAAGATATGCTGATTTGTTTGGTAATAGAGACCTCTAGAGAGCTCAAGTTAGAATTGCAGCAAAATCTTTTTTTTCTTTTCTTTCTTTCTTTTTTAATATATAATTTTAAGAGCTAACTTTGGTTGCCAACATAGATTTTTGGAACTCTAAAGGAATTTAGAGATCATTTAATTCTGTATATGTGGATCCTCCTAAGACTTACTACTCACCTTTGATATGCCAACCACTTTAATAAATAATACCTAATGTGGTTTCCGCAACAATTCTATAAGGTAAATATTATCACTTTCATCTTGTTTTTTAAAAAATTTATTTTAAAATTTCTTTTTAATTAATGTTTATTTTTTCCAGTTTTATTGAATTATGATTGACAGATAAAAACTTCATGTATTTAGGTTGTACGTTGTGATTTTTTATGGTGTACAGCATGGTTTAATATGCATATACATTATGAAATGATTATCCCAATCAAGCTAACTAATGCATCCATCACAGAGTCACCTTTTATGTGGTGAGAACACTTAAGGTCTACTCTTAGCAAATTTCAAGTATACACTACAGTATTATTAACTAAAATCACCATGATGTACATTAGATCTCCAGAACTTATTCATCTTAGAACAAAAGTTTGTGCCTTTTGACCAACATTTCCCATTCCTCCACCTCCTAGCAACCACTGTTCTCCTTTCTGGTTCTATGAGTTCAGCTTTTTTTGAGTCCGTATTTAAGTGACATCATATAGTACTTGTCTCCCCATCTCTGATTTATTTCACTTAGCGTAATGTCCTCCAGGTTTATCCATATGGTCATAGACGGCTAGTATCAAAAGGACAAGAGATAACAAGTATTGGTGAGGATGTGGAGAGAAGGGTACCCCTGTACACTCTTGATGGAAATGAAATTGGTATGCCATTATAGAAAACAGTATGGAAGTTCTTCAAAAAATTAAAAATGGAACTATCATAATCCAGCTATCCCACTTTTGGATACATACCCAAAGGAAATAAAATCAGTATCGGGAAGAGACATCTGCATGCCATGCAATAGCCAACATGGAAACAACCTAAGTGTCCATCAGCAGATGAATGGATAGACGCAGAATATATATGCAATGGTATATTATTCACTTTCATTTTGTAGAATAAATGAAGTCTCAGAAAGTAGAGCAATGTGTCTGAAAGAAGAAAGCTGGAAAGTGGCAGAGTCAAGTCTAAAATTCAGGATTCCAGATTCCCAGGGCAGTATTGTTGGAAAATACCGCAATATCAATATAGTACACTTTTTTTTTAAGGCAAGAGAACTTAGAGATCATATGGTTCATTTTCCTTGTTCCTAAATGTGAAAAAAAGAGGCACAGAAAAGGAGAGCAAATTGTCTGGGGTCACATATCTAGAAAAGAGCAGAGCCAAGGATGGCATTCTTGTCTCCTGGTTTTCAGCCCCCAGCGACTCCGATTTTCACAGATGCTGACACTCGTGTAACCACCATCTCACTCAAGATGTAGCACAGTTCTATCCCCGCCCCCCAGAATTTCCCTGTGTCACTTCAAAGTCACACTTCCTTCCCTGTCCCCATCATCTGTAGCCACCGAATTTTCTGTCCCCACAGTTTTGCCTTTTCAAGAATGTCATGTAAATGGGATCATAGAGTATTTTAGTTTTTTTGAGTTAGCTTCTTTCAGTTAGCACAATTCCTTTGAGATACATTCCCATGATTGTATCAGAAATTTGTACTTCTTTATTGCTGCATGGTATCCCATTGGGTGGATGTAATATGGTTTGATGATCCAGTCACAAATTGAAGGATATTTGGGTTATTTCCAGTTTTTGGTGACTGTAAGTAAATTTGCTATAAACATTCATGATTAATTTTTGTGTGAACAGGGGAGTATGATTATTGGGCTGTATGATAAGGATATTAAACTTTGTAAGAAACTACTAAAATGTTTTCCAAAGTGGCTATGCCATTTTGCATTCTCACCAATAATTATGGGAGTCCAAGTTGCTCTGTCTCCCTCTTAGCACTTAATATCGTCGTTTTTCAAATTTTAGCCATTCTGATATGTGTGTAGTGGTATCTCACTGTGATTTTATTAAGATTTTATTTATTTAGGGGTGCCTGGGTGGCTCGGTTGGTTAAGCGACTGCCTTTGGCTTGGATCATGATCCCAGGGTCCTGGGATCGAGCCCCACATCGGGCTCCTTGCTCAGCAGAGAGCCTGCTTCTCCCTCTTCTGCCTGCTGCTCTGCCTACTTGTGCTCTCTCTGTGTGTGTCAAATAAATAAATAAAATCTTAAAAAAATATTTTATTTATTTATTTGAGAGAGAGAGAGAGCAAGAAGGAGCTGGGAAGGGGGCAGCAGGGGGGAGAAGGGGCAGAGGAAGAGGGAGAAGCAAACTCCCGGCTGAGCAGGGAGCCAGACTCCGGGCTCAATCCCAGGACCCTGAGATCATGACCTGAGCCAAAGCAGACACTTAACTGACTGAGCAACTCAGGTGCCCCACTCATTGTGCTTTTAATCTGTACATCCCTAATGACTAATGATGATGAAAGTGTTTTCATGCACTTTTTACCTTCTTTAGTGAACTGTATGTTCAAATCTTTTAATTATGTTTGATTGAGGAATTTGTTTAATCACTATTGAGTTTTAGAAATTGTGATTATTTCTTTTTAATTCAACTTTTTATTTTGACATAATTGTACATTCACATGTATTGTAAAAAATGATGAAGATCCTATGTGTCCTTTACTCAATTTCTTTCAAATATAATGTCTTGCAAAACCACAGTATAAGATAATAACTAGGATATTGACACTGATACAATCAAAATATAGAACATTTCCATCAACAAAAGGAACCTATATATTGCCCTTTTATATCTACACCTACTTCACCTCTGCCTACATCCCCTCTTTAACCCCTGTTGACAACTAGTCTGTTTTTCATTTTTAAAATAAAACTCATTAATTTATTTCAAAATGTTATATAAATGGAATAATACATTATGTAAAGTTTTGAGTTGGGCATTTTTCATTCAGTGTAGTTCTCTGGAGACTCATCCAAGTTGTTTTGTATATTAATGGTTGTTACTTTTGTTTCATTTTCTCTATTTTTTTATTTTACCAATATCTGCTCTTTATTATTTCCTTTCTTCTGCTTGTTTGGATTTATTTTTCTCCTTTTTTTTTTCTAAGTTCTTAAGGTGAGAACTTAGATTATTGATTTAAAATTTTATTCTATTTTCTAAGGTACATAATTTAGTTCTATAAATGAGGTTTGTTTGATGAACCAGGATATGGTCTGTCTTGATATATGTTCCATGGGCGTTTGAAAAAGTATGTGTATTCTGCTTTTGCTGCAAAGAGTGTTCCTTATACATCCACTAGATCCTGTTGGTTGATGGCATCATTGAGTTCTATATCTTGTTGATTTTCTGCCTACTTGTTCTATCAGCTGTTGACAGAGGTGTTACAGTCTCCAACTGTAATTGTAGATTTGTCTGTTTCTCCTTTGAGTTCTATCCAATTTTGTCTCACATAATTTTCAGCTCTGTTGTTTGGCCCATACCCCTTTAAGATTACTATCTTTTTTTAGTGGATTGACCTTTTTACTGCTGTATAACTGCCCCTCCCCCTCTCTGGCAATGTTCTTTGATCTGAAGTCTACTTTATCTGGTATTATATAGCCATTCCTATTTTATTTTGATTAATGTTTGCATAATATATCTTCTGCCATATTTTTGCTTTCAACTAGTTGGTATCATTATATTTGAAGTGAGTTTTTTTTATAAACAGACAATAATAGGTTGTATTTTAATATCCACTCTGCCAATCTCTTTCAATTGATAGATTTATACTATTTACATTTAATGAAATTATTCATATGTTAAGGTTAAAGTGTGAAGTTTATTTTTTTATTTCATTTTTCTTCTTTTGCTTTTATTTCTCTATTTTTTCTCTGTCTTACTATGGATACATTGAACAGTTTTTGGAATTCCATTTTGATTTAGTTTATGTTTTTGAGTGCATCTTTTTTTGCATACTTTTTTAAATGGTTGTTCTAGACATTACATTATGTATGTAAACCATCATGGTCTACTGGTGTTATCATTTTACCAGTTCAAGTGAAATATAGAAACCTTACCTTCTTTTGTGTTACTTTTCCCTCTCCCATTTATAATGTAATTTAAAAAATATTTTGTTACACTGTACATATCAGTGTTATAATTACTGATTCAACTACCAAACAATTTAGAAAACTCAAGTGGAGAAGGAAAGCCTATTGTATTTACCCATACATTTGCTTACCATCTTTTTCTTCCCTTTTTCTTGTTGTTTGAAAGTTCTTTTATCTATTCCTTTCTAGTTAGAGAAATTCCTTTAGCCATTCTTTTCTTTTCATTCATTCTTCGCTGGTGGCAAATTCTCTGTTTTCTTTCATCTGAGAATATCTTGATTTTCATTTCATTTAAAGAGTATTTTCACCTGGTATAAAATTCTGGGTTAGCAATTCTTTTCTTTCAGCATTTAAAAAATACAGTACCACTTTCTTCAGGCCTCCTAACCTGGTTTATAACAACAAATGTGATGTCATTTGAATTGTTTTCCTCCTATATATATATTACATCTTCTTTATCCATTCATCTGTCCATGGACATCTGGGCTCTTTCTATATTTTGGTTATCGTGGACATTGCTACTATAAACATTGGGGTGCATGTGCCCCTTCAAATCACTATTTTTGTATGCTTTGAATAAATAAATACCTAGCAGTACAATTGCTGGGTTGTAGGGTAGTTCTATTTTTAATTTTTTGAGGAACCTCCATACTGTTTTCCAGAGTGGTTGCACCAGTTTGCATTCCCACCAGCAGTGTAAGAGGGTTCCCCTTTCTCTGCATCCTGGCCAACATCTGTTGTTTCTTGAGTTGTTAATTTTAGCCATTCTGACCAGTGTGAACTACTTTTTAAAGAGCAGAAGTTTTTTATTTTGATGGAACCGAATTTATTACTGTGTTCTTTAATGGATTGTGCTTTTGGTGTCTTGTCTAAGAAAATTTTTCCTAATCTAAGGTCACAAAAATTTTCTCCTATGTTTTCTTTTGATAGTTTTATATATTTAAGTTTTACCTTTCAGTATAAGATCTCTTTTGAGTTAATTTTTGTATAAGAGTGAGGTGTGGATTCAAGTTCATGATTTTGCATAGGGATAGCCAGCTGTTTCAGCACAATTCGTTAAAAAGGCTGTCCTTTCCCCACTGCATTGCCTTTGTGATTTTTGGAAAACAAGCAAACAAACAAACAAATAAATGAAAAACAAAAACTCAGTTGTTCATATATATATATAAAACAACTGAGTTTTATATATATATAAATATATATAGGCTTTATATATATATATATACATACATATATATATATATAGGCTTATTTCTGGAATCTCTGTACTACTAGGCGTTGGCAAATTATGGCCTGTGGGTCAAATATGAATAGCCACCTGTATTTCTAATGTCTGTAGGCTAAGAAAACCTTTTACATTTTTAAATGGCTTAATTTCAAATGGCTCTGTAGATACCTACATAAAAGCTTCAATTTTGTTTCTTAGCCACTAAGCCTAAAATATTTAACATAAATGGCCTTTTTAAAAGATTTATTTATTTATTTGAGAGAGAGACAGAGAGAGAGAGAGAGCAAGGGGGTAGGCAGAGGGAGAGAGAGAATCCTGAAGCAAACTCCTCACTGAGTGCAGAGCCCTCCTCCGGGCTCAATCCCAGGACCCTAAGATCATGACCTGAATTGAAACCAAAAGTCGGCAGTTTAACTGACTGAACCACCCAGGCACCCCACATAAATGGCCTTTTAAGAAAAATTTGCAAACTCTTGCTCTATACTGTCCCATTGATCTATTTGTCTACTTTTACATAAGTACATGCTATTTTAATTATTATAGCTTTCTAATAATTCCTGAAATCAAATAATATTAGCCCTTTTAGACAGAAGTTTTACATTTTGATGAAGTTCAATTAATCAATTTTTTTCTACTACAGATGGTACTTTTGATGAAGTATGTAAAAATTCTTTGCCTAACTTAAGATACAAAGGATTTAACTAATCTTTTTTTGGTATACATTTTATAGCTTTAGGTTTTACTTCATACATTTTATAGCTTTAGATTATAGACTCCATTTTGAGTTAATTTTTGTCTATGGAGCAAGGTGTAAGTTGAAGTTCCTTTCCCCGCCCCTCTCTACACATGACATTGTTCCATCATGATTTCCTGAAAACACTATGCTTTTGCCACTTTATTGTATTGGAATCTTTTTTTTCCTTCAGGAATTGATTTTTTTCCTTACAATTAAAAAAAATCAGCTGAAATTGTGTATTTAACCACAAAGCCAACAGAAGTTACATAAATTACATAACCTCCAAAGCCTTTGCAGCTGTTTGAGTGGTTGTTTTTTTTTGACTATTTAGATTTTTCTTGTGAAATACAAAATTTCAAGTTATGTTTACTACAACACTTTCTACTGAAATAGTCATGATTTTTATGGTCAAATTTAATTATTATTATTATCAATTTGGAAAACTAATATTGTATTGTAAGTAGCTGTTTACAATCACTAAGACTTACAGTGTTTTCTAAAGCTCTTAAACTCTTACTGTGATTGAAAATCAAATCATTATTTTTTTTAATTTTACACAAGTTATTTAAACTAAATACAAAACAAAACAGTTCACCCATTTCTCCCACACTCTCATCCCTGCCTCTTGCAACTATCAACCTATTCTGTGCCTCTATGAGCTTGGTTATTTTTTCTTTGTTTCATTTTAGATTCCATGTGTAAGGAAGATCATACGGTATTTATCTTTCTCTGTCTGACTTATTTCACTTAGCATAATAATTAATGTTCTTGAGGTCCATCCATGTTGAATGAAAAAAAAAAGAATGAAAAGGATGAAATGACAAGATTTCATTCTTTTTAATGGCTGAATAATATTCCACTCACCTTTATCCAACTTAGGTTGTTCCATATACTGGCTATTGTAAATAATGCTGCAGTGAACACGAGTGTACAAAATCTTTTTGTGTTTTTTTTTTCCTTTTGAGAGTAGTCATTTATTAACTGACCAGATTACAAAAATAATCATGGTAGATACTTTAGTTCATCCTCCTAATAAGCCTATTGATCTGGTCTTCCCTGTTACCAGCATCTCTACCTTCTATAAAATGGGTGGTCTTTTTCTTCATTCCCTCTCATGGAGAAGATAATTTGAAGGGCCATAAAAAGTTGTTTGCTTCTTTGAAACGTTTTCCAACAGTATGATCTATATCAGATCCTCCATGCAGATGATGCCGTATTTATCAAGAGATCGGGCAATCAATGTGTTATCTGTCAGGGCAATTCCCTTCTTATTGGTTTTGCCATAACCACGCTTGTAGATCAATTCACTCACCGACTTCAGGTCTGGGTACCCCCAAGCTATATACGGTTCCACCATCCTTAGCATGTTAACTGAAGCCTTGTTGAGCTTAACAAAGGTGCCATTGAAGATCTGGCGAAGGTGAAGAAGCTGCAACACCTTTCAAACCTTTGGGCTCACACCATTGATACCTCTGATCCTGATGACAAATGCCAATTTGGGTTCCACAGGTACGTAGAAGTTGCCAGCTTTTCTTGCCATCCTCGCCATTCAAATCTCAGTTCTGTACATCTGCTTATATTCCTTGTGGTAATGCTTAGCTTTTTCATAGATAAGCTTCCTTCTTGCCTTTCGAAGCATCTTCTGAGCAAACTTCTTCCTCAGACGCTTGATCTTCAACTCTTCGAAATTCCTTCGCTTCTTCTTAAGGGTTTCTGGCACAGCAGGAACCTTCTTTTCTCTTCTGCACCCTCCATGGTTCCAGCTGGAAAAGAGGACTACAAAATCTTTTTGAATTAGTGTTTTCATTTTGGAGCAATACCTAGAAGTGGAATTGCTGAATCATATTTTTTATATTTTGGGGGAACCTCCACACTGTTTGCCACTCTGGCTGCACCAATTTACATTCCTAGCAATAGTGCACAAGTGGTTCCTTTTCTCCACATCCTTGCCAACACTTATCTCTTGTCTTCTTGATGATAGCCATTCTAACAAGTATGAGGTGATATCTCATTGTGGTTTATTTGTATTTTCCTAATGATTAATGATATAGAGCATCTTTTCATGTACCTATTGGCTCTCTGTATGTCTTCTTTGGAAAAATGACTATTCAAATTTTCTGCTCATTTTTAAATTAGAGTGTTTGTTTGCTTTTGGGTTGCATTTCTTTTTATATTTTGGATATTAACCCTTCATCAGATATATGATTTGCAATTATTTTCTCCCATTCTGTAGGTTGTCTTTTCATTTTATTGATGGTTTCTTTTGCTGTGGAGATGCTTTTTAGTTTGATGTAGTCCCATTTGTTGATTTTTGCTTTTGTTGATTATGCTTTTGGTGTCAGATTAAAAAAATCATTGCTAAGACCTATGTCACAGAGTTTACCACCTATGAATTCTTCTGGGAGTTTTGTGGTTTCAAGTTTTCTGTTCAAGTCTTTAACCCAGTTCAAGGTAATTTTTTGTGTGTATAAAATAATGGTTTTTTTGGGTGGAGTCTTTAGGATTTTCTGCATATAAAATCATATCATCTGAAAATAAAGACAGTTTTACTTCTTCCTCTCTAATTTGGATGCCTTTTATATCATTAACTTGCCTGATTGCTCTAGCTAGGGCACCTGGTACTATGTTGAGTAAGAGTGGTAAGAGTGGGTACTCTTGTCCTGTTCTTGATCTTAGAAGAAAAGCTTTCAGCCTTGCACTGTTGAGTATGATGTTAGCTGTGGATTTGTCGTATACGGCCTTTATTATGCTGAACTATGTTCTTTCTATACCCAATTTGTTGGGAGTTTTTATCATAGAAGACTTGTATTTTGTCACGTACTTTTTTTGCATTTATTGAGATCATGTGATTTTTACCTTTCATTCTATTAATGTGATGTGTCACATGTATTTATTTATATATGTTGAACCATCCTTGTACCCCAGGAATAATTTCAACTTGATCATGGTGTTTGATCCTTTTAATGTGCTATTGAATTTAATTTTCTAATATTTTGTTGAAAAGTTTTACATCTACATTAGTTTTCTTTTTTTGTAGTGTCCTTATCTGGTTTTGGTGTTACAGTAATGCTAGTCTTGTAAGTGAGTTTGGAAGTGTTCCCACCTCTTCAATTTTTTGGAAGAGTTTGAGCAAGATTGTCATTAATTCTTCTTTAAATGTTTGGTAGACAGGTCATGATCCTGGAGTCCCGGGATCGAGTCCCGCATCGGGCTCCCTGCTTGGCAGGGAGTCTGCTTCTCCCTCTGACCCTCCTCCCTCTCATGCTCTCTGTCTCTCATTCTCTCTCTCTCAAATAAATAAATAAAATCTTAAAAAAAAATGATTTAAATGTTTGGTAGAATTTATTAGGGAAACTATCTGGTTCTGGGCTTTTCTTTGTTGGGAGATCATTTTTATTACTGATTCAATCTCCTTACTCATTTTGGATCTGTTCAGTTTTTCTCTTTCTTCAAGATTCAGTCCTGGCAGGTTGTATGTTTCTAGGAATTTGTTTATTCTAAGTTATCCAATTTGTTGGTATATAATTGTTTGTAGTAGTCTCTTGTAACTTTTTTGTATTTCTGTGGTATCATTTGTAATGTGTCCTTTCTCATTTTTAATTTTTTTTATTTGATACTCCTCTCTTTTTTATTTAGTCTAAATGAAGTTTTGTTATTTTTGTTTATTTTTTTCAAAACCGAGCTCTTAGTTTTGTTGATCTTTTCTATTGTTTTTCTGGTCTCTGTTTCATTTATTTATGCTCTGATCTTTGTTATTTTCTTCCTTCTACTAATTTGGACTTATTTTGTTGTTTTTCTCTGAGATGTAAAGTTAGGTTGTTTATTTGGGATCTTTCTTTTTTTCTTAGTGTAGGCATTTATCACTATAAACTTCCCTCGAATTACTGCTTTTGCTACATCCCATAAATTTTGGTATTTTGTGTTTCCATTTTGTTTGTTTTAAGATTTTTTTTTTATTTCTCTTTTGATTTTTTCTTTGGCCTATTGGTCACATTGTATATGTCTTTTTGGCCTGAAAAATAATTCAAATTTTGTGTTTCCTTATTGATTTTCTGTCTGGATGATCTATCCATTATTTAAAATGGGGTATTGAAGTCCCCAACTATCATTGTATTGTTTATTTTTCCCCTCAGATCTGTTAGTATTTGTGGAATATATTTAGGTGCTCTAAAGTTGTGTGCATACATATTTATAATAGTTCTATCTTCTTGATGAGTTGGCCTCTTATTATTATATAATAACCTACTTTGCTCTTCTCACCATTTTTGGCTTAATGTCTATTTTATCTGATTATAAATATAGCTACCTCACTTTCTTTTGGTTTCCACTTGCATGGAATATTTTTGTTCATCCCTTCACTTTGAACCTGAAAGTGTCCTTTAAAACTGAAGTGAGTCTCTTGATGGTGGTAGCATATAGTTGGGTCTCATTTTTTAATCCATCCAGCCACTCTGTGCCTTTTGATTAGGTAGTTCAATCCATTTATATTTAGAATAATTATTGATATGTAAGGACTTGCCAGTGCCATGCTATCAATTGCTTTCTGACTGTTTTGTAGTTTTATCATTCCTTTTTCCCTCTCCTGCAGCCTATTTTTATGAATTGGTGATTTTCCATGGTATGCCCTGATTCCCTCCTCTTTGTCTTTTGTGAATCTACTATACTTTTGCTCTGTGGTTATTATGATGCTTACATAAAACATCTTATGAATTAACAGTCCATATTATTCTTGTAGCAACTTAACTTTGATTATATTAAAAAAAACACCCCTTTATTCTCTCCCTTCTTATTTTTTTGATGTCATAATTTATCTCATTTTATATTGTGTATTCATCAACTATATTCTTAATGCTCTTTTCCTTTAATCTTTAAACTATAGTTAAGTGGTTAACACACTGTCATCTTACAGAATTAGAGATTTCTTTATCTGGCTGGATATTTAAGAAAAAGAAGAGCAAATTATGTACAAAATAAGCAGAAAAAAGAAATAATTAAAATCAGGGCAGAAATCAATGAAATTGAAAACATGAAATCAGTAGAAGAAATAAATTAAGCAAATAGGTGGCTCTTTGAAAAGTTCAATAAAATCGACAAGCCTCTGGCCAGCCTCATCAAGAAAAAAAGGATGCAACTTACTAATATCAGAAATGAAAGAGAAGACACCACCACAGATTGCCCTGACATTAAAAGGATAAAATGGAATTCTATGAATAACTCTAGGCCCACAAATTTGATAACCTAGATGAAACTGATGAGTTCTTTGAAAGCTACAATTTGCCAAAACACACACAGAAAAAAATAGACAATCTGAATAGGCCTATATCTATTAAAGAAATTGAATTAATAATTGATCACCTTCCAAAAAGAAAGGGCCCAAACCAGATGGGTTCACTGCTGAATTCTATCAAATATTTAAGGAAGAAGTTACACCAATGCAATCCCTTTCAGAATACAGAAGCAGAGGGAATACTTCCAAACTAATTTTATGAGGCCAACATTTCCTAAAATTAAAACCAAAGACATTACAAGAAAGGGAAATTATAGACCAATATCTCTCATGAACATAGATGCAAAAATCTTCTGTAAACTTGAAGGTAGATCAATAGGAATTACAGAACCTGAACAGAGTCAAAAAGGCAATTGAAAAAAAAATGAATGGAACCTTAGGAACCTATGGAACAAAAAAATATAAGATGTAACATTTGTGTCATCAGAGTCCCAGAAGAGGGGAAAGTGTGTGGGGCTGAGAAAATTTTTAACAAAAAATGGTGAAAAACTTACTAAATCTGGTAAAACATATAAACAATAGATTCAAGAAACCGAGGAAGCCACAAACAAGATGAACCCAAAGAAGTCCATTCTCAAACACATCATAATCAAATTTCTGAAAACTGGGCGCCTGGGTGGCTCAGTTGGTTAAGCGACTGCCTTCGGCTCAGGTCATGATCCTGGAGTCCCGGGATCGAGTCCCGCATCGGGCTCGCTGCTCGGCAGGGAGTCTGCTTCTCCCTCTGACCCTCCTCCCTCTCATGCTCTCTGTCTCTCATTCTCTCTGTCTCAAATAAATAAATAAATAAATCTTTAAAAAAAAATTCTGAAAACTAAAAACAAGGAAAAAAACCTAAAAGATCCAGAAGGAAAAAACACATTTCAAATAATACAATTCAAATAACAGTGAAATTCTTATCAGAAATGATAGGAGTCAGAAGGAAGTGGCAAAATATATTCAATTGCTGAAAGAAAGAACTATAAACTCAGAATTCTATAGCCACCAAAAATATATTTTAACAATAAACGTGAAATAAAAACTTTTCAAATGAAGAAAAAGTAAGAGAAATTGTTATTACTAGACCTGACCTAAAAGAATTGTGGAAAGAAATTATTCCAACAGAAAGAAAATAATAATAGAAAGAAACCTAGAACATCAAGAATAAAGAAAGAGCCATGGAATGGGTAAATATATAGGTAAGTAAATAGAATATCATTCTCCTTATGAGTTTTAAAAATTATTATTAGTCAATTGAAATTAAAATTGTAACATTGTCTAATATGTAAATACATAATTAAATGACATATTAACAGAGTGAATAAAAACTATGACCAAACTGTACGCTATTAGCAAGAAATTTTATTTATTTATTTATTTATTTATTTATTTATTTATTTATTTATTTATTTACTGTTATTGAAGTACAGTTGACACACACTGTTACATTAGTTTTAGGTGTACAACATAGTGATTTAACAACTGTATGTTATGCTACCATCAAGTGTAGCCTATCATCTGTCACCATACAACACTATTGCAATGTTATTGACTATATTCCCTATGCTGTACCTATGCTTGTTTTTATCCCTGTGGCTTATTCATTCCACAACTGCAAGTGTGTATCTCCCACTTCCTTTCACCCATTTTGCCCATGTCTCCACTCCTCTTCCCTCTGGCAGCCATCAGTTTGTTCCCTGTATTTATTTTTTCTGCTTTTTGTTTGTTTGTTCACTAGTTTTGTTTTTTAGATTCCACATATAAGTGAAATCATATGCTATTTGTTTTTCTCAGTCTAACTTATTTCACTTAGCATATTACCTGGTAGGCCCATCCATGTTGTCACAAATGGCAGGATCTCATGTATATGTATATATACACAGACATACACACATCATCTTTATCCATTCATCTATTGATGAACACTTAGGTTGCTTCTATATCTTAGCTATTGTAAATAATGCTGCAATAAACGTAGGGGTGCATTTATCGTTTTGAATTAGTGTTTTTGCTTTATTTGGGTAAATACCCAGTAATGGAATTACTGGATCATATGGTAATTCTATTTTTAACTTTTTGAGCAACCTCCACACTGTTTTCCCCAGTGGCTGCACCAATTTATATTCCTACCACCAGTACATGAGGGTTCTTTTTCTCCACATTCTTGCCAATACTTGATATTTCTTATCTTTTTGATTCTAGCCATTCTGTCTGTGTAAGTGATATCTCATTGTGGTTTTGATTTGCATTTCTCTGATGCTTAGTTATGTTGAGCATCTTTTCAGGAAAGTCATTTTAAATATAATGATACAGTTAAGTTAAAGGTAAAAAGCTGGAAAAAGTATACCCTTCAAATATTAATAAAATAAAGTGAGAGTGGCTACGTTAATATTAGATAAAGTCGACTTCAGACCAAAGAAGAAACAACACATTACATAATGACAAGGGTCAATCCATCAAAAAGACAACACAATTCTCAGTGTGTATACACCGAACAACCAAGCTTCAAAATACATAAAGCAAAAACTGAGAGAAGTGAAAAAGAGAAAAAGACAAATTTACAATTGCAATTGGAGAATTCAATGCTCAGTAGTTGATATACCTAACAGAGAAAAAATCAGCAAGAATATAGCAGAACTGAAAAATACCATCAATCAATGAGATCTGATTGATATTTATAGAATACTCCACCCAGCAACAGCAGAATGCAAATTCTTTTCAATTGCACACAGAATATTCACCAAGACCATCTTTGGTTTTATGAGAAGCATAAGCAAACTTAAGTGAATTGAAATCATGCAAAATATGTTCTTTGACTATAATGTAATCAAACTAGAAATGCATTAGAAAGAAAATAGAAATATCTTTAAACACTTGTAAACTTATCCACACACTTTCAAATAATCCATGAGTCAGAAAAGAACTCTAAAAGGAAATAAAAAATTACACTGAAGTAAATAAACATGAAAATAAACATATCAGAATGAATGGGTGGGATGCAGGCCAAACTACTTAGAAGGAAATTTTTAGCACCAAATGCTAATCAGAAAAAAGGAAAAATCTTAAATCAATAAGTTTAGCTTCCTCCTCAGGAAGTTAGAAAGGAAGAACAAAATTAACACAAGCAGAAGGAAGGAAATAATTAAGACATAGAAATCAATGGATTGAAAACAGAAAAACAGTAGAGAAAAATCAATAAAATCGAAGGCTGGTTGCTTAAAAATATCAATGGAATTGATAAACTCCTAACAGGACTGACAGAGAAAAAAAAGAGAAAAGATGCAAATTACCAATGGTAGGCACGAAAAAGGGAATATCTGTGCAAACCCTGCACATATTAAATGGATATTAAGGAAACACTAGCATTGACTGTACACACACACATTTGATCACTTGGATGAAATGAATCAATTCCTCGAAAACCACAACCTACTGAAACTCACTAAAAATGAAAGAGATAATCTGAACAGTCTGATAATTACCAGATAAATTAATTTAGAAATTACATAGCTCCAGAAAAAGAAATCTGCAAGCCAAGATGGCTTAAATGGACATTCCTCCCAAACATTTAAACCAGAATTAACACCTTCTATATAATCTTTTTTGGAAAATAAAAGAGGAGGAAACAGCTCCCAACTCATTTTATGAAGGTGGTATTACCCTCATACCAAAATCAGACAGACAAAATAAGAAAACTACAAACATTAAAAGTCTTCAATAAAATATTTAAAAATTATATCCAGTAATATGTATGTATTCTGTATCTTATATCTATAATATATGTACACATAAGATATGTATAGCTTATGATATAAGAATTAAATATCACAACTAAGCAAGAGTCATTCCAGAAATAAAAGGCTAGTTCAATATTTGAAAATCAATGTAATTGTACATATTAACAGATAAAAAAGAAAGCCCACACAATTATATAAATTGGCACAGAAAAAGCATTGAAAAAATATTTAACACCCATTCGTGATAAAATTCTCAGAAAACTAGGAATAAAGGGGCATCTCCTCAATCTCATAAAAAAACATCTACAGGGGCACCTGGGTGACTCAGTCAGTTAAGCATCTACCTTTGGCTCAGGTCATGATACCAGGGTCCTGGGATTGAGCCCCGCATCGGGCTCCCTGCTCAGCAGGGAGTTTGCTTCTCCCTCTGCACCTCTCCCCACTCGTTTTTTCTCTCTCTCTTTCTCTCAAATAAATAAATAAAATATTTAAAAATATTTTTAAAAAAGAAGAAGAAAGTTGGAGAAATCAGATTACCTTGGTTTAAGTCTTCCTGTGTGGCTACAGTAATCCAGACAGGTTTATAGAGGTATAGACACATAGATCAATGGAACGGAATAGACAACATAAAAATAGACCTATAGAAGTATGGCCAACAGATTTTTGACAGAGGTGCAAAAGCAATTCAATGAAGAAAGAATAGTGTTATTAACACACGGTGCTGGAACAAGTGGACATTCACAGCAAGAAAGATGAACTAGGATGTAAACCTGCCACCTTACACAAAAATTAACTCAAAATGGAACATAAGAGAACATGCAAAACTACAATGCTTTTAGAGGAAATCTAGAAAAAAATCTTTGTGACCTAGGGCTAAGCAAAAAATTCTTAGATATGACATCAAAAGCATAATCCACAAAAGAAACACTGATAAATTGGACTTCATCAAAATTAAGAACTTTGGCTCTATGAAAAATTCCATTTTAAGAGGTTTAAAAGACAAGCCACAGACTGGGAAAGCATGTCTGCAAATCACACACCTGACAAAGGACATGCATCCAAGAGCTATAAAGAACTCTCCGGGTTTAACTATAAAAACACATGAAGAGGGGAAATCAGAGGGGGAGAAGAACCATGAGAGACTATGGACTCCGGGAATCAATCTGACGGTTTTAGAGGGAGGAGAGTTGGGGGATGGGTGAGGCTGGTGATGAATATTAAGGAGGACACGTATTGCATGGAGCACTGGGTGTTATACGCAAACAATGAATCATGGAACACTACATCAAAAACTAATGATGTAATGTATGGTGATTAACATAACATAATAATAAAAAAAGAAAAAAAACTAATGATGTACTGTATGGTGACTAACATAACATAAAAACATTATAAAAAATTAAAAATAAAAATAAAATAAAACAAGAAAACAATAAAAACACAACCCAATTAGAAAAAGACTGAAACAGACATTTAACCAAAGAGGGAATATGGGGGCATCTGGGTGACTCAGTGGGGTTAGCATCTGGCTTGGGCTGAGGTCATGATCTCAGGGTTCTGGGATGGAGTCTAGCGTTGGGCTCCACCTCAGTGGGGAGCCTGCTTCTCCTTCTCCCTCTGCCCCTCTCTCTCTGCCTCTGCTTCCACTCCTGCTCTGTCTCTCTCTCAAATAAAAAAATAAAATATTTTTTTTAAAAAAGAATGTGGGTTGCAAATAAGCATACAAAGAGCTTTTCAATATCATTCACCATGCTGAGTGAGGAAAAGCCAATATTTAAGGTTTAATACCATATGCTTCCATTCATATAATTTTGAAATGACAAAATTATAGAGATGGAGAACAGATCAGTGGTTGTCAGGGGTTAAGGAGGTAGGTGCCAAGGGGTTATGATTATAAAAGTGTAACACAGTGGAGGACTTTGAGATGATGGAACATACCTTCCATATCTTGATTACGATGGTAGCTATACGAATCTATACAAGTGGCTAAATTTCATAGAACTATAAAATGTAGTACAAAATGTAAAGACTGGTGGAATCCAAGTAAGGTCTGTATCTAGTCCATTGTGCCAATATCAACTCTCTGGTTTTCATAATGTACAATGTTACTATTAGGAGAAGTTGGGTGAAGGGTATACAGGAACTTTTTGTACTATTTTTGTAACTTCTTATCATTCTATAATTATTTCAAAAAAATATCACAAAGGAACCCCTAATCTGCCACTGCAGCAACAACGTCAAGCCAGTGACTTTGAAAACCTAGATGAAATGGGCACATTTCTAGAAAAATATCACTTACCAAAACTGACTCAAGAAGAAAATCTAAATAGCTCATCTATGCACATTTAAGAAATGCATCAAAGTTATAATACATTTTCCCACAATAAACACACCAAATAAATTCTATAAATGTTCTTCCTAACATTTTAAGTTTTACCTTTTTATTTCCTATATATACTCCTAGGCATTTTTCCTGAAACTATTGATATTTCTAATCCTATATCTAGTAATGTTAACATTTAAAATTCAATTACATTTTTAATTGTTATGTTAATCACCATACATTACATCATTAGTTTTTGATGTAGTGTTCCATGATCCATTGTTTGTGCATAACACCCACTGCTCCATGCAGAATGTGCCCTCTTTAATACCCATCACCAGGCTAACCCGTCCTCCCACCCCCCTCCCCTAGAACCCTCAGTTTGTTTTTCAGAGTCCATCGTCTCTCATGGTTCGTCTCCCCCTCCGATTTCAATTATATTTTAACAGCTAATATAGAGAAAATCTTCTGATCCAGGAAGATAAAAGAAGACCAAGTTTCTAGTTAGGAGTTCCAGGCTTTCTCTTTATACTTTGAGCTTTTCCTTGTTCTTTTTTTAATTGCAACCATCCATTCCTTTTCTCTCTTTTGGAATGAGAGAGGTTCTTTGGTTGGGGGCTACATAAAGCCCATTTGTCCCTACGTATGTAGTCTAATACTCTGTCTCTTGGAGGTTGCCCATGCTTCTCATGTCCATAATAAATGGAGGGAGTTGTCTTCCTTTTCTTCCTTTTCTAATAGATTTCTTGGTATATGTTTTTTTTTTTTTTCTCTATTTCTCTCCAGTCCACTCTAGTATGCAATAATCTTCTCCGTATCTTTCAGTAGACAAACTCTGTCTTAACTATGTTCCTCTCATCTGGGATATCATTACATCCCACCCACACTTTTAGTTGCTCCCATAATTGTAATTCTTTCCTGGGGAGATGCTGCCTTATAAATGTTCCAATCTTCGTTTCATCTACGCTTGTCTGAACAACAATTTGTTTTATAAGCGTGCGTTATGCCCATGCTATCTCTCCTATTTTCATCAGTATTGTTTTTGCTTTTCTATAATCTTTCCATGTTTTAGCTCTTAAATTGTTGTTTGGGGTTGGCCATCTAATTTTTCATCCTGCAAATATCCAGTTCAGTGATGACTGCCTCCGGCCTCCCTTTGTTTTAACTTTAGTAGTATCAAGGAACGTGATATCCATATATCCGTTTATTGCCACGTGGTTTATAATTCTCCAACTTCATGTCTGAATCTTTTAGCAATATTTTGTAATTATCAATATTATCTGTTATCAGTTTATTTGCCATATTATGTATTCATTATTCTGTGGTTGAGCCTATCTTATGTCTATTACCGCATAGATTTTTTACTAATCACGACTAGTCAATCTCTGTAATTCCTATCATCTGGGTTGTTGAAATCCTCATTAGAGTGTCATCTGACCCCGCCAGAACCCCCTGGGTCATTATCTTCATCACAATATTTATGATATGCAGCACCATCTGCTTGGAAACACAGAGTTCTTTCTTCCCTTGTTTTTTTCCTAATTCTGTCTAGATCCTGCACTACTTCAAATCATAATCATCACATCCTTTTACTGTCTGGTTTTCTCTTCTCTAGTTGGTCTAAACATCATGGGAGCGGGGAATCAACCCTCTTATTTTAGGTATAAACATAACTCTGTACTTATTTTCTTTAAATAATCATGCTTGCCTAGTTTGTTAACCTAGTAAATATTCCCTTTCACTGAGTTATAAAACCTTTTATATTTATTCATGGTTTAAAATTACTAATGAATTTCTTTCAGCTCTTGACCTCAAATTCTATTTTGCTTTAGTCTTACACACATGCAGGAGCCTATCACTCTAAAAATGTGATGCTGTGCATATATACATAAGGCCAAGAGAGACTCAGAAGAACCTTTATGTTCTGAAGGTGAGGAAAGGTCAGGCTCAAGTTTAATTACAATCCCGGAGGAGAAAATGTCATGTAATTATGTGGATAAATACATGTTAGTGTCAGTTTGGTTAAAGAATGTATAAACATAATTTGTGATATTTTTCTTGCAAAATCAAACAGACATACCAAGAGTTTCAAAAAAAAAAAAATGGCCCCAACTATTGAGAGCAGCGAAGAGTGGGGAGATGGGCTATTCTGGCTTGATATTAAGAGATTCAAGAAAGCTAAATTGTGTTTGGTGTGATGAGCTGGCTCATGGAAAGTTGAGAAAAGCTAAATAAGCCTCGAAGTGGGGGTTGGGCTGAAGCAGGGTGATCCTTGTAGGGCAGCTGGCCTTGTGAGCTCAACGATACTGGAGGGTACATAAAGTACAAGACTATGCTGGTTACAGGCTATTGAGAATTCACCGTGTACCCGGCCCCAAATTCAGAACATGACATGCTCTCTTTCCTATTATTAGATTCTTGGATTAGACTCTTGAATATAACTGCTCAAAAGGGGCAGGTTTGTGCACACTTATGCTCCCAGAACCTGGAGATCATTTACCTATATGACACAGAGAAAATGTGAAGCCAGTTGGCACTTCCTACCCAGTGGGACCTGGGTGACTATGTCTTTATCAGTCATTATTAAAGCTTTTCGGCTGAGCTATTCCACTGGGGACTCAGCATTCACTCTTTCCAATGTATGTCTCTCAGAAAAACCTGAAATCAACAAACAAAAATTCTCAGTTTGTCCTGCAGATGCCACCATAACCATAGACTATCTCTTTCTTGCCCTTCAGCTGGGATCTCTAGGGGCTGCCACGGACCAGAAATTCTAGAAGATAGAATAAACCAATTTATGGAGTTAGTGGTTCATAGTCATAAACTCACGCATGTGTTTAGAGTTCTATAGCTCCAAGGTATAGATTAGGATTGTATTTTTCATTCTAAAAAAAAACCATTTCTAATTTTTTGAATAGAGATTATTTACATGATGCAAAGGTCAGAAAGCATGAAAGGTATATAATAATCTCCCTCCTACTGTGGCCCCCATCTGCCTAGTTCTTATTCATGATGCCTCAAAACACGTAACCACAGCTATTAGTCTATCATTCCAGAGAGTTTTAATACATATGTATATACAAATATAAATATATAATTTGCGTCTTCGTAGTACGTAAATGGCAGCATATGATATAGACTATACTTTGTTTTTTGTTTTAAAGATTATTTTATTTGAGAGAGAGAGAGAGTGGGGTAGGGAGGGGCAGAGGGAGGAGAGAGAATCTTAAGCAGACTCCACGTTGAGCACGGAGCCCGACGTGGGGCTCGATTCCATGACACTGAGATCATGACCTGAGCCGAAACCAAGAGTCAGATGCTTAATCAACTGTGTCACCCAGGTGGCACCCCTATACTTTTTTTTCCACATAAACCTAAATATAAGAATTTTCTATAACATTGCATAAAGAGCTTCCTTACATTTTTTTAAACAACTAAATAGTATTGTACTGCATGAATGTACAATTATTTCTTGTTGGGTATTTATTTTCATTCCAATTCTGTTATTTATAACTGCTTAATAGTAATAAAAATAGTGATCTGTATTATTTTTCTGTTGCTGCCAACACAAGTTATCACAAACTTAGTGGCTTCAACAACCCCATTTATTATCTCACGTTCTGTATATCAGAAGTCCAGAGGAGTTTGGCTGGGCTCTCTGCTCAGGGACCAACAAGGGGAAAGTTAAGTCGTTGGCTCAGTTGAACTCTTACTGGTGGCTCCATTTCCAGGTTCATTCAGGGTGTGGGCAGATTTCAGTTTTGGGGGTTGTGGAACCAAAGTTTCTGTTTCTTTGCCCACTGGCAGCCAGGAGCCCCTCCTTGATCCCCCAAGGAGCCTCCTTCCCCTCCCACAGTCCCGCCCTCTCCAACCAGCAAGGGCACAACACCAAGTTCTTCTCAGAGCTTGGAACCTTTCTGACTTCCCTTTCTGCCACCAGCAGGAGAAAGCTCCCTGCTTTTAGGGAGTCATGGGATTGGATCAGACCCACCCCAATGATCTCCTATCTTTTAGAAATTCTACTTACCACACTTAGCACTCACCCTGCACTTACAGATGTGCATAAGTGATATTACATATCCTCCCTACAACTCATTACATTCAGTTGTTATTTCCATTTTACAGATGGGTGATCTGAGAAAGAGAGAGAATAAATAACTTGCCTCTGGTCACAAAACTGAGTGGTGACGCCAAATGCAGTCACTCTGTCCCCAAACAGTGCTCCTGGGCATGTCCCCCGAATGCCTGTTGCACATGGAGCTGTAGTGAATAATCCTTTAATGTTAGTCATTGCGCTGGAGACAGGATGTTTTCCAGAGAGTTTAACTGAAGAGAGTATAATTAAGTTATTATTTACAGAGGGATGGGTAAGATTGAGGGAAGCCACCAAGGACGGTGAAGACCAGAGGAGCTAAAATCCACAGGTGGCTTAGCATCTCTGGGTTTGAAGTAAAAGGGAAGAAAACTGTGTCACCTGGGGCTGGCAAGAGTAATTATGACATTGTCACATATCATGGATTACTAGCATACTACTTCCTCTGGCAGAGGATATCTGTTGGCTTATCAAAGATATGGGCAACAGAATCCATTTGGAGGGTTTATTTCTGTGGGCCATTCTTGATACCAGTTAATGCATCAGTCAAGGCCCCCACAGGACAAAAATGACATATTCAAGGGTTTAACTGAAGAGAATTTAATGAAGGAAATATTTTAAGACAGATAGTACATTAGTTAAGGTTCTCCAGAGAAACAGAATCAATAGCTTATCTCTCTCTCTATCTATCTATCTATCTATCTATCTATCTATCTATCTATCTATCTAAGAGATTTATTATAAGGAATTGGCTCACATGATTATGGAGGCTGACAAATCCAAAATCCGCAGATCCAGTGCTCCAATATGCATCTGAAGCTTCTGTAACATCAGGAAGAGATGATCTTCCAGTTTGAAGACCCTCAGGAGGAGACTTCTCTCTTACCAGGGGCAGAGAATTGGCCTTTTGTTCTACTCCGGCCTTCAGCTGGTTGGATGAGTCTCACCCACGTTGTGGAGGGCAATCTGCTTCACTCAGTCTACTGATTAAATGTTAATTTCATCCCCAAACATAAAACTAACTATCACAGATAAGCAGGGTTAAGGGAGCAGAAAAAAAAAATGGGATTAACTGCAGGAGAAATCTGTTACCAGCATTTGGCCTTGAGGGACAATGGGGAAGAATTGGTGTCATCAGAGTCTGGGGATGGCTGTAGCTATGGAAGTCGCCATTTGACATTAGCTATGGGGATAGAGAGACAAAATCTCTTCTAGAATCAACTCTTGTCAAGGCAGGAGTCTGTGGAATAAAAGTCTTGACCTGTCTTCTTCTCCCTCTCAATCTCCTGGCTGATGTCCCATCCCTCCATTACATGAACTCCACCTAAAGCCTAGTCAGAGGGTGGAGGAGCCTGTGTGATACACTCATGCGGTCAGCTTCCTAAACAGCAAGGCAAAAAAGGACTGAAAATGGAAATGAGGTGGGGAAGCAAATAAAGGACAATCCGAACATTGGTCTTTCTCTGGTACAAGTATATTATACACTAAATTCATAAAAGTGGTCTTTCTGGGTCAAAGAGTGAGTGCACTTGTAATTTTTATAGAATTTCCAAGCCTCCCCACTTAAGGATTGTAGCAATTTATATGTGATCCAGTCCTAGATGTGAATGCCTTTGACTCCACAGCTTGTCCAAACATGTGTTATCAAGTGTTTGGATTTTTGGCAATACAATAGGTGAAAAATGGTATCTCTATGTAGTGTTCTTATGTATTTCTCTTTTTTTATAAGGGGGCATAACATTTTTTTGTATAAGTTAATAAGAACTCATTCAATTACAAGTAGTAGAAAACTCAGCTTAATCTGGTTTAAGCAACAGAGAAGAAATAAGATTCACATTAAAGAAAAGTCAGTGATTGTATCTAGAGACAGAGACACACCTTGATCCAGTGACTCGAAGGATGTTATCAGGTCTGGCTTTCCCCCCTCTCTCCGTCTCCCTGTCTCTGTTTTACTCTGCCTCTCTCCACTTTCCCTTTGCTTGGCTCTATTCTCAGATGGTCTTCCCTCTTGTAATGGCCCCAGGCAGCACCAGGCTTTTATCCTCACAGCTCAAGTTCAGCACAAAGACCTAAGTCTGATTCTTACTGACTTCACTTGTATCACATGCCTATCCTTGGGGCATCACCGGGGGCAGGGGGCTGTGCTCTTCCATTTGTCCAGGCCTGAGTCACAGGACCACACACCCTCCTACCCATGCATATATCTTCAAAGATGGCCATATCAATATCATGCAGCTACTATTCACAATAAAAACTGTGTTCATCCACACCCCAGAAGGGGATGGGATAAACAACCTTAAGCTCATAAATAAAATAGTTATTGCTCCAATCCAGAATCTCCAGGTGACAAGTATTCTTCTTAGTCGAGTCCTAATGTGGCTTCTCATAGTCCAGCAAACTATGATTAAATGAAAACCATAAATCACACTATACATTTAAAGGGAGAGACAGTGACAATTGAAATAAAACCTTCCATTTGGAAAAGAGGAGGACTGGGAACAGCCCACAGTGGTCTCTGACCTTGAACACTTACCAAGACCTCTGACTCTGAGGTGAAATGAGCTCATTAGTCGTAGAGTGTGACCACTCTGGAAGGCTCTCTCTTCTCTTTATCTTTCATGGGCCCATTTGAGGTGGGGATCTTCGGGGAGGAGCTTCTTTATGGGTTGCATCTGTTTAGCATCTCATTTCCTGAAGAAGTATGTTTGGAGGCCTGGAATAACCTCAGAGATCAAACAATTGCAGGCTACGCTTTGTTGGGTTAAGATTTCTCTGGTTGTGAATCTCCATTAAAATGTTAGGAGGCAACAATCTTGTAAGGTAAGCATTATTATCCTTACTTCATACCTGTAGGTTGTACAGCTCAGAAATGTGAAGTGGCTCTGTCTAAAACCATACAGCTGGGGAGTGATAAAGCCAATATTTGTAAAGAAGAGTCTACTTTGACCCCTCTATTCCACATCCTTCCCTGTGTACCTCACATAAAAAGTTTGTTTGCAGTATCTATATTTTATTAGCAAAACTTTCATATCTAACAATTCTAGTGGGAAATTCATACTCACTACCTCTCCTCCATGCCCTACTAAATTTCTCTGCCAAAGTAAAGTGATAAAAGGAAAAAAACAAAACAAAACAAAAAAACCAACAGAAAATTCTCACTTTGTCCTGCAGGTGTCACCCTCATCCTAGAACATCTATTTCCAGCTTTACAGCACAGATCTTTCAGGGCTGCAAGAGACCAGAAATTCTAGAAGAAGCAACAGGCCGACTACAATTTATGCAGTTCAACGACAGCATCCATAACCTGTTTTTATTGTTCTGTAGCTCCTGGGTACTAGTTAGGGCATTTTCAATTTTTAATTAACTCATTTAGTTTTTGAATAGGTAATGCATTTCTGTGATTCAAAAAAAAAAAAAAAATGAAAAGTACAAAAAGAACATAGTGAAAAAAATTTCCATTTCACTAAGTCCATGCCAAAAGTTACCAACATTTTTAGTTTCTTTCGTTCTTCCAGGTATGTTTTAGTCATATATAAGAAAAGATTTTATTTATTTTTTATTAACATATAATGTATTATTTGTTTCAGGGGTACAGGTCTATGATTCATCAGTCTTACACAATTCACAGCGCTCACCATAGCACATACCCTCCCCAATGTCTATCACCCAGCCACCCCATCCCTCCCACCCTCCACCACTCCAGCAACCCTCAGTTTGTTTCCTGAGATTACGAGTCTCTTATGGTTTGTCTCCCTCTCTGGTTTTTTAAAACTACCTTCTTTTATTTTGTGTGATAGTATATGTACTCTAACATTTTCCTCTATCTTCATTATTCTGTTTAATACTGTATCTTGGAAATCTTTGTGTATCAGTACCTAAAAATTTCTCTCCCTCTTGTTTTTTATAGCTTCAAAGCATTCCCATTGTATGGATGCACCGAATTTTATCGACTCATTTCTCCAATGATAAACATGTAAGTTGATTTCTTTGCTATTAAAAACAGTGCTAAAATAAGTAGCCTTGTATAGAGTTCATTTTATATACATGTGAAATACCTGATAGTATTTGAGGAGACATGCATGCATTTGCAATATTTATAGGTCTTTCCAAATTGCCCTTCACGGGGCTTGTAACCAGCTTATTCTACTGCCAGCCATATATGAAATGGTCTATTTCCCCACAGCTTGGCCAACACAGTATGTTTTGGGTTTTTGTCAATCTGAGATTGGAAAAAAAAAAAAGGTATCTCAGTTTTATTTTTTATTTTTCTTATTATAAGTGAATCTGAGCAGTTTTTGGCTGAAGAAGCCACATTAGGACTCGACTAAGAAGAATACTTGTCACCTGGAGATTCTGGATTGGAGCAATAACTATTTTATTTATGAGCTTAAGGTTGTTTATCCCATCCCCTTCTGGGGTGTGGATGAACACAGTTTTTATTGTGAATAGTAGCTGCATGATATTGATATGGCCATCTTTGAAGATATATGCATGGGTAGAAGGGTGTGTGGTCCTGTGACTCAGGCCTGGACAAGGAGTTAGAATCCTTTTGATTACAAGTGACAGAAAGCCCAACTCCATGGCATAAGCAAGAAGATATTTGTTTTCTCATGACTAAAAAGTCTGGAAGTAGGGGTGCCTGGGTGGCTCAGTTGGTTAAGCGTCTGCCTTCAGCTCAGGTCATGATCCCAGGGTCCTGGGATGGAGCCCCACGTCAGGCTCCCTGCTCGGTGGGGAGCCTGCTTCTCCCTCTCCTCCCCACTCATGTTCTCTCTCACTATTTCTGTCTGTCTCTCTCAAATAAATAAATAAAATCTTTAAAAATAAAATCTGGAAGTAGATGTAGAATTTCCAACGGGCCTTAATTCAAAGGTTTAGATATCACCAAGGCCTGTGATTTCTCGTTACTGAGTGTGTTCTCTCTCTCTCTCTCTCTCTCTCTCACTCACTCTCATTCTTTGACTGGCTCACTCTCTTGGTCCAGCTTCCTTCCATCTTGGCCCCATCTTCAAACAGTCTCTGCCCTGATTCTCGTTGACTTGCATTGGATGGGAGATTCAGGGCTCTGGTTTTCCAGGCCTGAGTCATATGATGGAGTCAAAATCCCCAAACTAAATGGATGTCTGGCTGTCAGGTGAAAGATCAAAGTGACGTTACATGGAGAGGATGAATAAGCACTGGCTGGTGAACAGCATGTTTTGTGCTGTAATCCACTCCTCTAACACCACAATATCCACACACATGCATTATTCACACATGTCCTTTAGAAAACACCCATGCCATAATCGTAATGGAGCCATAATTAACTGTACTCATCCCCTTCCCAGAGGGAGACACAGTGACTTATCTAGCCATTACCCCAAGTTTAAGATTTCTGGGTGATATGCAGTCTCCTTGGTCAGGTGGGACTCCTCCTAGCCCAGCAAACTATGGTTCTAGCATAACCGTAATACACACGTGAAGGGTCAGAAAAAAAAAAAAAAAAACCAACAAGATAAATACAACAAAACATCCATTTGGCAAGGAGGAGAATGGGAAATGGCATAAAGTGGTCTCTGGTCCGCGGCACTTCAAGTGACCCACAGGAAAGGAAGAGCAAGGTATCCCTGACCTAGAGGTAATGTGACCTGGCTGTTCTGGTCAGTTCTCTGGAAGGATCACCTTTGTCCTGTACCTTCCACGGTTCCTATGAGCCGGTCGCTATGGAGGAGGAGGTGGCCCTTCCTGCAGGCTACCTCTCTTTAGCAGCTCTCTTCATGTTGGAAAGGACGTGGGAGGTTTAGGATTACCCTAAGTGTTGAATAATCACAGGATGTTGTTTGCCAGATTTGGGGTTTCTCTAGCAAGATAAGTCTCTTAAAACTCTGTGAGGCATTAACCTGCAACTTAGATAGCACAGTTCACATTTTACAAGAGTATACCCATGGCTCAGAAATACTAAGTTCCTTCACCTAAAGCCACACAGCTGAGGAGTAATAGTGAGTGACAAAGCTATTATTGGTAACCAACATCGTTTAGCTCTAAGACCTAAGCTTCCAAAATGTTTATATGAAAATTACATTCACAATATCTAGCAACTCTAATGGGAAAAATCACCATTCCTCACCTATACTCTTGCTAAACTCCTCTCATGTTCTTTCCCATTCCTCTGCCCCAGAGGACAAACAAGTTGAAATATTCTGTTTATCCTGTAGGTGCCGCTATAAACACAGGATGTTTCTTTCTAGTTCTGCAGCCTGATCTCTCAAGACTGGAAAGGATCAGAAATTCTATAAGATGGAGTTCAGTCTACATAAAATTCAATCTAAAGATTCCCCCCCACACACACACACACTCATGGATTTAGAGTTCCATAATTCCAACAAGTTAGGACTTTTTTCCACTGACATTTTATGTATTTCATTTTTGAATAGCTTATATAGTTATAGGTTTCAAAAATTAAAATGTGTAAAAAAGTCTTCTTAGAAAAAAATCTCCCTCCATTCTTGTCCCTTGTCTACCAGTTTTCGCCTCATAGATGTTACCATGGTAATTCATTTTTTGTCTATATTTCCAGAGGTTGTAATGCACATGCAACTAAATATTAACGCAGATTCCTTTCCCTCATCCCTTTTTAATCCTATTTCCAGCTGGCTATTCATGTTCTTCTGTTACTTTTTTTTTCTAAACAGCTATATATTATGGAGAGATTTTCATTATAAGTTCTTTAAAAAAACTTACTCCTTTTAATGGATTTAGAGTTCTCCACTATGTGAATGAAATCAGTTCTCCATGAATGATGACCATTTAGGTTGATTCTTAATTGTTTGCATTTCCAAATACTGCTGCACTGAATGACCTTGTCCATGCTTCATTTTGCACGTGTGGATATATATCTGTGGGACAAATTACACAAAAGCATAATTGCTAGGTCAAGGGATACATGTATTTGCAATTAAGCAAATATGTCTAATTTGCCTTCTTTAGGGATTGTTAGATTCACACTCTTCCCAGTAAAATAAAATATTTCCCCTCAACTTGACCAACATAGTGGGTGATTGATTTTAGTTTTATTTTTTGTCAATGGGTGGAAAATACTATCTCATTTTTAATTCATATCTTTATTATGAGTGAAGTTGAGAAACTCTTAATTTGCAGGATTAGAAGTGATTAGGGGCAAAAAAATAAAAACAAACAAAAAAACCCTCAATCTGACTTTAGGAAAAGGGATTTGTTGACTTTACAACTGAAAAGTCAGGGACAAATTCAGAGCTTCCAGTATGCCTGGATCCATGGGTTCAAACAATGTCCTGGAGCCTTGCTTGCTTTCTCTCTCATAGTCTACCCCTCTATCTCCCTCTTTCCCACTCGCTAGCAGGAAGGCACCCTCAAGAGCCCCTTCTGGGTGCTGTGTTTATGAAGCATCTTGCTTCCTATTGATGGAGTTTCAGAGGAGTTCTGAGCTTCCCTCAAGCATTGAGCAATCACAGGCCATTGGTGGGGGCAGTGTTGATATTACATCAGGAACACAGTTCACATATAATATTCGTAGGCACCAGTACGATAAGGTAGATAGTATTACCTACATTGTACAAGGGAAGAAACCGTGGATTTGAGAAGATATCAGAGCCTTTGCCTAAAGCTGCAGACAGTAAGTGATAGGGACAGTATTTGTATCCAGGTGTACATGGCAGTAAATCTACAGAGATTAGCAAAATGCTTTTGTTCAGGGACTCCAGTGGAAAACCAATCACCACCCCTATCATGCCCTACAGCCAACTCTCAGAAAAAAAGAAAAAGAACCAAACGGAAGATTCTCAGTGTGTCCTGTAGGTGCCACCGTTGCCACGGGATATCTTTTTTCCAGCTGCGCAACACACATCTCTTTAAAGCTAAGGTTCTAGAAGATGGAAGAAAGCCTGCTCGTTCAGTTTATGTGGCTGATACTCTGGCGCTGGCATTCCGGATATAACTTAGAATTCCAGAAGCCCACTTTGTTGTTATTGTATCTGTCTTTTTAAAAAGATACATGTTGAAGATATTTGTGAAGAGTGTATATAGTTCCAAAAATTTTTAAATACAATAAAATAAAAGGTATACAGTGAAAAAAAATCTCCCTCTGAATCTATCCTCTAAATATCATGTTCCACTGCCCCACTCCATGGATAGCTAGTCCTCTCAGTTTCTCTTCTATCTTTTCTGAAATATTCATACATATACAAGCAACTATGAAAAGATACTTCTTTTCTCCCCCTCATTTTTAAACAAACATTTGATATAAATATCTGCACTTAAAATTTTTTCTCTTAACAAATATTAAAGATATGTTCACATTAGCACAAAAAGAAATTCCTCATTCTTTTTTACTGCTTCATATATTCCCCTGTATGGATGTACCTAATTCTTCATTTATCCAGACCCTTATTAATGGATATTTAGATTGTTATGTTTGGTGTTACAAACAATGCTTTAATGAATAAATGTTTCCTCATTTTACATGCTGTAGAAGTGAAATTGTAGACCTAAAAGGTAAATGCATTTGTAATTGCGATAAACATTTCCAAATTCCCTGCCATATGATTATACCACCTTCACACTTTCACTGGCAAAGTATGACAATTACTAGTTCCTCAAAGTTGTTCAATACAATGAGCTATCAAGGTATCAGATATTTGCAAATCTGATAGTTGAAAACTGATATGTCAGTGCAGTTTTATTTTTATTTTCCATATTTTAAGTGAAGTTAAGCATCTTTTCATTTATTGCAGACCCAGTGGATTAAGTTGAGATTTTTTTCACTTGAGAGTGTTAGAAAACCCAACTCATAGTGACTGAAACGAAAAAAAGAAATTTATTATTCATATAACTAGACATGAACTTCTTAGAGTTCAAGATCTCTCTCTCTCTCCCCCAAGCTTCATTTCTGGCTTAGATAGGCTTCTTTCATGTGATGATCCCTGGCAGTTTCAGTCTTAAAACTTTACAGCTCCAAGGTTAGCAAAAACTACCGAACCGGATCCTCCATTGACTCAAATTGAATTTTATGTTTACATTATTGAGTGTAAGGATTATAGTGTTCTGATAGTCCGGGTCTGAGTCACATCTCTCTTCTTGAGCCAGATTGGGGGTCAACTTTACCCACACTATGTGTGGATTGAGGGTTGGGGTAAAGGTTTGGGGATTAATTAGGGTTAGGATTTCCTTGAGGAAAATTAGAGTTGTATAACATAAAAGAAAATGTATGAATACCGCAATGGGTACCCAGCATCCAGACACTAATCCTTTTTTCCATGTATACATCTTAAGAAATGCTCATGTCTACAGAGAACATTAAAAATCTGTCATCCCCTTTCTGGAAGGGTGCAACCAAGTCTTTATTACTTCAAATCTGGGGTATCTAGGTGATACGCTTTCTTGGTCAGATCTAGGCTTGAATCCTCACAATTACAGGAATTTATAGTAAATATTATATTTACTATAAATAAAATATTATGGCAGTTTCTAGCAAATCATAACATTAGTCACCCTCCATCAATACACCAGCTATTCACTGATTAAGAACAATGTAATTAATGATAAGAACTCCACTGGAAATGCAGAAAATGGGGAACACAACAGTGGTGACTAGAACATCACCATACTATGTTTTAGAGTTCCTTTATAATCTGGCCATTCTGGTTCTTTTCCCTAGGCGATTTTTCTTTGTTTGAAGTGGTCTTGTTGGATTGTGGTCTTTAGCCGCTCACTTCATGTTCAAGTGAGTTTGGAGGACCTGGGATTGCCTTAGGGGTTGAATATCATGGAGTTATTGTTTCTCTGAGTTTTAAAGCGAAAGCTTTAGTGAGCACCACATTTACAAGGGTGGTAGCATCTGCATTTTACAAGTGAGTAAACTAGGGCTTGCTTGGAGAAGTTAGGGGATCTTTGACTAGTTACAAAGGTCTGAATGACAGGGAGAGCATCAGCATCAGGTATATTTCCTTCTTTAGCACACTGACATCCCAAACTGCTCTCTATAAAATGGATTTGTATGCAGAGTTTACATCAGTAATTATGAAAACTTTAATTTCTAGTCACAGCAAAGGGAAACCCAGGGTCACAATCTCAGACCATCTGTCCTAAACTCTTCTGCCTTTAAAGGGGGAACAAAGTAACAAAAAATTCTCAACTTGTCCTGTAGGGGCCACCTTAATCATGGAATATCTCTTTTGAGCACTGCAGTCCTGATCTTTAGAACTGCAATAGACCAGAAATTCTAGAAGGTGGAAGAAGCCAGATAGGTCAATATACATCGTCAAAACTTCAGTGCCAGAATCCCTACACACGTGCTTAGTTCTAAATCAGCTAGGACTCTATTATTTTCTTTTAAATAAATGTATTGAATTTTTGAATAAGTAAAATATTTCTAGGACTCCAAAATGAAAAGAATAAAGGGTTATTCACTAAAAAACATCTGCTTTTCAAACTTGTTGCCCATCTGCTAAATTCCCAAGCCTGCTCCCCAAATATTTAATGACTCATTAGTTTGCTGCATGGCCTTCCAGAGATTTACATATATATGAATATATATTCTGTCTCATTCTCTTTTTATGCAAGTGATAGTATAAAATTAATTGGTTCACAAAACAACATGTATCAGAAATATTACACATCAAAATAAACATTCCTGAATCTCTTTTTTAACATCTCTATAGTATGCCACTATATGGATGTATCATCCTTCATTTAACCTCTTGATGGGCATTTAGGTTGATTCTTTTTTTGTTGTTGTTACAAACAGTACTGTTATGACTAACTTCATATATATGTTGCTTTTCACATGGTTAAGTCCATTTGAAGAACATATTTCTAGATACGGGTCTTCTGGGGCAAAAGTCCATACATTTTTAATTGTATTAAATAGTCCACATTGCCCTTCAAAAACATTATAACCAACTTATATTTCATCAGAAATGTTTGAGGGTGCCTACTTTTTCAGTTTATCAATCACGGTATGGTACTGAATGTTGGATCTTTTGATCTAATAGATGCAAAATGGTATCTTTTTCCATTTTAATTTGTTTTGAGTAAGATAGAACAACTTTTCATAAGTTTAAGAAATTTTCAATTTTCAGCTGAAAGTATCAGAAAACCAAACACTATTAGGCTAAAAGAAAAAAGATAGTGATTTGTGTTTTTTTCATGGCATGGAGATATTTCATTTTAGCTTCCAGATTTCTGGGGCCTTGCCTCTATGTAAAGTAAACCTCTGGGAAGCATTTAGGTTTCATCCAGCCCTCAGCCCCTATGCTAAGGGACAATGATGGCTTCTTGGTCTGAGGGCATTGTTCTTCCTCCCACATGTTGACTGGCCACCACCAAATGTGTGACTCTGGGGAAAACAGCTTGCATGGAGGTGTGGGAATGAGCTTCTTTCATGACTCATTCCACTGAGGAGTGGATTTTTCTACCTATTTCTTTGCTTCCCCTCAACCTATAGAGGAAATTCCTTACAGAATTAATTTATTCAGCCTCAGGCTCCAGTTCGATGGTTGCCATAGTCCCTTGGTCACCCCAAGAGGGTTTTCTCCCAGAAAAAGCAGTCTCTAAGACTCCACTGAATTCTTTTATTGCCTCTATTCTCTTCCCCAGAATCTGGTCTTTATTTCTTCTTTTTTGGCCAGCCACTTCCACAATCATCTCTTCCTGCCACCCCTATAGTCTTGCATTTCTTTTCAAAATTACCACAACATACGTTTATCATCATGTGCGTGCCGTTGTATTTATTATTCAACATTCATCCCTACTCACTTGCTTTACTTACCTGGCTCCTATAGGCACCTGTCCCCCTATAATTAATCTTTTGTGTAATTTGGGGAAGCAAAGCACAAGAAAGGTCACTTTCAAATTCCAAGTCCAAATGGAAAGAGGAAAAAACCATTCTGGAGTGTAAGACTATGCCTACATTGATGCAAAACTAATTACTTAAAAAGAAAACTGGTGTTCCTCCAAGAAATTCAATTGTTTATTTCTTTTTTACTAAATTGGTTTAATTGACCAACTGTTTTGCTTTCAGATGAACACAACTTGAGACTGCTGTTTTATAAGCTACTTGGAAACCACAGACTAATTAGAAAAGCCAGGAAATCCATGATAAACTAGAAAACATTTGAAAGTATTAGGTGAGTCCCTTCACAAAGAGTCTTTGTGTAGAAGTGGTACATGTTAATGTGAGAAGAACATGAGTTTGGAACCAGCAAACCTAGATCAAATATAGTCTTAGTTATGTTTTTTACTGGGATGCTTGAAGAATTATTAAACTTCTGTGAGCCCATATATGAAATCATTAAGATCCTATTTTCATTCAGTAAATACTGAGTCCACCATGTTGTAAGTTCCACGACATTTGGAACATAGTAGGTAGGCAATAATATTTGTTGTACTGTTGACTATATCCTAGACTATGTGCTATATCCTTTGTGTGCAAATGGTGATCAAGACATAGTTCCCTATACTCAGGTAAGTTTAGGGACTATATGGTCAGCCAGATAAGAAAGCAGGACATTTCAGTACAGATAGAGGTCAGTGCAGGGAAGAACATATGAATTTGGGGAAACTACCTTCAGTTCCCTATACCTATACAGTAGCTTAGAGGTAGAGAGGAATGGTGAGCCATGAGTTGGAAGAGGGAAGGCAGGGATATACATGAAGGGTCTAGTGGGTCCCACAAAGGCATTTGGCTTCCATCCCAAAACAAAAGGGAACCCCTGAAGAGTCTAGGCAAAGAAGTGTCATGATTGGATGTGTCTTTTAAAATATCTGGAGAGGGGCACCTGGGTGGCTCAGTTGTTAGGCGTCTGCCTTCAGCTCAGGTCATGGTCCCAGGGTCCTGGGATCGAGCCCCGCGTCGGGCTCCCTGCTCCGCGGGAAGCCTGCTTCTCCCTCTCCCACTCCCCCTGCTTGTGTTCCCTCTCTCGCTGTGTCTCTCTCTGTCAAATAAATAAATAAAATCTTTAAAAAAATAAATAAATAAAAATAAAATATGTGGAGAAAGGACTGGGAGGGAGCATGACTCCATAGAGAAACCAATATAGGCAAGAAATAGTGGTGGCCTCAACTAGAAAATAGCAGTGGAGGTGGAGAAAAGTGAATGCATATGAGAGATATTAAAATGAAGAAACTAAGTGTAATGATCAATTAGATGGAAACACCAAGGGAATGGGGGGAATCGTGAAGAAGGTGAAATTTCTAGCTCTTACAACTGTGTGGATACTAGTGCTATTCACGCAGATAGTAAACACAGGAAGGCAAACAAAAACTGTTGGGGGAGGGGGTGGGCAGAAATAATGAAAAAAATCGCATATGATAATCATGTGATGTTAACGGTATGTACATTCCAGTTATTCAATTGGCTGTTGCATGTATGGGTCTGAAGCTCAAGAGAGATATCTAGGAGACTGCAGTATGAAAGTCCTCAGTATGTAGATGCTAACTGAAATGAGCAGATGAGATTGGTCAGGGTGAGTATGCAGAGCAGAAAATAAGAGCCTAGAGTCTATAGTGGCCTTAGGCCCAGCAATACTTAAGGCAGTGTCTGTGAACCGTGGCTACGTGCTGGAAGCATTGGCTTCCATAAGACAGAAGTGTATTTCTTATTCAAGTCCAAGATATCTGGGGATTGCCAGTTCAATCTGGAATGGCATTCCATTGTTACAATTCCCATGGCAAGTGTGGCTTCCATTCCTGAATTCTTCTCATGATCCAAGTCGGCTGCCAGTGTTTGAATTATTTCATCCACGTTCTACCACAGGAAGGAGATAAAAAAACAGGAAGGGCATACCCCCTTACTTTGGGATGATTTCTTCAAAGATACACAAATCACTTCCCATCCCATCAATCAGAATCTAGAGACATGGACACACCGAACTGCAAGGGAAGCTGAAAAATAGAGTCTTTATCTAGGCAGTCCAGTGCCCAGCTAAATATTGGGGTGTTATTTCCATGGAAAATGGGGAGACTGGGTTTGAGGGGTCAGCTAATATCTTTAAAAAGTGGGTTGAAAAAAAATTTTTAAATAAAAAGTGGGTTGATAAATGAATGGGAGCAAAATAAAAACAGAATATAAGAAAGTCTTTGAAGATTTTTAGCTTTGTAGAGGAAAAGAACATAAGGCGTTCACTGCCTGGGGACAAGAGGTCATGGCACAGTTCCAAAAATTGGTTTGAATGTTGTTGATTTAGAATGGAAGAGACTAAAACATGTTTACATGTTATTGAGAGGAACCAATAGAAAGAGAGGGTTTACAGTTAGAGAAGACACAGGGAAATTTGATAAAGCCAAGCGCCTGAAGAGGCAGAAAGGGATGGACTTCTTTTTTTGAGCTGAGCTTCTAAAACTTTTTTCATTCTTGTTTTTTTTAAGATTTTATTTATTTGACAGAGAGAGAGAGCACAAGCAGGGGAAGCGGCAGGCAGAGGGGGAAGCAGGCTCCCTGCTGAGTAAGGAGCCCATGCGGGACTCACTCCCAGGACCCTGGGATCAAAGGCAGAGGCTTAGCCAATCGAGCCACCCAGGCGTCCCAACTTTTTTCATTCTTTACTACAACTATTACAAACTCTCTCCATTCCCCTCGAGTCTCCCACTACACTACTTCTGTCCTAATTTTTAACAGATAAGCTCGAATCCTACACTGAGAGAAGGACTTCTTTCTGCCCTCCCTATAGAATAACGGTATCTGCACACAGTCTCCTAGCCATTCTCTCCTCTAGTTAATCCTGCCAACCTGAGATCTAGGACAATAGCATCAGTATTCCCTGAAAACATGCTAGAAATGTAGACCCTCAGTCCCCACCCAGACCTAATTTGCACTTTAAAACGATGATGAGAGATGGCTAGAGAAATATAGAGTGCTCAGGCAATGTTGAGGGTTTAAATGAGGGTGAAGACAACACACTAGGGGTGAAGCCAATCTGCGTGGTTGTATGGGTTTCTCTAACAGTACTCAGCAGCCCAGGTGTAGAGACATAAAAAATGGATTAATTGTTTTAAGGAATAAATTTGATTCCATTCAGAGAATACTTAACACCATGTCTGACACTTAGCTGATCCACCAAAATTTTAACAACCGCATCCCAAATGCAAACCATATAAGATATAAAATAATATTAATAATTGTTGGGGGCATTACCGGCTGTGCTTTTCCTTACATTCCTTCTTCATTTACGTCAGTCAAGTCAATATACATGTAATCTACCCATGCTGTCTTATCTCTGAAGTTAGAAAGCTTTGCCATGCCTAGAAATAATCTGAGGTGCTTGCTAAAGACAGATAGCTCAATAGATTTGGAGGTGAAGTCCACATATCTGTGATTTTTAAAACATTCTAGATGATTCTGATGCACTTTGTCTGTAGACAACACTGAGAAATACTGCCCTCAATCAGGCATCTTTGTAATTAGCACACTGCTGCCTTTGCTATGTATTTGGTACGCCAGAAATTCCTCTTTTCCCCCATTGCTGACTTGGAATCCCAGTTTAACACTAATGTCTTCCAAGAATCCTTAGCCATCAGTTTTGCCCCATAATTAAGGTACTTCTTCAGCATTTTGATAGCAATGCCTACATGATATATGCATGCGGGTATCCTGTGCTTGCTCATTCTGTCCTGTGACATTACATTCCCTGGTCTCCCACCGCCACGTTAGACTGCATTCTCTCTAAATGTGGGTAGGGGTCTTGTCTCTGACCAGAGCACAGTTTGACACTGGAAGGAGCCCCGTAACAGTGCACCGGATGAATAGATAGGTGAACAAATATAACAACAGATGGAGAATCAAGAAACAGAAAAATTGATGAGGATACCGAAAGCAAGCAATGTATTGGAAAATAGAGATGTGAGAAACAGAATAAAGTAAAGGAAAAAAAAAAACAGGTTTCGCAGGAAGAGAATCATTAGAGCTTGGAGGACAATGTGGGGTGATTTAATCACAAATAGTTTTAAGAAACATGAGAAAAGGAGTCTGCAGGCAACTTGAAATAGACTCTTAAGTAGCTGACAAACCTGAGAAAAATAGGTAGTGAGAAAATCAATGCATTGAAACCCAACAAAGCTTCAATGTACCATCCCTTTTCAATCACTTGGAAGGAAAATGATGTGTTTAGTACATCCTCCTTCTTCATGTTTGGACCTTTAAATAGGGTATTTGGATTCACAGACTGTAGCCAGCTCAGATGGTCTCTCCTTCCAGCACACTGCCATACTTTTAAAATGACACCAGCCTTCCAAGCAAGATTGATTGTAAACTTGAAAAGGTTATATGTGATGTAATGAATAACACATGCTACTCCCTCAAGCGCATCTCTGTAACGGCACACACTCAGGATCCTGTATGTTATCATAGTTTAGAAAAGATTGGGAAGAGATCCTGCAGGCAAGCCAAAACAAAACTCCCTATTATACTTGCTTAACACACTGCTCTATGTTGAATTCATTCACTCATTGAATGCACAGTAATTAAAAACTGACTGTTTTTGGCGTTCCATAAATGTTTGTGAATGAATGGGTGGATGAAGGCATATTCTGTGCCAGTCACAATGCAAGGTGCTATGAGGGGAATGAGATAAACACAAGACCTAAGCTTAATAGAGATTGCAATCAAGTAAGAGAAACAAGACGTAAATAACCCTTTTCTAAAACAAATGGGATGGGCCATCACAGCGTTACACAGTTTTGCTATGAGAATACAGACTACAGGGAAAGAAGGGAGTATTTCTAATTGTAGTGCTAGAGAAGAACTTTTATAAGAAGTTATAGTAGCCAGAAACTTGAAGAATCTGGATGTGCAGATTTTGTGGGTGGCAAAAAAAAGAACATAAAATAGACTGTGTTAGAGATGTGTGTGGAAGCTGGAGAAGAGATTATTTTGAACAAGATCTGGAGTTTATGAATGATGACATTGGATAACATTATTGGAAAAGTCCATTGAGAGTTTACATAGCATTTTGGGTTTTTTTTTTTTTAAATTTTAGATCCATTAACTTAGCATAGGATCCAGGATCGTGACCTGCTAAGACTTACAGAATGCTTAGTACGAGTCAGACACAATGTAATTCCATAAATTATCCCAATTAAGGTTCACAATAGCCTCATATGTAGGCTCATGAGGTCCTTCTTCTCAAAATATAATTGGTGCAGGAAAGGACCAGTTAAAAGATGCCTCTTGAAATGGAAACCATTATTTTGTGGTAAATTGTTGGGGGAAAATGTGTGATCAGAACATTATCTTCAGGGGCACCTGGATGGCTCAGTCAGTTAAGCGTCTGCCTTCAGCTCAGGTCATGGTCCCCACCTCCTGGGATGGAGCCCTGCAATGAGCTCCCTGCTTAGCAGGGAGGCTGCTTCTCTCTCTCCCTCTGCCCCTCCCTCTCGCTCTCTCAAATAAATAAGTAAATAAATAATCTTTAAAAAAAAAAGAATATTATCCTTAAAAATTAACAATACGACATATATTTATTTTATCTTTCATCAACAACATGTATATAATTCCAGTTTTGTACCAATTCTTAAAACTAACAAAGAATAATTCAAATGGGGTTTTTATGAAGAGGGGTGTATTTTTTCTAAGAAAATGACATGATTACATATTGCAATATTCTTCACTTCACATTTGTATTTTCAACATGATCATAAAGAGTGTTGGTTTTGTAAAATTATTTGAATTATTCTTCTTTGAGATGCCTATTGTGTCATTGTTCTGGTTAATTATCTTTTCATGGAGTGCTAATGTGTTTAATGCTGCCAAATATTTATCAATGGCTTTGTGTGTAAGTCAAATAGTTCTCCACTTTTGTTGACTTCATGACATCCTGCACCATTTGCACTGTTTACATTTTCATTTTCCAGTCATTTGCACTATATTCCTAAAGGTCATTACCATTATCTGAAAATGCAGACAGTTTTGGACATTCGGTGAGAGTCTGACCAACAAAGTCATTGACAGGCAAAAGCCAAGGCACTTGAGTGGGGAGGGGTCAGTTAAAGAGGTCAATTCTTTTTTTTTTTTTTTAAGATTTTATTTATTTAATTATGAGAGAGAGAGAGATAAGAAAGAGAGAGAGAAAGAGAGAGAGAGGGACAAGCAGACTCCCTGCTGAGCAGGGAGCCTGACATGGGGCTTGATCCCACGACTCCAAGGTCATGACCTGAGCCAAAATCAAGAATCGGAAGCTCAACTGACTGAGCCAATTCTTTAATCAGTATTTTCATATTATGACATGTTTTCTTTTTCTATAAAAGCTTGAATAATAAATACTGAGATGATGAGAGCTCCCTGTATGGTATGATTTCTATTTTATAGATGAGAGACCTAGGCCCACAAAAATCAAATGATGTGCCTATGGGCCATACAACTAATAAGCAATAGAACCAGTATTGGAAGGTTGTTTAACCACAGGGCTGTTTAACCATTAAGCAGTGTAGGGGTGCTTTTAGTTGTTGACTGGGGTAAGTCACCACCACAAATTTACAAAACATGGCAAAAGCTCTTCTTTTCCATACTGCCTGCTAGCTTGTAAGTGTTCTTTCCCCTAACTTCTAAAATTACAAAGACTCTTAATTTTCAGCTTTTTCCCCTAATATATGTAATTAATGCATTTAAAGACTGTTAGTTGAACCGTAAGTTTTGATACAACAATCTCTTCATTGGCCCATGAATTATTTAAAAGTATGTTTTTAAGTTCCTAAACAGAGAAAGATGACTATCTTTTTGGCTATTCATTTCTCATTTTATTGCACTGAGATTTGAGAATATTTTCTACATGACACAGAATCTAAGTCAATCACTGTTTGCTAAGACTTGCTTTGGAAACAAGTGGTAAATTTTTGTAAATGATGTACATGTGTTTAAAAGAATGTGTGTTCTTTGACCGTTAGGTATAGGATTCTACATATTAGATCAAACTTGTTCATTTTTCTGAAACATAGTATAAATCTTTACAATTTTTTATTTGCTTAATCCATGAATTACAAAAAGAACTGTATTAAAGTCTTACAATGTGATTATGGACTTGTAATTTGCCAATTGTTTTTATTATTTTAGGTTTATTATTTTTAAGCTTAGAACTTGGTATCTTCTTGGTGATTTTGTTCCTTTTCACTAAATAGTGTGCTTTTCCCCTAATATATATATATATTTTAAAATTAAAGACTATTTTGTTAGATATGTTATAGCTATCCAGCTTTCTTTTAATTAGTGTTTTCCTGGAATAATTTTTCTACCCTCTCAGTTTCAGCTTTTCCATGTCGTATTTTAAGTGTATCTGTTATAAGCAATGGATGGAATTGATTAAAAATTCATTCTAATTCTACCTCTTAGCTGGCAAAATTGGTTTATTTACATTTATTATGATTATGGATATTTATATGGGTTGACTTTGTCACTATTTGACACACTCTTTTTGTTTCTTTTACTCATTTTCAGTATTCTATTTAATTGATAGTTTCCTTTATACATCACTGCCCCTCATTTAAAAGTTGTACATTCTGTTTTTCTTCCTTTAGTGATATTTTTAAACTTTTAACATGAATTCTTGACATAACAATATATAAACTCAATCAATATTTTTTTTCATTTCACAAAAAAGTAGGATTTAATTTTGATTCCCTAATGTACAAGCTATACAGTTTAGCTGTAGTATTTCATAAACATATGCTTGAACTAAACATTTTATAGTCTTAGTTAACTATGATAGGCTTTTCTTTGGTAATTACATTTCTGTTATTTTCTCTTTCATTTAAATGTAATAGAAATTTGATATTAAAAATTACTTCTTTAAATCTTTCAAAGCCCTTTTTTTAAAAATTTTATTGTGTTATGTTAATCACCATACATTACATCATTAGTTTTTGGTGTAGTGTTCCATGATTCATTGTTTGCATATAACACCCAGTGCTCCATTCAATACATGCCCTCTAATACACATCACCAGGCTAACCCATCCCCCTCCCCCCCTCCCCTCTAGAACCCTCAGTTTGTTTCTCAGAGTCCATAGTCTCTCATGGTTCGTCTCCCCCTCTGACTTCCCCCCCTTCATTTTACCCTTCCTACTATCTTCTTCTTTTTTTTAACATATAATGTATTATTTGTTTCAGAGGTACAGGTCTGTGATTTAACAGTCTTACACAATTCACAGAACTCAATCAATATTTTACTCTCCTAGAATACTTTAACTCTAAACTTGAAGTTTTGACATTCTATTGTTTTCTAGTATTTTTGTTTCTATATCTTCAAATTTGTTGTTATTGTCATTGAAAATGCTTAGATATATCCACCTATTTATGAATGTGGTTGCTCATCATTGTTTCCTTTGTCCATTCCTTCTTCATGCATTCAATTTCCTTCTTTATGAAGCATATCATTTGTAGTTCTTTTTAGCAAGGATCTTTGAGTGATAAAACTTTTTAGCCTTCACCTGAAAGAGATTCTCAAATAGCAATTTAGCTGAGAATACAAATATAGGTGATAGTTACCTTCCCTCAGCACTTTGATTATATCATTCCACTGTTTTCTGGTCGTTAATTTTTCTATTGACAAGTTTTCTGTTTAATAGCTTTGACTTGTTGATTGTCTTTTGTTCATTGTTGCTTTTAAGATTTTAGGTTCTACAGCCTCCTTGTGATGTATTTAGGTGTAGATTTCTTTTTATTTATCATCCTTGGAAACCATGTGGTTCTTGATTTTATGAATTCACATATTTTGTCATTTCTGGAAAACTCTCATAGCCTCTCATGAGTGCTCCTTCCCCATGTTTTCTGTTCTTTCCTTCTAGAACTCCTGTGAGGGGAATGGGGACCTTCTAATTCTACCTTCCACATTTTTAAAATCGTAATTGGCTTTCTTTTCCATCTTATAGTTTTCCAGTGCTATATTCTTTTTTTTTTTGAAAGATTCATTTATTTATTTGTGAGGGGGGTGCAGAGGGAGAGAATCTTCAAGTAGACTCCCTGCTGAGTGCTGAGCCCGATATGGGGCTCGATCTCACAACCCATGAGATCATGACCTGAGCTGAAACCAAGAGTCAGACACTCAACAGACTGAGCCAAACGGTCCCCGCATTCTATCTAATATCCTCAGAATTTCTAGTTCAGCAGTTATTCAACTCTCTACTCTACATTTATCAGTTTAAAATATTATCTACTATATTTTTCTTTCCTATTCTCTGTTTTCTAATGTGGCTATTTTTTCCCCATATTTTTTGGTTCCTTCTTGGACTTTCAATTCTTTCACATCTTAATTATTTTAAACATACTTAATTTATATTCTGTTTCAGATTGTCATTTTGTTATCTCCAGTTTGGGGGTGGTAGTTCTGCTGTTCTTGCTCAGTCCCACTCATCATGATTGCCTTCCTTATGTACTTTGTAATTTTTTATCATAAATTCTCTTTTTTAGCATGATTATTTTTTTCTATGAGAACCCCATATGGATTGCATTGTGAGAGTGTCCCTTCCAAAGTGTTAGGGTTTTGGCAGTAAGTTGGAGTATTTTTGCCCTAGGGCCAATTTTTATATTAATTCCTCAATCTGGGGTTGAGGGTTTAACCTACTAGGGTAGGGCTAAGTTCAAACCCTAGATTTATTTGAGGCACAGGTCTAGAGTATTAAATTATCAGGGATAACTCTTTTGGTTTGATTTCTCTACACAGAACCCAGTCAGAAATATACATATATATGTGTGTATATATATTGTATATATAAATGTATCTGTTATCTTTCTTTTCTAGGAAACAAATTTATTTCTTGGTCTACCTTTTTTACTGAAGGTACAGCCCTTTTAGGGCATCAGCTTTATGCAGGAAACAGTTCCAGCTTTCTTCCTTATTTGTATATAGTCTGCCTGGGCTGCCATAACAAAATGCCCGAGACCAGGTGACCCAAAAAACAAATTTATTGTCTCACAGCTGGGGAGGCTGGAAGTTGGAGATCAGGGTGCCAGCAGGGTAGGGTTCTGGTGGTGACTCTCCTGGCTTGCAGATGGCTGCCTTCTTACTGTGTCTTCCCAGTGCAGAAAAAGAGAGAAAGCTCTTTGATGTCTCTTCTTGCAAGGGCATTAATCCCATCAGACCAAGGCCCTACCCTCATGACCTCATCTAACCGTAAATACCTCCAAAGGCCCCTACTCCAAATACCATCACATTGGAGATTAAGGCTTTAGCATGTGAATAGGGGAGGGCAACAACACAAACATTCAGTCCGTAACAGTCTTTGTCTACCATCCCTCTTGGACATTCAAACTAGGCTTCTAGTTTATCAAGAGCAGGACCTGATTCTCACCCACACTCTGTTGCTGCATCAGCTCCTACCCTTAGTCCCCTGGTCTTCTGTTCCCACCATTATTTCTGGAACCTAGGGACTTCATTTGCTTTTTTTGAATAAACTATCTAGCATGTTTAGGGTTATTTAAGTCTTCTAGTATTACCTTATTGCCAGAATTAGAAGTCTCTCACATCTGGTCTTTATCTCTCATTTGCGTGACCTAAACAAGTCTTCTGAATTTTCATTCCTTTCCTATTAAAAAAGGATGATGCACACAAGTATAATTTTCATTCATCTCACACAGTAATTCTGAGAAAGAGCAATTAGAGATAGCAATATGTTGCAAATTAAAAATGTTAAATATAGCAAAAGCAAATAGAGATTCTCTAATAATGCATTTTAATTATAATGCATTGATATAACACATTTTATCTGAGGATATTAAAGTGTATTATAACTACATTATAATTCCTTGAAGAGACTATGAATGTTTCCACCCCAGCAACCATAGAACAATAAAAGATCATTTGAGATTTGATTGTAAATTAAGTATTATTGACTCCCTTTTTAAAGATTATAAGTACAATTTCTAGAATGTTATACTATTGGTGCAGAGAAGGGCATTTTTCTCAGGATTTGAGTTGAATAATTATAGTAGTTAATTTCAAAGATGCACCCTACAGGGTAAGTAGTTCTGAGAAAAGTGAGAAGGAATTAAATATACAAACAATCTTGGTTGGAGGCAGTATACACATTGGGAATTTGGGGCCCTGGGGGCCCTTTAGTGTCTTGCTATATCCCAATGGCTCTGGGACAGATCATATTCTCCCAGTGCTTTTCTTTTTCCCTCTGAAAATAGAGAAAAACAAGATTCATTGAAAAGTTTATTTACTATTAACCATGAGATCAAACCTAGCAGGGTTACTACCTAGAGAAGAAGGTAAATGGGGAAACTGAGCTGGCCTTCTTCATAAGTTACAAAAGGCAGTGTCTGGAGGTTTAGATCCATAGTGAGATTAATCTTCCAAAGAACAGGGCTAAAAATCATAAAATCAAACTGGCTTCCATGGTATCCTCCAGAACAGAAATTAGATCAAAGCCAGATCTCCCTTTAGAAACAGGTAAGACTTGTCACTAAAGAGTAATTTACAAAACAATCTGGGAAAGGAGATGATACTAAATGTTAAGCCTGCTTATTAAAGCCCTCAGTCATTCTTCCTGCTGGTATTTAAGGGATGTATCTTCATTGTAAATACCTAAGGGTGACATTTAGCTAACTATAAGGCCATACCAGTTGCTAAAATATAGAAAGACTTCTACACCACTTGGTAAAAAGCACCTGTCCTGAGTGTCCAAGGTACCCTGGCCACTTAGTTTCTTTCTAGTTTCCTTGTACCTTCCAAGACATGTCTCTTCAAAATAAAGATTAACTCCTGGCACAGCACTCCAGAGTCTGTTCTGGTAAGATAGTGTGATACCACTGATGAAGTGTTTTGCATGTTGTCCTGGCCTAAGTCCGCAGGTCTAAATCGAATCAGGGCCTCCAGGTTCCAACTTTTCCTGCTTTCAGTGCATGTAGCTTAACAATCTGATATTATGGGGCTCCGGAGTTTGGCTTAAAAGGCTTATTTTGACTTTTTATCTTCCTGATCATCATTTCCGCAGTATCTAAATACTCGTGGATCCTAGAGTTTCAGATTTCACATATTAAATAAATAAACTTTTAAATATTTCGCTGGCTGATATAATCCTTTTTAATTTATCTTGCCAAGTAAAGAACATTAACTTAAAAAAATCATCCTCTGTCACCCTATTCCACGAAGAAAGAGCAGAAGGACACAAATTCAGAATGAAACCCCTAAAGAACTCATGAAAGACTTGCCATCTTGTATCTCTCTCATTTTACCAGGGACTAGTGAGAAATTAACCATGGACTGGTAGCGATCAGTGGTATTTGCAGACCTGTAGTGTACCCCATTTACTAATCAGTTTCCAAACTTAGCCCTAATGAAGCTCCCCTGATTCAGTTGTTTCATTTGCTCATAGTTTGGTATTACAGACCCTGGACTGCACCCTGACTTTAGAGTATAACATGAAGACAGTCTTAGTATTGGTAGTGTCCTCTCGCTTCTTCCCACGCTGCTGGAGATGAACAGGAGTGCTACAATTCTAACATTTACATCTGCTTCTCTGTCCTGAGGCTGGGCTGGGCCCAATATGTTGTAGCCCATCATTTTCTCCTTTCTATGCAACATATTGGCATCGTGCACTCATTTATGTGTGTTTTATTCAATAATATTGGAGTTTTCTGGTAACATGAATTGCTCAGTAACAATCTGCACATTGGTAGGTCATTAGTCCTGACACCAGGCAAACTAGTCAAAGCCTTTGCTATAGAAAATATTTCACTGGCTTTGAATAAAAAGTACCTGCAAGGAAGGACCTTTCATCTCTATACATTAAAGAATGAGTTCTTCTAATGCATATTATATAACTACAGAAAAAGGATTTTATCTGACACTTGATAATTTTACCGAACTATATGGGGAAGAAAGAAATGGCTTTAGTAGCAAAACAGAAAGGCATAATTGATTATACTATTAAGAAGCTGTTACAACATGAAACAAACATCATAAGATCATAAGAAGACTTAGCTAATAATGTATTTCTGACATCAATAAAATTAGTTGTTTTTCATCTGGGTTGTAAAATTTCTGTTTTGTTTTAGCCTCACGTATTATTCTATTATGGTGTGATGATTCTCATTATGCTTCCCTAAGCCCTATCAACAGATAGAGTCTAGACTCTAATTATCTCTATATTTAGTCAAAATAGTCAGGCTTCATCTGTTTCCAGAACAGTTAATGTATTTGGCTCATTACTCCGAAAACACTGAGTACAATTTAGCTCACTAAAAATGCGTCCGGCATTAGCTTATGTAAGGAGCATAAAGGTCCACTGTGTGATGAGTTTATTCTTTTCCTGTGGCAGTGAGTCAGGAAATAATAGCTATTATTTTTGATCACGTACCATGTACAGACACCATGTACACCTTTTATATGCATTATTCACTTAATTCTCACAACAAGTTATTATTCCAGTTGTACCTATTTAGAAGCTTACCTGGAGTCATGCAGCTAGGAAGTGGCAGATGCAGGATGATCTGATTTTTAAAGCCTGAAGTCTTAACCGCTAAGAAGTACTGGATTCCAAAGACTCAAACTTTATGCCTGATGTTCATACAGGCCACATACAGTTAGGTCCTCAAAGAGATGAAATGTAGTACTTCAACTCTGACATGACATTACTTTGAACATGAGGATGGCATTTTTTTTTATTATTATTATTTCTCCAGGAAGAGTTATTCCCCTGTTCAAAATCCTTGAATGAATTTCCATTGCTCTTGGATAAGTATTGTAAAATATCTGAGTTCCTGGATACTTTCACTGTCCTCCATCCTAAGCTCCTTCACTTTTTCTCTGGTTTAACCACGTCAGCCTTCCACAGTTCCTCCAATACTCCACGGAGCATTCTCCCGTCTTCTTCCCTCCAATTCAGACATTCTCTTTTCTCCTACTCAGATGTCAGGTTTGCTTAAATGTCATTTAAGAGGACTTTCTTGACTCTCCAATCTAACTCAGGTCCCCCTGTTACTGTTTCTCCAAAGGATCCTTCATAGCCATTATCATAGGTTATAAATATATACTTAAATATATACTTAATGTCTCCTCTTACTAAAATGCCAGATTCAGCAATATCAGGAATTGCATTGGTCTTGCTCACCACTCAACACTCCTGAATGTCCCCACCCCCAGACTTGTCACTAGGGATTATTGAATTAATTAATTAATTAATTAATGGTGATAGATTGTATGCAGTTCCATTGTCTTTTCAAGCAGAAGCCAGCTAAGGTCAGTTTTATACATGAAACTGAGCAAAGCTATATGATCACATGGGCTTTTGAGTTTATGTTTTTGGCTCTGGCAATAGACTGAATGTTTTGGTTTATTCCTGAGCCATATCCCTGAAACTGCTATACAAGAAAATAAAAATAAGCATAGGACCAACTATTCTCCAGAAGTTGCTGTAATCTTAGAGCATGATGGAGGAAGAAAGGAGACTCTGCCTTATATTTTTGGACCTGTAAATCAGAAATGTCACATTTCTTTAATACTGACCACAATGGTTAAAGAAAGTACACAAAAAGTCTATTCTTAAGATGGTGGTGATAAAGATATTTTTTAAAATTTTAGACACATTTCATCATCATTGCAAATAGCCCAAACAAAGCATGTATAAGTAGGATTAAATAACTATATGTAGGATCATAGAATCAACAACATTTTTAGAGAACCTGATAGAAGCAAAAAGGCATTGGTGTCTTTGAGATCATTAATTCTTTTTTTTTAATTTTATTTTATTATGTTATGTTAGTCACCATTCATCACATCATTAGTTTTTGATGTAGTGTTCCATGATTCATTGTTTGCGTATAACACCCAGTGCTCCATGCAGTACGTGCCCTCTTTAATACCCATCACCAGGCTAACCCATCCCCCCCCCCAAAACCCTCAGTTTGTTTTTCAGAGTCCATAGTCTCTCATAGTCATTAATTCTTAATACTGAGGTCTATAATTTTGTACCTTTTCTATGCCCATTACACAATAACTGTTATTTTACGGGAATAAGTGGGTTGAAAACAGACACAGAGGAAGGGAGAAATGCCTTGTTGAAAATCTACTTCATATTGAATACTCTTCCATGAGAAATTAGCTTTTTTTTTTTATTACAAAGATAATTCACGCTCATTATACAAATTTTGGAAACACTGAAAAATATAAACAGATCATTCAAATCCCAACAATTTCAAGAAAATCTTAGGTAGCATATGGTGTATTTCTGTTCAGTCTTTTTGCTGGGTATCTTTTTAACATAGTTGCAATAAATTTGTATCATACTATATTGATTATAGTTTTTAAAGTTTATCTTTTATGATTTATAAAAGGAAATATGCATGCAATTATAAAATATTTTGGGGAAATAGATAAAATACAGAAAAAAAGTGAGTATTACCCCATATGTCACTACCCACAGATAGCTACTAATACTATTTTGGCGTATGTCTTTGCCATCTTTTTTTAGGATATTTTCTTTAGTTGTTATATTATATATGTTGATTTTATAGCAGAGTTAACACAGAGATATTTCACAGATTCTAGAATGTTGCAAGATAATTCCTGAGGGTTAATACTTGCTGCCTATTTCATTTCACCTTATTCTACCCACATGGTTCAATAGAATGAAGCACTCTATAGCACCATGTACTTTATTTCAAAACTCCTTTTGCCAATTTCATGAGTGGGCCAATACACAAGATTAGATTGTCAAATTAGACTCACCTGAAGAGTACTTACACAGTAACAAAATATATTAAAAATTTCGGGATATGACCTCACTGATATGAGGAATTCTTGATCTCAGGAAACAAACTG
>NC_138380.1:62067458-62085321 GCF_054177405.1 Leptonychotes weddellii
AAAATTTCAGGATATGGGCAATCAAGAGGCAAGGACAAAGCATGCAGAGAGGGACATCAAAGGCAGCTGTATGGGTCCTCTCTCCCCACATCAGACGTACTCTCTGACCCAGAATAATGGATTAGGTTTCAGATAATGTTTTGCTGGTTTACCTCACAGGGCAGGAAGAGTGCTTAAGTTATGAAATATCTCAATTTTATACTCCAGAGACTTAAATAACTTATGTGAGATTCTGTAGGCAACCATGCGCTATAGATCTATAGATTCTGGGTTTATTTACTAAGTAATCCTTAGCAAGGACATCCTGCTAAAGCATTCTGTAGATAAGAACCCTTCCTTTTGGTAAAAACTATTATTCTATTTACCTGGAGTTCCAGTTGACAAGGAGGTTAGATTGGATTAATCTGCCTATTTTCTTCCTCCTGCCCTAGTTTGTCCCAACACTCTAAAAGAAAGTGAGTAGATCTTAGACAGGCTTTTAAAACTCTTTCATTCTCAATAAGCAATAAAAATAGAGGGGAAAAAAGTTCATACCACTTAACTCTTCATTCTCCTACCCCAATTCTTTTTTTTTTAATTTAATTTTATTATGTTATGTTAATCACCATACATTACATCATTAGTTTTTGATGTAGTGTTCCATGATTCATTGTTGGCGTATAACACCCAATGCTCCATTCAATACGTGCCCTCTTTAATACCCATCACCAGGCTAACCCCTGCCCCCACCCCCCTCCCCTCTAGAACCCTCAGTTTGTTTCTCAGAGTCCATAGTTTCTCATGTTCATCTCCCCCTCCGATTTCCTCCTCTTCATTTTTCCCTTCCTACTATCGTCTTCTTTTTTTTTTTAACATATAATGTATTATTTGTTTCAGAGGTACAGGTCTGTGATTCAACAGTCTTACACAATTCACAGCACTCTCCATAGCACATACCCTCCCCAATGTCTATCACCCAGCCACCCCATCCCTCCCACCCCCCCCCACCACTCCAGCAACCCTCAGTTTGTTTAATTCTTACACAGAAGTAATTTAAAGTGAATTCATAGTCAGTGGTTCTGTTCCTCTGGTCCCTTCTCCCCCGCCCCCCTTTATTTTGGAAAAATTCCTAGCCATTTTCTCCTCAAACACTGCCTCTAATCTGTTCTCTCTTTCCTATCCCAATTGAACTCCAATAAAAGTGTGCAAGAAACTTCTAGAAGATTATATAGGAGAAAACCTAGATGAACTTGGGTATGGCCATGCCTTTTTAGATACAATACTAAAGACATAGTCCATGAAAAAGAATTAATAAGTTGGACCTCATTAAAATTAAAAATTTGTGCTCTGTGAAAGACACTGCTAAGACAATGACAAGACAAGCCACAGACTTGGAGGAAATATTTGCAAAAAACATATAAAGTGCTGTTACTTAAAATATATTAAGAACGCTTAAAACTCAACAATAAGAAAACAAACAATCCATTTTAAAACTGGGCAACAGACTGAACAGACACCTCACTGAAGAAGATACATAGGTGGCAAATAAGCATATGGAAAGATGCTCCGCATCATATATCATGAGAAAGTTACAAATTAAAACAATAGTGTGATACCACTACACATTTATTAGAATGGCCAAAATCTAAACACTAAAAACACAAAATGCTAGCCAGGATGCAGAGCAACAGGAACTCTCATTCATTGTGGGTGGGATTGCAAAATGGTACAGATGTTTTGGAAGAGTTTGTGGTTTCTAACAAAAGCAAACATTCTCTTACCATACAATCCAGCAATTGTCCACATTGGTATTTACCAAGAGTTGGAAGCTTATGTCCACACAAAAACCTGCACACAGATACTGTGTGCTGTTGTTTTCTCATTGTTGAGTTTTAAGCGTTGGTTCCTTTAGTTGTTCGTGTTGTTATTATAATTCATATTTCTAAAAGTTATGTGTGATTCTTTTGAAAATCTGCTATACTAATTTTTTTATAGTTTCCTATTCCCTAGAGGTATTTGTAAACTTTTTCCTTTATTTATTTAAACTTACAGAACAGAATTGTTATAAAATATGTGTTTATAATTCTCATCCCTTGTATTATGGCTCTGTTTCCTTATTTGTGTGTGTGTGTGTGTGTGTGTGTTATGTTATATTAGTCACCATATAATACATCATTAGTTTTTGATGTAGTGTTCCATGATTCATTGTTTGCATATAACACCCAGTGCTCCATGCAATACGTGCCCTCCTTAATATGCACCACCAGGCTAACCCATCCCCCCAAACCCCCTCCCCTCTGAAACTCTCAGTTTGTTTCCCGTAGTCCATAGTCTCTCATGGTTCATCTCCCTCTCTGATTCCCCCTCTTCATTTTTCCCTTCCTTCTCCTAATGTCCTTCATGCTATTCCTTATGTTCCACATATAAGTGAAACCATATGATAATTGACTTTCTCTACTTGACTTATTTCACTTAGCATAAACTCCTCCAGTTCCATCCATGTTGATGCAAAAGTTGGGTATTCATCCTTTCTGATGGCTGAGTAATATTCCATTGTATATATAACCACATCTTCTTTATCCATTTGTCTGTTGAAGGGCATCTCGGCTCCTTCCACAGTTTGGCTATTGTGGACATTGCTGCTATAAACATTGGGGTGCAGATGCCCCTTCTTTTCACTACATCTGTATCTTTGGGGCAAATACCCAGTGGTTCAATTGCTGGGTCATAGGGTAGTTCTGTTTTCAACTTTTTGAGGAACCTCCACACTGTTTTCCAAAGTGGCTGTACCAACTTGCGTTCCTACAAATAGTGTAAGAGGGATCCCTTTTCTCCATAACCTCTCCAACATTTGTTGTTTCTAGTCTTTGTCAATTTTTGCCATTCTAACTCGTGTAAGGTGGTATCTCAATGTGGTTTTGATTTGAATTTCCCTGATGGCTAATGAGGATGAACATTTTTTCCTGTGTCTGTTATATGGCTCTGTTTGTGCATTTTTTTTAACTTTTTCTCACTCATAGTACCTTGTTTGCTTGTATGCTTTGTGATTTTAGACCATGGGCCGCATATTGTCCTTGAAATATTATTTGTGGAGAATCTTTGAGGCCTTGGTCTAAAACCAACTTAAATGAATATTAAGCTAAATTCACGGTTTGATATTTTTTGAAGTACTTAGATGATGTGAATGCAGACTGCAAATCTTCCCAAGGACCAGTTGGTAAACATAACTTCGAAGGGCAAAAAGCAATAGCTCCGTTGTCATGTAAACCCTTCGTGATCTCACTCCAGGCTTTCTTTTCAGGCTCATCTCCCACTCCACATGCTCATCAGGCCAACTCAACAACTTGAGACTTTCAGAACACACTTTATGTTTTTCTATTTCTATACTCTTGTACATTCCGTTTGTGTTCTGGAATAGTGCCTTTATCGTTCTTGAAGTCTAATCATGCTGGGCCAAATTCTAAATGTCACTGCCTCCAAAACAACTTGCCTCTTCACCCTATCTTTCTTTTTCCACTAAGAGTTGCAGCATCACTTCTATATCAGACCAAATGGCATGAGATTGAAGTTTTTATGGGTCAAAGGTGGTTGTGTGTTGGCAATTTCATAGAAGTCAACGTAAAACCAAGTTCAGTGCTTTGCATAAAACCAGAGTGTGCCTAATATTCACTTAAATAAAATTTATTTTTACAAAAATAAATGCAATATGGTCCAACAATGGAAGAAGATAAGTCTAGCTTAATACTTTCAGAGTAAGGAACATAAAAATCTATCCTTCTAAATGTATGAAGAATTGTGTGTGTGTATATATATATATAAATTGTATGAGTGTGCATATATATATATATATATATATGAAATTGCTCAAGGAAATCAGAAATCACTGTGGCTAGAATTCAAAGTAGAATAAGGACAGTGAAAGCGACAGAGTTACCAATGTTTGCAGCTCAAATTCACTTCATAAAGCTGGATGGAAACTGATAACCTGCATATACCCAAATGTACTTTGAACTAATTGAATGCCAGGGATTCTTTAAAAACAAAGTGTTATTATTGCAAAAAGAGTATTGAAACATCATATGGTAATTAGAAAATAAAGTCAAGAATTGCAATTTAACTTAAAAATTAAAGGAAATTCATTTAAGAGCTCTTTTGGCATTTCACTTCTTGTTGCTAAAAATCTTTTAAAAGCCAAATTAACCAGATTGTCCATTAACATTGATCACATTACCTAGATAATTGCCAAATCTCCATCGTACTTAGGCTGTGTGAATGTAGCATAATGTCAAAGTAAGGACAACGCAGCTTGATGCATAGCATACCCTTGCTGTACAAACTTTTTACAGTTTTTAAAGCAATCCTCTCTGCCATGCCCTACCCTACTGTTAGTTAGAACTGCTTTATATCACCTAAGAGTGGACCAGAGCCATTAGCAAGGATTTCTCTGATGCCACACATAAAAGCAGGGCCTCTGCTTTGCCGTCTTATGTAACGAAGGACAGAGTTCAAAGATAAATTTGAATGGGACTCTTCTAAGATTGTTTTAGTCGTACCTGCAATAAAGACTCTGAACTGGAAGGCCAAAATCCCCCACCCTTTGTGAATTGGCTACTTTACTTGACAGAGCTGTCCTTATGGCTGAGGCTTTTTATCACCAGGGAAACAAAGAATGTACTGTGAGCTCAGTGCAAATCTCCCGCAACTCTCCGTCTTAAAATAAAGTGAGTACATTTTGTACCACCTGCAGAACAGGAATCATTTAACAATCACCGAAAAAGATGATTACAACTTTGGTACTTGACTCAACAAACTGATACATAGCCCACTAGAAAATTAGGCATCCTGCCCTTTTCTTTAAAATAATTTTTAAAAATAATTATGGTGATCTTTTTCTTTTTGTGTGATTGTTGTGGTTACTTTTACTCAGGATTGTGTGTGTTGTTGAACCACTGGTGGACAAACTCACGCATCTCCTCTATTTCAAACCAGAAGAACTCTCAGATGTATAGTTAAGGGCCATTTGGCGTGTTTGCAGTGTTGTATAAGCTTTTAGAACATATTTGCTGGGGAGAAAGATAAACAGAAACACTGAATCAGAACGGGTTTGATTCACAATTACTACTAATGAGGTGTGTAATCTTCAGCAAGCTTTTTAACCTATTTTTTAACCTTATCGTCCTTTCTATAAAATTAAAATGAGCCTCTGCCTCTTTCACTTTATTAATATGCAGTAGGGATTCAAGTATATTTCATAAAAATGCTTTATAAGGTGCAGTATAGCGTGCACACATAAAGTATTACTGTTGTTAATTTCTCTCATAGAAAGATAAAAATGTAATGAGAACAAAGAATAGTTTGAGAACTATCAGTGTTATGCATCACTTAATAACAGGTTGGGTTTATTTCCTAAATTACTTTTTTTTGCTGTTCTGCTACTATATTATTCAGACCGTTAAGGGAAGATGGTGCATCCTGTGAACAGAATTATGAATGGCCTATTCTGTTATGCAAGTGGGAGCTCTGTTCTCTGATTGCAGCATTGTAATCTCCCATTATAGCACGCACTGTAAATCATCCTGCAGACAGAAGACAGGGCTGAATCCTCACATAACCTGCGAACACTGACACTCTTTATAACAACGTTACACTACTCTGTCCTCGGCATGATGGTGTTTCCAGCATACGTGGTACTACATTTCCATTAGACAGTTAGATATAACAATCAATAAAAGAAGATCTATTTCCATTCCATGGAGCAGCTTCTAAAAGGGGCACAATGAGGAAGAAACACATTGAACAAAACAGCAGACTGAGAAGCACAGAGCATACCAATCAAACTAACAATAAAATAATAATATCTTACATTTGTAAGGCACTTTTTTGGTTAAAAAAATAAGTCTTCTCATGATCATTTTATTTGATCTTCAAGACCTCATGGAGTGGGTAGGCAAGTTATGCTTAATGCCATTTTTACAGATATGCAGAGGGGTTAAATGATACCCCACCTCATAGAAATTTTCTGATTCCACTATCATTGTCTTTCTAATATTTCTGACTATGGAAAAGGCGGACAAAAAGCCATTCCACTTATGTTTTTAATTACAGTTTTGTGTCTTACCTTCTCAAATGGAGTTTGTGACTAGCTGAGTACAATGTGAAGTGAAAGGAGAGACAAGAAGAAAACACTAAAATCGTGTTCTTCAGATTGCATAAAATTGTAATGTAGTCTGTTCACACATTTGGTTTTGGAATGGCCATCTAAGATTAGAGTGTGGCATCCACCAGATATTTTGTCCGTAATTAAAATTAATTTGATTCTGATCATTTTACTACAGTCTTTGTGTAGGCATTGTCAGATGCATTGAAATGAAAAATATCTGTGGCTTGTTTTTAATGATTTCCCAGTGATCTGGACTCCTACCACCGCGTTGCCATACACCCTTCCACATGTCACAGACTCACGCTACTTTCGGTGTCACTTCCACCCAATAAATAAATAACAAATACATGCATGCATGTGTTAAGAATTGGTCAGATAATTTTCTAGGTTCTTTCACAAAAATGATCTCTTCCATGGCTTGAGGAAATCTTGGGTTTTTCTACAGAGAAGGGTCTCTTCAATTAGGGGCCTGAACATTTTGGGAAACAGTGGTTTGAAAGTGTCGAATGGAAGAAAACCCAATGAAAAAGGATAATATCCATAACTTCACAACTTCTGAAACTGGACCTGAGGGATGAGCGTATTAGAGGTCTCTGACCAGTCCCTGCTCTTTCCGCATCGGCCCGGGACAAGTGCTTGGGTAACTGTTCACTGATGGGTGGTTAGATGGATACATAAATTCAAGGTGACACATTCCAGGCAGAAACTTCTGACAGAAACTGCATCTTAAATTTCTCTAGCACTTTTGAGGCCCAAAATGGGGACTGCAGGCTGAGCTTGCACAAAATCATCAAAAATTAATATTTTTGTTCATTTCATCTTTTAGTCACCTTTCTGACTCTGACCCACACAAAAGAACTAAAGAACATGTAGCATTTATGAATTATGGTGCAATTTTAGATAACATTTTTTATAATGTATGCAGAGCAGACATTGTAATCAATACCCTTTCAAAGATTAGGAAACTAATGCTCAGAGAAAGTAGTGCAGCCAAGAATTTTGTCCAAGTCATCTGGTTATACATCCTGTACCTTGCCTATCAGACACTTCTTTGCTACCTCATGATGCTAAGGATCTAGCTGTCATCTATGTAGTAATTAATCTGCTAGGAGTTATATGATCATTAATGATGGGTGTTTAGACTTAATGATTCCCAGAGACACTGAAAAATCTGGAAAATGGTAAAGTTTTGTGTTGTTGTTTTTGTTGTTGTTTTAAAGAATAGGGTCCAAAAGAATGAAATCGCAAAGGTCAAAGGACAGATTGGAGGGGGTGGGTGACATGTTCGGCCAGGGAAGCCCATCCAATGCTCCCGTTAAGTCATATCCTAAAGAGTAGTTTGTTGATCAATTTACGTATCATTCAGGTAGGAAGGAAAGGAGACAAAAACAAAACAAAATTTTATTTGTCTGTTTACGTCACATGCAGCTTTGAATCCTGACCCTACAGAGATGTCCTTTGTAATGTTCTCTAACACAATTTCAGAGGGTCTTAATATAACAAAATTACATTTCTTCAGTTAATTTGTTTGCTTGTTGATAAGCATATTCCAAGTTTGAATTAAGTTTTTGCCTGGAAAGCAAAATCTATTGCAAGTTTTAACATTTTCTGTCCTTTGAGTACTGTCCATGAAAGCCCCCGGGAAAGATTTGAACTAATTTTTGTTTATTTGGTTTCTTGCCTATTAACCCCTCCCTTTCATTCCATTTTTCTTTACCTCAGTCAAGGATGCCCTGACTTTAAACTTGAATTTGGATTATAAGATCCTCAGGCAACACTAGGTATTGTACTAGCTAATGAACAATATTTATTTAGTGTAGAAGTTGCATTAAAGATAACTTAAAGGTGATTTTCACACTTGAAGATAATTTTTTAGTCTTTCACTCATCCATTACTATAAAAAAACATGGTGTTAAATATTTTAACAGCTGTATTTGAATATAATTGGTGTTCTTTATAATCCTATGTATTTTACTTTATGCATTTAAATATCTTTTTCTGATTAGGAGTCTATCTCATACTGCTAAAATGTCCATGGCACAAAATAGGTTAATAACTTTTGCTCCATGTGCTGGAATACTATAGGTCAAACAGAAGACAACAGCCGCAAAGCAGACATTTATAGAAATTTAGTAACATAGATACAAAAGGGCCTATTTGATGTGGTGGTGAAATAAAATTAATTTAAAAATAGAAGGAGGAGATACAATGTAGAGATATAATGTATGTGAATTTAGTCCATAAGCTGTAAAAAATTATGTGAATAATGGTGTTATTGGTATCAATGTTAACAACATTAAAGTGCAAAGAACAATATTTACTACCTCTCAAAAATTACTCCTTTTGCCAAGCTTTATGGAATTTCTAGCATTTCACTCCAGTGGAAAGAGAGTTTTAAAAGTTTATTTAATCTTCATTCAGAATACAAACTGAATTATAAACTATATATGTCCTTCTTTCCTGGATGGGGCTTTTATTCCCCGCCGAAAAGGACAAGATTTGCATATATTTAATATGATAATTTCTCTATTTCAAATTCTGTGCTCCATATTCTGGTCCATAGGAAAAATGGAAGATTCTAGAAAAATACCATGTAATAACATCCCTTTAATTTAAAATATGAGATTTTAAAAAACATGTACTTTCCTATTCTTACAATTTTCTCCACTGTATAAGGTTTTAAATTTTAAAGTCACAGAACTTGATTTTTTTCTACCTTCATTCCAAAATAATCTTATGAAAGGAGACATACATATCACTCTAGACAAGAGACAGTTCATGGAAGAAATTGCTGAGGAACTTCCTTATATTGATCAACAGATTCAATGCAATCTGTTAGAATTCTACCTGGCTTCTTCGCAGAAATTTAAAAGCTCATATTAAAATTCATATGAAATTCAAGGGACCCAGAATGAAATAAAATAAAATAACCTTGGGAAAAAAAAGTTGGAGGACTCATAATTCTGGATTTCAAAACTTACACCAAAGCATCAATAATCAAGACACTGCGCTGACATAAGTGTAGACATAAAGATCAATGGAATAAAATAAAGAGTCCTAGAATAAACCCATTTATCTATGGTCAATTGATTCTAAACAAGGATGCCAAGACCATTCGATGGGGAAAGAATTGTCTTTTTAACAGATGGTGCAGAGACGCCTGAATAGCCACATGCAAAAGAATGAAGTTCAACTCTTACCTCATATCATACAAAAAAAATACTCTCAAAATGAATCCAAAACAAGCATAAAAGTCGAAACAGCAAAACTCTTAGAAGAAATCTTAACTGTTAGGTGTAAATCTTCCTGACCTTGGGTTCAGCCGTGGATTCTTCGATATGACACCAAAAGCACAAGCAACAGAAGAAAAATAGCTAGTAGGACTTCATCAAATTAAAAATTTCTGAGGGCGCCTGCGTGTCTCAGTTGGTTAAGCATCCAACTCTTGATCTCAGCTCAGGCCTTGATCTCAGGGTCATGAGTTCAAACCCCGTGTTGGGCTCCACTCTGGGCATGGAGCCTACTTAAAAAATAAATAAATAAATAAATAAATAAATAAATAAATAAATAAATAAATAATAACATCTGTACCTCAAAGGACCTCATCAAGAAAGGGAGAAGACAACCCACAGAATGGGAGCGAAAGTTTGCAAATCATGTATTTGTTGAGGGAGTCATATTTAAAATATGTGAAGAACCTTTACAACTTGAAAATATAAAAAGACAACCAAGGGGTGCCTGGGTGGCTCAGTTGGTTAAGCTCAGGTTTTGATCTCAGGATCATAAGTTCAAGCCCTGTGTTGGGCTCCCCACTGGATGTGGAACATATTAAAAAAAAAAAAAAGACAACCCAAATAAAAAAATGGACCTGGGTTTGGTGGCCTGAAAACAGAAGAACTGTTGAAAGGTTATATAAGAAATAATTCAACCCTACGTGAACTTCAAAGCCTGAATTCACTTGCCCCCAACCTCAGCAGAAGAGTGGGCACTTACACCTTGCTGAGGACCAGAGGGCTGTAGAACTCCAGGCATAACTGAAGATGAGAGTAAGGCTCTGAAACTGAAAACAGATGTTTTCAGAGAAGCTTGCTGGACTCACAGATACCGGCAATCACATTTACATCCCCAAGCAAGATATTAAATTTCTCCCTGGAAAAACTGACCAGCTCCCTGACCAAAAAAAAATTATTTTAAATTCCAGTATAGTTAACATATAGTGTTATATTAGTTTCAGGTGTACAATATAGTGATTCAACACTTCCATACATCACCAGTCCTCATCATAAGTGCAGTCCTTAATCTCCATCACCGATTTCACCCATCCTCCCACCCACCTCACCTCTGGTAACCATGTTGGCCCTCTGTAGTTAAAAGTCTGCTTCTTGGTTTATCTCTCTCTCCAAGAAAAAATCTGAGGCAACTTCTCAAAATACAGTGAAGTTTTTGCCTAATCACTCTACCTCAGGTGTCACCTCTGGTCATATTAGCAAAGGTAAGGGTAGAGGGTTTGTGTATAACAAACGAACCAGTAGAAAACCATGACTGTGAGCAGAGAGTGAAAGGAACCAAAGAAGGGGGGATATAGGCTAGGCAGAGACCCTAAGTGTCCGTTGTATGTTTTCAGGATAGATGTGTTTTGAGCAAAAGAAATATGAGAAAAGAATTCTAAGTGGAAGAAAATGCTGAAGCAAAGCAAGCAAGGTCAGGTCCTGTCTGGATACACATATGCGATTCTGTTTAGCTAACAGGGAGAAGGGGAGGAAGTGCAATGCAAAATAACATTGGAACTGTAGATTCTATGACCTTCAGACCTAATCCCACTCTTCATCTTTGTCCCCTGGTTGAAGCAGCCGGAGTTCTGTTTGTCCCTTTCCGATGGTTGTTGTGTTTTGTACTGGTAGATGGCTGAGAGGATTTGAAAACCAACCAGTTCAGACATGTCTGCAAAAGCTCATGGAGATCAAGTGGTGAGAGGTTTGTATGAGCACCCAATGTGTCTCCTATTTAAGACTGTACAGGGAACATTTAATATCCTAAATCCTCAGTTAAACTGGTTTCATAATTATTTTTCCTAGTGGAATTCTATCCAAATTTATACTCAAGAAGCATTTAAAGCACCCGTGAGAGAAGAAGTGATTTTTCAAGGTCCAGTATAATATCCAATCCTGAATGCCATTGCTTGACATGATTTTATAAGAGAATAGAAAACTTACCTGGAAAAAGTGCCCAGAAAAAAATATATCAAGGTTCTTTGACAGAACACAAAAAATGGACAAGTGTCTCTGAAGACGCATTTTTGAAAAGGTAAAAAGACACTAATAAACCACATTAGGAATAAAAAATTAACAATGCTTCTGAGAATAAAAAGGTAATAAGTAGATATTATAAACAACTTGATGTGATGCATTTGGAAACTCAGATGTCATGGATAAACCTCGAGAAAAAAAAAATATGACTTACCCAAATTTACTCAGGAAGAAATGGGAAATGTAAACAGTCATGTAATTATAAAAGAAATTGAGTTAAGGGGCACCTGGGTGGCTCAGTTGTTAAGTGTCTGCCTTCGGTTCAGGTCATGATCCCAGGGTCCTGGGATGGAGCCCCACATCGGGCTCTCTGCTCGGCGGGAAGCCTGCTTCTCCCTCTCCCACTCCCCCTGCTTGTGTTCCTTCTCTCACTGTTGTCTCTCTCTGTCAAATAAATAAATAAAATCTTTAAAAAAAAAAAAAGAAAGAAATTGAGTCAGAAGTTAACAACATTCCTATGGAAAAACCAGTCAGTGTTGCCAGCAATTTCCAACAAATATTCAAAAAAGAAAGTCTTCAAATGTACAAGGAAAAATAATTTCAACCTTATTCAAATTATCTCAGAGTATAGAAAAATGGGATTATCCCTAGCTCACTTTATTAAGCTACTAAAACTCTGATACAAAACCCAGTGAATCTTGAAAACAAAATTGCAGGTTAATCTTGCTCATGAACATAGATACAAAAATTGGAATATTAGCAAACACAATCCAGAAGTATGGGTGTGTGTTTGTGTGTGTGTATATTTTAAGATAAGGCATCATTTGGATGATCCCAGGAGTACAAGTTTGATTTTACATTATATATATATAAATTACCATTTTACTGGTGAAAGGAGAAATCACGTAATCATCTCAATAGAAGTAGAAAAAGCAATTGATAAAATTCCACACCCTTTCTAAATTAAAAGAAAATAAGTTAGAAATAAAAGACAACTTCCTTAAACTGACAAAGGGCAACTACAGAAAACCTACAGGTGGCATCATAGTTAGTGGTGAAATATTTAAAACATTATTTTTGAGCTTAAGAACAAGACGAGGGTATCTGTTAGCACCACGTGTATAACCTGGTATTGGAGGGCATAGCCAGTAATCAGGCAAGAAAGAGTAATAAAAGGTATGAGAACTGGAAAGAAAGAAAACTATCAGTATTTGTGGATTTACCCTGTGAATTAAAAATCTAAAAAAAGCTACAGATAAATCACTAAAGTTAATAAAATAATTTAGCACAGTTGCAGGGTACAAAACTCCATATATCAAAATAAATGTCAACAAATATAAACTTTTAAGAGATATATACAATAACGTTAAAATTATAAAATGTCTAGGAATAAGTATAACAAAACTGAACAAGAAGTTTATAAAGAAAATTATAAAGCTTTACTGAAAGACAAAGAAAACGTAAATAAACAGATATGAAAATCAATACATGGATAAGAAGAGTTGATGCCATATAAACACCAATTCTTCCCAAACAGATTGGTAATTTCCGTGATGTTCCCATTAAAATCCCAAAAGACACTTTGTCATACTTGACAAACTGATTTAAAAATCTATATGGAAGCGCCAAGGGCCAAGATGAAGAAGAAAAAAGGGTACTTACTTTATCACATACTTAGAATTATTATAAAGCTGTAATAATTACAACAGAGGGTATTGTCACAGGATCATCAAATGAAACAGAAGAAAAAGCGCCAAACAGATCTACTTCTATGTGGATCTTTGATATTGACTTTCTCATTGGAGAAAGAAAAATAATTTACTTTCAAATAAATTATCTTGGTACACTTGGGTATCCACAAGTGAAAAAATAAAATTATATCCCAATCACACACTGTATTTAAAAACCAGTCCCATTAAATTAAAGTCTTAGATGAGAAGGCAAAACTAACAACAAAGGAGAATATCTTTATGGCCTCTATATAGGAAAGGATTTCTTAAAACACACAAGCTGTAAAGGAAAACTTAAGTTCTATCATTTCGTTCAAAAAATATAAAAATAATTAAAGGGGAAATGCACAAACTGGGGAAAGAGATCTTTTGACACATAAAAGTGACAAAAGGTTAACATCTAAAATATGTTGAAAAATGAAAAACAAACACAAAACCTTCTAAGAATCGATTAAAAATGAAATAACTCCATAACAAAGGGCAAAATTTTGAACAAGAACTCTACAGATGAGTAATTATAAATGGAAATAAACACAAGAAAAGATGCTCAACTTTACTGGAAATGATGAAGTGTAAATTCAAATTACAGTGAGATAAAATATCATACCCACAATGGAAATTAAACTCTGGCAACATTGCATGCTGGTGAGAACGTGGGAAGAGCATGGATTTTATACTGCTGCTAGTAGTCTCTAGAGTTGCTACAACCAAACACAATTTATCATTTTCTAATAATATTGAAAATGTGTATACCCCATGACCCAAGAATTCCACTCTTGGAAATCCATGCATATATGCACCAAGAAAAATGCCCAAAACTGTACATAGCAGCACTGTTCATTATTTCAACAAATTCTGAACAATCCAAATGCCTATCAACAATAGAATAGATAAATAAGCTGTGTGTTACTACAATGGATTACTGTGTGCTAGTGACATTTAATAAATTTCAGCTACATAAAACAACATAAATTGGGGCGCCTGGGTGGCTCAGTCGTTAAAGCGTCTGCCTTCGGCTCAGGTCGTGATCTCAGGGTCCTGGGATCGAGCCCCGCATCGGGCTCCCTGCTCAGCGGGAAGCCTGCTTCGCCCTCTCCCACTCCCCCTGCTTGTGCTCTCTCTCTCTGTGTCAAACAAATAAATAAAATCTTTTAAAAAACCCCACAACAACATAAATTAAAGAACAATTTGATAAAAAATATGTATGGCATGATTACATTCATATAGAACCGGTATGTTGTTTAAGGAGTCAGGGAAAAGGTAATGCTATTATGGAAAGGAATGAAACTATAAACACAAAATGCTGGATCATAGTGATTTGAGAAAAGAAATGGGACACACAAGAGACTTCAACATTCTTGGTAATATTCTGTTTCTTGCCTGGACAGTGGATAAGTGGATGTTCACTGTATTTATCCTTTACACCTTACACATATTCCATAAATATTTTCACACTGACGGCACATCTCAGTTTAAAAATTTTAAAAGTTGTTTAGGTATATCAAGCGTAGTAACAACTTTTCAACACTACGGTAGTGCCATCTGGGAGTCTGTGTCCCAGTCCAAGGATTCAACCAGCCGGAGTCTGTGGCAGCAAAATCCCAAACGCAGAAATGAATGCATCAGACCATTGTAACCTGTCACACTCAGTCACCTCATCTAATTTCTCTTGTTCCAATTCATCTCCCAATTATAAATTTAACATCCCACGTAGATTTGCCCATAGGGAGAGAGGGGACCGATCAACAAACATGAGTCACCAGAGAGCTTGATAGCTCCATTTCTCACTGTAATTTAAAGCTGGCATTCTGGCTGATATTTTAAGTTCTGTAAGCATCCTCAGGGACAATCCATGCCTGCTGAAGAGAAGATGGAAAGATGAATCATTCCAAGGACAAGTGGAGGGGGAAGCTGAGGAGGAGGCAGAGAAGCAGAAGGAAAGAAGTTGTCATCCAAAGCCACATTTCAGATGCCATAACAAAAGACTTTATTTTTATTTTTTTTACAAAAGACTTTATTATAGAGGCACTTAAACTGGTTGCAGGCTAAACTCTGAGTGTTTACAAAGCAAGTATGAAACTTATAAAAAAAAAAAAAAAGTATGTGCCATCATGGAGGATAGCCTCCTGCAGTGGAAAGAGGAAAGTTTCCAGAGTCAGATTTGACTCATATATTGGCTTCCTTACTCATGAGGTCCCTGAGTCTCAGTATATTCACCTGTAAAGGAAAATAATAGTACTGGTCATGATTAAAGGTAAAATGCTGCAACTTTTCTCAAAGGGGGCAGTTTGGTAAAATGGGAGGAGCTTGGTTTTGATGCCGGACCCAGCCTGATTCCAATTCAGCCACCTTCTGGCTATTGGTCTCCAAGACTCATTTTTCTCATTTAGAAAATGCGGTAATGAGACATACCTGAAGACGTCATGAGACTTAGAGATAATGAGCCAAATATTGGCACTTAGGAAGTGTTTGATAAAGCTTGCATAATATTATTGTTGCTGGATGTTGATGTGCTGTTAAAAAAGCAAGAGATGGCTAGGACAAGGAGCCAGCAAGACCCTGGGGACAGGGAGAAGGCATAGTTAGAGTGATAGTGCATTGGCATGAGCTGAGGCAAGTGGACAGAGGGGAGTAGCAGCCAAGCTACATGGGGCTGAATATGGCGAAGTAAGAAGAAAGTGCCAAGCAGGAAGAAAATGACCTCGGCTTGGGTCTGGTCGTGGGCATCAGCCACTCAGACATGGGGACTTGTACCCAAGGACAGAAAGGAGGGTAGGAAGAAGCAGTACTTCCAGTCATTCCCAGAGAAACTTGGGTAGCCGTTGAATAATCAAGATAAGGACTCCAACCCAGATGTAGCTGTGAGGCCAATGGGATGGGGACCTAGATGGTGACACTGCCGAGTAAGGCTTAAGTATGAATCACATCCTCAAAGCAAGAAGCCACAGGATCGCAGCAAAGCTGACAGATGCAGAGCTGACATAGGTTTCTTATATGCTCTAACCATGCTGAAGTCATCATTCTCTTTTCAGAGAAAAGACTGTTCACGACCTCTGAGCTGACCTGGGGAACAATGCCTGGGAAACTCATTCTGGCAAGAGGATGGAGCATTGCTTCACCTGGGGCTACAATACACAGAGCAGATGGAAAGTTCTGTGACGTAGCATGCTGGGCAAAAGCTAGATGCTGGCCAGCCACACCATCCAGAACAGGGCCAGGCAGAGTCCTGGGCATGAGGATGGAAAGCAGGTTTGAAACCTAGGGTGAGATCTGTGCCAGCAAAGGTTTCTACAGATGGCATTTTATAGGATGTGGGGGGCGAGGGGGGCTTGAGAAATAACATGTGGATGGATGGGGACAATCAAAGCTGCAGAATTTACTTGATACCATTGTGCAAGGACTCAGTGGCAAAGATGAGGGGATGTTATCTGCAAGGAGCCAAACACATTTCATTTTCAGAATGGCAGCCCTGGCGATAGGGCCCACAGTGAGGTTGATGCCCAGAGCGTGCCCAATCCCAAACCGGTTCTTAGGAATGACAGAGCAAAACGCTATTCACAAAGATGTCTGCCCTGGAGTTCCTGGCTACGCTGGATGCAAGTTTGGTGTTGGGAGAATAAAAATCAATTTCCTGCAAGAACTCTGTGCAAAAGAGTGTGTCATTTCAAAGTATTATGAAGAGTTCTATAAGTATTGTTGACTTGGAAAATCACTTTGAAGGGAACACAATGGTTATTTCTTGAATGGGAAACCAATCCAATTTCAGAATAACTCTTTCAAGACCATTTTTCTTCCTAGTTTACCTCTCACTGAGGACATTAGAAATGTTCTAAAGAGTCAATATTTGCTTGCAGACACCTAGGTTTCCTCTATAGTTTTAATTAACTTCAGCACATGCATTATGGTTCAGGATGTAGTTTGTCACCTGGCATAAGAATGATCCCCTAACCAGGGCCCCAAAAAGTGCTGTGACTTGACATTTGGTAGGACAGATAGCTTTCTCTGTCACTCAAAATCTCTTTTATTCATCATCAGCAACACCAAATAAAACACCTGGGTGCTTTTGAGCATTAATAACAAAGGTCTGTTTTTTCCAAATGCCCTCCAACTTGAAAAGAAATAATTCCTCTCAAATTCTACCTCCCACACCAGGAGGTTTATTTCATCACAAGTTAGAGTGGGGAGCAAACTCTTGGGGGAAATAACTGGAATTTTTAATCCCAGTGTAAAAGGTTTAAGGTCTTAGTTCATGACTCAAGATTTTTAATTAATAATGTTGTTCTGTGTTTCTTCCATTCACCCTTTCTTTTACCTGGTTAAATACTCTATTTATTTATTTTTAATTTATTTTATTTTATTTTATTATGTTATGTTAGTCACCATACATTACATCATTAGTTTTTTTTTTTTAATTTTATTGTTATGTTAGTCACCATACATTACATCATTAGTTTTTGATGTAGTGTTCCATGATTCATTGTTTGCGTATAACACCCAGTGCTCCATGTAATACATGCACTCCTTAATACCCATCACCGGACTAACCCATCCCCCCACCCCCCTCCTCTCTAAAACCCTCAGTTTGTTTTTCAGAGTCCATAGTCTCTCATGGTTCATCTCCCCCTCTGATTTCCCACCTTCATTTTTCCCTTCCTACTATCTTCTTCTTCTTCTTCTTCTTTTTTATAACATATAATGTATTATTTGTTTCAGAGGTACAGGTCTGTGATTCATTAGTCTTACACAAT
>NC_138380.1:62085821-62113614 GCF_054177405.1 Leptonychotes weddellii
CCCTCCCACCCCCCTCCACTTCAGCAACCCTCAGTTTGTTTCCTGAGATTAAGAGTCTCCTATGGGTTGTCTCCCTCTCTGGTTTCATCTTGTTTCATTTTTTCCTCCCTTCCCCTATGATCCTCTGCCTTGTTTCTCAAATTCTCCATATCAGTGAGATCATATGATACTTGTCTTCTCTGACTGACTTATTTCGCTTAGCATAATACCCTTAGTTCCATCCACTTCATTGCAAATGGCAAGATTTCATTTTTTTTAATGGTTGCATAATATTCCATTGTATATTTATACCACATCTTCTTTACCCATTCATCTGTTGATGGACATCTTGACTCTTTCCATAGCTTGGCTATTGTGGACATTGCTGCTATAAACATTAGGGTTCACGTACCCCTTTGGATCACTACATTTGTATCTTTGGGGTAAATACCCAGTAGTGTAATTGCTGGGTTGTAGGGTAGCTCTATTTTCAACTTTTTGAGGAACCTCCGTACTGTTTTCCAGAGTGGCTGCACCAGCTTGCATTCCCACCAACAGTGTAGGAGGGTTCCCCTTTCTCCACATCCTCGCCAACACCTGTCGTTTCCTGACTTGTTAATTTTAGCCATTCTGACTGGTGTGAAGTGGTATCTCATTGAGGTTTTGATTTGTATTTCCTTGATGCTGTAAATACTTATTTTAAGATGTCTTTATTTCACTGCATATAACATCTCTAAGCCATAAGATTCATCAGTAAAGTCATCATAATTACAATTTCTGGTGCTTGGTTCTCTCTAGTACTCTGGGGGGGCGGGGTGCGCGGAGAAATGTCCTGATGTCCTTCCTCTGTTCTAGCATGAAGATAAGCTTGAATATTCCTCCATTAAAAAATCTTTTTTCCACCAGCCTCAGCCTCTGTGGCCATCCAAAATTCTGACATTTCTCTGGAATATTCCTTAGGCTTCAAACTTTTTTTTTTAAAGATTTTATTTATTTATTTGACAGAGATCTAGAGAGAGCACAAATAGGCAGAGCGGCAGGCAGAGGGAGAGGCTCCCTGCTGAGCAGGGAGCCTGTTTGGGACTCGATCCCAGGACTCCGGGATCATGACCTGAGCCCAAGGCTTAACCGACTGAGCCACCCAGGCGCCCCTAGGCTTCAAACTTAAACTAGGTCCAGGCCTATTTTGGAAAATTGGACTTTTGCTTATATATGAGGAAAATAAAATTGCCTTAAAAATTTTTTTAAGTGAAAACACTACAGCCATGTTCTGAACAGGTAGCAGGATTTATCACTTTTCTTTGGGAAGATTATTTCCGAGTCTTATTATCATTCTGTTAAAGAACAGCCTGTGGGCTAGTCTGGAAGAAAGATGTTGAGAAAAGGCAGGAGCTAGATTGTATGTTGTATGATATTACAAGGATTCTTGACTTTTCTCCTGGCAGCTAGAAGGGAAGAAAGTATTAGGGACCCCAGGAAATGTAGGAAGTGGGAAGATGGGAACTTGCGGACCCTCCAGCAACCTGAGGCATTTATGGCTGAAGAGAAAGATCCACTAATGGATTTCTCTATAGAGGGACTGGCCACATTCTTTAGGAATAGTGAAGTCAGCCATCCAGTTAGCTTCTTCATCTGTGCTATTATCCCTCCATTATCCCCAAATCTTTATTAAAATCCTGTGACAATAGCAGCTTTGTGACAGAACTACTGTGGAGAATGAAGGAGAGGGTAGCTTATACCTGAAGGAAGGAGAAAGAAGTCAGCAAAAGTGTTGACAAAACACACTTGATTGGTGTAGGCAAAGCCAGGGAAGGAATTCTGGGGGACAGATGACAAACAGCGTCCAGAAGAATGTACACTTCTGCCATCCAAGGAGCCCCTCAAGTACTGCAGAAGAAGCTGACCTTCCCAATGCTATATGGCATGGGGATGTAGCTCAAATAAGACATGTGTCCAGAATACTATAAGAGTCAGAAATCTATGAATTATGCATAACCCACAAATTTCTTTTTTCTTCTATAAAAAGTCAATATCATATCACCTTCTGATGATATTTATGTGGAAAACACTCATTGCCATGCTTCTTATGGTTTATTCTCTTTGATCCAAAGCAAATGAATCCAAAGGAATTAGTTATTATCTGCCAATCCAACTCATGAAAGATTTGTTTTGTCAGACACTGACAAAAACTTTTGTTCTGTGTTACATCTTACACTGGAATCTAAAACATTCCTACAAGGAAGAGCATATTAAAACTAAGTTGTGTTGGTTTCTGGCTGCTTCATTAGATACAGTCCTCCTTAACTTCATTCCTTTCAAAGATGGAAGCAAGAAGACAAAGTTATGACTCTGTATATCCAGAGGACATAAAATGGGGATAAACTTAAGAAATGCCATAGCTCCCACGTCACAGACATTGGGTTCTTTGCTGCTAAGTCCAGATTCAGCTTATGGATTCTTCTCAATCCCAGACTGACTCCCAGCAGCCACTACAAGTCAGTTAGAACTGGCATGTGAGATGTAGTGGACTCTTCCTGAGCCTTGTCTCTTCCCTTGGCTCACCTTTTACTGCAGACATTGCTGCAGCTGGTACCTCTGCTCACAGGTGCATCCTGATGCACCTCACATTGGCTTCACCACTTATCTCTTGCATTCTGACCTGTGGTTTTTCTGCCACCACCTTGAAGGACCTTTTGGGAATCTGTCACCCTCTCTCACATGTACAGCCTGGGAATACCAGGGAGTTAATACTCATCCCCCCACTGAGGGATGCAAGCTAGTGGATAAGGGCCATATGCCCCCTTTTTCCATCTCCTGGGCAAGACACTCTGAGGCACAGTCTACACTGCTTGTTAGAGAGTCCCAGATGCCAACAGCAGTGCCCAACCCAAGAAAGCACCCTTGTGCTGGCTTTCCCTCCTTCTTTCCACTATCCACTGCCCTCTGCTGCTATTTCTTGGGACCACTTCCCAAAATAAACTACCTGCGTACAAGCTCTTGTTTTTTGAGGGAAAAACCAGGCTAAGCAAACTATACCTTAACTAGTGAAACAACAGTTTCATAAATAAAATAATTTGATTTTTATTTTATTATGCTTCTTTTATAATCTCTCCTTCAAGAAACCTACAAAGGATTTAAGCATATGGCCATGACAAATTGTCCTTTACACCTCTTCATTGCCTGACATAAAATATCGTCATGTAGATGAATTTAATCTCTAATTAGTTTCATGTTTGCATTTTTAAAAATAATCTATAGATGTTAAAAATATGGGTACTTGGTTTTGTTGTTGATAATTTAAAGTAAACAGAACTTACTACTTAACTTTTAATTTTACTTTAGATCTGTCTTTACATTTATTCCAATTTAGTATGTTGACTTATTTTTATAGTTGGCACTTACTTTTATGGATTATGTGAGATTTTTTTTTTAAGATTTTATTTATCTATTTGACAGAGGGAGACACAGCGAGAGTGGAAACACAAGCAGGGGGAGTGGGAGAGGGAGAAGCAGGCTTCCCGCCAAGCAGGGAGCCCAATGCAGGGCTTGAGCCCGGGACCCCGTGATCATGACCTGAGCCGAAGGCAGACACTTAACGACTGAGCCACCCAGGTGCCCCTGAGATGGTTTTGATAGAATCTAATGTCAAGTTTACCCATGTTGTCCCTTCTCTCTAGGAAATTCTAGCTGTCAATGCATGCTTTAAAATAAAAAAGGACAGATCTGAGATGTCTCGGGACAATCAAGGCTTGAAGTTTTTTCCCTGCTGTTGCTGCCTGGTTTCTGGGAATCCATGGAAATGGGAGTTGCAGGGCAAAGGTAAGTAGTTTTGATATTATCTCAGCAGCCAATTGTGTTGAGGGCAATATAACCAATAGGTAATGTAACCAATATATGCAACGAATGTAACCAATAGCTAGAACTCTCCAATTCCAAGTCTTAATGCCCCTTCCCATCTGGCCAGTGAAGGCAAGTCTCTTTGTATCTGTTTTATCACCCTACCTTTGTTCACCCTCACATTCATCATTCAGCAGGTTTCTCCCTTCCGGTTCCATCACTGCAGGTGCTGCTGAATGCCACCTGCCCAGAAAGCTGCCTATCACAGTCTTTGACTTCGGAGTGTCTGAGGGTGGGGATCGGATGTGAAGTGGTGGTTTGTTTCCTGGGGCCAAGGAAAAATCACCTTTCGTCATCTTTGAAGGAATGTCTAAGTGATTGGAGAGGAGTCTTTAGTAGCATGAATAAAGAACGAAGGTCCTGGTTGGTTTGTTCCAGCCTGACAGCCTACTCACATTTTAATACACTCTTAAGACTTTCAAGGCTAGTGCTTTATAATTTGTTGTCTTATTCTTTTGTAATGTAAAATAACTTTTACATTATTTCAAAGGCAAATGGAGAAGCCCCTTTAAGTTAACCAGTGATAACTTGTGATAAGTTAACTCTTGATTTTGTGTGAGTGAGTTAGGAGTGCACAGGGATCAAGGAGATTTTACCTGGTTGCATTTGAGAAAGGCTATTCAGAGCCAAGGAACAGTCATGATTGAATCAGTGAAAGATAGGCCAAGGTGACCTCTAAAATGAAGTAATGAGCAATTAATGGTCTTAGAAAACAGAAACTTGGTAAGATTACTCCTTGTTTAGGTGTAAAAAAGAGTTGGGGGGGTCAATCCTGGACCGCAGGTGTCAAAGTTTTAGGACAGCTCAGAAATGAGAAAAACAAAAGTGTTTCCCTAGAAAGGAAACCATATATATATATGGCTTCTTGATTTTTCTTGATATTTGGTTTATTCATACTTTTAAATCTAGATTCCACTATTGGAGTTTTTCTTTAATATCATATAAAAAGCTATATAAATAAAAAGATACTTGCACTATTAGAATAGTGAAAAGTTAGAAACCATCTATATAACGCAGTGCATGTTTATTGGCGAAATACATTATAATAACATGGATCAATAGAATATTTTGCAGGCATAAAAGTAAAGATTATGAAGACCCTATAGCAAGAATATAGAAAACACTCAAGATATCTTATTAAAAGGCAAGGTTTCTCAACCTCAACACTACTGACATTCAGGGTCAGATCATTGTCCTTGGGAGTGGGGGGCTCCCCTGTGCATTGCAGGATGGTCAGCAGCACCACTGGTCTCTACCCCCTAGATGCCTATGGCACCACCACCCCAGCTGAGGCAACCAAAAATATCTCCAGACACTGCCAAAAGTCCTAGTCTGTGAGTGGAGTGTGGGGAAAAACCCCAGGTTGAGAACTACTGTTAATGGGGAAAACCAAACTACAAAATCTCTTCTATACTATAATTAAATCTAATGAGACTAGGTATGCATCTAGATCAGAACAAAGATAAAACAAAAAAATCAGAACACTTTTTTATTAAGGTGGTGGGATTCTGAATGATTGTCTTTTTATAAATTCTTAATAAATAAAAATTTGTAGGGAAAATACCAGAATTGGAGTAAAATAATATTACAGTTGTATTATTTTTGCATGATAAATGAATGGTGTGGTTAAAAGTATAAATGAATGAATGGTTTTCTTACCTCTAGTCCTAGTGAAGCTTACCCATTAGACATCAATCACCAAGAGCAAATTTCATGATTTATCTTCTAGAAGTTTCCTACTCACAGAGTTATGATGACTGAAACATGATTAGGTTGTACGTACCTCTTATTTTCTTCAGTGATGGAAGGTCAGTGTATTAGTTTGCTAAGGCTGCCATAACCCATACCACAGATGGGGTGGATGACATAACATTTATCACAGAACAGGTGGCTCGAACAATAGAAATGTATTATCTCCCTAGTTCTGAAGACTAGAAGTTCAAAATTAAGTTGTTGGCAGAGTTGGTTCCTTCTGAGGGTTGAGAGGGAAGAATCTGTTCCAGACGTTTCTCACTGGCTTGTGGATGGCGGTTGGTCTTTATGTTCATGTGTCCTTTTCCTTATATCTTCATGTTGTCTTCCCTCTGTCTTCTGATTTTCCCTTTTCATAAGGATACCAGTCATATTGGATTAAGGTGCACCCTATGGACTTCATTTTAATTTGATTACTTATATAATGACCCTATCTCCAAATAAGGTCACATTCTGAGATAATAGCAGGTTAGGACTTGAACACATGAGTTTTGGGAAGTGTAATTCAACCCGTAACAGTCAGATTCTCAAGATGAGCAGGAGGAGCTATTTCTAACTGCACACAAAGCCCTGAAAATTCTAATTGGTTTGGTTTCAGGTTGGCTTCTCACACATTTCTTTCAAATGGACAGGAACCCCTCTTTCTTCCCTTCCCCACCCCATTTCCTAAGGGAGTATCTTGCCTTGGGAGAGAAGAAAATGTGTGGTATCTTGCAGGTGGTTTGGGGGCAAAGTAGTAACCACTGGTCTTGGATAATGTTTTAATAACCTAAATAATAAATATTTATATGCTATTAAAGTGAACTTTTTTTTTCTCCATACATCAACTACATGTAGATGAAGAGCTGCAAATAATATTCCTTCTATGGCTTAATAACAAAGTAGAAAATTTATATGCAATAGCCATGGGACTGATCCATTTCCATAAAATGGCATTCTCTGCAGTTTCAATTTCATGCAAAGAATTCTAAGAGTTCTAAGATGCTACTTCACAGAGCCCTGCTTATTTGATGTTCAGTGGAGGAACCCAGTTATGGATTCTGGCTTAGTTTCCAATCTGAAAAGATTTAAAGAAAGTAGTGTTTTCAGCTGTAAGTCTCAAAAGTTCACCATATTCTAGAATTAGATCAAACAGAAGACATAAATTAAGCTTTCTATGGATTATATAGACCCACACTCAAAGTTGATGTTAAACTGAGACCATTTCATAGAGATTCTAGTGCACATCTAAATGACGGCCATGGTAATTATTTATTAAGTAGTATTGGGACCTTTCACAAATAAGTCAGATGTCAAAAGAGGATCTATATGCCTGTGCTTATTTATCTCTGCTCTTCCTATATCAGACAAGTGGAAACCCAGATTCAGAATTCAAACTCTTCCCATATTCCCACAAGAATTCCAATGACTTTAGGTATATATTTGGATTTTGTACACACACCGAAGAGCCAGGGATTACTGGGAGCCCAGAGAAGAGAATTCTGCTAGTTCCTAAGCCTCTTGCCTCCTACTCTCTTTTCTTGCTTTCTCCTGTCTGTGTTCTTTCCACCCTATACCCCTCCTTAAGTCACACCATCCCCCCAGCAGCAATGCCAATTCCTTCTCTCAATTTAGGCATAACATGCCATGCAACATATCAAATTATTTCCTCCAGTACAGGTGGTGCTTTCCCTTAACATAATCAGGAGAATAAACCTTTCTCTATTCCATTGCACACTGACCATGTGTAACTTACTTAACCTCTTTAAAGGAATACAGTGAAAGTCACCCTTTCTATGGTGAATTTGCATATACCATGATCAGCCATCAACCAGTTCCATCCTCTGATCAGCCCCTTCTCAATCAAAGAAAGCTAAAGTTTATCTGGGTAGGAGAAGAGGGTGAAGACAGAAAGGACAATAGCAAACAATATCAGCTTGAGGAAAGCAGGAAGAGGAAAATGAATTCCTGAATATCTTCCTGGCCCAAACCGGCCTTCTAACTGGGAAACTTCAAACTGCAGCAGGTCGAAGATGGATATGGATGGTACACTTGGGTCCTGGAACTTCCTGCATTTATCATGCAATAAAATTACTCCATATTGTATGTGACTGAAGGTTTAGACCTTGCTTATCATGTTATGATGGGGTTTTATATGAATATGGAATTATTTTTAAAACCCTTTAATATGTCATCTTATAGCACTCCCAAAATAACTACCCTATTTAACACTAAAACAACACCACCAACAACAAAACAGATACTTCTGAAGAAAGTAAAGTTCTTAACAAATTAGTAACAAGAGTTGGGACTCCTACCAATTCTTCTGATGGCAACTACACTGGTTTTTCCTGGACAGCATGCTTCCTTCCCCAGGAGACCTCATCAAGAGTAGATAACAGGAACTTATTCTTCCTCCAAAACAGTTATTTGGACTGATACACAGTTAATTATCTCATGTTTCCCCTGGCCTGTGTCCATATGTTTTAAGAATTGTGTGGGCCCGTGCCTTCATATTGGTGGCCTCCAACAGCAAGCTGGGTCTAAACCTGGCAGTTTGGTGAATTCAAACAGACAAGCAGTCACTTCAGTTAAATAAATAGGATGAGTAGTTCTAAGTCATCCTTCACTTCCCCTGAGTGAAATTTTCACTCCATACCTGGGTAAAGAATTTTGCAATAATATCAAGGTTGAAAGTGGGGAAAAATTGGCTCTGTAGTGATTCTCTGGCAAAGATGCATAATAATAAGAAAAAGAACAATAGCATCAACTTCTATTTATTGAGTGCTTACTATATTCCAGGTACTGCACTAAACACATCATATAATTTAATTAGGAACAATTTTGTAATCTAATTTTGTTTTTTTCACTCTAAATAAAGAATTTTGTGTGGATGACAAAATACCCAACTTACAAAAACAAAAACTCTAGGCCTTGGTGCCTACTCCCTGATCTAATGAGCACATGTGAACAATTATAACTCAACCTCTAAGCACTGTTGTCACTTGGAAGAACAGGAACCACAAGAAATGGCCATGATATTTGATTTAGTCTTTGCCTCTTAAACATACACTGCAACATTTGTTTTCTCCATTTATCTACCCTGTGGGTATAAGTTAATGTTCATTACCTGGCGCTCTGTATCGGCTACTTCTCACATGACAGAAAATATTCATATGCCTTACAAGAAAAACCCTGTTCATAGCCAGGAGCAAGTTTCACCCTAATAGTCTGGTATGATTTGCCTACATTTATCAGCACTGCTTTCTCTCTGCTTTCACAAGCAACTTCAACCTGTCTTCTAGATAAGGAAGTATATTGGAGCAATTTTGGTCTTAAGGTCCCTGTAGCATCATTTTTTGGGAGAACTTTTATATTTAATACCAATGCCATGTATTGGTGTTATTAGAAGGAGGATTTGGAGACCAGAGCAAAAAGGCCATCTAGTGACAGATTGCATGTTGGCATTTTGATCATAGGCAGCCTGGGTTTAAATCTCCCTTCTACCATTTATGAACTGTGTGACCTTAGACGTTTTACCTGCCTTCTCTAAGCTTTAATTTTCTCATCTTTAAAACGAAGATAAGAATAGCGTCTGTCTCATAGGGTTAGTGTGTGGGCTCTGGGAGATAAGGCACAACAATGTGTGGGCATCCTGCTCGGCACATAACAGAGCTCAATAAATGCTACTTATTGTGAAAGCAACTTCTCTCTGCCACTCCTTGGATATGCAACTTTGGCCAAGTCATGCAATGTTTCTAACCTCTGTTTCTATAAGGAAATAGACTAGACAAGATATTTTCTAATATCTTTTTTCAGGGGTGCCTGGGTGGCTCAGGTGGTTAAGCATCTGCCTTCAGCATATGTCATGATCCCACAGTCCTGGGATCGAGTCCTGCATCAGGCTCTCTGCTCTGCGGGGAGCCTGCTTCTCCCTCTCCCTCTGCCTATAGGTTGTTCTCTCTCTGTCCAATAAATAAATAACATCTTTTAAAAATAAATAAATAAATAAAATCTTTTTTCAGCTCTGATTCTCTAAGAATTAAAATCATTCTGTACATTCATAGCACATAGTATTCACCAAAGTGTATGTAATGTATATGCTCCTCTGCATTTTTCAGCACTATAATTAATTTGGGATGTCATAACTAGTTTTGGCCAATGGAAATGTAAGTGTAAATGATGTGTAATTAAAGATCAACATGTGACCCGAGATGCATGCATGAAAAACATGGAAGAGACCATGGCATTGTTTTATGTGTAGCTCCAGGATTTTTTGGCATTTACTAGATGCCACCCTCTTTCTCATTAGCGTGGTTCCAGGTTTATTTCACTGTATATGCAGGATGGCTCTGACTCTTCAGTCAGAAATTCTTCAGTCTGTTTTTATAACACCTTACCATTTCACTGGGCATTATAAAATTTTTGAAGTATAATTATTTTTGTTATAACTACACTAATTATAAGAAGCAAAACTTTTCAAATTGGAGGTAAAATGGAAAGGCAGTATCTGGCAGCTCTACCTCACAAGATTGTTGTGCAGACCAAAGTAGATACCAGAGATTGAAGAGTGAAGTGTTGTGCAGTAAGGTGAGGTGGACAATGTAATGGTGGAGTGAGAGGTGTATTGGAAAGGCACTAGAACTCATAAAAGAGTTTGATTATCTGATATAGGAGACCTATATTTTTAAAGAGAAAAAACATATGAAAGTCAAAATGCAAAGTATGGCCAGAGACCTACACAGGAACTTTAATGAGAGGAGCCTAGCTTCAATCCACAGAGTACATCTCATTTCCCTATTTTATTTCTTTAAAAAGAAAAAGGTACTAAATTTAACATATCAAAAAAAGAAATAATAACACCTTCCTTGGAATAACTGAAATTCTAAGAGCAGTAAGAATGGTGTTTTTAAGCAGCTGCATACTTACCAATCTCTGGATAATTTAGGGATACTGGAATTCTTTGAGTTTGCCACCCCTATTTTCTTAACTAAGAAATAATGTTGGTTGACATACATCAATGTCATTTATTAATAATGATTGATTTAAATGTGAATTTGAAAAGTAAATAAAATATCAGTGATTCAGCTCTCCTTCTCATTTATCAAGATGGATTTATCCAAGCCATTTGTGATTTGGATGGAATGTTGGAACACAGACCAATGCACCGTAACAAACAAGATAGATGAAAATCTCAGAGGATGACTGCTGACCTAATCCAAACAAAATAACTCCTGGTTCCATTTGCTGTTGCCAAGTCTCAGTAGAGTGCTAAGAATAAATATAGCATGAGTACGGAAAAGTGTCGGCTTGGCTTTCTGTTTGTGATTATTCAAGCAGATGAGTGATAGAACTGTAGCTGATCTCCACCAACTGCCTGGAAGTCAGCAAGTCGTTGACGTCAATGCTCAAAATGAGGTATGCTGTTAAAGCAGTAGTCCTTCACCAGGTAGAAGAAAAAAGTAAACAGTATAACCTAAGGAAGAGAATGAGGCTTGAGGCAATGAATCAGGTCATTGAGGCAAGAATAATGCATCACTCACCATACATACAGTCACCATCCAGTGAGGCCACACTTTGGACTGGTAGAGGGTATATAGCATGGGAACTTGGTAGGTGATATGAAGTGTACTTAACAGTATCATTTTCATATCAGAAGGAGCAATGACTCCCGTATTCTTTGAGCCTTTGAGCTAGGTAGATTGTGTAATTTATAGGAGACCTGTTTCCCCAAAGTCGGGCCAACAGTTGGTCATTTCATCTCATATTCATTCAAGCTATATATTGAATACACTGTGATTTTATAAAGAGGCAAAAATGTATGTTGAATAATTGTCAGTGACTCTACATTAGATGTCACTAACCACCAAATGGTGCCACGACAGTGATATACTAAATAGCTCTTTTGCTCCTCACCCAGTGTCTACCAGTCAGCAAGGGGCTCACTACCAATAGGGAGAGAGAACAGGAGTGAGAAGTGTAAGACCTAGAGGATGGAAGAAGGGGGTAAAGCACCTTGGGAATAAACAGTACTGAGAGCATAACACCTGCATTTCAATAATTTGGTCTTCTGTTGGCACACACACACACACACACATACATACATACGCACACACTCCTGAAGCCTTTATTTCACTTTCTTGGTTAAATGCACTGGCTAGAATCTCCAGTACAATGTTGACTAGTGGTGATGAGAGAAGACATCTTTGTCTGATTTTAGGAAGAAAGCCTTCAGTCTTATATATTATTAGCTGTGAGCTTTTTCTTGGTGTCCTTTTTCAGGTTGGGAAACTGCACTTCTATTCCTAATGTTTTACGTGTCTTTATCATGAAAGGGTATTGGGTTTTGTCAAATGGTTTTGTTGCATCTATTCAGATGATCATGTGAGATCATGTCCTTCATTGCATTAACATGACATATTACATTAATTGATTTTCAGATGTAAAAACCAAACTTGCATTAATCTCACTGCGTTAACGTGTATAATTCTTTTCATATGTTGTTGAATTTGATTTGCTAGTATTTTGTTGAGGACCTGAATCCACATTTATAGAAGATATTGGTCCATAGTTTTCCTTTCTTTTGACATCTGTGGGTTTGGTATCAACATAAAAATGGTCTCATAGAATATTCCCTCCTCGGGGCACCTGGGTGGCTCAGTCGGTTAAGCCTCTGCCTTCAGCTCAGGGTCCTGGGATCAAGCCCCGCATTGAGCCCTGCATCGGGCCCACTTCTCAGCAGGGAATCTGATTCTCCCTCTGCCCCTCCCCCGCATGCTCTCTCATGTTCTCTCTCTCAAATAAATATATAAAATCTTAAAAAAAAATTTAAAAGAATTGTTCCCTCCTCTTGTATTATTTGGAAAAGTTCATGAAGAATTGGTATTCATTCTTTAAATGTTTGGTGGCATTCACCAGTAAAACTGTCTAGGCCTGGACTTTGTGCATATTTTTTTATTACTAATTAAATTTTATTTTCTCGTTATAGGTCTATTTAGATTTTATATTTCTTATTGAGTAAGTTTTGGTAGTTTGTGCTTTTGTAAGAACTTCTTCATTTAATCCAAGTTACCTAATTTATTGTCATACAATTGTTCATGTTATTTCTTTTTAATTCTTTTTTATTTCTGTAAGGTTGATAGCCATGTCCCCACTTTCCTTCCTGATTTTAATAAGTTAAGTCCTCTTTTCTTCCTTGGTCAGTCTAGCCTAAGTTTTGCCAATTGTGTTGATTTTTCAAAGAAGCAGTTTTTATTTCATTGATTTTTCTCTAGTTTTTTCCTATTCTTCATTTCATTAACTTCTGCTATAATCTTTGTTACAGCACCAAAATGAGAAGGAAAGCATAAGCTATCTTCTTCAAAATCCAATCTTATGAATGAAAATAAGCAGAGTCCTGAACTCATACTATAGGAAGCTAATTATTGCTTTAAACTATCCTTTGACTCTCAAGTTCAATCACCCACTGCAGAAGTTGGTTTATGTGTACAGATCTTCCTTAACTGTCTGTGGGATTATATCTCAATAAACCCATCATAAATTGAAAATATCATAAGTTGAAACTGCATTTAATGTACCAAAACCACTGAACATCATAACTTAGCCTCGTCTACCTTAACTATGCTCAGAACACTTACATCAGTATACAGTTGGGCAAAATCATCTAACACAACACCTATTAAAATAAAGTGTCAAATATCATGTAATTTATTGAATATTGTACTGAAAGTGAAAATCAGAATGGTTGCATAGGTACAGAATGTTCGTAAGTATATTGGTTTTTTACCTTCCTGATTGCATGGCTGACTGGGAGCTGAGGCTTACTGCGGCTACCTAGCATCACGAGACTATCCTATCACTAACATTATCCCAGGAAAAGATCTAAATTCAAAATTTGAAATACAGTTTCTACTGAATGTATATCATTTTCATACCATCAGAAAGTAGAAAATTCATAAGTCAAACCATTGTAAGTCAGGGACCATCTGGTGTAGGAATCTGGAATCCAAAGTCTGGGAGGAAGATCAAAAAATGTCAGCCCCCCTCTCCAGCACTTCATCAAAATCACCACATAATGAAATCAAGTAGTATTCTGCAGAGGCAGCTTCTACCCTTTCTCTCCCCCTAAAGTAAATTTGTAAATGCTTCACTTATCAGGCAAAGGTGAATCCCATATAACCAAAGACTAAAGCAATTGTTCACAAATTTTCACCATCAATGTGACTTTTCAAAATGTATTTCATCTGCACCCCCATGTCAGTGGAGTCTTTAAAAGATTTTGTCTACCAAAAAATTACATATCTATTAAGCAATAAACAATTTGTTCTGCCCATATTACTATTTTTTTCAACCTTAATGGAGATTGCAAATGATTTATTAGCAGCAAAGTTTATAGTAGTATTATGAAATCACAGGCTATTAATAAACAAGAATAACTAAGAATCCAGTCCTTTAGAACACAGAACTCTTGGTTGTTCAATATTGGCCATCATTGTGGCAGGATTCAACCCATTTAAGTCAAACACTAAAACCACATGACTTTTGCTCTGAGAGTTGCATTTGGCTCAGTACTCTTGTCCTAGTTATTTCTTTGAAGTCGTCAATGGCCAAATTAAGCTGGCATTATAATAACTTAGTCTTAGTAGTATGGTAAGCACACCATTTTGAACCTTTACTCTCTTTTCCAGCCAAGTCAACTCCATGGTTCCCGAACTGCGTGCCAAGGCACCCCAGAATACTGCAACAAATTCACAAGAGCACTGGAAAGACATTTTAAATTTTCTAGGGAAACATAACAATTTCTCTTAGATACCACATAAACTATAAAATTATGTGGATATATATTTAATAAGCAGAACTGTTAGAAATTTCTTTTGGCCTAGGAATACTATGAAAAAATTACCAAATCGCTGTGATCTGGAAAAGATAATACAACCTCTGTATTACCTATTTTAGTTTTCCCCCATAGCCTTATTAAGGATAACTGCATGGTTTATTAGCCTTTTTGAAATGGAAATATTAAAAAGAGCTCCAAGAACCTTTTTGGCTTCATGAGCCCCAAGTTGGTAACTGATAGACTAAGATGTCTCTAAAATCACATCAACAGAACAAAAGTGTGTATAATTGATAAGTGCATTCTTTATCATGATACCATTATAGCAAAACAGTGCTTCCTGCTCTTGATCAAGAACTTTCCCCCCTAAAATTTTCTAAAGGTAGAGAATGAGCAAAGAGGACACATCTAGAGAGACACTTCATTCATTTAACAAAAATTGACTAAGCATATACTTAGGTGACATGTAAGTGAGATCTGAATGAAGAGGGAGAGAATCACATAGGTAATTAGAGAAAGGGTTCCAGGCAGAGGGTTGCAGCAGGTGCAAAGGTGAGAGCATGTTTGGAATTCCAGATATGAGTTTGCATTGCAAGTTTGAGTCTTTTGAATTTGCCTCTCAGATACTGGTTAGCTTACAACACTAACTTTGTGAACCTATAAGGCCAAGAGCCAAGTAAGTTCAGGCATGCCTTAGTGACTTGAGCAAGATGCAAACACCCTATTAGGCTTAGCAAAATGAGCTTCCCCTTCTTTCCTTCCTTCCTCCCTTCTTTCCTCCCTTCCTTCCTCCCTCCCTCCCAGCCTCCCTCCCTTCCTTCCTTCCTTCCTTCCATTTCCACCAAATGTTATTGAAAGTCCACTGTTTTTGGTGCTTATTGTACAGCAGTAAATAAAACACACACGGCCCCAGCCTGCTTGAAATTTACAGACTAGCAAACTAGGTTTTTTGTAAACAAAAAATCCAGAGTGTGATAAGTATCAAACATTTGTTCAGTGACCTGGCCCAAATTAAAAGATAAATGTTTGATCAATGAATCAATGTTTGAATGAGTGAACAAATGAGGAGATGGATTGACTGACCTTTAAGATTTTATAACTCTGAGATTCTTACCATAGCAGGATAATTAGAATTTTTTTTTCTGATTCCCATTTTCTATTCATATATTGGTGTGAGTGAAAAATGTTGAGAAAGAATTAAACTAAATCTGCCAGTCATAAAACTTCATAAGAAAATCAATTAAGTAGCTCAAAATCATTTCTGTACTTTCAGAAAAAAAAAGAAGCAGATGTCTGATGATATTTTTAATTGAATTCAGAAGTTATTACCTACAAGAACCTTTAATTTATTCTTACCCAGTCAATCGAAAACAATTTAAGCAAAGCAGAATCTGTTTTCTTCTAAGTTGCAACTGAGCTGAGGGCTGTCATGCCAAGTTTCACCCAGTGTGAATTTCAGCAGCTGAATGATAAACACCAGTAAAAGAAGGCCTTTTCTAGAAAGCCAGCAGGACTGCTTTAGCCAAGTTTATGCTACTAGGCAACAACCTAAGAAAACCAATATTCTGTTGCTAATTACCCATCTAAAAGGCTAGAGAGGAAATTACAGAAAGAAGCAATCTTCTTAATAATTCCCCCATTACCCAATCCTGAATCATCTCTTACCCATGAAAGGATGAACATAGAAGTTTCAGAGAATCCCAATTCTCATTAAAGTAAGGAAAGAGATTGCTTCCCTAAAGAAATGGGCTTAACAATTCTGTGTATAGGTATAGTAACATGTAGTAATTTACAAATGTAGTGGATGAAAGTGACAGACAGGGTAAGTTTCTGGGGACTGAAAGGGTGGGAGCCGGAAACCCCAAACTGATGTCAATTCCATCAGCCACATTGCAACCTGGCCTCTGGTTCATCCATTCACTCATCACATGTGAACAAGACAGAAAAACTTACAGTGTAGTATAAAGGTCAGATAAGAAACAAGTAAACAAATAAACAAGATCATAAAGATAATTGTGCCTTGAAAATTTCCAAGGTGATATGATAGAGAGTAACTTGAGAAGCCTCATTTAATAGGCTGGTTAAAACCCTTCAGAGTATTTTTCTGGCCTAAGGTTTCATATATGTTGCAAACGTTCTCTGTGTTCTTTTTAAACTGGGCCTAACCATGCCCCTCTAACATTAGCTAATGACACTTACTCTCTTTTCCAGCCAAGTCATGATGAGTCTGTGGAAAGGAAGAGAAAGGAAGGGAATGGGGGACATTTTTAACACAATGGTCGAAATAAGCCAACATAAGAATACCATAAGAAAATTCACTTCTTCCTTTATGACCGTGGCAAAGGCAAATTCCTTAGGAAGGCTAAAAAAGCAAGAATATTGAAGAAATAGTTGAAAAATTGGATTTCAAAAAAATTCAAAGCTTTTGCTCTTAGAAAAACACCTTTTAAGAAAGGAAAAGGTAGACTGCAGACTGGGAGAAAATATCTAATATATATCCAAAATATTATTTGTGTGCACACCTAATATTATGTGTATATATACATATATGTGTGTATATACATACAAGTATTATATATACATATAGGATATATGTGTATCATATTTCATGTATACCTAAAAAGGACACATATGGAGCATATAAAGAATTCTTAGATATCAATAAGAAGACAAACAACCCAATTTTTAAATGAACAAAAGCTTTGAATAGGAACTTTACAAAGGAGGATACACAAATGGCTAATAGTACATGAAAACATGGTCAACACCATTAGTCATCAGAGAAGTACATATTAAAACCACAATGAAATACCCCTTTACACCTGCTAGAATGGCTAAGATGAAAGAGTAACCATACCAAGAGTTGGTGAGGATGGGAAAAAACTGGAACACTCTTACACTGCTGGTGTTCATGCAAACTTGTATACAATGTTCATAAAAGCTTTATTCATAATAGCTACAAACAGAAACCTACTGCCCATCACAGGTGATTGGATAAACTAGTTGTGTTATATCCATAAAGTGGAATACTATTTAGCAATAAAATGAACCACTAATACATTCAACAACAACATGAATGAATGAATCTCAGAAACATGCTGAACAAAATATGCCAGGTATAAAAGTCATGATGTAGGGGCGCCTGGGTGGCTCAGTCGGTTAAGCGGCTGCCTTCAGCTCAGGTCACGATCCCAGGGTCCTGGGATCGAGCCCCATGTCGGGCTCCTTGCTCAGTGGAGAGCCTGCTTCTCCCTCTCCCTTTGCCTGCTGCTCCCCCTGCTTGTGCTATCTCTCCCTCTGTGTCAAATAGATAAAATCTAAAAAAAAAAAAAAAGTCATGATGTATGAAAACATTTATATGAGATTCTAGAAAAAAGGAAATATAATCTGCAGTGATAAAAAGCAGATCAGTGGTTATCTGGAGCTGGGGTTCAGGATGGATTGACATTTAGAGGGCATGAGGAAAATTTTGGAGTGATGGAAATGTTCTACAATATGGTGGTGACTATGATGGTGGTTAGAGAGATGTATGTATACATTTGTCAAAACTCTCAAAATGTATACATGTAAGAATCACATTTTATTATATGTAAATAATAATGTTGATTATACACAATAAAGTTGATTTTTGAAAACTAGCTTCTTTCAAAAAGTGGTTTTAATGTTTGCTCATAATACTGGTATAAGTGTGTCATTCACTGGATCAATTCACAAAATTTGAGATTGGAAAGTTAGGCAGACATGGAGCCAATATAACAACCATAGCCCCAGATTATTCGCTGACCTGGTTTTACTAAATTTGCCATGCCAATCTTGAAAGAAATTCTGTGAAGAAAAAGTCTCTGGTCCAGTAGATTATAGAGAGACTGAATGCTCTATCTGTAGATTCACATTATACATTACCCTAAATTTGGTTCTGAAAGTCCTATAAAGAATATCCAGTAGAGGGGTGCCTGGGTCGCTCAGTCGTTAAGCGTCTGCCTTCAGCTCGGGTCATGGTCTCAGGGTCCTGGGATCGAACCCTGCATCGGGCTACCTGCTCGTCGGGAGGCCTACTTCTCCCTCTTCCACTCCCCCTGCTTGTGTTCCCTCTCTCGCTGTGTTTCTCTCTGTCAAATAAACAAATAAAATCTTTAAAAAAAAAGGATATCCAGTGGAACAAGTTTGGGAAACACTAAATTAGTTGGTCAATGTCAATCTGGAGGGAAGTGTCTTAGAGTTTTTAATCATCTATATATGTTTTAAATCTCAAAAAAAAATGATTTAGTATGTAGCATTTTCCACATGTATTTGAGCATGGTACTCATCTTGTAAAATTGTGTTCCATATTATTTGTTATGAAAATAATTTTTTAGGGTTCTTCCAAAGAGCTTGGTACTTGACTCCATCCTTACAAACAACTTGGCCAAATGGCAAAAACTAGATTGTCAGATTTTTGGATGACACAACCTATTTTTTTAATGATAGTCATTATTATAGAATTTGAATCTACCAAGATCTTGGACAGGCAAGATTGATGGGATTTTAAAAACTATTGGGTTTGAATGTTAATGTTAATATAAGTGTATATGTTTTCTGGGGGACAGAGGAGACCAGGCTTTGGAGTTTTAGTTGACCTTAAACTTGACCAAAAGTATAATGTTGCAGCATTAAAAACCAATTCAAGCCTAGTCTACACAATTAAAAGAACAGTGTCAAGAACAATAAGAAGAGAACCGTTATATATAAGTAACACTGTAGATCTAAAAGATGGAGAAAGATCTGAGACTGATGCCAAACGAATACCGTCCAAAATCTGGGGAAAAGAATACACAGGCATAATGGTATTTGCCTCCAAATATGTGGGGAAATTTCATGGACTGTCACTCAAGCATCTTGACTGCCAGCTTCTAGACCTCTTTAAATCTCTAATTGTACCTAACCAGGACTGTTTTAATCAGAATAGAAATTTGTTCACAAAATCCACAGAACGTGGGAAGACCAGGTTCCTCCCAGGATGGAAAGAACTCTGGGACAGGGTGGCCAGAAGCCAAACAGGGGTCAAGACAGGAGAAATATGGTCCCTATACCCCTGCCTCTACCATTAACGATGAACCATCAGCACCCATCCCATTCTTGCTTTTGCAGCATTCACTCAGGACTCAACACCTGTTAAATGGCAAAAAAGTTGGACCAAAATCATGTGCCTGGCCTGGGCTGGATTTATTTTGAGTTCTTCCAAAACCAAAACTAGCAGTAATGAGATGGTTCTTGACCTGGGATCCTGTAAAGATGTCCTTGCTTGAAGAAGGAATTTATACTAAATGAACTCTTATCAAAGATTCTTTCTCAATGTGGGAAAGGCAACAATTACTCAGACTCATTCAGTGAGAACTTTAAAATCAATAATGGAATCAAATTTTTAAAAAAATTAAATTAATAATGGGCAAACAAGAATATTTTAAGAGGAGAATATACCTTAGAAGATATCTACAACAACAATTAATCTTTATCAATGTGGAAACTGGGACCTCCAGTAATCAAATGAATTTTTTTCATAGACTCTCAGTGAATGAGTATTGTAAAGGCCAAGGGCAGGTTGCCCCAAGATGGGCCACTTTGGCATGAAGATTATTCTGAATTAAAACCAATCAAAACCCAGCAGACTCAAGAAAAACTCTTTACCTTTCCACAACTGCCTAAAAGAATTTCAATAGAGGAACTGCTCCAGAAAGAGAGCTATCACCATAGGGAACTACATTATAACATGAACTAGGTATGGTAGACAGGGAAGAACCTAGCAAGGCCTGTTTGACCAAAGTCATCTATGTCCCATTGTTTCTGTGTGGCCCAGAAAACCCTTGTTTACCAAACATTTACTTTTTGGTCTTCCTGTGAATTGCATTCCTTCCCTTTTGAAGTCCCAGACCCCCACCCATAACCTTCTCCTCCCCGGCCCCATTCTCCTTAGTTCAGAGTAACATATATACCTTGTTTTTCCTGATTGTCTTTGGAAATTTTATGTCTATGTGGATTCCCTGTTTGTACAAAATTCAATTTGATTTTCTCCTGTTAATCTGACTCATGTCAATTTGATTCTTAGTCCAGCTAGAAGGACCTTAAAGAGCAGAGGAAATTCTCCCTCCCTGACAGTATCAAAAGAAATGCAGAACCCAAGATCTCCAAGACTTCAACCCATCCTTCTCTATTATAAAATACTGCTTCCTTTTTCAACTGAACAATTTCACTTACTGATACAAATATACTGAGATCCCCATATCTACATATTGTTGTTAACAGAATTAATGTGAACACAGGAATGAATGACCATGTGGGGAAGGGGGAGAAAGTTAAGAGGAGAGGCAGGGACAAGATAAAATATCCATTTAAACTTCATGTGTTTTGTTTTTTGTTTTTTTTCTGATATGACCTCTAATTTACCAGCATGTCCTTGGTTTTGATGCTAACTTTTCTGGTAATTAAAGTTTGAGTGCTTAAGGAAAAACAATGCCTTTGACTAGGAAAGACCTTAGGAAAATATCACTATGAAGGCAAATTATTTTTCATCTGCTTAGTAAACTTTTTGACTGATGAAAAATCAATACTTGACCAATTCTTCTTTCAGGTGTTGTGTGTCTGATAGCTCTCCTATGTCATCTGGAAACAACAGGTTAAATACTACTTTGATGAGAAAAATCACCTATGGCCAATCAGGTACTGCCTTGAATGGATTTGTGGCTGATAAGTGACCAATAAGATGTTTGTTTGAAACATTTTGGAAGGACAAATCCATTATTTGTTGCCACTTTTTCCAAGGTCCATGGAGAAATTATCTTTAATTATTTCTTTAGTTGCCAGAACACAGCATATTCTCCTTTCTGGAGAAAGGGCAAACACTATTAGACACTTATTTTGCCCAGTTCTTTCATAAATCAAAATATAGAAACTCGTGGATTAAACCATTAGACAGCATTCCCTGAAGGACAGAGTACATTATATTAATTCTTTCTCCTTATTGTAGAGGCAGAAAAAGAAATAAGGATTTCCTTAAGTGTTGTGTCAAAATATCGGGATAAAACATGGAAACTTCACTCATTCAGATTCTTCATATATATATATCTAATAATTCTCTGGCCTCCCACTTCCTTTCAAATTGATGTAGGGTGTAGATTCTCTAACTGCTCTCATCCTGAAACAATGTGTCCTTTAGCAGCCAAGGATGCAGCATAACCCAGAAGCACTCATTTAAAAGAAAATCAAAAAATAAGAAAAAAGAAGAAAGGACATTAATGGACAGGGAAAAAGAGGCTATGCAAAAATTGAAGCCCCTCATCACTATTATAATTCTCTCTACACAATTGCTGGGTTAACTTTCTTTCTTTCTTTCTTTCTTTCTTTCTTTCTTTCTTTCTTTCTTTCTTTTTTTAGGATTTTATTTATTTATTTGAGATAGAGAGCTCAAGCAAGCAGGAGATGGGGGAGGGGCAGAGGAGGAAGGAGAGGGACAAGCAGACTCTGCCTTGAGTGTGGAGCCCCATGTGGGGCTCGAACTCGTAAACCTGAGATCATGACATGAGCCGAAACCACGAGTTGGATGCTTAACCAACAGAGCCACCCAGGCACCTCTGGGTTCATTTTCTTTTTCTTTTTTTTTTCTGGGTTCATTTTCTAATAGCAACTCCATAGTCCTCTCTTCTGGCTGCTCAGTGTCTCCAGTGGAGACACCTCTTCAGCTCAGACTCTGAATCCTACCATTTGGCTGATTCTAGACATTGTCAGTGACAGCCTGTTTACCACCCCATAATACCACAGGTCAGAAGGGCTATCACGGCTGTTTCTTAGCAAGCTCAGTTTTCTTAGAGCAGAGCTCATGCTGGGCAAGTTTCCATCCAGACTTCTAAGCAACCAACTTCTTTCTTATTCGAATTTCACCATTAATTCACCTTGGAGTATTGGTCGTGACATCTCTCTTTACATCCCTGATGTTTCCAGAGGAAATGCTCATACTGAACTAACTCTGGGAACCATCTGGGAGGAAGCATTTGCATAACCCTTTCCAAAATAACAGCATGGCAGCCTTCCCAACTCACAGCCACAACATCCTGTGGAATCAGCAAAACTGTTGAAAAAGCCAACAACCAATTTGAATTAGAACAATTCCATGGGGGCTCAGGGCAACAAGGTTTTTATTCCTAGAATCTAGAATAGTGGTATTCTTATATCATGATCCAAGACAGATCTGAAACAAGTTTGACACCACCCACCCCCAAATCTCACTTAACGCAGTATGCTTTTTCCCCTCTATTCTATTGCATTTTCATGCTAGTTGTGACCCAGTAAGCTGATTTCATGATCCACTAATCGGTCATGACCCATAATCCAAAAAGCATTGCTGTAGAACATGGAGAAAGTCTCTTTTATCTGGGGTCATTTCAAATGGCCATGTTTTAAGGATTTTAAAGCAGTGCTGTACATTAGAGCCACCGGAGACACTAGAAAAATTAAGATGGCTCGCTCCCCTGGCTAGAGAGTCTGATTCAACCGGTAGCAAGCAAGCAGCAGGCATTGTGAAAGCTCTCTAAGTAATCCTAACATGTGGCCAGGATTGGGAACCATTGCTCTAGTGTAGAGCAACTAATAAGAAAACCTACAAGATCCTTTACTGCAGTACACTTGTCCAAAGAATCTCGCCTGGAGAAGTTATTCTGCGTAATATAAATTTGTCACTACATAGGTTGTTTATCAGTTTGCCGCATTCGGTACAGGACGATCTTTAAAGCACTTTACAATCTCTGTTTTTCCACTTGAGCAGCAGAATCCCTAAAGGCCAGGAGGCCTGAGCGCTTGGCCTCTTGCCTTGGACACAAGGTCAAGGCAGGCCCGAGTTATTATACATCCGCCTCTGGTCTGTGTGACCTTTCCCCTAGTAAGCTTGATTCCCATGAACAGAAACTAGATGCCTGAGAGCTGACACATGGAAAGCGCCTACTGTTCCACAGCAGTGACCCTTCACCTACTAAACTTCCTCTTGTTGACTCTACTGCCAGCCGCCAGCCCGAACAGCCCAGGCTGTGGGTGTGGGACTGACCTTTTACCCACTTAGCCAGCGAGAGGCCCAGCATCTGCTAGCTTCTGCAGGATGGGCTGTATTTCTTCCTTCCAGCACAATGTTGATGAAAATGTGGGGAAGAATCACTTGATTTTTATTTCTAAACAGGAAGTGGGACTATGACTTAGGGCTGTAGCATACAAAAACAATCCTTTCGTTCCAATATACAGTGCATTCTGAGGTGCCTATTTGTTGCCAAATGCAGTGGGGGCACCCTACTGTGAAAGGGCTGAAAGAAAGAACACAGAAGGGGAGCCCCACACCTTTGTTCTCTGGACTCAGCTCAGACTAGTGAAACACAGCCGGGCCCCTTTCTTCAGTGAAGAACATAAATGTGTCCCCCAAACTCAGCATTGTCGGATGTTCACATTTAGTTTTCAGAAGACTGAAAGCAGAAAGGAATGTGTGTCTGTGTGATTACTGTGAAAGCTAAAGATTGTGTAGTTTTCTTTCTGGCAAAATCTAACAGATGCTCTACATATGAAGGACACCAGAAAATAAAAAAAAAAAACAACATCCTAGAAGAAGCAAGCAGTTGAGTTTCCAGCACTTTTTGTGTTTTTTTAAAATTTCAATTCAATTAGCCAACATATAGTACATCATTAGTTTCAGATGTAGAGTTCAATAATTCATCAGTTTCATATAACACCCAGTGCTCATGAGATCACGTGCCCTCCTTAATGTGCATCACCCAGGTACTCCCCCCCACCCACCCACCACCCTTCTGCAACCCTCAGTTTGTTTCCCATAGTCTCTCATGGTTTGTCTTCTCTCTGATTTCTTTCCATTCTGTTTTCCTCCCTTCCCCTACTGTCCTTTGCCTGTTTCTTATATTCCACATATGAATGAAACCATGTGATAATTGTCTTTCTCTGATTGACTTATTTCACTCCGCATAATACCCTCCAGTTCTTTTTGGTTTGTTTTTGAACTCAGTTTTATACAGTTGCCTGGTTTGGGCCAGAGGAACAGGCATTCTTGGTTCTGAAGAGTCAGAAAGGCTAATGTAAAAAATCCTAAATTTCCCAAGCTGCAGAAGAGGGTGGCAAAGATTCTCATTTAAACTGAGATTTAGAAAACTCACATTTCCTAGTAGCTATGTGTCCTAGGTGACTTAATGACTCTCCTGCCTTGGTTTTTCCTCTGCAAGAGAAAGTGCTAGATTAACGAAGGATTTTCATGCTTGCAGTTGACAATTTCACCCGGGCAGGTTTTCTAAGTGGAAAGGGGACGGCGGGGGCAGGGGTCCTGTTGCAGGCCAAAACGTGGAGACTGCTTGGACCTCAAGCCCTGGAATAACAAGGGGTTACATCTTCCAAATCCGATGCACTGATTCACTGATTTCTAGAGTGCTATATTGAGAAGAATCCTGGGCCAAACCAGACCTAACTGGAAAGGATGTTATGATCTATTGTTGGTGGTGTCAGCCACAGTTGGAGATGGAAGAACTTGCACAACATGTACTTGCTTAAACTAGTATTTTCAAACAAAGAAAATTTTAGTGTGACATCCAGTTATCTATCCTTTTACTGTTCAGCATTGTTAAAAAGAAAGACACAAGCCCAAAATGGTATCAGTTAGACTAAGTTCCCAAACTGAGGCTTCATATCTGACCTAATTGAAGTTTCAACCTTCCCAGAAATGCACTCTTAACCAGCCAGTCAGGGATTTTCCCTTCAGTGCCTATGAGTCTGCCACTTGGGCCCTCTTCATCCCCACCCACCTTCCCCAAAGTTGAGGAGGTGATCTGCGTGATAAGGCCCCTTGCTTTCCCCTCTAAGGGAAAGTGGCCTCCCCTGGCTTTGCTAGTAACCTTCTTGTCCCACTCTTTTTCTATAAAAACCTTCAACAGATGAATGGATAAAGAGGATGTGGTCCATATATACAGTCCACATAAGGCAATAGGCAGGGATGATAAGGGAGAGAAAGAGCTGATTATGGGCTCCTCAGGCCTGGAGTCTCCTGGCCTCTCGATATACCCAAGGGGGTTAGAATAGAAGGCAGGAGAACACTGATTCAATTCCCTGTCCTGATTCGGCCTTCCAATTCTGTCAAAAGTCTATTCTGGATGGATATATGCCAAATTGGTTTGCCTATTCTTTTGCCTTATCTATTGGCATTTCAACTTTTGAAATAACCTTAATTTTTCGTATAATTAGAGAAGTAACACAAGTTTCATTGCTTAACATTTGGAAAAGCACAATAAAAGCAAATGTAAATACTGATATATCTAAACCCCCCTGCAAATAACCCCTATGGACATTCTGGGTTATTTTCTTTATATATATGTTTATGCATATGTCTATGCATATAATATTAAAAATATAACCATGTATGTTTTCCATTAACATTTCTTATTATCCCCTGACCCCTTCCCTCATTTGGGCAGCTGAACCAAGATTCACAGTGGAAGCCAAAAATACATGTTTGGAAGATCTGCTTTACTGAGGTATTATGATATGTTTTTTTTTTTCTCAGATCCATAAAAACCTATGTATGGTTTCCGTGATCCATTCACTAATCCCCTTTTAAGTTTCATTTGAGCTGTTGTCAAGTTTTCTTCAACTTTTATTCTCTTCTGCACCCCCAATCCAGAGAATCTCTTTTAGTTCTAGAAGTAATAGTGGGAATCTTGATGTGATTTATTGCATATTTATTATGCTCCAAATCCCCTCAAGGCCTAGGCCTTTGAAACTTGTTTTCTTCACCAAAACTCTAGGAACATAGCAAAGGTAGAAATGGCTGCATAGGGAATGAGGCAGACAGACCTAAATTAGCCTTCTAGAGTTTTCTGCAACCCAGTGTGTACAGTCATAACAAAGGGAAACTATCCATCCAGAATAGACTTTTGAGGAGGATGGGATATGAGACTATGGTCTAGTATGCTTCAAGAACAGCAGAATGAGGTTGTGCATGCTCCCTCTGATCCAAGCCCTGGGTGGGGGGGGAATAGATGCTGTGTGTGTTCATGCTCCCATTAAGAACTGCTTTTTGGTTTGCTACAGTACTGTGGGCCTTGTGAACATAAGCCATACTGGCTTTCAGAGCTCAGTGATTTGGGAGCTCATCCCTTGGATGGCAGCCTTAAAGTTGGGGCACTCGATGTTTGGTCTAAAACCTTTGCTCTTGAGGGGGGGAAAGATGATGGAGGAGTAGGGGACCCTATTCCAACCGGTCCCCAGAATTCAGCTGGATATCTACCAGACCACTCTGAACACCCACACAATCAGCCTGAGATGTAAGAAGATCTGGATCTCTACAAACAGAATATCGCAGGCAGTTGGTTCCGTGGTTTGAAGCGGGGAGCCATGATTCCATGGGCAGATATCAGAAGATAAATGGCAGTGGGAAGGAGCCAGCCATGGGGATCCTACAATGCCAGTGAGTGATAGCCTCCCATGCTGGGGACCAGGCACAGCCTCGCAGACCGGTAGTGATGGGGAAAGGACTTTAGGGCAGCCCCCAGATGGAAACCCGGAGCAGCGGGGCCACTCGTGCGAACTGGGGGCGGCTGGTGATTTTAGAAGCACAAAGGGCAGAAACGTGCCCCGACCTGGAGGTGAGGACTGGGAGCGCTGCAGAGGGGTGCACAACCCAGGACGCTGCAGTTTATAGCAGCACAGACAGAAACGGAGATAGTGTGGCCTGGAGAGCTCACTGAAGAACAGACTACGATCTCTCTGCTCTGAGGCAGAGGGTTGGAAACGGTCTCTTCTGCTCTGACTCTCGGAAGAGAGGCAGAAAGCCACCAGGGAAAGCCGCCAGAGAACAAAAGCCCTCCAAAACCGGTTTTCACTGAGCCCATCCCCTGCCACAGGGAGCAGGGCAACTCTGCCCAAACAGGTTTGCCTGAGTAGCAGTGCAGCAGGCCCCTCCCCCAGAAAACAGGCTGGGAAAACAAGAGGCCATCAACCCTAAGGTCTCTATAAAACAGGTGCATCTTGTTTGGGTTGTGGTCAATAATTTGGACTCTATAGATTCCCTCAACCACCCCTCAACAGAATGACTAGGAGGAGGAACCCCCAAAATAGGAAAGACTGAGACTATGACTTATGCCACAGATTTACAAATGGATTCAGATATAACCAAGATGTTGGAGATGGAATTCAGGGTAGCAATTGTGAAGACAATAGCTAGAATGGAGAAATCAATTAGTGGCAACATAGAGTCTCTAAGGGCAGAAATGAAAGCTGAATTGGCAGAACTTAAAAATGCTATCAATGAGATCTAGTCTAATCTAGATAATCTAACAGCTAGGGTAAGCG
>NC_138380.1:62114114-62160128 GCF_054177405.1 Leptonychotes weddellii
CATCAAGATAAAAAGCTTCTGCACAGCAAAGGAAACAGTCAACAAAACAAAGAGGCAACCCATGGAATGGGAGAAGATATTTACAAATGACAGTACAGATAAAGGGCTTGTATCTAAGACCTACAAAGAACTTCTCAAACTCAACACCCAAAAAACTAATAATCAAGTCAAAAAATGGGCAGAAGGGGCGCCTGGGTGGCTCAGTCGTTAAGCGTCTGCCTTCGGCTCAGGTCATGATCCCGGAGTCCTGGGATCGAGCCCCACATCGGGCTCTCTGCTCGGCGGGAAGTCTGCTTCTCCCTCTCCCACTCCCCCTTCTGTGTTCCCTCTCTAGCTGTGTCTCTGTCAAATAAATAAATAAAAAAATCTTTAAAAAAAAAAAAATGGGCAGAAGACATGAACAGACACTTCTCCGAAGAAGACATACAAATGGCTAACAGACACATGAAAAAATGTTCATCATCATTAGCCATCAGGGAAATTCAAATCAAAACCACATTGAGATACCACCTTACACCAGTTAGAATGGCAAAAATTGACAAGGTAAGAAACAACAAATGTTGGAGAGGTTATGGAGAAAGGGGAAACCTCTTACACTATTGGTGGGAATGCAAGTTAGTACAGTCACTTTGGAAAACAGTGTGGAGGTGCCTCAAAAAATTAAAAATAGAACTACTCTATGACCTAGCAATTGCACTCCTGGGTATTTAGCCCAAAGACACAGATGTAGTGAAAAGAAGGGCCATATGCACCCCAACGTTCATAGCAGCAATGTCCGCAATAGCCAAACTGTGGAAAGAGCCAAGACGCCCTTCAACAGATGAATGGATAAAGAAGATGTGGTCCATATATACAGTGGAATATTACTCAGCCATCTGAAAGGATGAATACCCAACTTTTGCATCAACATGGATGGGACTGGAGGAGATTATGCTAAGTGAAATAAGTCAAGTAGAGAAAGTCAATTATCATATGGTTTCACTTATTTGTAGAATAAAAGGAATAGCATGGAGGACATTAGGAGAAGGAAGGGAAAAATGAAGGGGGGGATATCGGAGGGAGAGATGAATCATGAGAGACTATGGACTCTGAAAAACAAACTGAAGGTTTTAGAGGGGAGGGGGTCGGTGTGAAGGGTTAGCCCGGTGATGGGTATTAAGGAGGGCACATACTGCATGGAGCACTGGGTGTTATACGAAAACAATGAATCGTGGATCACTACATCAAAAACTAATGATGTATTGTATGGTGACTAACATAAAAAAAAAAAAAAAGAACAGCAGAATGAAATGCTGCTCATGTACCCAAGAGCTGACAGGGGCCAAACAGAGAGAACCAGACTTGAATAGGTCTTTTAGATGGGAATGAAGGATAAAAGAGCTGCAATTTGCATTAATCAACAATCTAGGAGCAGATTCAATGAGAAACATCTCAATGGTTGCTAGCATGGCTAGATGACACCAAGCACTAGATGTCCACCTGCCTCGATACTTTGGGACTATATGAGCTACTGGGAACATAGACACAACCTTGTTGGAAAGAATGGTAAAATCTCACATTAATTAAAAGGCCTCAGAATAGACATTGACCTGACTTATAGGAAAGCAAAAGAAAAGGAAAATGTCAACACTTGCATATTTGGCATTTATGGACTGAAATTTGTATACACTCTATATACTTAGAATGATTTAACTAGGGTTAGTTCACTCAGTGGGTGAAACAGAGAGAGCGTTAAGAGTTTTCCTAAGAATATAATCATAGTGTTGGACCATGTAACCCACAATGGGAAAGAAGAAAAGAAAATGCATACAAAGTATGAAGAAAGGCAAAACGGGAGTCTCCGTGAGTTTGGCAGTTGAGTCAAATACTGTAGGAGCATGGGAAGTGGCATATAGGGAGGGACATGTTTGTTTTCAATATTTTGGATGTCATGATATTATTTGTGAAGCCGAATTCTAGGGTGTGGTCATGGGAATGGATAGATATTGATGAATTGTAGATAGATATTGATAACTTGAGAGATTGATGAACTGAGGTGTGAAAATATTGGAGGATCATTCACCATGATGTTGAAATCAACAAGAATGATGATAGGAATCATACAATGGTACATTCCTTGGCTACTAAGGAAGTAGCCAAGTATTCCATATAAGGCAGTGATAAAAAGGTAGTTGGTGGTGTTATCTGAAGCCTTGTCTTCAAAGGTTCTGTGATTTTAAAGGAGAATGGAGGAGTAGTAATATTTTGAATGCAGAGAAGTAATAAATAAGGTGTGGGAAGAGGATGACACCCATCTTGTTTTCAGGCCATGAAATATTTTGAGTTGAGAAGAAAAGCCATCTACACTTACGAAGTCTTATGAGACATGGTGTCCTCAAGTTGTGATGAGAATATAAAAGGAATACTCAGAGAAGAAGTTGGGGAGGTAGGAAGTTTGAGAACAGACGCTGAGTTCCAGAAGGCAAAACAGAAATGTATGGAAGAAGGGCCAAGAGAGTGAGAGGCCAAGTCAGATTGGGGGAATGCACAAATCAATCTGGAGAGGAAACTAGTCAAAGATGTATGAGTTGACAGGAGGAAATGTCAGGTCATACCTGAGTTAAATCAGCACTTGAGGCATGAGAGGACTGGCCTAGGTAGACTCTGAGGTCCAACAGTATAACACAGAGCCCAGAGAGCCATTTAGCTGAACTATGTGGAACCAGATGGCCACTGTTCACTGCTGTACCTCGATGTGTTATAACAGCCTGGGAGAGAGGGATCCCACCAGGAACAGGCTTAGGGAAGACCTGAGTGCATATTATCTCAGGGGAAACAGCCAGGGGAAAAAAATCTCACAGGGAAAATAACATGTCTGTTCCTTGGTTAAGAGACAGTAAGACAGAAGCAGCAGAAGAACAAGAAGAGGATGACCGACCATGAGAATGAAAGAAGTAACGAAGCCGGGAACCTGGGGGGTAAAGAAAACATGGCCAAAAAAAGGTCAATTAAGCGATGGAGAACAACCTTTCCTAAAGCAGTGTATTTTATACATTGTTCATTGGTCAAGAACTATTACTGGCTTTAGTGTATAAAGCACTGAGTCATGCACCATGGAAAATATAATATGGAGGTATGAAGAAGGAAGGGATAGTTCCCTTTTACACACATTCAATACCACGATTGAGTGTTGGGTATGATTTCTTCCCAGTCTCTTTACACGCATACATCAACCCATATTCACCTAATATAGTTTTTATTTTTTTCTTTTTTTAAAAGATTTTATTTATTCATTTGAGACCGAGAGATACAGAGAGAGCATGAGCAGGGGGAGAGGCAGAAGCAGGCTCCCTGCTGAGCCAAGAGCCCGAGGCGAGGCTCGATCCCAAGACCGTGGGATCATGACCTGAGCTGAAGGCAGACGCTTAACCATCTGAGCCACCCAGGCGCCCCTCTTCATTTTTTTCTTAAAGAGAAATTGGACCTTACTATATACATGTTGGCCTGTGGCATGTTTTACAATTAACAAAATAGAGAGGACAATTTCCTGACACAAATGATGTCAGTCTAGGTCCTCTGATAAGCAGATGCTGAGAGAGGAAGGCAAGAGGGTCTGGGTTTTTTGTTTTGGGGTTTTGTTTTGTTTTTTGGATTCGGGGAGAAACAAAAGCATACGTTCACCAAATCAGTGGCTGCTTAATACGTACCTGGAGTCATGTTAATCTGCTCTAGCAAAAACACTACGTGTAGCCATGCAGGGCCACCACTCCATTGGTTTATAATAGTCTACAGTCATTCTCAAGGAATTACCCAGTTGCCACAGATGAATTCAGTGGAGATATGATGGAACCAAAACTCTTGAAATACTTGTAAGGATGGAACTAATCTCCATCATTCCTAGCAGGATACCATATTGGTTTGTATTTGCTACCTTAGTTGGGGGCATTTTCAGAGGTTTATACTTGGCCTTCCCCACTATGACAGCTCTGTAACCCCATAGGCCACGGACCTAATGTGGGATTTTTCCAAGTGCCAATTGCCAAGTTTGTAAGTCCCAGTTATATATACATTCAAGGACCAGGGGAATGACCTCTATCTCTGTCCAGGGCAGGACTTCTCTACTGCAAAATGTTTGCTTTGGAGCTCTCAGCTGGATTGGCTGGGGGATGGTCTGTGAAAGGTGAAGAGGAAAGAGGCAATATTGTGTAAGGGAAAGCATGGAGACTGTGTGGTATATGTGACATCCGTGGAAGGAAAGTGGGCGTAGGAAGCAGAATTGACCTGGGACAGACTCACACCGCAATGCAAATGTAACAAAGCTGTAGCCAACCAGAAGAGGTCCGGGGAGCGAAGAATTCCTATTATCAGAGTCCCACATGGAGGAGAAATGGCCAGCCCTAGGGGTCTGTCCATCCTTGAGGCTGGATGGGAAGAGCATGGCCTCAGTTCAAACCCTGCACGGATCGCAAAGGTGCCGCAGCTGGCCACTGTCAGCCAACTGCCCCCTTGCCACTAACAGCAGGTATCTTCGTGCATGGGTATGTCATTTATTTTTATCTGTTCCCTCATGAATACACACGTTCTCACATTCTTTTTGTTCTTGCAGGTAATACTGCAATGAACCATCTCGTACATGTATCTCTGCACGCTCTGTTGGTAAAACTCTAGGATACGTTTCTAGAAGTGGAATGACTAAAACATGTGGTAACTCTCCTTACAATTTTTATAAATTCTGCCAATTGCCTTCCAAAAAAAAAAATGTGCCCGTTATACCCTCCCACAAATAGTATAGGCGAACGCTTATTTCCCCGGGATTTGCCAGCACGAGGAGATGTTATTAGCTTTTTTTGTTATTTGCCATCTGACAGAACTTTGACATGTAGCATTGTCTTACTACTTTTTATTTTCCTACTCACTCATTAGTTTGAGCATATTTCCATATGTTCGTTACACATTTGTTTCTCTTCTTTTTTTTTTTTAAGATTTTATTTATTTATTTGACAGAGAGAGAATGAGAGAGAGAGCACATGAGAGGGGGGAGGGGCAGAGGGAGAAGCAGACTCCCCGCTGAGCAGGGAGCCCGATGTGGGACTAGATCCCGGGACTCCGGGATCATGACCTGAGCCGAAGGCAGCCGCTTAACCGACTGAGCCACCCAGGCGCCCCTTGTTTTTCTTCTTTAGTTAATTTTTAATTTCCTTTGCTCACCTTCCCTTATTGGTTTTCAACACAAATATCAGACACAATTAAGAAATTTCTGGGTGGGAGCGGGAGAAAGAGTGCTCAGCCTGAAGCAAAAATCTTCTTGTCTCTCACCCAACGTCAAGATGTGTTAGCTTCAGGATTGACCCGGTTTTTTTTCCTGGTAACACTGAAGTTATAGGTGCCAAAAAAGAAAAATGAACTATTTTGTCTTGGTGTTGCTTTATTGAGGGGAAGAATTGTAGCCTTTATAAGTGTAAGGAGGCAAAGAATGAAACCAAGGGCTTCTTCGGAAGGAAGTATTGTGCACAGAAGAAAAAGTGAGCTAGAGCTGTAGGCTAGAACGAGAGGGGAGCCTCGTGGAAAGAAACGGGCGAGAGTCTCACCCATCCACCTTCACTTCTTGGCAATGGCCGAACAGCCTTGAATTCTCACCTTCCCTTCCCCAGGAACCACCATAGTGACTACTTCCCCAGTGATTTCTCATTAACTCAGTGTTCCCAAACAAACGCATCATTTGTGTTCCCCCCTTCAGTCAGCCTACCCTTTCCTCCTGACCTTTTGACTTCCCTGCTTCTATTAATGAGATCACCCCCTCCCAGTAATACAGGCTTAGAACATCACAGAACTTTTTATTTTCATTGTTCTCAGATTTGACAAGAGCTGGAAAGCCTACCAGTAAAGTGGTTCTATTCATTCTCTCTCCCATTACCCTAACACTTTCTTTTTTGCGTGCCTTCGAACTTCTTTTCAATCTTTACAACTCACATGACATGTCACTGCCTCCAAGGAAGTCTTCCCTGACCCCCCGCCACACACACACCTTATAGATATCACATTATTTTTTCTTTAGATTATTTACATGTTTTTCTCCTGTCCTTGAAGACAGCGACTATGCTTTTTTCATCTTGATGGCCCCAGCACCAATCATAATGTCTGGTACATAATGGGTGTTCAATGAAGTTTTATTGCATTGAATTGTTTAACTGCTAACAAATTTGAGCTCCAACAGTTCCATGTTGCCTACCTCAGGAACCTCAAAGTCCTCATATCAGCATTTAAGGTTTTTATGATATAACCCTAAGCTCCCATGTCCTTCTTCCTTGGGGTACTCCAGATGGCAGCCAGACCAATCTAGTCATTATTTCTCTACTATATCTCTAGTTCCCACATGCATGCCTTTGCTCAGGCTTAGACATCCTTCCTCACTGTCTACCAATAATTAGCCCAAGTCTTGCTCATGTTTCTCAAGTCATCCCCAAAGCCAGTTAGGCGAGGACGCATTTCCTGATTCCCAACATAGCCCTTCCTCCAAACACCCCTGAGCACCATTACCAGCACCGTCAACATGACACATTGATCGAATCTCTTTTATAAACTGTTTTTAAATGCACTTAATTGTAATTTTTTTGCTCTGAGGACTAAATGAAAGTCCCATGAATAAAAAAAAATGTTTTTAATTAGCCATTGTTTTCCACCACCCACTATTAGTCTGAGATATTTGAAAGAAGATGTTTCACACCAACCAAAGCATTTAGTCCAGTTCCTCGCACCTAGTAGCCTCTAAAAATACCAGTTATAAGAAATATCACAGACCAAATGGTGATTTAGGCCTTGCTTTCCCTAATCTCTTCACCACTATGCTTTCATCAATATTCCCTTCTCACTCCCTAAAAGAAGGCTGCTCAATCGCCTATAATTATCACTTTCTCAGCGAGACCTTTCTTGCCTACCAAATCTAAGGTAGCTCCAGGCCATTATCTATAATTCCCACGAGAGAATACATCATGACTATTTTGCTCCCTGCTGAAACAGCCATTTCTTAACTAATCATTTGTCTCTTACATATTTTATAAATAATTTCTTCAAGTCTGCTGTTAATTTTTTAATTTTTTAACTTTAAATATTCTACATATATACATACATATTCTATCATACACACACACACACACATATATTCAGCAATACACACACATACTCTCTCTTGCTTCCATCATGGCTTTTGAAGTTCTTGATATATTTATATATATATATGTATATATATTTATATTTATATTTTAATGCTCCCTCCCAATATGTCCCTAGAGGTGAAAGAATTGAAAAGGCATTTTTTCAGGGTCTTGAAGCATTTTGTCAAATTAGACATCTCCAGCCCTCTGGCGAAAGTGTCACTTGCATCCTTAAAGCTCTATCAGTGGTCTTACGTTATCAGATTCTGCTAAGCAAGCTGGATAGAATTAACTTGATGCTAGGTAAGCATACTCTTGAAAAGTTCAGGAATCAGGTGCCTCAAGCAGGGGTGCTGTGTTCAGCACTGTGTACAAGGGGGAAACTTTGATACTCCCCCCTGCTCATCAGCACCAAATCATTTGATAGTCCTCTCATGGTTTACCTTTACTTGGATGAATGCACAAATTTCTCCATAACCATTGCCCCCAAATAATAATTCTCTTTGCTTTACTTCCATAGAGCCTGGTTAACCTCCAAGATCAGTGGCCAGCCAGAGAATACAAGTGCCACTATCTTTCCAGGTCACTCTCTAATCATGGTGATACAAAGTGACTTAGCCAGCTGTGTAAACAACTTTACCCGCTTATTCCGGCCCAGTTATCGTAAGTGTCGCCAATTATAACAGTTTCCATCATAGAGAAATGACATAGAAGAATACAATGCACTGTGAGGGTAATCCAGTAAATATTCTTGGATGGGATGACGTAGAGACAAAAGTTTGGTGACCTGAGTACACAGCACTGAGCCATCTCTGTGAACATCATATGACTTCCCCTGATCTTTAGTCATCCGGCAACACGTAGGGGAGTAGTGCTGGGTAAGCCAGGAGAGCACTGGTGGGGCTTTCCAAAATTAGACCTGCCTGTAATACATCATTTTCCATGGCCTTTCATCTGCAAATTAAAGAGTGTAATTCTTTATAATATACATTTTTGCCTATTCCAGATCCCACAGACATGGAAAGAAAAGCAAATACATTCTTTTACTTCTGTTCTTAAGATGTAATCCAGGGGGGAGATAGTGGGGTGGATTTTTACCTTAAATTTTTCTTGCTTCATCAGAGATGGTTTTATTTCATTGTTTGGCTTTTTGTACACATTTTTTGTTTTGCTCTTCTTTTTTCTTTTCTTTTTTTTTTTCTTGCTTCATCAAGCTATGCAAATACCTAATAAAGGATTTGGAGTACAAAAATACAAGTCCTAGGGGTACCTGGGTGGCTCAGTCAGTTGATCATCTGACTCTTGATTTCAGCTCAGGTCATGATCTGGGGGTGGCGGGATCAAGGCCCATGTCCAGCTTCGTCCTGCCTGGAGCATGCTAAAGATTCTCTCTCTCTCTCTCTCCCTCTCCCTCCGTCCCTCTGCCCCTCGCCCCCACTCGCACACACACTCTCCTCTCTTTCTCTAAAATAAATAAATAAATAAATAAATAAATAAATAAATAAATAAATAAATCATAGTGGTATCAAAACCTATCTCCAAGTGTAGATGCAATTTAGAGCTTCCCCCATGTTTGCACAATTGTTTAAGCTTAAGTAGTGATAAAGCAGGGTAGGAATCACAAGGATACACGAGACTTGGTCCCAACCCTGATCCTTTTCAGGGAAGGGGATTCAGAGAGGTCAATACAATAATATAAATAGCTACAATATAATGTCCTAAGTGACAAAGGCCATATTAGAAGGATGGAGGAGAGGCCGTCAGGAAAGACCTCTTGCAGCACATAGTTTGTGCTAGACATTTAAGAGTAGACAAAGATTTGAATTAAGGACATTCTATACAGGAGGTCAGAGTGAATAAATTCTGATGGTAGAAGGCGGCGACTTAAACTGACAAATTGATCCCTTTATAACTTTGTTTTTAATTAACAGGGTAAACCTAATGAAGAGACTGTATTACTGGAGAAAAACAAATTGATGGCCTTTTATGGCCACAGGAAAAAGTAAATGTATTTTGGGAAGTTACTCAAGCCTAAGTCTCACTGAAAAGAACTTTCAGTTCCTGACTTGTACTGTTCGCTCCTGGAGAAAAGACTAGAAGCAGTCTTTAGGCTATTTATTTCTCTCACTGTCCAATGGCAGAGAAGCTCATACTTTTGAATGCAGCTGATTGGCTACTGTAAAAGCCCGTTCTGAGCAAGAACCAATGCCATCCCGGAGCTCAGATTCTTGGAAATAGTTTCTGGTCAGGAATGCGTGACATTGAGACAGTCTCTCACTTGTAAACAAGGACGAGTCTGGGCGGGCCCCCAGCCCACGCGATCCGGGACTCTGTCCCAAGTGGCTGATCTTGAGCCCATGTACCTCCAGATGCCCGCTTCACCTTCCTCCTTACTCCTCACAGCCCCGTGCACTGGTGCCAGGTCTTTCCACCGACGGGACCACGCGCCGGGGGGCGGGGCCCAAAGTTCTTTATCTGAGCTGATTGGCGCGGCCCCAGTTCTGGACGCGTTTCTAAGTCCCAGTGACTCCTCCCCTTTGGAGTTGGGGGGAGCGTGCGGGGAAACAAATAAAACGGCGGGAGGCGGCGGGTGGTGGCCAGACGGGAACTTGAGTCTCCAGCCCCTCGCGGCTCCTCACACTTACTGCCGCCCTCCTCCACTCGGAAGCACCCCAGAATCTCAGCCCAGGCCGGGTGCACGAGTCAGGCCACCTGCCCTCCTTGCCTAGACGCGCACCGCCCCCTCCTCGGTCCCAGGTTCTGCCTTCCTCTGCCTTCGTCCCTCAAGCCAGCCCCAGCGCTTGCGGGCAGGGTGGGCATCAAGATGAAGGCGGCCCGCTTCGTGATGCGCAGCGCCGGCTCGCTGAGCAGCGCCGGCCTGGTGCCGCGCGAGGTCGAGCATTTTTCACGCTACAGCCCGTCCCCGCTGTCCATAAAGCAGCTCCTGGACTTTGGTGAGCTGGGAAGTAGGGCCGGGTGGGGGCGCTGGGGTTGGGGAGCTTCCTTAACTTTCAGCCTTTGTGCAGGGAGGGCAGAGCTCCTTGCTTAAAGTAACTGGAGTCTGCTCTCCTGCTGAACCTTGGAGCCTCGACGCCAGTGCTCCTTGCCCTTTCCTAGATCTGCCTTATTTCTGACAGTTTGTGCCTACAGGTCAAGGCCACTTGCTGACCCGCTGATGCTGGATGGTTTGAGCTCATCTTTCCGTCCAAAGCTTCCAGTCAAAATACTTACTGCTTTCTGTCACTACTTAACGATGATTTAAAAAACTTTAAAACCCTCCTTCACAGCATAATACTATTGGGGGAGGATTCCTAATATTACAAAGTAGCCTCAAATTAATTCAGATTTTATCCCTTAGCCACCTTCATCTCTCTGCATTGCTAACAGTTTTGTCTCTTTATCATAATGGTTTTCCATATATTTGCATTACTGCCAAAACGGTTTACAAACTTTCTGCAGTGATCTTATAAGGAAAATTTCAAGGATTTAGTTGTGGTATTATTTATCACTAATGTGGAAACATCAGCACTCCTACCCACCCTTTTATCCCTCTACTCCAATTTCATATCTAGAACTTTCTGAACGATGTTGTCAGGTTGACACTGTGACGTTGACTGGGCTATGGGATATTTTGACTTCGTGGAAGTGAATCCTCTTCCAAAAAAAGAAAACAACAATTCTCATATTGATCATTTTTAAAAAAAAGAAAGTAAAGAAAAAGACAATGAAGAAGGAGATACTTCTTTTTACTATAAATAGTAACCCAACTGAGGGTGAAACTATGATTTTATGATATGTGTGTGTGTTCAATATTGGTTAGTTAATACTATTCCAATGTATCATTTAGAGCTACTTTTTCCCCAAAGCTAAATAAAAGTTATTTATTACAGGTTCAGAAAATGCGTGTGAAAGAACTTCTTTTGCATTTTTGAGACAAGAATTGCCTGTGAGGCTAGCCAATATCCTGAAGGAAATTGATATCCTCCCTGATCGATTAGTCAATACTTCTTCAGTGCGATTAGTTAAAAGCTGGTAAGTGGTGAATCATTCTGAAACAGTCTCTATTTTTAAGACTAGTATCTGAGTGTGAATTCTTATAATGTGTTAGCATCATAATTGGAAAACAGGTGGCCTGAACAGTAAATATTTTTGAAAGATGTAAAGATGTTTTTAGTTATTTAGGGTAAATTATCATAAGGACAGTTATAAAGCTACAGACATCTTGCCCTGAAAAAGTACATACTTTCACAATATAATTGTATTTTAAATAATAAAAGACAGAATTTGACATTGCACACGGAATGCTATCCTAGAAATAGACAGAAGGACTACTATATAGAGGATCTAATCTTTGTTACTTAGAAACCAATTAACAGCAGGCTTTGGGTTCAGATCCTGCCTTTGCCTCTTCCTAGTTGTGGAATTCTTGGCAAGTATCTTAAATTCTCTATGCCTCAATTCCCCCGTCTGTTACTGAGGAAAATAAAGTATATGCTTCAAAGGGTTATGTGAGTGAAGTTACATGAGCTAATCCATAATAAAAGTACTTGAAACAGTACCTGGCACACAGCCAGCACTTAATAACTGTCAGTTATTATCATCTCATTTTACAGATAAGGATACTGAGGCTTGGGGAGGGTAGATCACCCAAAGGAACAGATTTTCAGAGAATAGGACCAGGGTATGCACTGAGGCAGACATACACCAGAGCCTCACCCTAATCCACTGACTACACAGCTTTTTGTTTATTGATTTAAGAAATACATACATATTAAAAATACTGTAAATATATATTATATAATTACATATATTATAAGTATACAATATATATTATATTATAGTTATATAAATATTATATATTACAAATACAAATTATAAATATATATATTATTAAACATTTACAATCTGAAACACATATTAAACAATTATAATCTGAAACACATCATCCATAGTATTTACTGCCGCTTCCATGACTTCTACTCACCTATGAATGAATATAGTAGGAAAAAATAGGAAGCCTTCCTTAAAAAGTTATTTCTAAATGCTATAAAAAAAGAAAACATTTGCCAGATAAAACAAAAAACTGACTACTGATCTGGAATGATTAAAGAAATACAAATTTTAAGTTAGAAAGTTGAGGGTTAAAGTCGTAGCTTTGTTGTTTTTTTGTGGGTTTTTTTGTTTTTTTTTTAGATATAGTGTTTTCCAGGTGTCTTGAAGGAAAGTTTTAACTTTAAACATAGTACTTTCTCTTTTGCAGTCATTTTGAAATGATTTAGCCACTTGTATCTGACTATTCAACTTTAAAACTTAAAGCACACCTGTCACTTTATAGGTATATCCAGAGCCTGATGGATTTGGTGGAATTCCATGAGAAAAGCCCAGAGGACCAGAAAGCATTATCAGAGTAAGTTCTATGCATTAGAATACGTTTCTAATGGGAGGGCACGTACTGCATGGAGCACTGGGTGTTACACGAAAACAATGAATCGTGGATCACCACATCAAAAACTAATGATGTATTGTATACTGATTAGCATAACTTAGTAAAATAAAATTTAAAAAAAAAAGAATACGTTTCTAAAACTCTGATTGTTTCCAGACATACTTCGAAGATTTCTTTTAGACATAGATTAAAGGAGCTACAACTTTGAATAAAAAATAACCTCCCCCTTACAAATGACAAGTTTTGACTTGTTGGTTTTTTTAAAAGTGATAAGGAATGATGGCATTGAAAATGAGGCTGAATACGAACAAGTGCAGGGAACTGTTTATTTTTAAGGAAATCTATTTTTTACTATAAATTTAGTCTGATGATTAGATTCACAGATGGATTTACTATTACATAATATTAATATATGTCATTGTCACTGGCGATTGAACATTTTCTTTCAGAGTAACTGTAGTTTCTGCCTGTAAGACTAGGAAAGAAGAATCTTTTTATAAATCCAAGAAGAAATCTTGAAGGTTTTTTCCAAAATGGCACTCTAGAATTCTCTTTAATATTAATTATTTTTTAATTATTATTTTTTAAAGAGAAGGCTTAATGAATTCCCAGAATGAATTCACCAGTTAGAAAGCTGGTATTTTTACATTAAGCTAGAAGGAAAAAAAAATCTGTTTGTGATACCATCCCCTCTGTTGTAGTTGAAGAATCTGTAAGTGAGAACCTTAATAAAGCTTCATCCAAACATTTTATCATTTGATTTCTTTAGATGGTTACTTAAAATAAACTTTAGCCTTCTTTGAAGTAATCTAAGGGATACAAGTGAATGAAACTTACTTGAACTTTCAGTAACTGTAAATGTGTTTTGGCTTAGTTTTATAGATACTCTCATCAAAGTTCGAAATAGACACTACAATGTAGTTCCGACCATGGCACAAGGAGTCATAGAATATAAAGATGGTTGTACAGTTGACCCAGTCACCAATCAAAATCTTCAGTATTTCTTGGATCGATTTTACATGAACCGCATTTCTACCCGGATGCTGATGAACCAGCATAGTAAGTTAGCTCATCATGGTCATGATATACTGAGAAGGGTGTAGAATATAAGCCGTACCCCACCCAGATGTTTCATTCTTCAGGGGCTCAATTAAAACTACGATTGAACATTTTCTTTCAGAGCAACTGATAGTTTCTGCCTGTAGGACTAGGAAAGAAGAATTTTAATCATGATTATCCAGATTTTTATAACAACATCTTTTGTTTTTATTTGTCAACAGTTCTTATATTTAGTGACTCACAGACAAGAGACCCAACTCACATTGGAAGCATTGATCCAAACTGTGATGTGGCAGCCGTGGTCCAAGGTAATTTCTAGATTTCTGCATTTCCCTTATTGAAAATATACACTATATGATTGACTTATCTATAGTTGAGGTGACTTTGTGAATAAATTTATATTCGGAATGTTCTATTTATATTTTTATAAATACTGTCATGAAGGTCCTTTGCTTTTGAGTCAGGGGTTTAATAAAATCATTAATTAAATTATAAAAATCCAAACAGTAATGGCTAATGTGCCATATTCTTATGTATTGTGTTCAGTCTCTGAAGTGTGCATATTCCTATTGCCACAGCTATAACTTCAACACTGTCTTAATTCTTCCATAAAACATTAAAGAGGTATTTTTTTCATATATACAAACCTGTACTTTAATGAATATTCTAGAGTAAGGGTAGTACACACACTGAAGATCACATGAAAATTTTACTTGGCATAAATTCATTTCATCATTTTGAAAAAAACCTTCTATTTCAGATGCCTTTGAGTGTTCAAAGATGCTTTGTGACCAGTATTATTTAACATCTCCAGAATTAAAGCTCACACAAGTGAATGGTAAGCTACAAATAAAACATATTTTAATCTACAGGAAATTCACTGTTCTCCCAGTATGATTACGTCTTATAAACACAAAGCAACTTCTGTGTTCTTTTTCTCCCTTCTGAACTTGTCTAGAATTTGTACACTTCTTTATTGAAGCCAAAGTTCTCTTCATCTCAGTTGGAAAGTTCCAACTGAGCATATTCAGTCGCTAGTGATGATTCATAAAGAAGAATGGTTTTAGCAAGTAATTTAAGATTTAGAGTAGCAACCTAGTTCCAGTCTTAGATCAAAGAAAGATAGCTTATTGCAGAATATGGGGCAGGGAAGCCAGAAGTAAGAGGAACCACTTGGTAGCAGGAATATCCTCCTGGAGAAGTTACTCATAAGACCTGGAAACAAAAACACTTTAAATTGTACTGTAAGAAATAAGCCAGTCGTGGGACAAATACTGTGTGATTCCACTCATCTGAAGTATGTAAAATAGTTAAATTCAAAGAGGCAGAAAGTAGAACGGTGGTTGCCAGAGCCTGGGAGCTGGGGTACATGGGGAGTTGCTACTTAATGGATATAAAATTTCAGTTATGCAAGATGAATAAATTCTAGAAATCTGCTGTACAACATCATGCCTACGGTTAACAATACTATATTGTACACTTAGATATTTAAGAAGGTAGATCTCATGTTAAATGTTCTTTTAAAAATGTTTTTAAATTACAAAAAAAAAAAGTTTTAATTGCACTGTAAGTAGACACCACTGTTTTGGATGCAGAGCATACCTCAGTGGCTTCAGCTCCAGGGTGCCTGAAAAGAGAGGGTCTTCCCACATTGAAATGATATTATGATGAATGCAAGGCACTGTTTTTATCTTATCCCATAGTGTTTCTCAGAGCAGGACAGTTAAAATTAAGTTGCTCAAATTAAAAGTACCCTAACTCATGGACTGGGGATATGTACATGTAATCGATTGCTAATTTAAAAATAGGAATACAAATAAAGATTGAAAAATATCTCTAAGCATTAACAGCATTGTTGCATAATATGTGTAGCTAAACTGCTTGAACTGTTTGATAAAATAAAGAGGGAATTGTGCCAGACCTTCTGTTTTCTGATTCAAACTTTGCCAAAGCCTGGGACACCAAAGAATAATACTTTTATTTTTCTTCTCAGACAGTATTATGAGGTTTTTGTTTCTCTGTTTTCTTTCGCCTCTCAGTGAAATGTAAGCATATTTAGCCTGTAAGATTTAATGTTTGGCTGATAAAAATCAAGAATAATCAAATGTGTTATTTCTCCATAAAATATGAAAATTATAGCTAACGTTAATTTCAGTATTATACTATGGATACATGAATTTTTTTTCTTTCTTAAAATGTATGATTTTAACTCTGAAATAGCCCACATAACCTAATTTATAGCAACCTTGTCATGCACTTCATCTGACCTTATACATTTGTAGAGAAATGCAAAAATTAATCATAGAGCACAAGGCAGCAGCTGTAATAGTATTTTGAAAATAAGCCAGTTGTGTTTACTGTTTAAGAGGGAAGGTTCTAGGGTAGAATTTCAGAGTAAAGGAAGATGGGGAGTATTCTAATCTTGGGAATAGGGAGTCTCTGTTAATCAAATAGATACGGAAGTTTGTTTTAATGAAATACTTGTTTACCAGTTCTAAATGAGTTTAATTTTTTTCTAGGAAAATCGCCAGGCCAACCAATTCACATTGTGTATGTACCTTCTCACCTTCATCATATGCTCTTTGAACTATTCAAGGTATGACACTTCAAAAATAATTGCAATTTTGTTTTGTTTTTAATTCACAGGTTACCTTTTTATTTCCTTTATCGCTTCCCACTAAGTGGGAGCCTCGCTATCTTCTCCCAAACATGCTTCAGGGCTCCTAACAGAAAGAAGCTACAGTTAGCGTTGGAAAGGGCACATGCGGTTCATGAGAGCATCCACACATATTGGAGATCGCGCAATATGATTCACGATGCCTTCGTGCTCCCTGTTCTTATTATTTTTTCAGGTGTCCAACAAAGCACTAGTCATTCATGCATTTGTTAAGGAAGGTCAGGGGGTGAATGCTACAGTAAATGGGGCCTTGTTACCTCCACCCCAGCAGGATGGTCTAGCTCCGAATCCAGACGTTCAGGTCCAGAGCTACTGCAGGTAGCAGGCAGGGTTCCAGCCTGAGTCTAGAATATACTCAGAAGGCAGTCAGTTCCCTCCATGACCAACTTTAATGTGCATGTGAGTCATCTGGGATTTTGTTAAAATTCTGGTTCAGTGGGACTAGGGTGGGGTTTAGAATTCATAATAAGCTGGCAGGTGCTGCTGCTGGTCCACACTCCAACACTTTCCATAGCAAGACTATAGGACAGTGCTTCTTAAATTTTAGTATGCATTAGGAATCACCTGGAGGGCTTCTTAAAACAGAGGTTCTTAGGCTCTGGCCCAGAGATTTTGATTCTGTACGTCTGAGAATTTGCATTTCTAACAAGCTCACCAAGGATGTGAATGTTACTGGTCTGGCGTAGCCAGGTACCAAGAATCAAATCCTGCCCCAGGTTCTAAGACCAAGCCAAAACTGTACTTTTACCAAAAAAGAAAAAAACACCTGAAGCTTTGTGATGCTTTCCAAGAGTCTCCTGGACTCCTGGAGGAGGAAGCCTAAAAAACCTGAAATTTGCCACTAATTGCGATTTAGCTTTTCTCAGAACTTACTGTTTCCTACCTTATTCTAATGTTAGTACAATGAGGTATTGATTGTACTACAGACATCTGATCTATTTTCTTTTACTTCAGCTAATGATTAGAACTTAGTATCATATAGAAACCAGAAAGCAGATAATGTACCACAAGAAGGTTAGAGAGGAAAACGGGTGACATAAACCAAAACTTTTATCTGTATGAGATTCATCCAGTTGTCTGCAAACTTGTTTGAGTTTCTTCTCTGTAAAAGGACAAAAGATACTTTTTTCGTTGATTTCATTTATTTTTAAATTGAATGGTCCAACTCCTAGAGTTTTTTTGCCATCACTGGTAAAAGTTAAAATGATAATCAAATGCAAATTGAAATTTAATTTAGAATTATTTACTATCCTTTTAAATAGTAACAACCTTTCCCAGCAACTTTTATAAAAGCCAATAAATTGGTTCAATGATTCACTGTTCATTTGTTATGTAATAGTCTTTGGTGCTTGGATGTAAAATGTAATGGAAAGACAGAAAAGAGAGAGCCAGGAAGTGGACTATACAAACCAATTTCTACATTTAAATTAAGCTTACAAATAAGAACTTGACAGCTAGCAGAATTGTTTTTCCATTAGACATTACTCCCAGGAGCTATATTACATGGTAAATGAATATTTTTCATTATACATCCTGCATGACACATTCATAAATGGCTATTTACAGAGCTCTTTTACTACTAACTTAAAAAAAAATAGGAACTTTGAATTACCCTCTGTGCTGCTTTTATTTTAAACATAAAAAACGGTTATTTATTGTTTCTCATTCTTCTGCCATTGAATTCTGTATGGTTTTGATTTCTTTAGAATGCGATGAGAGCAACAGTTGAACACCAGGAAAATTGGCCTTCCCTTACACCAATTGAAGTGATTGTTGTCTTGGGAAAAGAAGATCTTACAATTAAGGTAACCATTCTCTGTTGTTCTTTTGAGTCTCTCTTGAGAGAACTAAAAAAGTGTCAGTAATCATAAAGTGCTCTGCTTTGAGCCGCAGATCAAGGTCATGTACACCGGGTGACTTTTAAATAAAGGGAAAACATTTTTAGATCGATAAATGCACCTTGTTTTTAATGCATAGCTTTGGTTTGTTTGTTTATTTAAGATTTCGGACAGAGGAGGTGGCGTTCCCCTGAGGATCATTGACCGCCTCTTTAGTTACACATACTCCACTGCACCAACGCCCGTGATGGATAATCCCCGGAATGCTCCTTTGGTAAGACCAATTAAAGGCTAAGTTCATCCCAGCCACCTAGTTCTGAATGTAAAGCAAGGATTACAAGGAAGTATTTAGGCAAATTAGTCAATTTAGTTAAATTGGGCATGGGGGATAGGAGAAAGCATGAGAAAGCAAGCTGAAGACGGTGAAACAATTCACGAGAGGTCTCGGCTTGGAAGCAGAAAATACTTATCTGGGTTCTAGAACATCAGTAGCAGGGAGGATAATAACTCCTTCCTATGTTTTGTATTTCAATGAGCATGTCCATTGCTTTGCCAATAACTGATCTTTCCCCTCTAGGCTGGTTTTGGTTACGGCTTGCCAATTTCTCGTCTCTATGCCAAGTACTTTCAGGGAGATTTGAATCTCTACTCTATGTCAGGATATGGAACAGAGGCCATCATCTATTTAAAGGTATCCTTTCAATTCAGTAGAAACAATCATATTTCTATTTTTTTTAAGATTTTATTTGTGTATTTGAGAGCGAGAAAGAGAGAGTGAGTGCAAGCAGGGGAAGGGATAGAAAGAGAGGGAAAGAATCTCAAGTGGACTCCCCACTGAGTGTGGAGCCCGACTCGGGGCTCGATCTCATGAGCCTGAGATCATGACCTGAACTGAAATCGAGAGTCGGACGCCCAACCAACTGAGCCACCCAGGTGCCCCGAAACAGTATTTCTGCAAGCAATGCTGTTTTTATGGCCCCGAGTTCCGTGGTCCCCCGTGAATACCCCAAACTGAGTTAATGCAAATAACCACCATAAGTCATTGTATTTTCTGTTTGGTATGTGTAGTTGTACTATATAATATTTAATATGGTAACTTACCAGTTAGAAGTGGGGCCAAGCTACCTGCTTCAAGTGAAGCTAAATTGTTTCTCAAGATGCATATTAGTTTCCAAGTGAGGAGATCCTCATGTGAATTTTTTAAACCAACACCTTTTGGCATCTGTGAGAATAGCTGTACCTTGGTTTTACTTAAACTCGTGGGAAATACATGCTAATAATGTTCCAGCCTAGAAAACAACGGATACCAAGATACTCAAGACCTTAAGCTGACCTTATTAGAAATCCAGGGAAGGAAAAGCTAACTGCTCACAAGCAGTCAGTGGGATGTCTGGCATTTCCTGATTAAACTTTAAAACTTGGTACATGTTTTTTCTATTTCTGATAAAGCCTCAATTTATTTGTTAAGGTCACTGTCCTGATTCGTTAATTGTTTTCCAGCTGTTTTGACTGAAAATGTAGTTACAGATATTAGTAACTAAAACATTATTTTTGTAGGCTCCCATTTTGTGCAAGGGAATTATTTGCCGAGAGGCTTTTGACTATCTGAAAATAGTTAATGTATTCATTTCTTAAATGAACAAAAGTCTTCCAAGTACTGGGAAAGATTAAGAGATGATAGATGTATAGTATCAGATTTTAATAAATTAACAGTATCAGATTAGGACTCTTTATCACAGAGGCAAAGGTTTTTGTAAAGAAAGAATAGCTTTGCTATTCAGTTCTGTCACATCAGCAATATCTGAACAAGGGACAGGTGTAAATATTGAAGACAAATTCTGTTCCCCAATTTCTAATTGTATATATGCTATTTTAGCCCCTAGAGGGTAGAAATAATATTTGTTTTTTACTTTACTTTTATACACTGCCTAGCATACTATGGGCTATGGTGTGCTCTTATTAACTGAATCAATTAAAGGAACATATTTGAATGTTTGAATACTTACCTCTGGATTTATTTTGAATAATCACTTCATGTACAAATCATGCCATGAATACTTTGAGTTGATTTTTCTTCCCCCCTCTTCATGCAGGCTTTATCGTCAGAGTCTGTAGAAAAACTCCCAGTCTTTAACAAATCAGCCTTCAAACATTATCAGATGAGCATCGAGGCTGACGACTGGTGTATCCCCAGCAAGGAACCAAAGAACCTGGCGAAGGGGAAAGTGGCTCTGTGAAGAGGGACACTCGGGACACTTTACGGGATCAAAGTGGGTCTACGCCAGTGCTGCTTCCTGCATGGTTGCGTGTGAACTCTTGTTTCCTCAAAAACAAACAAAAGCAACAAAAACTCCTTGATTGGAACAGCGGTGCAAAGAGGAACGAAGCCCGTTTCTCTGACCCAGGAAAGTGTAATGTAGGCATTATTCTTTAACTTAGCATAACGTACGAGCTTGTATCAAATCCAGGAAAAGCCTCAGTTTGCCATGTCTGTATCAACAAGGATGGGAATGTGAGCAAAGTGAAGATATAAGCTAGCACTTGCAAAGACTGATATTTTAGGCCTGCTGTTGATGGCGTAAGATATTGGTATTTATTGCATCTCAAGTGTCCATATGCCAATATCTCCCTGCCATCAAAGGGGTGGGGCTTAGTTTATGCTATGTCATTAGAAATGTATGTAAAGGTACATTTCCTATATTTCTGTGTGCTCTAGGGAGGAAAACTGGTGACTAAATAACATTTACTTTGTATGTTATTTGAATGAGGAGGAATGAATCAAAACGTTTTATTCAAAGTTGCAGCCAAGGCATTGGGCCAATGTAGAAACTCAGAACAAAGCCTCTCCTGATGAATACTGTATCTTCATTATGCTGCTCTCCTGTTCACACTTCTTGTCATAAGTGAACACTTATTGCCAGGTGCCTGCCTAGTCTTGGGTGAGTTTTAAAATAGGCACTGAATTCAGGATGTTGGCGGTTGGAGGGGGAGAAGAATTGCCAAAGTGATAGCCAAAACTATCTCTCACCTTGCTTTCTTTATGAATGAGATGGTAGATTGGAAAAACCAATGTTAGGGAAAGAAAGCATGCATTCAGAAGCTCAATCAGTAGGAGGGACTGTTCTCCCCCCTGCAATGGTAGTGATCCAATGATGCCATCCCCTTTCTAGGCTTAAAAAGATCCATTTTTGATATATGTGTAATTATATTCTCTACACTCCTGCATTAACATTAAAAATGATTCCTAATTCTCAAATGGCTCGAGAACATTAGAATTTAAAGACTTCTTGGGACATTTTTAACAAATAGCCTGGGAGTAAGAGGTTTTCATGCCAGGAGGCTTTCATTTGAATCATTGAGACTGAGGGCTGATAAATGAAAGTTGTAATGCATATGGAACTTTTGGGGACTTCAAGTATAATAGGCAGGTTGACAGGCCTGTCCTAGTACATAACTCTCAGAGAAGGAAGGGAGGAAGGAAGGAAGGAAGGAAGGGAGGGAGGAAGAGAGGAAGGGAGGCAGGAAAGGAGGAAGGAAGGAAGCGGGGAAGGAAGGAAACAGAGAGTAGGCATCTTGCTTTTTCCCCTACAAATTATTTCAAGAAATGATCTATATTTTCATAGATAAATTACTGGCAAGAGGATGAATTGATGTCTTTCAGAACAGAATGGCTTCTTTAAATGGTTCTCTCACTTTTGCGAGATAATGGGCTTTTATGAGATAATAAACTCATCCATGTCAAATTGATGTGTCAACCAAGATATAAAAAAAAGCTAGAATTTTCTGCGTTGTAAAAGAATCAGTACTGTTTGTATATGTTGAATTTAACATTCGTGTTTAATTTTGTTGTGGCCTAGAATTGTGGTGCTTCTGGTCGTGGCCATAGAGGCCTCAACTGATTTGTTGTGGATGTCAGACTCTACCCTGAGAAGTCCTAGAGAGTGGCTTTTCTTGATGGTGGGACTCTGGCTCATGCATTTATCGATTACACAAAACTATTTGCAATAGGTTATTTGACTTTTTAGTTTTCACTGAACTTAAACATTTTGCATGTAAATACTTGTATTTACCAAAGATTTAAAGCAGTTGATTACGTAATTAACCCCAACACTGTGAACTATCTTTAAAATACTAGAGAAGAAATGTTAATATCACAATAACATAAACTATGCAAATTGAGTTCTATAAAATAGAAATAGTCTACACTGGTATTTGTGAAATCTATGGAAAAACTTTAGGATTCTAGCAGATGGTTACTGAATGTTCAGGACCACTTAAGTTATTGATGTATAAATTGTGTTTTTTTCTCTATGTACAGAGAGATGTAATCATTTTTATAATAAATATTTTTATTATAACAGTAAACATAGTCTTTTGAAATTCATTCTCAATAGATGGCAAAGTACTAAGAAAAATTTGAGGTAAAGATTTTCTTCACTTTACATTCAAATTGGGTATAGCCTTTTAAAAGTATTGAGAGCAACTTAAAATTTTGATTTTTAGATAAAAGGTAAGTACTTTATAGAAGTCCAGAAATTTCTGATTGTCCTTTGCTTTCTCGTGTATGCTCCAGTAGCACATAGTGTGTTTATCTACATGAATTTATTGAATATATTCAATAATCATTTTTGCGATGTATATATTCTGTACTTTTTTTTGGGTAAACTTAAAGTTTCACTTGGTGACTGTATTTACATAATAAATACAGTAGAGTACCAAAATAACTACCTAGATAATTTAGGTTCCCAAACAACTTCTGGATTAAATATCTGAATAATAATAAGGTAGAGAGAAGATAGAAATTACTAAATTAATCTTCACACTGTCTTTCTTAACTAATTTAATCCTACTTTATGTTACTTTAGATAACACCCATTGCCTACCTTCCTAACGCCCATATTGGCAAAGTTTTATAAATAAAAAAGACAAAGAGGGAGGGGGAAAAGAGGGAAAAAAAAAAAAGAGAGAGAGAGAAAGGAAGGAAAGAAAGAGAAGATGGAAGGAAAGAGGGGCGCCTGGGTGGCTCAGTCGTTAAGCCTCTGCCTTCAGCTCAGGTCATGATCCCAGCGTCCTGGGATCGAGCCCCGCATCGGGTTCCCTGCTCAGCGGGAAGACTGCAGCTCCCCCTGCTTGTGCTCTCTCTCTCTGACAAATAAATAAAATCTTAAAAAAAAAAAAAGAAGAAGAAGAAGGAAAGAAAGAGAAAAGAAAATTAGTGGAATGGATTTGTCATAACTAAATTCTAAAATCTTGTGAGAATAAGCATATTTGAATCAGAAATACAATCAACCTAAGGCATTAGACCTAAAGAACATAGAGTAAAGCACTTTATCAATGACACTCTACTTGGCTACCTTAGTTTCTTCTGTCAGAGAAGTACGGCACCTTGTATCTAAAGAAAGCGCATGCGCACATGCACACGCACGCAAACACGTACACACACACACATGGATTTAGCGGTACAGTGTCCTTGGATTAAGCTGCTTGGAAGGTAGAGAATTGTGCACTACACAGGCTCAGAACCTTCATCCACATTTTCATAGAAACTGCAAGACTTTACGTGCCACAATTCTCCATGTATGCACACACACACATCTTTTTAACTCAAGTCAAAGGATACTAATTTTCGAGTTAAACAAAGTTGGCTGAATTTTCATCAAACCCATCTTTATACCATTTCTCCCAAATTTCAAATTTGCTTACAAATGGCAAAAGCATTTAATCTTAACTACAATGACATGTGCAGAGAGGGAGAAAGATCTTTTGAGAGCTAGTAGCTTGGGCATTGACCTTGATAATTTCTTCATTCTTGGCTGTACTTCCGTAGTGCACTTACCCTTAGCTGTGTACCAACACGGCAAATGTACCTGAACTCTGCAGATCACTTTGATCTGGCCTGGTGAGAGTTGAGGGACTATCATAATTTCATGGGAGCTTAGGTAAGAAATCCCTAAGCCCCTTGCCATGCACACTGAAAGCAGTGGGGTTTTTATTTCCATCAATGTTTTGTCCATATATCTCTTTTTGATTTTTCACTTTTTATCTTAAATCGCAGTTACTTAGGCAGTCCATAAGCATTCACCGAACAAATAGATGAATAAACACATAAACCAACTTCTGCCTATAGGACAGCCTCTCTGCGTTTAAGGGGAGACTGGAACTCGGTATTAAATAAATGTACATCAAATTTTATACAATTTTATGCTTTAAATGGTATTCAAGAAGTTTTACAACATTGCAGAAACTCTGGAATACTTCTCCAAGCAAGTTAAATTGCACCTGATCTTTGTTTAATGTCACTCTCTGTTGGTAGTCTTTGCCCATTGGAAATTATCACATATTTCAAAAGAAATGAAATAACAGGTAAAAGTTATTACTACTAAGGAAATTTCTTGAGCAAATGAGTCGGTGTTTCAGATCTCTGAGTATTCTTTCTTCTTGTTCACCTTGGACTCAGATGAAAAAAATACTACCATCCATATTTCATGGACTCTTAACGGAAATGAGCAACTGTCTTTTAATGAGATTTTTCAGTTCCTACCCAAGTACAAATAAACATTAAAAGCCACTCAAAACCAACAGAAATGTCAGTAGCCTTGAAAACATGTTGAATCTACTAAATGATGTGAAAATGATGTGAGCTGTCTTAGTGATAAATTCAGCAAGAAAATGATAAAGTTTATCAATGCATTATGAGACATCATTTTCATGTTTACTGCTATTTAATGTAATGAAAGTAACTGGGGACTGGTTGTCAAATAATGTAATATAGCTAGGAATTATTTATTAGCATACTCTTTTCCATAAATATAAAAGGATACTTTAATATCTAAGACAAATAACATATTGAAAAGCAAAGTCTTGAGTTGTTTTTTTTTTAATCAATTCCATTAAAACTATGCCCTTTAATGTGTTTCCAGCCCAAAAATATACTTTGATAGCTGGTAGAATTTCCCTTAACTCAGTCTTTTTCTTTTAAACTCATTTTTAAGGATAACAACATTTGTTTGAAATTATAAATTTGTGATCTGGAAATAAAATAAAAAAGTGAAAACAAAAATCAAAGCCTTATACCATGTTCTTAGGCAATTCTCTTTACCTATTTCTTTACAAATGAGTTGATAGCAATAAAAATAAAGTACCATCCTTCCAATACAAAGTCATAGAGTGTGAACACGCACTATCAATGACAGTAACACATTTGCTCTAACATACCCTCTTGCCTGATTATGACCCCGGCCTAGATTGTTAGGTCAAGGTATGGTTTGTGACCCAAAACTGCTGAGCAAGACTGAAACCTCTTCAGGCAGAGATCAAATGAAGACCTTGACCTCTTTGGTAATGCTATCCAACCAAAAAATGGGTGGATGGTGGTGCCATGTGTTACCTAATGAGGTCTATTAACTCTTTTAGGTGCCTTTGCGAGGCTGCCCCTCCCTGAATACCGAGGAGAAGCCGGCTTGCTACACGTTACCAATAAACACATAGACAGCTTACCGCGCATTTTGCCCAAAGCACACTCTCAATAATTGTTTGTCGAATAGATAAAAAGAGACTTGAGCCATTAAAGTAACAAGCAGGCTTCAGATGTTCCCGAGGCAGCTTCTTTCCCCTTCTAAATATTATATTTCATCTTGTGAAAGCAGACCTCCAAATGATAATAAAAGCAAGCACTAAACATAGTTTTTAAAAAGCCTTTGAAAACAGTTTTCTGGCTTGCTGGAAGGTAGAGAATGTTTTCCTGCCTTTTTTTTTTTTTTCTTAGAATGTTTGACAATAGTTCTTTGTAACTAAAAAATATATCCTGCCTTCTGTATAGAGTTAGATGTGATTCTTATTTTTACACAATCCAGATAGTTCCAGGCAGGATTTCACTTACCGTGCACTGCTTTGGGGGCAATTATTTTAGCGATAAAATTTGCCACTGAACCTGAAGAAATGATTTCTTAACCAAAGAATCTATAGGTTATAATCTTGACTAGATTTTTTAAACTATATTTTTCATTGGCCAAAAATGTTTCTTTTTCATATTCACTGCACTTTTTTCTTCTCTCTCTGAACCCTTTCTAAATTGAATATTATGTAGGTAAATAAATAAATAAATAAATAAATAAATAAATAAATATAAAAACCCATAGAACTTATTAGGTGGCAGGTATTTTTCTAAGGATTTTACATTAATTAGTGCATTTTCTCCCTCACAACAATCCATTATATTATTAACTCCTATGCGTAAATGGACTCCTTTTACCCTCACAACAGCGATGATGTTATGATTCTGCCCATTCTACAGATAAGAACCTGAGCCACAAAGAAGTCCAGTAAGTTGCCCCTGTCAAGGGATAGAGCTGGGATTTGATTCAAGGCAGTGTATACCCCAGAGCCTTTGCTCTGAGGAAACACTCTTTCTGTAAGGAATGTACCCAGGAAAGCAACAAGTCAGAATGATGTCTAAGGCTGTATGAATGATAACCCAAAACTAATCTATCAGGTAAAGGGACACTGCCACTGGCCCATCAACCCTGAGCCTACTGACCAGCTGCAAGCCTCTGGATTTCTTCAGACAATATGTCCGGAAGCCCTTACCTACTTGCGAGCCATCACGAGCTTTGGTCTATTAGACCAGCTCTCACTGTCTACTGAATGACACTTAATCATTCTTCAGGCATTGAGAAAATTCACTTACTTACTCAACAAGCAATCAACAAAGATTTCTTAAGCACCACATATGCCAGGCACTAGGAATACCATAATGAATCTCAAGGATTTCTACACTGAAGGACATTATAGTCCATTTGTGAGCACAGAAGTTAAATTTGTAAATATTGATATGTTTTAATAAATTTACTTATTTATATTATTCTGAGAGTTAGAGACAAGATTTCTGGGGCAGAGAAAAACTATTTGTATTTACTTACAGTAAAAACAAAACAAAACAAAACTGCACCAGTTCCCTAGCCCCAGTATTTCCCCCTTCCGAGGTATACAATGAGAGCCAGATGTTGCATTATATTTGCTGGAGTCTATTTTTAGGTGAAGAACCCCAAAAGAATCCGAGAGTTTCGTAGAAGAGGGATGGCTGTCCCCCACCATCCCCCCACCCCTGCCCTCTCTTCATAAGGCTGTGAAAGAAAACTCTGCTCCCTAAAGTACACAAACTCTCCTTCAGGGAAGAATAGGAAGCATCCTGGGTTTTTACCCTTTGGAATGTAAATAAATGTTTCCAGGGAAGATAGAAGACAAGTTTCTCTGAAATGAACTCCGCACAAGGGTCTCATTCCAAGAGCACTCTCAGACCATCTTCATGCCTCAGGATCTTAGCATCCCTTGAAATAAACAGACACCTCCATGGAAGCGAGTCTCCTACTGTCTTAAGTTTCAAGATCGGTCCTTTAACCCAAGCCCCAGAAAAATTTGCCCCGAAAACCCTAACTATGCAGAAACATACAAATATTCACTTACTGACAATTGTGACGATTGTGACCAGCACAAATGAGACATTCAGAGGGCTGTGGAAGGGGGAAATGAGACCTAGTCCAAATTTAGTGAGGGAGGGACGGCTCATGGACGACATCCCTGAAGAGTGACATTTGGTCTGAGGCATGGAGAGGAAGTTAGTCACGCAAAAGGCAGGGCTGATGGTGGGGTGAGGGGGTGCAGCCAGTGGAATGATTAAGGCAGATAACTGGAGGGTGGTTTCAGTGAAAGAAAAGCCGGCTATGTGCCTGAAATCTGGAGTAGAACTGAAATTGGTAATGAAATGGGAGATGTAAGTAGAGACCAAACCATAAAAGATCTAGTCAGCCTTGCACCTTTCTTTTACAATCTGGCAGGTGCCTGGCTCACTCAGTTGGTAGAGCATGCAACTCTTGATCTTGAGGTTGAGCCCCACATTGGGGGTAGAGATCACATTGAAAAAAATAGTGGCATGATTTCTGGTTTTGTTTTTATTTGTTTTTCAAGATTTTATTTAAATTCAAATTAGTTCACATATAGTGTAGTATTAGTTTCTGGGGTAGAATCTAGTGATTCATTGGTTGCATATAACACCCAAGGCTCATTACATCAAGTGCCTTCCTTAATGCCCATCACCCAATTATCCCATCCCCTCACCCGCCTCCCTCCAGCAACCCTCAGTTTGTTCCCTATAGTTAAGAGGTTGTTTTTAAAATTGCTTGGAGCTACATTGTGTAGAATGGATTTGCTAGAAAACAGAAAAATTGGAGGGGGCGGGAGGCTGAATCTCCGTGGTATTCACAGGCCACGACATCAGGCTCACAATTTTTTGTCAGTCATTCTCTTTGTCCCCCTTTTGATGTTGCAGTCTTAGGGAGATCATTTGCTTAATGGCTGGCAGCTGCAAACATGCATTTAAAGCTTTTAAGAGAATACAATGCACAAGGGAGATTATTATGATAACTATTCCCGACGTTTGCCATGCCCTTCAGAGCCACGATCCCCAAGACCCAAACCAATCAAAGAAAGACCCCATTGAGAGAGTCACCCATTTAAACCAAGCCCTGTGCTCAGTGAGCAAGCTGCGTTTCAGCCTCCGCAGAAGTGTTAATCTAGGTACAGCAGGTGACACTGGCCAGAGCACAGACAGACACCTTCTCACTCAGCTAAAAGAAAATCAAGGGCTATCCGATTCTCAAGAACGATGTTTTACAGTTACAAAGAGTCTAAGGACTTTTGTTGGGCAGCTATGGTTTTGGCAGCAGATTCTGCAACATTTTCAAGACTTAAGGAGAGGTTCCTGACTATAACCTCATTTCCATTTACTCCTAACCAGGGATATAGGGCCCTGCCAAAAGGAAGTATAACCTGAAGCATGAATGCCTCCTGGTAATCCCCGTTTCAAACTGTGGCTTGGGACTGGAAAAGTGACAGACATGAGGCCACTGAAATTTTAAGCATCTATAGACCACATAAGCAATTTTATTCTCATTACTTTGGCCTTATGTTCTCTCTCTCTCTCTCTTTTTTTTTTTCCCACAGAGCCTGGACACAAAGTTCCCCAAGTTTGCGGCTGTTAACTAGAGTTAGGGAAACAAACCAAGGGGTCTCCAGCATCATGGCAGTCTGAAAAGTTACCCACCCCCTTCCCAATGGCCTGGGGGATACAGATGAATGGCACTATCCTTCCAGGCCAATACCATAGTAAAGGAAAGAAAGACATATTCTCTGGGTACATTTAGCTTAGGGGAGAAGGCCTACAAACTCTTATGAGGCTCTGAATATCCTCTTCTGATTTGGACAAATTTCTGATCAGAAAGTTATTAAATCCTTGCAGATACCTTGTTGGTTTTCAGCTGGTGCAGTAAATACATGTAGCAGTATTAAACAACCCCATGGACCCAAGTATTTTGTACCCCATGGAAGCATCCACAGTGAGGGTACAAAAGATATCTTCACAGGATCTAGAGTAACTGCGGAAGAGAGTCTAAAGAATTGAAAACTTGCATGTCCCAAGCAGGCAGAATGCTAAGCCGAGTTCTTAAGCTATAAAATGAGACAAGTAAGAAGACAATAGCTGGGAGAGAATAGGATCAATAACCAATTGGTCTGGATATGGAAAGGGAGTGAAAACATAAAATTGTATTTCCATCTCTCAACTGGGCTCAGGAGTTAATCTATTTACAAAAACTTTTGAGGATCATCCCTAGATTTAAGAAATTCTTTAAGGCCCCTAGTTTGGCCTTGGACCAGGGAGTGAAAGTTATCTGAAGAGGATTGCCTGTAGCCTCAGGTGGTCTTATTTTAAGAGGTCACTCTTTAATAGTCTCTTCAGGGTGGAAAGGCCGTTCAGAGAGGATGACTAGAATGAGCACTCAAATGAAGGAAGATGGAGGGCAGCATAGGAGTTCCCTCGGCCTGTTAACCCCCATCTTATAGTCTTCTTTTAGGTACCTTGTTATCTCTTTCTCACTAGCCTTTTGCAATGAATCTTTTAATGAAACTATTATAGAATTTTGAGAACTTTTGGAGGCCTCTGGATGTGAATTTAAAACAGTTATCCCATTCTGTTCTTATCTAACTAGAACATTCCTTATAATGGCCATTGTAATTCTATGTTGTCTTTAGTAAGATGTTGCCATTTTTGTAAGTATCTATAGCTTCCAGGACAACAGTCCTTCTACATAAAATAAGTGGCGATGGGTATGGTAGCTTCCAGTGATGGCCTTCCTCCACCAGGAGAAGGGGATTAGTGGGCATTTTGTCAGCTTCTTCTCTTTTTTTAAGATTTTATTTATTTATTTGACAGAGAGAAACAGTGAGAGAGGGAACACAAACAGGGGGAGTGGGAGAGGGAGAAGCAGGCTTCCCACCAAGCAGGGAGCCCAATGTGGGACTCGATCCCAGGACCTCGGGATCATGACCTGAGCCAAAGGCAGACCCTTAACCACCGAGCCACCCAGGCACCCCAAGGTCATACATTTTATGATGGGGAAATGTGAAATAACATTTGGGATAGGTAAGATGGGTACAGATTATCAAGCAAGGATCTTGAAAAGTGCAGACATGAGCTGACACACAGGAAGAAGCCGTTATCAATTTTGACCAAGGAGCTCAGTGATCAAAGCAGTATTTTGTAAAAAACTAGAACTACATTTGTGTATAGAATAGTCTGGAGGGGTGACAGGCAGTTTTACAACTCTGCCAAAGTGCCTTTGAAAGTCACAATATTTTTAAGTCTTTGTAGAGCTAAATTGAAGAACTCCCAACAATATATTTTCTTTCTTCCTTCTCAAAGGAATGCTGACGTGGCAAGTAAAATAGCTTCACCATGTCTTTGTACCTTCCTTTTACAAGGAACATTAAAGAACTGCTATGCTCTTCTTACCTGAGTAGTTTGGTGTGCAGGGCTTTTAACTTCTATCTAGGAATTTTATTGTGGGAAGTTTTCCTCTGAACATGCATACTAGTAACACTAGTTTTACTTGGTGTATTAAAAACCCACTTCCAAAAGCAAAATAAAAAGAAAATAAAAAACAAAAAAAAATTCATTTCTACTTTGGTGTTTTATATCTTCACATATAGAAATTGATGAGGAATCCCTCCCTAAGAATACAAATACTAAAAATTGAAAGCCAGAACCTTTAAGATCAGAGGGACTAGGGTTTTTAAGTGAAGCCTGGGGACTAACAAAACTCTTTCCCCCAAATGGACACAGATCTATCTTATCACATAGTTGTTATCTCTACTAAAGATAATGCAAAAGCAAATTTTTTGAACTATGGTTTCAAGAGGAACCCAAAAAGAATTTTATACGCCCTCTCCTAGCTTCTGGCAGCCTTGGAAATTGCTTGGCCGATAGATGGTGTTCTCCCCATGTCTTCACATTATCTTCCACCCCTCTGTGTTCACGGTTCCCCTTTTTATGCAGACACAGCCATATTGGGTTAGGACCCACCCTAATGACCTCTTCTTAATTTGATCATCTACAAAGACCTTATTTCCAAACAAGGTAACATTCACAGGTATTGGGGTTTAGGTCTTCAACATCATTTTGAGGGGACACAACTCAACCCAAAACACCCACCATTATCGACCTTACCACCCACCATAATGCAGCTTTGGCACTGAGAGAGTGCAGGTGCTTCTGATATGGAGCAAATGCAAAGATGGGGGGAGTGTTAGGTGGACCAGGAACAAAGGAATTGCTGGCAAAAAGTTCTAATTTTTTAAAAGATTGGGTGTATTAAAACCACTTGGTGGATATGTATGGACTGTCAAAGCCCACAAGTTTGAAAAGTCTATACCAAATTTTACCTAACGACCACCAGACCTAAAATACTACAAATGCTAATTCAATACTTCTCTTATGGGGTTCCTGGATGGCTCAGTCGTTTAAGCATCCGACTCTTGGTTTCTGCTCAAGTCATGATTGATGGCTCTCAGGGTCGTGAGATCAAGCCCTGAGTGGGGCTCTGGGCTGCTGAGCATGGAGCCTGCTTAAGATTCTCTCTCTGCCCCTCCCCTGCTTTCTCTCTTTCTCTGAAAAAAAGCCAAAAAACCACTTCTTTTGTAATGTTTCTATTTTCCCCATAGGACCTGGATGTGGCTTTGTTTTTAATCCTTTATTTAAAATACAATATGAGGAAATTGGTCTTAATTCAGCATAAAATTTTGTTTAGCTTGAAAAAGAAGACAGTTGTTTAAAAAAAAATCTTATTAAAACTTTAGGTTTTTTGTTTTTTGTTTTGTTTTTGTTTTTTTTCCATCCCCCAAAGAGAAAGAAAAGCACTATATTCATAAAAAATATGCCACTGGGAAGATACCGTAACTAAACCTTATTTATAGGAAACAACCAATAGCCATGAAAACATCTGACTCTCTAGAAAGTTTAAGAAAACCTCATTTGAGGGGAAACCTCCAGAACTTGGCCCATTTTCCTCTTTTTGCTAGAAAAGAAGGTACTGGGTGTTTTGACTCTGACCTTGTAAATAGAGGAGTCAAAGTTCCTGCAAAACCAGGCTTGCAATTTTACACAGCTAGGGGCTTGAGAGGCTGGTATCAGAATCCAGTTCTTATGCTGCCCTACTTCGTGCCACTAGCCATGTATTCCAAAACTCCTCAAACTTACCGAGCAGTTCCTTGACTATAGTAAGCATTCATATTTGTACCAGTTAGGAACGGTTTCAGCATTACAACAACAAGGTAGACTAACAGTATCTTTAAAAAAAATAATAAAAAAAAAAAGATTTATTTATTTATTTGACAGAGAGAGACACAGAGAGAAAGGGAACACAAACAGGGTGAGTGGGAGAGGGAGAAGCAGGCTTCCTGCAGAGCGGGGAGCCCAATGCAGGGCTCGATCCCAGGGTATTGAGATCATGACCTGAGCTGAAGGCAGACGCTTAACCCACTGAGCCACCCAGGCGCCCCAACTAACAGTATCTTAAATAGATAGGGTTTGGAGTGGGGAGGGTTGTTTTGGTTTTGGTTTGGTTTGGTTTGGTTTTTGCTTTGTTTTGTTTTTCCATAACCCAAACCCTGGAAATAGAGCTTCCAGGACATGGGTCATGATTCAATCAAGTCATTAGGAAGGGGGCTTTTTTCTACTCTACCATTCTCAGTCAGTTGACTTTTTGTCCTTATTTTAATCACTTCAAGATTGCTCTCGCAGCGCCGGGCTCCCTGTGTGTGTTTAGGCTGAAAGAAGTAATCACAGGTGCCAGTGAGCTACCTTTTCCTATCTGTTGTTTCTATTAGGGAGCAAACACTTCCCCAGAAGCCTCCAGCTTATCCTTTTTCCGTCAGATCTCAGGCACAGGGCACCATTAGTTATACATGAGGACAGGAAATGGAGTATATGGTGAAGGGCCATAAGATCATTATGATTTGTTTAGACTACAGCTAAAAACATCATGACGCTGAACCAAATCATGGTTCTGTAAGCAAGGAAGAATGGGGAAATGGCCTTCGAGTCAAGTGTCTGCCTGGACAACACGGAGGGGTCTGTCAGAAGGCTCTTGAAAATCCTTAAATGATAATCTATCATTGGAGGCTGAAAGCACAACAGAAAGATTATTAAAACAATTAGCTAAAGGAGCAAATAAGAAAAAATAGGGATTCTTTATCACTTTGGAAAACTCAAGAAATTCCATTGGATAAAATCAGAGTCACGATAACAGCAAACAGTGACTAAATTAATAATAGTGTTAATATAAACACAAATTAAGTATTTGCTGATCTTTAATAGGCATTTGCCATTACACGTTTAAATGCTGAATGGAATCATTTCAACAACTGGCCATCTGAACAACTTTATAATATCTGGAATGGAGATTTGAAAACTCTAATGTCCTTACAAATCATGTGGGAACATCATCAAAATATAGATTCTGATTTAGTAGGTCTGGGTCAGGGCCTGAGTCTGAATTTCTAACAGTGTTCCAGGTAATGCTAATACTTCTGATCCATGGGCCATACTTTGAATGGCAAGGATCTAGAGAACAAATCATATTTTTTAAAATTACTTCAGCATGATCAATATGAAGTTTACTTTTGGTTGAGAGTTTTGCGAATAATTGTCCTTGCTTTTGGTAAGAAAAATAAAGACGAAGCCCTGAAATGTTCATAAAGATGATTTTTGAATAATTACCTGTTTACAAACATCATTTTTGCTTTTTTCACATAACTTCAGTCTCAGTCAAGTACCAGACACAAGTGATTTCTCCTCTTCCTATTGTTGGAAAACACCCATGTCTGTTATAATCTCAAATGCCTTCAAGGATAGAGAATCTTTTCCATGGATTCAAAAACCCCCTTTGTTCTGTGAGCACTTTGATAGGTCTGGCTTTAAGGTTTTAGCCAGAAGACCTTTAGATATAGACCAATTATTTAATACTTCTGCATTTATTACCTTTAGCACACCTTCCAGATAAAGTAGGAAATTAGGGAGAAGTTGTTCTTTATTCATCTGTGTGTAACTGCTTGAAAATGACCTTTTAGTCACCTGCTAGGTAGGGCCAGGGTTGGGGAGAAGAGGTCACAATAAGGCACAATAAGGGTTCAAGGTCTATGAGAAGGACATTAGAGGTTAAGCGGAACACACAGGCTGATAGAGCCAACTAGCATTTACCTCTCCAGAATGTACTGGAGAGACAGGAGGCTTTCCCTCATTTGCAACAGAATGCAAAAATCAAACACCATGTCTTTTCTTATTATGGGGCTGATAAGGTCCTTGACATGGTACCTATTTTATTGGTGATACTTCTTCTCAAATGCATTTTGTACCTTCAAGGTTCTGTGTTTCTTCATGGGTAGCTATATGAACATGGGCTGAAAGCAACAGTTGGGTTTAGCAACTGTGGACACTGAATTGCTCAGCATCTAAGAGGTACACTTAAGCTTTCTGTCTATTATGAACTGAATGTTTGTGTGTCCCTTCAAATTCATGTGTTGAAACCCTAACTGTTACTGCAATGCTATTTGGAGATGGGGCTGTTGGGAGGTAATCACATGAGATCCTGGGGCTGGGGGGCAGTGAGGCTTGTGATGGGATTAGTGACCTTGCAAGAACAGAAAGATCTCCTCTCCTCCTTTCTCTTTCCTTGTGATCACAGAGGAAAGACCCCATGAGGACAGAGTGAGAAGGTGGCTGTCACCAAGCCAGGGAGAGCGTTCCTACCAGAAACCAAATTCCACCAGAAGTTGAATCTTGGACTATCCAGCCTCCAGAGCTATGAGAAAATAAATTTCTGTTGTTTGAGCCACCCAGAAGAGAGTCCCTTTCTCTCTCTCTCTGTCTCTTTCCATCTTTCCCTAAGGACATCTGGGAAACCTTAAAAAAATATTATAAGTATGTCACTGGTCATTTTCTCAGAGAGGATCTACTCTAGCTTGTTTAAGCAAAAGGGATTTTTAAAGATCATTAAGAGGCTTACAAATTAATCAAGAGGGAAAGCTCTCCAGGTTGAGCAGCCGGGAGAAGTTTCCAAAGCCAACACCACACAGTGGGGCCCCCTGGGACCTGCAGACACTTCCATGATAGGAATTGCCACCATAGCTGCTGGACTACGCACCCCGCTGCTGCTCCCCACTTCCTTCAGTTCTGAATTCAAGTTCCTCATGAGTGCATCTCTTTGGCAGAACCTGAATCATAACTAGAACACTAGCTGCACTGGAGTATGAAAAGTGTTATTTTCAGCCTTCCAGCGTCTACAGGTTAGGAAGGAGGTTGAAAAGATTATTAAATGGGTAAAACCATAATACCAGCCATAATAAGCACAACAAAATGGCACAAATTTCAGACGTACTCAAATCAACCTATGAGTCCTAGCTTTTGGCTCTTCTTGGAACATCACCCAAATCACACACTAAGTCACACATTTGTCTAGACTCCATTCCTTCTAAACATGCTTAGGTTTTCACCATCCATTTTCATCCCCGTACCAGACCTACCTCTTAGCCAACTCAGATCAGCGATGATTCATCCAGCCCCACCCCAGAGTGCTATTTGCCCTGATTCCTGGTAAAAGCAGGCCAACAATGGTTGACTGGTTCATGCCATTCCAGTGGTCATAAAACTGAAAACATCTTGTAACACTCTGGTTATCTCAGTCTCCCCTGCAAATCGTAGGAGAAAAGGCCAGGTCTTGACATGGCCTCCATCCCTCTCATCATGGCGGAAACCACAGCAGCTCTGATGATTGAATCCCATCCCAGCAGCTGTCTGGAGGGAAGATGGGACAGTTAACACACGGGCAAACCAGAGATGAGAAACAGGAGGCCAAAAGACGTCAGTAGAGTAATTCTTTGCCCTTCTTTCTACCAAAGGACTTTCTGAGATGTTCTGCATAACTGAGCAATCTTTTGAATTTCCTGTAACTAGGACTCAGTAACATGATTTTTTATTTGTTTCTATCCTTCCTTTCTTCCTTACTCTTGCTTCTCTGGGATTGCGCTTGAGAAAGCATGAGCTCATATAATGAACCTCAGACTCTCTTCTCAGGTACCCAGACTAAGATAATACATTTGCAAATAGTATTCCCTGCAGTGTGGAAAGACATTTCCTCTTTACCAACCCACATCCAACTTCTCCTCAAAATCTGGCTCAAAACATACCCCTTCACTAGTCCTTTCATTACTTCTTATCACACCTCATCCACTCTATTTTTTCCTGAATGTTTTCTGTGACTATATTAACTTGTGCTTTTCTTCACTTCATTTTGCACATATTATGTATGATTTTCCTCCTTCCTCGAGCTGGTAAGAGAATGGACTGTCTCTTTTTTTAAGACATATTTTCTCAGTTACACTTAATATAAGAGAGCTACCACAGGAGGGTGTCCAGCATGGTGTGGTGGCAGAAATGAGGTGTCTGTCCACCCTCCTGCCCTCTCCTACCTCCATCAGCATTTCTGGCAAGTCCACTTTGTCTTCTTGAGGCAACCCCAGACTTTCCAGGGCCAATCTGCTGCACCTCCCTCCCTGGGTCCTACCCTACAATTGCAATTATCCTCCTCTTTGTAGGTTGTTCTCATTCCATTGCCCAGCCTCAGAAAACAACAAACTTGGTAACTTGGTTACGTTCTTGATTACCAGGCTGATAAACAATTTATGCCAAGTTACTACTGACTAAAGGAAAAAAGCCTTGGGTGTGTTCATGTACTTAAGGATATCCTACAAACAGTTGCCTTAAACCAGTATGGACTTCTTCTTTTTTTTTTTTTTAAGATTTTATTTATTTATTTGACACAGAGAGAGAGAGAGCAAGCACAAGCAGGGGGAGCAGCGGGCAGAGGGAGAGGGAGAAGCAGGCTCTCCGCTAAGAAAGGATACCACCCTCTTAGCTCAATCCTAGGACCCTGGGATCATGACCTGAGCCAAAGGCAGCCACTTCACCAACTGGGCCACCCAGGCACCCCCAGTATGGACTTATTCTTAAAATATCATTTAGACACTCTAGGGGTTTAATGGAGAAAAACTTTCTGAGCAAGATGATTTTAAATTGTGATTGCAGTGTCGATTTTCAACATTCTGGAACTCACGCTACCCATTGTTAAGTACCAAAGCACCAATATTTTTGTTGGTGTGATGTCATTATTTCAGTATTTAAAGAAATCTGTAATATGAATTATTAATGCTTTGCGAAGTACCTAGAGAGTTAAGTCCAACATTAAAAGGGAAGCTTTACCTTTCAAGGTGGTCTGGATAGTAGAAGAAAAAGACTGGAACACTAACCCAGATTTTCCCAGATCAAATTCACTCTAGTTTTCCTTCTTGAAAGAAGTTGGGTTTTTTTCCTTTTTAGCGTTCTGGGAATATGTAAAAAAAGAGCTTCCTAAAAGAGAATTATAAGGAACAAAGACTCAGTCTTAACCTCAAGATATCAGCACTTTGAATGGGGTCAAGTTGATGGCGAAAACAGTCACTGTTTATGAGTGGAAACTCTACCCCACATTCTCTCCCTAGATCTCCTTCCCACTGCCCGAGTAGGCACAGAGGGCAGCTTAGAAAATCCATTACATAAGTAGATATCCAACTGAAAAATGAGATTCCAGGCTCAACTTCCTGCCAGCATCCCCCTCCAATCTGTGCAAATCATCCTCTTAGAATACCCCCTTGGCTTATTTTAAAAAGAGCACTCCCCCTCCCCACCAAGGGTGGAAGGAAAAGACATGGAACTCCTTCTGAGGCTGAAGATCAACAATTCCATAGTTCCCTCAAAATTGGATCAGTGAGTAGAGAGTGAGGAGAGGGCAGCAGAATGAATTTGTTTCTTAATAAATCACAATCATCTATTTGTCCTCAAATTATCATCCATCTGTTCTGAGATAATGAGAAAAGTCCCACTCAGCATCTTGTCACATGTACAGTATATATGAATGCCACACAACTCCACACCTAGGTATTGTTCTCTCTTAGGAAAGCAAAGCTCAAAGAATAATTAATGTTATATTATGAAAGCAGGGAAATTTCCATCACCTCACATCATGCTTGGCACATAATAGGGCTCAATAAATATTTATTGAATAAATACATCATGTGAATGAATAGCCCCAGGTCATGCTTAGGAAATGGCTAAATGGCATTCAAACTCAGCTCTCTTTACCCATCAAGACCTCCCTAAATCAAGTGCTATCCTCACACCAGCCCTGACTGCAGCCGCAGCCCAGTATCCTAACAGCTCCTTCGGTCTGACTCAGACATTTCTTTCAGTGAAAGATCTCATTTCTCTCCCCATATTGGAATCTAGCCCCATGAGGGTTCCATCCACTTACATGTGAAACCAATTAGCAGGTCCCAAGCCCAGAATGAGCTTATCCTGCCTGGGCTTGGCTTTCTATATTTTGCAGTTGCATATGGTTGGTGAGATCTCTCCATGACAGTATCCTTCACGTTCACACAGATCATTCTCCCCTGAGCTTTTCTATTTTCAGTCACTTAATAAGCAATAGGATCTATGTGACATTTATCATCTCTTAGTTACTGTAGGTTCTCAACTTCAGGGCTATAAAGGCTGCTTTGTTACTTGTGGGGACTTTAAACTCAAGAAGTATTAGATGGGTGGATGGATGGATGGGTGGAGCAATTCGGTGAATGCCTACATTTCAGGTAGTTGACACCATGTGATGCCTCTTGGTTAATGTCAATTTCATAAACCAGAAAACCAGGTGAATCTTAGAAACTTAACAGAACTAAGCAAATAGTTTTCAAAGAAGCCATACCTTATACAAATATAGGGAATATATGGGGGCGCCTTGGTGGCTCAGTCGTTGAGCGTCTGCCTTCGGCTCGGGTCATGATCCCAGGGTCCTGGGATTGAGTCCCGCGCTGGGCCCCCTGCTCTGCGGGAAGCCTGCTTCTCCCTCTCCCACTCCCCCTGCTTGTGTTCCCTCTCTCGCTGTGTCTCTCTCTGTCAAATAAATAAAATCTTAAAACAAACAAACAAACAAAAAAACAAATACAGGGAATATATGAAAAACTCACTTAAAAATAATCCAAAAATTGGCACTGGATTCTTATAGGTATTATTATAAAGGAAGAACAGTTTTTAAATATTTGGTTTTAGACCTGAGCCATGATGGAGATGCCGAGGATTTGGGAGATAAAAGTTTTGTCTTCACTTTGCTCGCACTGGCTGGATTTCAAGTAACCTTTGTGTTTCTTACCAGAGCTAGAGCAGAGGGCTGCCTTGGGAGAACAGCACTCAGACTCCGCCTGTGCCTGTTTACAGTGGGCAAGGTTGGTGGTTATTGTCCTTGGGTGCTACCTCCGAGGTCCATGGCCTAAGCTGCCGACATATAAAACAAATGAAAGTAGAAGAAACATATTTGCATTTGGCTTTGGATAGCATAATTACAGTTGTCCAAAGGTGTACAGTGGCCTCTAGTAATCATTTCACACTACCCTGTGGGCTGAGAAGTGCAGGGAAACAGTCTGTAGGCTTGGCTTGGAAGGCTAGAGGAGCAAGGAGGGGCGGTGGCAACCCAGCACCACACAGTGTCTCCTTCTGCGGCGGGAGAGAGGCCTTGGTGTCTGCTCTTGGCATTGATCTGACTCTCTCACAAGTTTCTGGCAACCTCCCAGAGAGAACAGCCTGTTCCTGCTGAGTGTATAAAGGGCTTCAAAAACATGTTTGTGTGTGCAGCCTAGAAGGCAGGCCTGGCTTAGTCACTCCATATCACCTACTGCCATAGCCTTTCTGGAGTCTCAGGAGGAGGACTTTGGCTCGGGCCCGCTGTGCACCTCTCCACAAGATGGGCTGGCCCTGGGTCCGGCCTGGGCACATTGCTGGTGTTTCTGTGATGCCCGTATGATCAGTGCCGAGATCAATTTTTAGGGAACCTCAATGTTCCTACAGACCATGGTCCAAAAAATACTCTGTTGCAAGGAGTAAATATAGACTGAGTTTCAGCTAACCTCCTAGTATGGTCACAAAGGCCTCCTTTAGAAACTTGCACCTGTTTCCCAGGGTTGGAGCTTCTGGCTGGGCACGATTACTCATCCTGTGGGAGTGAAGATAAAGCAGAATAACACCAGCTCTGGGTACTGCCAGCTTAAAGGAACTGACTCACTCCTTGCTCCTCATGCTACCCTGTTAGGAGAGTGAAATCTGAGCAGAAGGAGGGATTAATCAGTCTGGCCTAAGGGACCCATGAGGGGGCGGCTGGGGTTTCTAGTAAACAGAAAAGGGATTATCAGAATGACTGTGAGCTCCTGGGCCCCGTGAACAGGCAAACAAGGTCCACTAGTCTTGGTCTCTAAGAGCAAATAGCAGCCAAAAGACCGTGGAATATCTTAGGGACAAACTATGATAGATCATAAGATTTTATCATTACAGGCCTATTTTTGTGGACAAGGTGGGGTCCATAAAAATGGGGTTTGCTGTAGAACTTTCTGAAATTGAACTACTGAAATTTCTCCATCTTTGAATATATCTAGCACTTTTTCTAACCACTTCTAACACACCTCTCCTAGTCTGGTCTGCAGTGTAGTTTGCTGAATGTACAGTCTTACTACACTCCCCCACCTCAAAGACCCCTCCCCGCCAGCCCTCAACCTGGAAACTCTCTCCTAAGTGTCTCAGCTTTCCTGGTCTTCTCTTTCCTGCTGTCCCATAGCCCCTCAAATTCAACATGTCCCAAATTAATCTTGTCTTAAGGAACAGCCTAGTATAGTGATTTAAAAACAATGGGGCGCATGGGTGGCTCAGTCGTTAAGTGTCTGCCTTTGGCTCAGGTCATGATCCCAGGGTCCTCGGATCACGACCCGAGCCGGGCTCCCTGCTCAGCGGAGAGCCTGCTTCTCCCTCTCGCACTCCCCCTGCTTGTGTTCCCTCTCTCACTGTCTCTCTGTCTCTGTCAAATAAATAAAATATTTAAAAAATAAAAATAAAGCAAAACAAAACACATAGGCATTAGTATGGGATGGATTGAGCTTGAGTCCTGTCTATACCTCTTAATTAACTATGTTGTCTCGGGCAACTGCATAACCTCTCTGTACTGTAGTTTAATTGTCTGGAAAATACAAATAATAGTACTTTCCTCATAAAGTTGTAGTGAGAATTAAGTGAGCTAAAACATGTAAAATGATCAGCACCATTAAATTTGTCATATTAGATTTGCCATAAATGATAGTTCAAGGAATGAATGAAGGAACACATTTAATGGTGAATCCAATATTTAATTGGTCAGGCTACTAATAACAGCAACCAAAAAAAAGTTGAAATGTGAAATACAGAATTTGAGAAGCCCAGACCTGAGCAGCAATTTTGACAATAATTAGGTGACTTTGGTCAAGTTACATAACTTTTCTGATCTTCATCTCCTTACATATAAAATAGGGATGGTGTTAATAGTTACCAGTTGTTGGCTGCTGACTGCCTCAGGCATTATGCTAAGCACTTTAATAAGCATTATAAATAGCTAGACAGAGATTTAATAATCATATCAGAACAATCACTGATGATAGATGATATAATATTCTTTTATTTATTAATTCAATCATTTTATATCAAGTGACTACTAAATGCTAGAAGTTGAGATTCAAAAGAGAACAAATTGCAAAATATTTGAACAGGCAGTCCACCAAAGAGGATACATGAATAGCCAATAAGCACATAAAAGCTGTTTAACATCTTTAGCCCTCAGAGAAATGTGAATTAAAGCTACAAAGACATGAATACACAGCCATCAAAAGAGCTAAAATTAAAAAGACTGACACCACTAAATGTTGACAAAAATGTATAGAAACCAGAAATCTCATATATTGCTGATGGATGTGAAAACGGTACATCACTTTGGAAAACTGTTGAGTACTTTCTGTCTTTTTTTTTAAGTCTTTTTATTTTTTCTTTTTAAAAAAGATTTTATGTATTTATTTGAGAGAGAGTGTAAGCAAGAGAGAGAGAGAGCACAAGCGGGGTAAGGAGCAGGGGCAGAGGGAGAAGCAGACTCCTCACCTGCGGCTCAATCTCAGGACTCCAGGATCATGACCTGAGCAGAAGGGAGACGCTTAACCAAGTAAGCCACCCAGGCGCCCCTGGCACTTTCTTAAAAAGTTAAATACATGCCTACTGACTGATCTTTCAATTCTGCTCCTAGATATTTACTCAAGGGGGAAAAGCATCCCCAAAAAGACTTGAAGAAGAATATTTATAGCAGGTTTGTCCACTGTATTATTCAGGTTTCTCCAGAGACACAGAACCGATAGGACGTATATGTATGTATAAAGAGAGAGAGAGAGATTTATTTTAAGGAATTGGCTTGTGTCATTGTAGGGGCCAGCAAGCTGGAGACCCAGAAAAGAGTTTATGTTTTCATTGTGAGTTTGAAGGCAGTCTGGAGGCAGAAAAAGACTGAGGTCACCAGTCTTTTTCTGAGAAGGCCTTTAACTGATTGGATAAGACCCACCCATATCATAAAAGATAATTCGCTCTTATAATATGGAATATTATGAGTCTCAGTAAACTCAAAGTCTGCTGATTGAAATGTTAACCACTGCTAAGAAAAATATCTTCACAGCACTATCAAGATTGGTATTTCACCAAATATCTGGGCACCATAGCTTACCCAAGTTGAAACATAAAAGTAATCATCACAGATATCATTACCCCAAACTGGAAACAACCTAAAGGTCTATCAGCAGAAGAATGGATAAATAGCTCACATACATTCATACAATGGAACACTACTAAGAAATAAAGAGATACAAACTACTGATACATGTAAAAACATGGATGAATCTCAAAATACTATGTTAAGAGAAAGAAGTTAGACACAAAAAGGTATATGCTGTATAATACCATTTCTATGAAGTTCAAGAAATAAATCTAACCTCAGGTGACAGAAATAGTATAGTGTTGCCTATGGGAGGTGAGGGTTTACTGGAAAGAGGCAGAAAGAAACATTCTGGGGTAAGAGATATGTTCTTTATCTTCATTAAAGTGCTGATTACACAGGCATATATGTTTGTATAACTTCATCCAATTAAATACTTAAAAGTTATGTATTTTGCTGTGTGTAAATTTTACCTTAATTTTTTTAAAAACTGAAGAGATCACAGTTCCTTCCTACCTAGTTGGGGAGACAGATATGCAGACAGACATTTTTAACATGATATGATGAGCTTCTTAAGGCTTTTAAAAGAGTAAGTTGGAGGTGGGTGCTAATATTTCTTGAAGCACCCCAAATGTTCTAATGTGTAGCCCAGAGTGAGAACCATTGCCTTATCAGTGCCCCATGTGCTAGGATTTTGTCTGCCACTATTCACCTTTTTTTTTTTAATATTTTATTTTATTTATTTTATTATTTTTTAAAGATTTTATTTATTTATTTGACAGAGAAAGAGAGCACAAGTAGGCAGAGTGGCAGGCAGAAGGAGAGGGAGAAACAGGCTCCCCACTGAGCAGGGAGCCCGATGTGGGGCTTGATCCCAGGACCCCGGGATCATGACCTGAGCCAAAGGCAGACACTTAACTGACTGAGCCACCCAGGCACCCCATTATTCACTTTTAAATACTCAGCACTGACTCAACAAATATTTGTTGAATGAACTGTATGTTTCTTTCCACAAAAAGAAAGAAGAAAGATAGAAAGAAAGAAAAGGAAAAAGAAAGGAAGAAAGAAAAAGAAAAAAAGACCCTGTGCTGGTCATCATCACCTGCCTTCCAATTCTGCCAGCTTTTTATTTACCTAACACCTGACCATGAGTCTGTGAGCACTTTGAGACTAGAGCCCAGAGATGACCAATAGATTTCATCTTGCCTATTAACTCCAAGCACATGATACTGGCCCTCTAGATACTGTGTTGACAGGGACTCTCAGACTGAGTCTGGCCTCAAAAGGAGAGAATACCTTGATTTGTTAGTATTGCCTGCCAAAAGTGTGAGGTGACATGCCACACTTTTGTCATCCCAACAAGCTCAGATTGAGCACCATGTAATACCTAAATAAGAAAGGTAGGCAAAGAAAGAAAGAGAGAAAGAAAGAGAGAAAGAAAGAAAGAAAGAAAGAAAGAAAGAAAGAGAAAGAGAGAAAGAAAGAAAGAGGGAGGGAAGGAGGGAGGAGGGAGGAAGGAAAGAAGGCTATACACATAGAGGGAGCACAAGTTAAATGAGTCAGTCAGCCCGAGGCCAAAAAAAATATTTAAGGAATATTGAAAACCAACTCAAATATCAACTCATTGCAAGAGGGTCTGTCTATGTGATTTCTTTGGATGTGTCCAGGGTCTACACATGTACAGATCTCCTTCTGTGGGCTGCAACACATACCAATGGCATATCATTAACTAGATAGCTGCATGCATTCCACTCACAGCCGCTTGCTAGGTATGTGTGTGTTGATACTTTTCTGGCATGTGTGGGGTCTACGAGTCACAGGGCTGACTCCACTTGTTAGTCTGTGTGGCCAGCTATTCTGCTGGGTTATCTCAGGAAGGAATTCTTTCTTGCTTTTCCAAAAGGAAGTGCCTCTGGGACCTTTCTGGCAGCATCGTTTGACTATCCCACATCCGAGACGCTAGGTACCTGGTGGGGGGATGACCAGGCCCTTCCCTGGAGGGTCAGGGGAGGCAGACCAAAGCCACAGGCCTCATCTGGGAAGCTTTTCTCCTTGTTGCTTCTTTGGTCCTTGTTCCTTCTGCCTAGGTCCTGTAATCTATGGCTAAAAAGGAAACCAACTCTTGCATCACTGTGGCTGTCAGACGGAGAACATGGACTCAAAAAATTAAAGAGGGAGAAAGAAGCACAAAAGTTCCCAGTTTCTGCATGGCTGAAATGTCCCCTTTGCAGAAGACACCCAGCTGTTGAGGTCTGTCCCAGGAACACACCAGCATGGCCTCTGCATGGCTCATGCTGAGATCCTGGCCAAGCAAACAGACACCAAAAAACACACTGAAGAAAGAAGACAAGAGACAAGAAAGGGAGAAGAGAGGAAGGGAGAGTCAGGGGGAGAAAGAGAGAAGAAAGGAGGACAGAAAGAAGGGGCATTAAATGAATGGAATTGCTAATGAAGTTGTCTCTCTCAGTGTGACACAAAGAGAAACTAAGTGCAATGTTTTTTCTTCCAGATATGCAACCAGAGGACAGAGACCTGTGGTTCTAAGATCTCTTCTTGATTCCCAGACTTTTTTCCAATGAAGATCAGAGAAGATTTGTCTGGAACTGTAACTGGACGACTAATGAAAGTTGCCACAGAATAAATACCCTTTGGCCTTCCTTGAGCTTTCCTGTTTAATTTTCCTGTTTAAATTTCCCGTTTAATTTAATTTAGAAGGGGGAGCTAAGACAGAAGAAAGAGAAATTAAGGAGTCGATCCCATTTACAATTGCACCCAAAACCATAAGATACCTAGGAATAAATCTAACCAAAGAGACAAAGGATCTGTACTCAGAAAACTATAAAATACTCAT
>NC_138380.1:62160628-62171140 GCF_054177405.1 Leptonychotes weddellii
TTTTTTTTTCATGTCTAAATCTTCAGAATTGTAAGAGGGGCAGGGAAGAGGAGTTGAGGGGAATGGTAAAGGCAATTACCTGTTTTAAGCACCATGAAGGTTCTCTGAACATTATTAAAATACCATATAAATGTTACACAGTTGTATCATAATTATTACTACCATAGAAGTTATAAGGTTGGAAAAAGAACAATTATGATACTAATACTCCATTGATTCCCGATGGTGCTTCCCCATGATTCAAGATACTTCATAATTTGATCCTCCCAGCCCTGCCAACCGCATCTTCTACTCTCTACAACAAACTTTCACCTTCTGCTTCCATCAAGGTTGTCTAATTGGTGAACTATCATACTCATTGCATCCTTGATAAACCCATTTGCAAAAGGGAAAATTTTCCTAAAGTAATTAATTCGCTTGTTTGCTAATCATCCAAATCCATGTAATTTCAACCTTCATCTCCTATCTCGAAAAGCCCAAGAAAGTCAGGGACCTGGTTTGTCTTGTTTCCCTCATTGATTCCAGCCCCGAGCAAAGTGCCTAGTGCACAGTAGGAGCTCAACAAGTATTTGTCAATGTGAGCAAAAATCTACCATGTATCCCTTTTGGCTATAGCTTCACCCTACTGGTAGAAACCTCTCCCTAAATGATAATAATTATGAAAGTAACAAGGACAATGATACTGAGAAAATGCTTACTGTTCTATGTGATTTAATGTGAAAGCAATTTAACCCTCTGATGGGGTTTTAGGACATGCTGCCCAAAGTATGGTATCTTGTCATATTGAATACTTCAAGCTGAAGGAGTTTGAGAAAACAGCAGGAGCAAGAAGGTAACTCTGATTTTCCCACATCTTCTCCCCTGAAACAGGTCGGAAAACCCTCCCGTGGGAGGTGCCCTCCCTGTACCTGGAGGAAAGAAGCATCTTTATCTCTTAAGACAAAGGAACACCAGAGAAGAATACTAACAAAGAGGATTGCTAAGTTTCCCCTCATACTCCTTAAGGATCCATCATATTTTCTACACAATGCCCACTCTTAATCAAACTTAACATAAAAATACTCAGTTCTGTTTTTTCAGATCCTCATTTCCTTATGAAGGTTCCGTATCATGTAGAACCTTGTATGCCTTTCTTTTATGATCTTTGTCAGTTTAATTTTCAGACCCAACCTGAGATCCTAAGAGAGTCAAGGAAAACTTTTTCCTCCTCTACACCTCAAGACAATCATGTAAAATTTTTATGATATAGTTACCATTATCATTCCCATTTTATAAATAAGGAAACTGAGTCAGGGACCAAGTGCATCCTTTTCCCTAGATAATGGATCAGATAAGGTTGGAAGTCAGAAAATGAACACAGGTAGACGGGTACCAGAGCCAAAACTCTTAACATCTAACTGTAATGCATCTGTTTATACTCTTAGGAGAGTGACAATGAATTTCTTCCAGACACCAGCCATGGTGTCTGTGTTTCGAAGAAAATGAGTGAATAATTTGGACTGTTTTTCTTAAAGTTTTGAAAGTGTGCCAATTTAAAACTTGAGTTCCTCGCAAACAATCCAATGAGTAACAAAAACATAAGGCTCAGCTGTTCTTTCCAACATTGATAACTCACTGCAAATGGTTATCTGTACAATCAGTTTTCAACTGCTGTGTTTTTTATTAGAAGCCACTGGGTTCAGGATGGAAGGACAAAGTGGCAATGTAACACTAAGTGATTAAGAAATAGAACACAAGTGCGTCTAGATCCTGAGAAGGCGAGAACGCTGGATGGGTGGTCTTCCCTCCTATTAAAGATCTTTCCTCACATGTAACTTACAAAAGAGAAGAGGTTTGTTTTCTCAGGCCACTAAATGACTATTTACAGAAAGTTACAAAAGCGGCATGAAGACATCATTTCCTCTGTTGCTGTTGCCCGGGGTTGTGTGAATGGGGAGAATGAAGGGGAATGAAAGGACCAGGAGGACAGAGATGGAGACAGGCAGGAGAGAATGACTGTGGTAGCATTTCTTTATTATGATTAAAACACTCTTTTTTCCGGGGCACCTGGGTGGCTTAGTTGGTTGAGCATCTGACTCTTGATTTCAGCTCAGGTCATGATCTCAGGGTGGTGAGTTCAAGCCCCACAGTTGGACTCCACGGTCAGCAGGGAGTCTGCTTCTCTCCCTCTCCCTCCCCTGCTCACGTGTGCCTGCTTGCTCTCTCTAAAACAAATAAATACATCTTAAAAAAAAAACAAACACTCTTGTTCCTACAGTAACAGCCTGCCTTTTATTTGTGTTTACCCTTTACTTTCTTTTGAAAATATTATTCATTTACTGGCACATTTCCTCATTCTCTTTTTCTTTCTCAATGTTGAAGGCAGCAATGAAACATGTAGGGCTCTTCAGAGATCTCTAGCTGTAGCCAATTGGAAAAAAGTCTTATCAGTAGATAAACAACTCCCAAAGACGAAAGGAAACAAGAGCTTTATTTAAGTCCTCTAAATAAAAGTTCAAAGATAGAGAAATGACTTTAAATGTGTGAGTAAACAATTCAAAACAAGTAGGCACGTATTATGTACTAATAAAATGTCTAAGCACAAGCAAGCAGATTGAGAAACATTTCCTAATGCAGGAATACCCTCTCCCTTTGTCTTCAGCGTTTTATTGACAAAGACAGTGCATCACAAATTTTTCGGCCAGAATATTCCTAAAGGTGAGGGCGACATGCGCCCCCGCCCAGCATTCTAGGATGTGTTCCAACACCACTTGCCGCAAACAATTTTTTGAAGGATCAACGTTTTTATATGAATAGTTTATACAAATTCAGCATCCTATTCCACAGTATAGATCTTGTTTTAGTACAAATTAGTTCACTCAAAATATCTGAGTAAGACTGAGGAAAATCAGAAACATTATTGTATCTAGCCATGCTTTTTCCTACAGGGCACAGGACGTATAAGAATCTCAGTTTAGAAGCACAGTCTAGGTGGTGGGCTGGTGGAATATTTGACATCATCTCTACTCAAAACTCAAGGAACTAAAGTTAAATAAGATGAAAAACCATGGGGCGCCTGGGTGGCTCAGTTGTTAAGCGTCTGCTTTTGGCTCAGGTCATGATCTCAGGGTCCTGGGATGGAACCCTGCATCAGGGCTCTCTGCTCAGCAGGGAGCCTGCTTCTCCCTCTCCCTCTGTGCTCTCTCTCACAAGAAAAAAGAAAAAAAAGATGAAGAACCACACAAATAAAAGAAACCTGCTCACAACTGGCAAATGGATTGGTTTGTACTTAATTACTTCTGCTCTAACTTCTAAAAAAGCGACGCTAAGAGGCAATGAGCTCACCTAAAAGTGATTGGCAAGAACAAAAAGGCGAAGCAAAGTTGGCCTCATCAACCCTGAGGTCCAGAGGTTAATCATCTAGGTTTCACTTTCTGCAAACCACTAACTAACAAGCCTGATAGACACACTTATCTTTCCAAGTTTCTTCAACTTTAACCATTTTCAGAGTCTTTCTTTTGCTCTTTCAGTAGCCAGCCATCGCTCACAAAGTGCTCCTTATCTTCCAGCTAAAATGCTCTGAAATGTCAGTCTATTACACAATGAGACCAAGTCATCAACTGAAGGGCTTCCCTTCACACACTTCCTTGTACACATCTTACTCAACTTTCTTGTCACATACATAGGAGCCATTGAGTGTGCAATATTTTTTCCCAATATTTTTACTAAACAGGAAATCATAGTAAAATCAAAGAGTTTCTAGATGTTCAGAGAAACTGAAAGTCCTACATTTACACTAACAGCAGCGGGGCCTCCCTCTATGTCACGCAATTCCCTTCACTCTTTCATGTTCATGCTTAAAAGGAAAATCACGCTTCGGGTCAGAAACACGACTTTGAAACAGAAACACTAAAAATGAGTTTGCACCCTGTATTGTTACCCCTGACATTTGACATTGCAGTTTCCTGCTTGTATGTCCGGATCCTCTGCTAAATGGTGAGATTCTGGAGGGCAGGAGTCCTCGCTGTAGACTCCCCGTTGCATCTCCAGTCTATGGCTCAACGAGCGTATGTTGAAATGTCCATTTTTTGGCTACTAAGTGGACTGGTCTTTGTTTTTCATTTCTCCTTTAACTCAAAGATCTCCTTGTTTTGATGAGGCTCATATGCTCTCTTCACCAAAAATAAGTTAAAGAGCTTAGAGTGGGGACAGAGGTTTGCAAAACTAGTGACCATAATCTCTGCTAAGTGGTAACCGTGGTGGGAGGGGGGTTTGGGGGTAGCCACTGAGATTAAGAGGCCAATCACAAAGTCTATGATTTCGCCAACTGAACAGTAATGTAAACCTATTACTGAGAAGGGAGAGAATGAGATTGGTTGTAAGAAAAGCCGGGTCCCATTTCAAATGAGATGATATATGAAAAGTTTTACAAAAATATATCAGGCACCGAGGAAAAACACTATACACATTAGTCATTACTGCTTGTCAGTACCTTCTGGATACATTCTTGTCTTTGAGAATTCCTTAACTTTACTGCTTGTTTATTTCCCCTCACGCTGATACCCTAGGATTAATGACATAGAGTTTGTCAAGTGTTTTGAAATCCCTGAAGTGTTATAATCAACCCAAGTACCATTTTATTTATGCAAACTGTGTCTACCCGGTGAGTCCACTTAAATATCTAGGATTGGGAACTTCGGTCTCATAAGGCTTAATAAATGATTCCCTCTGGCTCCAAAAGCAAGTACTTTTTCAATGACAGTGGGAGGGACAGCAAAGGAATTGCTCGGTGACATCTGTTGTGCAACGTTCTTCGAATGGCGCATCTCGATAAATGCATGAGAGTCCTTGGAGAGTTACTGCACACAGTGAAGAGAGAGTGGTAAAAATCCCAGTGTCTCTGTAAAGGAAGGCATGACAGGTCAGAGGCAGAAAAGCCCTGGGGTTTACATCAGTAGAAATCAACAATGACGCACTTAGTCCCTACTTTTCACACAGTGGCAGCTTTCTAGGGTCTCTGACCGTGAGATAAAATTAAACATGAAATTGAGACACGGGCTGAGGCAGTGATATGTGAGGAGAAAAGGGAGACGAGGGGGTATACCATGCTACAATTCAGAACCCTGGAAATGAGATAAAATATACTCCTGCGAACTGCCTGGACCAGCGTATATCAAAACAGCAATTTGAAATTAATCTAAATACTACTGGATACCCTCTATGTGCCTTATGTGGCCCATACATTCAGATATTTTTTCTATCAGTGACACTAGCGCATATTATAAGTAACTTTTTAAGGGTAAGATAGTTCAAAAGTAGCAGAGTACATTTGCACCTAAGCCATCAGGCTCTGAGCCCGATGAGCTTTGCACTCTGTGCCTGGTTCCTCTCCACATGCTGGAGAGGGCCTGTGACTGCTAAAGCCAAGAATGGGAGGCTCAGTGGGAGGGCTGGTTTACCAAGGCAGCAAAGTCCATTTGCAGAGTGAGAACTCAGCTTTGTCAATGGCTTTCTGCATGACTCATTAAGGATTTTTACTATACCTAAAGTCTTCAAGATAACTAAAAGTGAATGAAATAGGGGCGCCTGGGTGGCTCAGTCGGTTAAGTGTCTGACTCTTGGTTTCGGCTCAGGTTGTGATCTCAGGGTTGTGAGACTGGGCCCCACGTGGGTCTCAGTGCTCAATGTGGCATCTTCTTGAGATTCCCTCTCCCTCTGTCCCTTCCTCTCATCCTCCTCCTCTCTCTCTATCTCTCTAAAATAAATAAATATATCTTTTCAAAAAAGCAAATGAAATAACCTACATGAAAAACTAATCTTCTGGTAAAAATATTACATAAGCAATCTCAAATATTACTACTACTATTATTATTATTAAATTATCTAAATTATTGAGGAGAAAGTAAAACTGTCACTTATATACAAATGTTCAACTTGCCCTTAAATGGAGAAATCCTCCAGACATTTGTAAATGCTACATACACGATGTATCTATTTGTTCTCACATCTGCATTCTTTTTAAAGATTTTATTTATTTGAGAAAGAAAGAGAGAGAGAGAGTGTGTTGAGCACACAGAGGGAGAGGGAGAAGCAGACTCCCTGCTGAGGAGGGAGCCCGATTCGGGGCTCGATCCCAGGACCCTGGGATCATGACCTGAGCCGAAGGCAGACACTTAACCGACTGGGCCACCCAGGTGTCCCTCTTATATCCACGTTTTATAACCATTTGTCTCACTGCATTTGAGTATCTCTTAAAAGCATTCTCAAGACCAGTTTTTTAATTAGAATTTTCTGTACTTCTATTGCAGTCTTGAACTATTTCACAGTGAAAACCACAGAAAGTGAATGGATTCTTTACCTCCAAGTCATCGTCGGGGATAGCTCTTTTCCACTTTACGTTCCACCTGATGTGTTCATAGGCATTGACTACAACTTCGATTGCTCTGGGACAAGAATGGCAAGCCTGTATCACCTGTCAAGGAAGCACGCAGCTTTAATTGTTCAATGCACATCTATCATTCATTCATTCTCACGGAGACATCCAGAACTTACGGACTCCTTGGGCTCCTTGGAGCCCTGAAATGCTTTTGTGAAGCTTCATGCCTTTGAGTTTTCAAACACACCGCTAGTGCCAACGTAGATGGGAGGATTAATAAAATCACACTAACTTCCTTCAACATTCAGGAGCAAGTGAGAAAGAGGAGCTAACAAAGAAGGTGGGAGTCTGATGAAAGGCGGCACATCCTCCCCTTACAACCTTCAGCCCTCCCCACTGGAACACCTCCAGCTTCTTTCTGCCAAACTGACCCATCTCCAGAAGTCCTTTGAGTGTGGTCTGCTTTCATTTCAAAGGGACCCAGCTGGTTCGGCAACTGGTCTACAGGGAACCTGCAGCAAAAGTACTCTTGACTCCGAATTTACCTGCCTTTCTTTCCTTTGCCAACAGACAAGCAACCCCGGCCACAGACTTGAACCTTTAAATTTTCTCATCATGAGTTACACATCGGTTCCATTTTTCCCTTGGAACTCCAGAAAACATATATCAAGCTCTCTGTGGAGTCGTCTTCAAGACCCTTCACTGGACATGATATGAGGAGAAAGCCCCCCATCACTGCCATTGGAAGGGAGGCATGCCTTTGCACTGAAACAACTTTCTTGGGAGAGTTCTTCCTGACTTCCCAGTCCTTGCCAACCTCAGCCTATTGTTGGGAAAAGGGTCACAACACTGGTCTTCTCTACCTCCTTTACAAGTTCGTCACAAGTGATCCAGCATTGTATTTTTCAATGTGGGCTGTTAAGAACCTACTGTCTTGAGGCCCCAGGCAAAACTGAGACAGAAAGATTATAACTTTAATGCCCAGTTCAGTGTATGTGTGTGCGTGTGCGTGTGTGTGTGCGTGTGCGTGTGTGTGTGCGTGTGCATGTGGTGTCACCCAAATGGAAGGCCCACGTCAGGAAAGAGCTGATGTTAAGAGCATGTTAGGGTGGAGCCCTCTGACGGTCTACCTGCAAGACCAGTCTGAAGAGCTTGGGACTGACTTAACAGGCAAGAGAATGCTATTACATTTTCTTAACAAGAGAGGGTTATATTCAATCAATTCATTCCATTAGGAGGCCTTTATTGAGCACTGTGTTTAGCCCTATGACAGTAATTCCGAGAAGTTTATGACCTGTTTTTTGTCTTCAAGGAGTTTACAACCTAGCTGAAGAGAAAAGACATACACATTTCAAAGAGCGAGCAGTGTAAGTCAGTAAATAATAAGAGACTGGCTTAAAGATCATCAAGTGTCCCTTGAGCATCATGAACAAAAGCACAAAGGAGAAAACAAGGATATCAAGGGCAGAGAGCAGTAAGGAGGCTGAATGGGAGTGCACCAAACGGCTTCTCAGCTAGCTTCACTGTCAGTCACGAGATGAAGGGTAACCGAAGCTCTGAGAAAGAGCAAGGGGGGCTTAATGACTAATCAGCTATGGGGAGTAAAGAATGCAACTTTCAAGCCTGAGAATAAGGACATATAGGGGTGCCACTGACGGAAATGAGGAAATGGGAAGGGCATACTAATTTGGGGATGGTCAGATCATGGGCAGGAGGATATGTCATAGGCAATGTCTTAATGTCAGTCAAAAATGTGCACGATAACGCTCCACTGAGAAGGCCAAGATGGAGGAGGAGACTTGTGCACCATTAAAGAATGTGCTGGCTAATGCCACACAGCTCAGTAAGACTCTAAATGGGAATAAATGGAAATGGTAGAGGACCATGGTCTAAAGCCTGGGGAATCCTAACAAGCAGGAGAGAGGGAGAAGGAAAAAAGTTATAGCTACCATCTTTTGCGTATTTATTTATTTATTTATTTATTGATTTTTTTAATATTTATTTATTTATTTATTAGAGAGCGAGTGAGAGAGAAACAGCATGAGAGGGGAGAGGGTCAGAGGGAGAAGCAGGCTCCCCGCTGAGCCGGGAGCCCGATGTGGGACTCGATCCCAGGACCCTGGGATCATGACCTGAGCTGAAGGCAGTCACTTAACCAACTGAGCCACCCAGGCGCCCCATGAGCATTTATTATGTGTCAGGGACTATGTTAAATCTTTGCATATTTGCCTTGCTCAATCTTCAAACAACCCTATGAGGTTAGTCCTATACTTATACCCATTTTACAGATTTAAAATCTAAGACGGAGAAAATTTATACCCAAGGTTATTTAGCTAGTAAATGACAGAGCTGGGATTCAAATTCGGGTCTGTATGACTCCAAAAGTCAAAAGGAAATCAGGCCTATCAGAGTGAAAGACATCAGGTGAGGAGAGCATTGGAAGCCGGGTTATCACCAGAGCCATGAAGATTAGGGAGAGGAAGACAGATTAGAAACCACCAGATCTGACTAGAAGGCCAGCTTACCAGGAGTTGGGTGGATTCAAACAGGGAGGGATCAGACTATGGGAGACAGATAGAGGATGGATGCGCAGTTGTAACTAGGGCTGACCCATCCTCATCTTTAAGACCTTGGCGTCATAACATACAGAGTTTTAGAGACCCAGTAAATAACTTTCTCTGCTGAGTTTAGAACTTATTTAAAAAATGAAGTAAAGATGATAATCAGAGAACAGAATGTTATTTTTATTACTAATAAAACTGATTACATATAATATGTTGAATTATGGGACCACATCAAGCTTCCTAACACTCCACCCCAAGATTAAATTTGCATCCCCAAACGATGGGTCTCTGCCTGATGTAAAGAGCTAGTTCCTGGATGCCTACTACACAGAAGAACCAAGAATTCAGGTTTTCTCTAGGCCCACAGTTGAACAAGCAAGTTCAGTTCCTCCGCCCAATTCATCAGTAGGTTAGGTGGAATAAGATAAGGATTATCTTAAGGGGACAGAGGTGGGTGGGGGTTTCATTTTAGCAGAACTTCTCTTACAAACGCATGAGACAAAGGAGATGGCAGCTCGCCTCTAATATAACACATCACAACCCAGCTGCAACGGCCCAAACCCCATGGGAATCGGGAACAACAAAATATGGTGAGATGAAGCAGGGTCATCAGAGTGGAGATATCCGGAAAGAAAGATTGTACGAATTCATTGGAGCATGGTTTCAAATCAGGAGGCCTGGCCTCAGTAGAGGACTGTGTCAGTCCCAGCAAACAGGCCAACCAGAGGGTCTCAAGAAGTAATAAGGGAGTTTTACTGAAATTGAAGTTTGAGTCAGTGGCATGCAAAAAAATGTTCAATAACAGGCCTTCTGGAAAAGGAAAAACTGTGCGTATTTTTATATGTATATAAATGCAATACAAATTTTTACTAATACAAAGAATGTGCAGCCCACAGTTTATGAATAATAAAATATCCAGTACTCTTTATTTCTTATTTTGTACAGTTAATTGGTTCTTACAGAATACTTTCACTGATTTTTGTTATCAATTTTGTATGGATATTGGATTACATTCATAGCCAAAATCTGTGTCTGCAATTGAAGAATACATGTAGTTGTTATATGAATGTTGGTTGATAATTTTATTACACAAAAGAGTAACCATTCCACAAATGTGAAACAATGAAGACCTATATTGGAACTTCACTCATTCATCAATGACGTGAGTAACTTTTTTCTTGAAATGTATAATAGTTTTTGAATACTGGGGTCATATTTCCCCATTTTTTGTGCTATTCACAATGTCAGAGCTATGGACACTACATACTTTTAAGTTTAATCTGTATTAGTAACATTCTCTCCATTAATTTCTTAGGTCTAGACACCAACAAAGCAATAAATCAAAGTCTGATCAGTAGCATTTGCTGATTTCTATGGTGTAAATACTCCCATCGTGGCCTATTCATAGCTACCAACCTGAGATCACTGAATGCACTGCAGGGAAGAGATGTGCAGTAACCAGGCATTATACAATGTTTCCACTACACAGGTATAATAGATGCCTAAAGCATCAAGAGCATAGGTATGTAGAGGAAAATAATTAAGAAATATAAAGAAAATAATTAGAAAATAATGTGTTTTAAATATCTATTA
>NC_138380.1:62171240-62184981 GCF_054177405.1 Leptonychotes weddellii
TTTTTTTAAAGATTTTATTTATTTATTTGAGACAGAGAGAATGAGAGAGACAGAGAGCACATGAGAGGGGGGAGGGTCAGAGGGAGAAGCAGGCTCCCCGCCGAGCAGGGAGCCCGATGCGGGACTCGATCCAGGGACTCCAGGATCATGACCTGAGCCGAAGGCAGTCGCTTAACCAACTGAGCCACCCAGGCGCCCTAAATATCTATTATCTTTGTTTTTAGTATACTCTGTTTGTTGTAAGCTTATTTGATTTAATTTTTTTAAAAGATTTTATTTATTTATTTGTCAGAGAGAGCACAAGCTGGGGGAGAAGCAGAGGGAGAAGGAGAAGCAGACTCCCTGCTGAGCGGGGAGCCCAATGCAGGACTCGATCCCAGGACCCTGGGCTGGGGCAGCTGAGCCGAAGGCAGCTGCTTAACCGACCGAGCCACCCAGACGTCTCGATTTGATTTAATTTTTAATAATGCTGCACTTAACAACCAGCTCGCACAATTCCTGATAATTTCTCAGCTCCTGTGAGCCACTGTGAGTCCATTTCCAGCAGTCAGATGCTTTCAGTTGTCCCATGTTTAAGCACAGGCATAGGCCATCACAGACTAACTGTATGTATCGAAGCTCTAAATCAGTGAATGTGGCTGGGTCCAAATGAGCACAACATATATACTTGCTTAATGCAGAGGAACCATTCACATGCATATTCTGGGCACAGTGCACAAAGCGGAGCAGCTGACCATGGCTTTTTCAGCCATGCCTAACCACATAAATAACAATCCTATATCATCAACCCATAAGAGGGTAGGGAGGTAGGTTGGAGCCAGAGACTCATTGCTAAAGGACCTCTGAAGAGTCCTCATTTTCGTGTCTACAGAAAGTGTAGCCAGAAGGACTTCCATCTCAGTACTTTTCAGTACCATGGCCTTAGAAAATTAAGGCAACTGGGGCTGCTCTTTTCTCTGGAGCTGGGATGAGGATGACAGATACGGAGCTCCAGGTGAAAGAGACAGACAAAATCTGAAGCTGACTAATTAATTTGTATACTAGTTCTAAACTACTACCATTGTATCAGAATGCTAGAGTTGCAAGGGACCCTAAAGATTACTCACCTCAATTTGGAGATGAGAACATTGAAAAACAGAGAGGCATACAGTAAGAGGAAGCATGAGGACTTAACCTCATGTCTTCTTAATCTGAGTTTAGTGCTCTTTCAAATATATTCTAATTACCTTATTTTAATTCTTAGATAACAGCCAGTGAAATTAGTAGTTTCAGGACACAAATCTCATTGCACAGATATTTTGAAACAAGAATCACTCTTGGGGCGCCTGGGTGGCTCAGTTGGTTAAGCAACTGCCTTCGGCTCAGGTCATGATCCTGGAGTCCCGGGATCGAGTCCTGCATCGGGCTCCCTGCTCAGCAGGGAGTCTGCTTCTCCCTCTGACCCTCCCCCCTCTTGTGCTCTGTCTCTAAAATAAATAAATAAAATCTTAAAAAAAAAAGAATCACTCTTTACCATAATTATTTGAGGCTGAGTTTTGTTGAAATTTCAAAAGAATTCTCTTTCGAATGTAAAGCTGTTGCTGGTGATATAAACATAGTCACCATTGGGAACATCACATCCTTCTCTAAAGACCTCCAGATAAATCCTTTCTGAAAGGATGATCTGTGGTGAGAAGTACGTGGGTAATCAGTTGATAATCCAAAATAGAGATTTACATTTAAGAGTCACTAGTACAGAGATGATAGCTGAAATTAATCCAAGGCTTGAATCAAAAGTATACTTATAATGGAGTTATAAACCAAAAAAGTATGGAGAAATCAGAAAGCGTGTAATGAGGCTCTGCACATGGTTTAAGGGCCACTCAGAAAACTGGCCTCTGCTCTACACTAATTCTCCGGTCACGCTCACTCTTCACGGAAGCCGCACTCGTTATATTTAAAGACAAAATGCTCACTTACCCAACACAGGTAATTTGTCCCCAGATATTCCCTACTTTCCCCTTCCTGCCAACACCTTGATCACAGAAGAGACGTAGATAAAAGTTACTCTCCTCTTGCAACACATTACCTACTTCCAGATTAGGGTTCCCAGATTTAACTAATAATAATAATAATAATATTGACTGCCAGATTAAATTTGAATTTCAGATAGACAACACAGACTTTTTAGTGTAAACATGTCCCAAATATTGTTTTTTAAGATTTTATTTATTTATTTGACAGAGAGAGCAAGAGAGCACAAGCGGGGGCAGCAGTAGAAGGTGAGGGAGAAGCAGACTCCTCGAGGAGCAGAGAGCCCAATGTGGGGCTCGATCCCAGGACCCTGGGTTCATGACCTGAGCCGAAGGCAGACGCTTAACCATCTGAGCCACCCAGGTGCACCCCGTGTCCCAAATATTGCATGGGACATATTTATATGAAAAAGTACTTAATATATATCTAAACTTCAGATTTAACTGAGCATCCTGTATTTTATTCGGTAACATTATTCTCAGCCTCCATTCAGAAACAGTTCAAACTAAGTTATGTGTACAGGAACATCATCCATTCATATTTCAGGAGCCTCCTTCACACTTCTGGTGCCTCAATTTGCACCTGGCATACTCCCATATATCACAGTGAGATAACTTGTTACCTTTCATTCGGCTGAAAAAAAAAAAATTAAGTAGTTCTTAACCTGCAGTCTTTAGATGCACAAAGTCCAAAGCTCCCACTGCTGTCATTAGGTTTTGCTGACACTGACCACTATGTTTTCGGCTCACAGAAGATGGTTCTCATAGCACGAAAGTCTTCATTAGGAGCCTGACAGCCTCCCAGTTCTCTTCACTGGCATGTCAGGCTTCTTCCAGAACTAAGACAGTTGGACACACTGTCTTCAGGCCTCAATAATTATTCTACTGGGCAACAACAACAAAAGAGATCCTTAAGAGACATCAAACTCCATATCATCACTCTACCCTGACTACCAGGAACCTTGACCATCAAATGAGAAAGGACTGTTGTGGACTCAGGGGGAGAAGCTTCTGCTTCTTCTTTGTCCACCTGGAAACAGACCTTCACTTTCTGTGGGTCTCTGGTGTCTCTATTCTCTCTTCAGGGAAGAACAGTCGGACAAAAATTTCTTTCTACAATGGTGGCACCTGGAGAGACCTCTAGACACTTGCTCTCATCATCTGGCCCCTGGAAGCGTAAATTAAAAAAGAGATTCAAGATAAATCTCCCTGCCACCCTTCCAAAACAATGCCACCTCTGTAAGCCACTTCGGCCAAAAAATTCTTTTTATATTGATATATCTGTGTGCAGAAAAGTACTTAATGATCAAAGAGACTGCTTGTATTCTGAGCTTCATTTGTGGCATTGTTCAACAGCAGAAATCATCCTTACCTCCCCCAAACCCTCACATACCTTTCCCTCCCCTAGAAAAATGTCTTTCTTGCCCTACAAGAAAACCCAATCTTGGCTCCCTGGGGTGTCACTTCCTTCTGAATTATGCCGAGAGAAAAAAAATCAAATGTCCTTTTGTACCCTGGAAAGCAATTGCAGACCCTATAATTCTTTTTTTTCCCTTATGTAATTTATACATTGGCTTTCAGTGAAATACACCCTCTACAAATTTGCTTTGTATTTGGAAGACAGCATCTTCAGCTCTGACCTTGTTCCTTGTAAATAAGGAAACTGAATTCCCCATCCACAGGAGAACAAATCACTTTATCTTCTGGATAAATGAGTCAGTCATTTACTTGTCGTAAAGATGACTTTCTCTTTGGAAAGTCGGGCTGTGGAGTAGTTGTGCTAAATCACTTTGAAGCATCTGCATAGTAAATGGAATAGTTTTTCTTTAGTTTTCCTTTGGAAGGGGGCCAGTTCCCTCACACTGTCTGTTGGGTAGCAACAAAAATGTTTATAATACCAGCCATCAACCAGTAGCCAATCCCATCCTAAATCTCTTTAGCATATGGCCAAACTGGAGGAGTTCAGAGGAGCGAAACATAATGGAATAAGAACATGCTAACTCTGGATAATGTCCTTGGAGCACACAATCAGACACCGATGTTACAGGCTTGCGGAGCCACCAAAGTAAAGCTAGGAGGACGGACTCCTGCAATAGATGAGGTGTACATTTTGAGAGGAGGAAGATGAAAGGAAACAATTTTGTTGAGCGCCACTACTGGGCTGGATGATGGACATATCTTACCCACTTATTCCTGAAACATTTTGGAAAAGCTGATATTTTTACCTTCATTTTTTCAGATGAGGAAATTGAGATCTGAGAGATCAGGGACTTGTTCAGAAATCGTAATGCACATAAATAGCCAAGCCAGGACTCATCGCTAAGCCTCTGCTCCTAAGCCTCCTCACTGTCACCTCTCAGGGGACTGCTTTTGGGAAAAGGACCTGGGGACCTTCTTCACATTTGCAAGACTTCTCACTGGAGAGCAGAAACTCCCTGTGAAAGCCCATTTCCCTCAATCTGGCTCTCAAAGGGGAAAAAAGAGGAAAGGGTATTCTAGCTACTTTCACAGAGACCTGTTTCATCCACAGTCAACCAGCAGTGAGTTTCAGGCTAAAACACGACATTTTGTCTCTGGGCAGTCTCCCACATTGTCTCTCCTGGTTGGAGAGGCCCCCTGGGGCTAACCCAGGCCCAGGGCACTGATTCCACTGATCAAAAATACGTAATAATAGCAAGAATGACAGCCGCCATTTTTCTAATGGTTGCCACTCACCAGGCACAGTGCCAACACCTCTTAAATGTCATCTTGTTTCATTCTGAAAGCAAACTTAGGAGAAAACAGTTATTATTCACAGATAAAGCGAGGTGGAACCTCGCTGGAACCTCCATGCCCTTCCTCCCTCTCCACCCTTTGCTCTGGAAAGAAGGTGGCCTTAGAAAATAAATACACACGGAATTATGCTTTGTGGAGTGAGCCATAGTAGAAAGAGATCAATTGTCTGTCTTCTAGAAGTTGCACTATGAAGATGGCCCTACTAATGAGATGTAGGTGGAGCAAGAAGATGAACAGAGACCAAGGGAGAGGTACTTGCAGATGTGGGATGGAGCTGGGGCAGGCACTCTGCAAGGACTGAAGCGACTCAAGAGGAAGAGTAAAGAAAGGTTTGCACCATCCTCTGGGCTCTGAATATATCTGTGTGCTACTAGTAAGATTAATTTCCTTCTAATGTAGGATCACGTCTGCATATTATTGCAAAAGCATAAAGGCAGAGTGTACCCATTTCACAGTGGAAGAATCTGAGGCTTGGGAGACTTAAGTAATGTATTCAAAGTAAAATTCTTAGGGAAGTGGAAAGACCCAAGTTTGTTTGATCCCAAAGTCCAGGCTTCTTTATTCCTGGCATGAATAGTTTGGCTAAGTCTAGACTGAACGAGTTATAAGTGACAGTGCAGAGATAAAAATGTAAAACAAGAACAGTTCCATACGTAATTTAAAATACATTCTGTATGTAATTTAAAACATATTCTGCTCAAAAGATGGCAAGTATTTTCCTGTCTGACGCCACTGGTCTCTGCAGGAGACTTAAAGTAGCTTTCTGATCTTTCTCAACTCAGTCTGGCAGAAGCTGCTAGCTGTTCACTGGTGCTCACACGAGGCATGGAGAATTATCTGCCACTCTTGTTCTCATTCTTAGCTCTCAGCCCCAGATTTCAAACCAAACTGGACAAGGACCGAGTCGCCAGGGTCGTGTATGTCAGTGTGAGGTCAGTTGGAGAATCAAAGGGAGTTAGCCGGAGACTCAAGCCTCAAATAAGCTTGAGTTATCACCAGAGTGGAGAGACCCAGCCATCCTTGGAGTCTCTGGGGACCCTGCTGACTACCGGGTTCTGCACTGGGCACCTTGCACATAGCCTCACCTTGTGGAACTGTGGAGGGTATATCCGGGCAGCCCCATGGTTCAACAGGAGCTGGTAGCAGATCTCAGGCTGGGCCGCCGGGCGCACAGAGGTGACCTTCAGCACGTACTGGATGGCAGCACAGCCATTGATATCCATGAGATTGGCTTCGGCCCCCGCCTCCAGCATCATGTGCATGAGCACGTGGTCACAGTTCCAGGCGGCCTTGTGCAGCGGGGATTTGAAGTCATCATCCCTGGCGTTGACCTCGGCCTTGTAGTCCAACAGCATGCGGCAGATCAAGTGGTGCTCCCTGCTGTACTCCTGCTCTTTAAAGCGGAGGGCCCAGTAGGTGGCGATAGCCAGCGGGGTCTCCATGTGGGCGTTCACACTGTCCACTATGGCCCCGTGCTCCACGTAGAAGGCCACCAGCTCCGAGAGGCCGAAGTGGGCAGCCGTGTGCAAGGGCGTCTCCTCATCCTGATTGTTGGTCTTCATGTTCACGTTGGCCCCTAGAAAGGGCGATTGAGGAAGACAATTACGTCAACATATTTTGCCATTATTCCTGAGGTTCAAGACTTTTCCCACCGCTTCCCTTTCAACCTTTGACTGCCTTACATAAGCCATTCTTTCCAGGGTCCTTTGTTGGTGCCCAGGGAAGCCAGGCATTTGAAACAACAGGGCCGCCTCCTGGACAACCAGCAAATGTACTGGGGTTGGGTAAGGGTGGGGGGAGAACCGACGATTTCCACGGGAAAGCCAGAGCACGCCATTGAGTTTCAGTTCCCCAGGTGGATTGGAAAATACAAAGTGATTCCTGTAACTAAATAGCTTTTATCGATAAAATAGCAAATATCATTGAAAATAAAGGTTATATTGCAACCTTTGGAGCTCACACAGGTGGCTTTAAATATCACCAATTTCTCTGAATGTTTCACAAAATCATGTTTTTCTTCTCTTTCAAAGCTGGGAAACCTGAAAGTTTGGTCCAAGCAAACTTTAGTATTATGGAAGTTGCCCAGCTCTGACTGCCAACAGCTGATACTAGAGCCACCCAAGTCTAAGACTCCTTTGGAATACAACTGGGGAAAAACTAAGAACACAAACACTGTGACCACCAAGCTAGCCTAAAGGTCATATTTTGCTTGGAAAGGGGTAGAAGCCAGTCTAATAGAAATACTCACTGAAAGAAAGAGAGTGACTTAGAGGCATATTTGATTTATGGCTGATAATGGTTGTTAGAAATACAAATTTGTACTGTTTGGAAAGCTCCGCAGAAATTACTTAACCAGACTCACTTATCTAACACACTAGGAAACCGAAGTGAATTTTATTTTTCTGATAGAGTGTGTTAAGTACTAGAATGGTCAACTTAAGAAGCTGAAATTTTCCTTCTCTGCCTAATTTAATGGGGTGAACGCATCGACCCCTAGGGGGCCTACTCTATAATCAATTCTACTGGAAATTTTCATAACTACTTCAAGTTTAAATCTGGAAAGATTTTTTTATTATAATGATTATTATTTCAGCAACTAATATTTATTAAGCACTTACCATTTGTAACATTCTGAGCTAAATGCTTTTCATATGTTGCCTCATTGAATCTTCCCTAGCAACCCTTTGCAATAGGTGCAATTTTTACCCTAATTTTACAGATGAAGAAATTTGTACTTAGAAAGGCTAATAACGACATCAAGCTATGATGCGATAGAACGAAGGTCTGAGAGCAGACAGCCTGGCTTCAAAAATCTCTTACCACTGTACATCCTACCTCATGATTTTTCTAGAAGAAATCTTTCCTGTATTTTGCTCTCTTTGGGTAGTTGAAAACTTGAAAGGACTAGAGAAATCATGTTGCATTTTGCGATTTTTTAAAAATTTGTTTTCCATATATTGCCCCTTTATGCCTTTGTTTATGGCATCCTGTGATCAGGCAGAACCTACTTAGGAAGGGCAATACTCCCACACACATGCTCAGCATCCTATACAAAATCAACCCCCCAGTGAGGTTTCTGAGAGCACTTTGCGCTATAAACTCGGAGGCTGTCTGTTCTCTCAACTTGCAGAGAGCAGACTTATAACCAAAGATGGTCTCCCACAGAGCCATCCATGTGCATCAGTATTCCACCCTGGAGAAGCTCTGTGTCAGATGTCTTTCCAGGTCAGCCCTGCTTTGCTCTGGAGGGAAATGGAATGAATAAGAATGGCTTCCCAGAAGCCAAATGCAGGGTCACTTCAGACACTGGAGAATTTCCAGTAAGGAAAGGAATCAAAGGGTCAGGATGAAAATTTTACAGGCCAACTTGGAACAAACCACATCCTTTATTTTTTAATGTACTTGGACTTTTACTATTGATCCTTGACCTGTTGGTACAACTAGATGTGCTGCATAGATTTCTTTTCTGAATAGGAGATCTTTATTTTTTATATTTGAATTGTATCCTTGAGCATAACTTTTCCAGAGAATATATAAAGTGGGACGATTTGAGTACTTTTTTATTTTAGATTTTGTGCTTTATTCAAGAAATTAGAGACCTCAACTATAAATTCTTGGAAACTTCTAATAAATATTCTTTTTTTTAAAAAAAGGTTTTATTTATTTATTTGAGAGAAAGTGAGCGAGAGAGAGAGAAAGCAAGCACAAGTGTGGGGAGGGGCAAAAGGAGAGGGAGGAGCAAGACGCCAGATGCCCTGCTGAGCAGGGAGCCGACTCAGGACTCCATCCCAGGACGCTGAGATCATGATGTGAGCCGAAGGCAGACGCTTAACCGACTGGGCCACCAGGCTCCCCTTAAAAGGATTCTTAATGTGAAAATACAATGTGTTAGCTTCCTAGCACTGCTGTAACAAAGTACCACAAACTAGGTTGCTTAAGACAACAGGAATGTGTTCACAGTTCTGGAGACTGGAAGTCTGAAATTAGGATGTCGGCAGGGTTGGCTTCCCCTAAGGGCTTTCAGGGAGAGTCTGTCTCATGGCTCTCTCCCAGCTTCTGGTGATGGCTGACAATCCTTGGGGTTCCTTGGCTTATAGATATATCACTCCAGTGTCTGCCTCCATCTTCGATCATATGCCAGGTCAAGAAATCAAACACCTCCAAGAGCCAGAGAAGCCCTCCACTTTCCTACACTCCTTCCCCAGCGCAACTCCTCCAGCCCGCCCAAGGTATTATTCTCCTGAGTATTATGCATTTCTTATAGTTTTACCACCTCTGTATGTATCCCTAAGCAAGAAAGTTTTGTTTCATTTATTTTTGAACTTTATATAAGTGAAATAATAAACACATATTCTTCTATGACTTGCTTCTTTCATTCAACATTATGTTTGTGAAAATAATCTATGTTGTGATGCTGAAGCTGTCATTCGTTCATTTGATTGTGTTCTGTCTCACTGCACAAGTAATCCACAATCTATCCATCCTACTGGTGATGGACATTTCTAGTTTCAGGCTATTCCAAACATTGCTGTGCTGAGCATTCTTGTACATTCCTGTACCCTGGTGCTCACATGCAGGCGTTTCTGGGTTCTATGCCTATGAATGGAATGACTGGTTCATTGGGTGTGCATATCTTCACCTTTACTAGATAGTGCCAAACAGGTCCAGTTTACACTTCCATAAGCCATGCGTGAGGGTTCTTGTTGGGCCACATGCTCATCTATGGCTGGTATTTTTGCTCTATTTAATTTTAGCCAATCTGGTGGGTGTGTAGTGATACGTCATTGTGTTTAAATGTTTGTTTTCCTAAGTAACAGTTAGCTTAGACAAATTTTAACATTGCTATTGACCAACATTGCCTTTTGCTTACTACCATAAATATTTCCATGGTGTTACAGAATTACTTTAAATGTCATTTGAAAGGAATTACATGATATTCCACAAGTTAGTTTACCCAACTGTTGGATATGAGGATTTTTTTCGAATGTTTTGATCTCATAATTAATGCTAAAATTAATAAATTTGTATGAAAATTTTAAGATTATTTCCTTGGCATAAATTCCTCCTACATAGAATCATTAAGCTGAAATGTGTGAACTGTTTTAAGGACTTTTATGAAAAATTGTTGCAAGTTATATAACTCATTGATGTGTAGCAGTGATATTTCACTCACCAGTATGTTGTTATACTTTAAAAAACATTTTTTGCTAGTTTGGAAGTTAGAAATAGTCTTCTTTTTTAAAAAATCTAAGTTCATTTGATTACTAGAGTTTGAACACTTTCTCTGTAATTATTAACTAGTGTATTTCTTCTTTAGTTAATTGTCTAAACTTTTGTCCTTTTATACATTCCAGACTTCCTGCTTTGTTTTCATTTATATGAACCATTCATTAAAATAAGATGTAAGCCTATGTTATAATTGCTACAAAATTTTTAACCACTTTGATTTTTCTTAAATACAATGACGTTAACTTTCGATAGTCAAATTTTTCCCATTTTTAAAAAATATTAGAATGTCTTCCTCTCAGAGTTTGCATAGCTATCCAGATTAATTATAATTTAGTTTTTTATACATTTTTAGAAATGTTTAACATTTGATTCACCTGGAACTTATTTTGGTGTAGACATCAATTTTAGGAAGAACTGACATTCTTACAATATAGAATCTCTCCGTGCAGAAATATGGTCGATTTCTCTAACAGTTTTCTTTACACTCTGTAAACTATCCTTCCCAAAAATTTACAGCAATTTTCATTGTAGGGGATAAATTATTTCATTCAGGGATAAATTATTTCTTGGGTAAAGTCACTTTTAATGAGAGAGGGCCCTTCATGAACCCTTTAATGTATGCAAGATGGTCCCCAGAAGTAGTCTGGAATGCTAGTAAAGGAGACAGATACAAATTTTAATTTGTACTGATGATAAAGAGCAAGGACTTTTCAGATTCTGCCTGTGGGCAAAGAAGACAGAGATTTGGGTACACTAAGAATGGGATGAAGAGGGGACACAGGATGAGAATCTGAACAGAAAGAGTGGGAACTGGTCACAAGAAATGACGAGGCCAGGCCGGAGGGAAAAGATAATGTTGAAGCCAGGATTACTGAGGGACATGATGCCAGTCAGTATTAAATGTTTTCTCTTCTCCCATACTGCGGGATAGTATCCTTTCGTTACTGCCAACAGAGAGAATCAATTTCATCAGTCTTAGTTATGAGACTTCACGTTTTCTTTTTTTTTGTTTTTTGTTTTCAAATAAAATTCAATTGCCTCACGTGCCCATTTGTTAGATTGGCTGATCATCAGTGCTCAGTCCTCATGGTGGCGCCATCTGTTGGGCTTTGCTACTCCCTACAGGCTAAGGGTTGGTCCTCAGAAGCATCCTCTCTAGACCATCCACGTTCCCCACAACTTCTGGCACCTTGAGAGCTACTTAAGAGTGCAGCAGAGAGCAAGTCTCTGTCACTACAGAAACTGTCATTTCTCTATATTTCCAGACTCGGGGAATCCACGTCCCCTACCATATCCCTAAACCAGACCCTGCCTCCTTCTTGTCTTAATGGACTTGATTTCCTAAAGAGCCTGTGTGTAAGTGGGAAGATCAGTGGTGAGGCAGAGGACGAGGCCACCCCAGTGCTTCTCAACCCTTTAAGACAGCCTTCCTATTCTGCAAGGAAATCCATAGATAATAGCATCTACTTTCATATCTAGTCTTTTAAAAATAAATAGGGACACCTGGGTGGCACAGTCAGTTGAGGGTCCCACTCTTGGTTTCAGCTCAAGTTGTGATCTCAGGGTCATGAGATTGAGCCCCGCAACCAGTTCTGCACTTGGTGCAGAGTCAGCTTGGGAGTCTCTCTCCCTCTGCCCCTGCCCCTGCCCCCTCCCCACGTGTTCTCTCTCTCTCTAAAATAAATAAATAAATCTTAAAAATAACTAGATACAATACTTAGCTAACCTATGTAGGCAAAACGAAAGTAATTTCTAATAATTACCACTACATAGTTATGATTGTTACAAATAATATAAATATTACAATGATGTAGTACAAAATTCAATATGTTAATAACTATCCTAGATGCCATAATGAAATAGTGATTTACTTGAACCCATACGTAGAAGCCTAACAGCTATGTATTTGAACTGACCGGCGTGTTTTGCATTATAATTCAGATACCACAAAGGTCATTGTCATAACGAAGGAATGGGGGAATGAGGGAAAGTGAGGGGAAAATGAGGGTAAACATTGGTAAAGTTCTGAATAAAACCAAGTCCAATCTTGCCCTGATTTATACTGTAACTGCATTCTTGAAAATGTTCATATCTATTTACAATTCAAAAGTATTTTGTGCTTATATGCAAAATGGAGTTAGGTTAGAAATCTACTGTGTTACTACATCTAAATATCTAGAATTATATCAGCACCGAATCTAAGCTGTTTTACAAATTATACAAAATTCAAACATGCAGAAAATATTATAACAGACATCTATATACCACTACCCATATCTGACAGATAATTTTTGCCATATTTGTTTTATTTTATATTTTCCCAGATAAATTTTTACAGAAAAAAAAATCCAGGGGTGCCTGGGTGGCTCAGTCATTAAGCGTCTGCCTTTGGCTCAGGTCATGGTCCCAGGGCCCTGGGATCGAGCCCTGCATCGGGCTCCCTGCTCAGCGGGAGGCCTGATTCTCCCTCTCCCACTCCCCCTGCTTGTGTTCCCTCTCTCGCTGTGTCTCTCTGTCAAATAAATAAATAAAATCTTAAAAAAAAAAATCCAGCTCATTTCACCTTTCTTCCCTTTCTTTCTCCACCACGACTACTATCCTAAAATTGTTTTTTGTCATCCCTTTATAAATTTTTGTTCTTTTATCACTCATATATGTATCCAGAAACAGCATATATACTATTATTTTGTGTTCATAAAAATTATATAAGTGGCATCTCTCTTTTCAACCTGTTTTTATTAGTCGCATTATGTTTTTGAGTGGAAAGCTGATTTTTTTTTTATTTCAGCTGCTGAATAGCTTCACATTATATAATTAAACTACAACTTAACTATTCCTTTACTAAAGACAGTTGTTAAGCTTTTTCATAATAACTATATCTTTTCAATTGTGCAGGAGTTTCTTGAGAGAGAGAAATAAAATTACTGGGTACTAGTATGTGAGCATTTTTAACTATATTAAATTATATATATCAGTGGTTATACCAGTTCATATGTCCATCAGTAGAGTTTAAAGGTTCAATATCACTTACAACATTTGATGCCATCAAACTGTTTAGTGTTTACCGATTATATGGTGTAAAATGGTATTTTTTATTCCATTTGCATGCCCCTGGTTACCCGCAAGTCGAGTGTCTTCTCGACAACAAGATGCCCACTTGTATTAATTGTTTCTTCATAGCTTCTGCCCATTTTTCAGTGGGTTGTTTGTGTTTTTCTCATTTATTTTTCAGGATATAAACAAGATCAATATGGAGATAATGATAAAGACTTGATCGGAGGCAAAGGACTTCAATAAATGGGACGCTTCACTATGTGGATAGGAAGATTCAGTAGTGTAAGGATGGCAATGTTGCCTGGGTTAATCTATAAATTCGAGGCCAAACATTTTTTTTTCACAGAATTTGCAGAGTAAAGAGCATATCAATTTTGGAAAAGAGAAGTAAAAAGAATGAGAAGGAAAGAAGAGGTCGTGAAGAAGGGGTGCTCACCCTACCAGATATCCAAGCAAATTGTAATTAAAACAATGTAGGATTGATGCATAGAAAGACAACTAGACGAGTGAAACAATGCAGAGCTTAGAAACAAACCTATTGGGGCGGAGCAAGATGGCAGAGGAGTAGGAGATCTGGATTTCGTCTCCTCTCAGGAATTCAGCTGGATAGGGATCAAACTATCCTGAACACCTACACACCCAACAGGAGATCGAAGAAAGGAATAGCAACA
>NC_138380.1:62185481-62336289 GCF_054177405.1 Leptonychotes weddellii
GTGGGTATTGAGGAGGGCACATTCTGCATGGAGCACTGGGTGTTATGCACAAACAATGAATCATGGAACACTACATCTAAAACTAATGATGTAATGTATGGGGATTAACATAAGAATAAAAAAAAAAGATTTTATTTATTTGAAAAAAAAAAAAGAAACAAACCTATTTACAGAAAGCATCTGTAATGATAGATGGGGTATACCAATCAGTGGAGAAATAATAGACTATTTAATAAAAGTATTGGGACCAAAGACAGTGTTGTAAAAGCACAAATTAGATCTTTTGTGTGGTGTGTGCATGTGTGTTAAATTCCAATTTAATAAAAGGCAAATGTAATCAACTAAATAATCAACTTCTTAAATAAAAGCATAGGAGTTGGGATAGGTGGGGAATGGGCAGTCCTCCCTGTTGGGTCACTATGTTTACCGAATGCCCTCTCAGCATATTAACTTTTTTTTTAAGATTTTATTTATTTATTTGACAGAGAGACAGCAAAATAGGCAGAGCAGCAGGCAGAGGGAGAGGGAGAAGCAGGCTCCCCACTGAGCAGGGAGCCCGATGTGGGGCTCGATCCCAGGACCCTGGGATCATGACCTGAGCCGAAGACAGACACTTAACTGACTGAGCCACCCAGGCGCCCCTCAGCATATTAGCTTTTGATGGAGACAATTTCATCCAAGACTTCTACTAGATCTATTAGATCCAAGCCTCCTGTTAGATCTAAAACAATAAGGTGCTATCTTCTTGAATTCTCCACTTCTTTGACTTTCCCTCCACCAATTTGCCTGATCTATATACTGTCCAATACACCTGAGTGTGCACACAGTGTTGGTGGTTCTCATGTCCTTGTTCAGTCTTTCAGCAGGCTGGAAGAAGTAGAGACCAGCTGAATAGTCGCTAATGTTGGTTTTGTTTCTACTCTTTTTGTGCACAACTTCCTTAAGCATTCTGCATGGCAGAGACCAGCACTTCTGTCAGGGGGCCACTCCCAAGATTTAAATTATTCCTTGACTCAGGAATACACCTTATTATTTTATATAATGCCCCAGCAAAATGGCACTGGGAAGTAATTTGTCCCAGTCCTACATTTGAATTGATCCTCTTTTCCTTATTTGCAGTCCAGCCCCTCTCCACTTCCTCTAGGTCAGAAGAGCAAACATGAGGAATCTATGTTTTCTGGATTCTCCAGGGATTTTGACTTTCCCTTAGGCCACCAAAACTTTTGGTCCCAACTAGCTCAACATGGAACATTTTACCCATTCTTTGAAATGCTCTCTTCGATAACAGGGGTCAAGTGTTCATCTCAAGACTCATTCACTCATTCCGTAAAGAATTATACTGTTTCTATTCTGTGTCAGGTACACAGAGACCCCAGCATACACCATGGTCAAGATCCTTACTATCAAGTCATTTCCATACGAGATGAGAGTTAGAAAATAAACACACAAGGAAATGTGCGACAAGACCATTTCAGGGAGTTGCAAATACAATGAAGGAAATAACACCAGTTGTAATGATCGGGACCACGAGGGCTGGCTACTAAGGAACTGACCTCTGACCTGTGAGTAGCTGTGAAATATCAGGGAGGAGAGCTTTCCGGGCAGAGGGAACAGCGAGTACAAAGACCCAAATGGGTGAACAAGCTTGAACATTCAAGGAACAGAAGGAAAGTGAGAGGAAGAAAGACAGAACATAAAAGTGAAGTTACAAGCATGATGTTGGACCTTCTAGGCCACGTGAGAAGTCTGGGTTTTATCCTTTCATCTCAATCATTCTAGTTTAATGTGGCACTTTATCAAGTTTGTAGAAAAAGTTAAAATATTTCTTGGTTTCTTAGCATTGGCAGCATATTTGATGCCCTTTTGAAATATTTTAATCCAGTATCATTGTAACAGAAAAAAACCTACACTTAAGCAAAAAATAAAATACTCTTTTTATTATTTTAATTTCTTTTTTTTTTTTCATTTTGGGAGAAGGGTGATGCTATCATGTTTCGTTGAAGACTTGCCTACATTTCTTTTGTACTTACATATCCTGACGTATCTTCTTCCACTTTTGTTTCTAAGCTTTCTCATTTAACATTAAATATACTTTATAAGGTATAAATTACTGGATTTTTTAAGTCATAGAGTATGCCTTTTAATAAGTAATTAAATCAACTTTTGTCACTGAACAGCTATATGTCTTTAAACAGTGCTGCCCATATAAGTAGCAGGTGCTGGGAACCAAAATAAGGGAATACACATGATTTTCATACTACCCTTCTTCTTGAATAAATTTATACCATAGCTCCCTCTGAGGTTAACTTATTTTATTAAATAAGTTTCTATTTTTTTGTATTCAACAATAAGATACATGTTTAAAAAAATCAGAAGTATAGAAGAACTTGACTGACAATTTCCTAGAATAGATGCATTTACAAACACACTTCTCTTAACTATGTTTGTTTTTACATCTTTTGGCAATTATTTCCATAACTCCAGCTAACTTACTGATTTATCTATTTATTATCAAATTTAGGTAGTATTCTTTACTTTCTGATATAAAAGGTAAGTTTTAGTTTACTTATACTAATCCTTCCTCTTTTCAATGTTTGGTCTTTTCATCATGTTTTAATTCTTCTGTTGGAATATTGAAACTTCATTGCACCGAGGTCTCTATCTATGAATTTGTTACGTTATCTCTACCACCTCCTTTAGGAAATGACATTATGTCCAAGCTATTTCCCTCCTATACTTACACACCTCATTTCTGACAGTTAAAATTTACACTGTCAAAGCTGTAAGGTTATTATATTCAGCTCTGCAATCTTTGATGTTTTGTCCATGGGTACTTATAAAAGTTTTTCAACTAATAAACAGTATTTAAACGATGATGTCTTAAAAGCTGAGGTCATTTTGGCCTCTAACTAGAAATGCAGAAGCATGAGCCATATTGCAATGCAGCAAGGTTCCACCTCAGTTAGAGCATGCTGGGGTCTTACAGCAGTGAGCTGGCCCACATGTTCAAGGAAAGCAGCATGATGACGTAGGTGGCCAGTGTGCGTCCCTGTAGGACAGCACGGAAAATAAGGTACTCATTGTTTATCCTAGCTAACATTTGCGCCCCCCCTCCTCAAATGTATTAATCTAATCTGGGGTTGTTAATCTTGTGTTTATTTAAAAAAAAATAAAAGGGATCCTTCTAATGCAATTTTGACTACTGCGTTTGGTTTTTGTAATCACCAAACTATAGTTATTTTAATTTCTTTCTCTGTGCTGTTTGGAGTCCTTTAAACATTTGCCAGATTCAGAAGATGGCCAAGCTAGATTCCTAGAAGAACTTTCCTGCTCTTTCTATCTCTCGTCCCTTAACCCTCCCCCTCCCCCCACACCAGGTCTGCAGGGGTTTGGAACCTATCATTAGTCAAATGGAGAAGAAGGGATAGAAGTGCTAGTTGAGCAAAGAGAGTATGCATCCCTTCCCCAATTGGCTGCTTTCAGTCTGCGGTGGACTTGAGCAAGGGGAAAGGAGAGTTTAAGTCAAGTTTGAATTATCAGCCCTGGATGTCCAACTTTTGAACTGAGAGTGACTTTTGACACTTAAAGTGACTATATAACTTTTTCTTACCTAAGAGTTACAAGAGAAGACATGGACCCACCTGAGTTTTCTTCCCAGAGTAGAGGAGAAACTAGACCCTCTAAATAATTTAAAGAGACACTGGAAAACAAAAATGAAATTCTTTTATGAATAACATCTCATGTATTTTGCTCGGTCTAGTTAGTAGTCATGTATCTAGTGAATTGTTCATTCAGGGCACCTTTTGGTATATTTTCTGAGAACTCAAATACATGAGACTATTTTTCTGTTGTCATCATACATTAAAAATAAAATTGAAAGAGTGCCGAATTCTTGGGTAATTTTCTCCACAATATTCCATAAGTTCGTTCTACTCTTTTTTAATATTAAACATTGTGGAGAAATGACATACCACCAAGTTTTTTGTTCCTTCAAAAGCAATCTTTCTTTTATTCACTCCTTTGTACACACTTGCTATCTTTTATTGTTGACATTGAATATTTTATTTAAGATATATCTAGACTTAATTTTTTTTTCATGAATTTTGCCAGGAACCAAACTTACCCATTTCATCTCTGTGTGAATAAGTGTTTTTTAGACAAGAATTTCTTTCTCCTACCCTGGTTTTAAATATTGGTCATGTTCAAAAAGGAGACATTTCTTTATTATTGAAAGCTATAAAACCTTCTTTTTGTTGTTTAAAAACTTCATCACCCCCTAATTATCAAGCTGATAAGAAACTCCCTCTCCCAATTTTTTAAACCCCACTCCTCAGATGCGCGAGTGAAAACATAGTGCATTATTCATGGCTTTCTTTTTAACATCACCTTAAAAAATTATGCTTTTCTTAGAAAAGATCCTAAGACAGAGTGAAAAGCAGTTAGTCTCTGGCTATCGTGGCCTGCAGGATGTATGAGGACATAGAGAGACATGGAGAAAATAGTATCATCGGTTATCATCCTAAGGGTTTGTGAAGGAATTGGGTTTAATTTATTGACCTCGGGTAGAAATTTAGATTCATCTCCTTGTTTTGTCTGAGATGTCTCCATCCTCCTCAACTTGAAGTTCACCTGCCTCAGTTTCACCATGCTCGGGCTTGAGCAGACTTCTGTGCAGGTAAAAGACAATATATTTGCTGCGTGTTCCTTTATGAAAATATTCATCATGTCTGCTATTTTTCGAGCACTCACTAAGAGTTTTACATATATTGTCTCGCTTGTTATTAACAGCAAGCATTCTTTAGAAACATCTATTATTCAAAGGTTAGATTTCTTTTTTCATATTCAGGGCTTTTCATTTTCTGCGTGTTCTGGGATTGTTTCTCAAGTCTGCTTCTTTGTCAAGGATGCAATTTTGTGCAGTGTCAAGTTTGTTATTAACTGTCACCAAAGCGTATTTTCAGTTGGCTGCTTTGTTCTAGTTTCAATTTTGCCCTTTCAATCTACAATCTATGGCAAATATATTTTCCTGTATCTTTCATAGTCTTGTCTTAAATGAAATCTTAAATGAAAGACCATTTCCTGTAAAGCCCTTTGTCTCTAATACTCACATTCTCCAGGGTCTGGAGTTGAGAACTACCTTTTTCTGGATCAACAATGGTCTTCTGAACCATTACTCTCTCACCCTTGTGTACAACCCCTCATCTGTTAAGGTTTATATCACCCAACGAGGTGACTTTTTATCCCTTCTTATCAGAGATCTCACAAACTCCCAGGCACTCTCCCATTTGCAATGAAGACATAGGTATATGGCTCAGTCTTTTTTTCTCTCTGTCCTGATATCACCCTGCAATATCTTTGAAGATGCCCCTTCCAACACATTCACACTCACAATTCCTAAATCTCCTGGGGCGGATTGGATTACCATTACCAAATATCTTATGGGTCCTTCTTATGGCAGCTTCCCTGTTGAAGGTTTATGCAGCTCTGCCCTCTTGAAATCAGTTCAAATTACTGACTCTAGTTGCTCAGTTGTATCTCTATCCTTCCCCTAGCTAGGTTCTCCAACTTTTCCTGGATTGCCCATGTATTTTTAATTTTCTGTAGGCTAGGATTTCATCAGGATAGACAAATTATGCTGTTGTAATTATGCCACTCACATCTCAGTGGCTTGATGCAATAAAAGCGTATTTCTCAGTCTAAACAGTGCTTTGTAGTTCCAGAACTGATGTCCTCTATTTGCCCTCTATTTGAAGCCCCCTCAATCTTGTGGCTTCCCCATCTTTGCCTGAGGTTTCCTCCACTATCACAATACCATGAGAAGAAATAGACTTTCAAAGTCCTACGTGGGCTTTTTACTACCCGGAGGTGACTCATCTCTTCTGTTTATATGTCATTGGGCAGAAGGTGCATAGGATGCTGCTGAAACTCAAAGGGACTAGACTAGGAAGTGTGGTCTTCTGGGAGCCAGGAGGGGAAGAGAACTGGATACTGAGGAGCACTAGTTGTTGCTACCACAGCTGAACTGAGTTTCTGTGGGTTGCAGTAAATTAAACAAAACTGCTGACCAATTCAATACTCACCTTTACCTTTTCCCTTTCGTTTTAGAGAAGAGGGGTCTCCCCCCAGTGCAAGACAAATCTTTGCATCTTCGTAACCGATCCTAAGTGCGGCAGTGGAATGTTGCTCCACAAATAATATCTTTTTACTATATATCCAACACCTCCCTTTCCATCAACCTTTTGCAATCATCTTATAAACATACTTCAGCTTCTGCCAGCCCTTTTCTCCCTTGTAAGTACCCTCCGATTTCTTTTTATCTCTTTGTAGCCAAACTTCTTGAAAGTGAATTCTCTGCTTTCTGTACCATTTCCTCTCCACCCATGATCCCCTCAGCCCATCACAACCCGCCTTCTCTTCCCATCACTCCACTGAAGCTGTTCTGACAAAGTCACCAGCGGCTTCCAGTTGATCATTCCCATCTACCATTTTCAATCTTCATCATACCACACTTCTCTGCTATATTCAACAGTGTTGACAACTCACTCCTTGGAAATCTGGTTTTTTTCAGCTTCCTTAGAATGCTTTCTTCTCCCTCTCTGGATATTCCTTCATGATTTTTATATGATTCCTCTTCTCTTCTTCTCAATCCCTAACCTGTATTATTTCACACTGGGCATCACCATTTTCTCCCTGCACTTCTTACTGTGCCTGGCTTCCTTGAGCAGTCGTAACTACTCTTTTCATTTGATCTATGAACAGATAACTCTCAAAATTATATGAGCAATCATATAGGTATCCATTTTTCTCAAAGCTATATGGGACATTTACAAAAATTGATTCTTTACTAGCTCGGTCAAAAACTCATCTTCACAAATGTCAGAGAACAGGCATCACTACAGACCATTTTGTTGACCATAACACAATTAGAAGTTAGTAACAAAAAAGATGAGTTTAATCTAAAATAGATTTGCGGATTAAAGGCACATTTATAAATAACCTATGGGTCAAAGAAGAAATCATATCAATTAAAATATCATTGAAATAAATTAATGATATCATATTACAATAAATTAATTATATAGTATCATTAAAACAAGTTCACTAGCATTATAGTTAATAAAATATGTACCCCCCAAAAAGGAGAGAAATAACCCAATTCAAAATGGGCAAAGTGTCGTTACAAAGAAGATATATCAATGGTCAATAATCACATAAAAAGATGCTCTGTGTCAACCGTCAGGGAAGTGCAAATCAAAACCACACTTGGATACTGCCTTATACCCACTAGGATGACTGTGATCAAAAAGACAGATAATAGCAAGTGTTAGCAAGGATATGGAGAAATAAGCATCCTCCTACACTGACAGTGGGAATGTAAAATGGTGCAGCCACTTTAATAGTATGGCACTTCCTCAAAAAGTTAAACACAGAGCTCCCATACAACCCACAAATTCCACTCTTGGGTACCTACCCAAGAGAGATGAAAACATGTGTCTACACAAACATTTGCCCTGGAATGTTCATAGCAGCATTATTCATAATAACCCCCAAATGGAAATAATCCAAACATCCATCAACTGATAAATGGATAAGCAGAATGTGTTATATCAGTACAATGGGATATTAGTCATCAACAAAAAGGAATGAAGTACTAATGCAGTGTTTCATTTCACCATTTCAAAAAACACTGAAAACGTTATGCTACATGAAATGAGCCATATACAGAAGACCATGTATTGCAGGATTCCTTTTATAGGAAAAGTCCCCAGTAGGCAAGTACATAGAGGCAGAAAGTGGATTAGCGGTTGTGTAGGGCTAAAAGGGTGGGGAGCAGGGGTTGGAGGAAATGGAAAATGATTGCTAAGGGACACAGGTTTCGTGTTGGGTGATGAAATGTTCTAAAATTATGGCGGTGGTTGCCTAACTCAGTGAAAATACCAAAAGCCATTGAATAGCAGACTTTAGATGGGTGCTTTGTACATAAGTGAATTTTCTTGCAGTAAAGAAATATCCGAGCAGTTGTGAGCTGACCCCTGAGTTACAGACTTATATGTGGACAACTGCATTCTGAACAAATCTATTTGGAAGCCCACTGCACACTAAAATTTAACAGATCCTAAACTAAACTCTTTTCCTTCTTAATCCTCTCACTCATGTAAGCAACATTTCAACAAAAAGTGTTGCGATGGCCCCAACAGATCAACCTTAAAGTTGGAAATTCACCCCCAATCCCTCCTTCTTCCTCATCCCCCAGCCCCCTCGCATCGATCATCACATGTTGGCACCATTGCTTCCTATCCTATTACCACTGCCTTTTGTTTGTACATTTGCCTTTCCCTCCATAATGTTGAGAGTAATGTATTTAAAATACACAACTGACCATCTCTCTTAAAATCCTGCAAGAGCTTTCCATTTTCTATATGATATGGTTTAAGCTTTTTATCCTAAGAGATAAAACCATCCAAAACCCAGCTTCTGCTTCTCCAGACTTCCATGCTGCTATCTTCTGTCTCATACTTTGATTACTGCGCATCCTGTAGTTCTTTGCAAACACCTGCATTCCTTTGCTTGTGTTGCCTTGGCCTGCAATGACCTTAATTTCTTCTTGACTCACCCTTCAAGGTCCAGCACCACGTCTTTCTGAAAAGATTTTCCTTACTCCCAGGCTGTGCTCCTTGTCTCTCCACTATAAAAATTGTATTATCTCACTCTAATGAGTAACAGATGTCAGTGTCTTTTTTCTTCACTTTAAGATCCTCAAGAACAGATGCTAAATCTGTTTGTCTTCGTGCCCTAGTTCATGGTACATTCATTCATTCAACAAATGTTTGTTGAGCTCCTACTATGAACTCGCTACTGTCCGAGGCTCTGGGAATAACCTAGTAAATAAGACAATGTCCCTACTTCATGGAATCCATATGTTAGAGAAGAAGACAGACAAAATAATTTAACTCATGTATGAAGTTACAGGTAGTGATGTGTGATGAAGAAAAATAGAGTTGGGTGAAGTCATGGAGGATGATGAGGGAAGAAGATGAAGTATTTCATGTAAAGGCTGTGAGGACGTGACGTCGGTGCAGCATGGAAGGAACCCATCTGAAGAGCATGGGGAAAGGCTTTCCTGGCGAAGGAGACAACAAAGGTATGGGTTCTGAGGTAGGCAGGAACAAGCTGGATGTGTTTGGAAAATAGAGAGAACGCAAGTATCAAAAGAGCTGAGTAAAAGAGAGAGTGGTCGAAAATGTCGCTGGTGAAGCCAGCAGAGACCAGACAACGTCAGGCTCAACAGGTCCCAGGAAAGACCTCAGACCATATGCTAAATGTGAGGGGAATGAATGTGAGGGAGGGCAATGGTCTGATTTACCTTTTGTAAAGATCACTCAGACTGGCTGTGTGGAGAGTGGACAGTAAAAAAAGGAAAACATGAAAGCAGGGGCATTATTGAAAGTCTGCTATCGTAGTTCAAGAAGAAATAATGCAGCTTGGGTAGGGTGGCCCCAATGTAGGTGGTTTGAAGTGGTCGAACTGGAGATATATTTTGATGGCACCAACAGGTCTTGTGAGGTGTGAGGTATGAGGGAAAGGGAAGAAACAGAGGTGCCTTCTAGGCTTTGGGCTTGAGCCATGGGAAGAGCAGAACTGTCATTTGTTAAGGAGGCAGGAGTAGGAAATGCAGTTTCAGTCTGGACATGGTAGGTTTGAGATGTTCATTCAACATCTAGCGGAGATGGGTTACAGGTCGTTGGACAGATGAGCTGGAGCTCGGAGAAGAGGGCCAGGCTGGGAGACACAAACCTGGGAGTGAACCCCATTTGATGGTATCTGAGCCATGGGACTAGATCAGATCACCAAGGTGGGAAATGTATGTCTTCTACTGAGCCCTGGGGCCCAGCAATGTTTAAAAATGGAAGACACAAATCCAGGAAACAAGACTGAAGTAAGCCAGTGAGGAAAGAGAAAAACAACTTGGTTCTACAAATGCTGTTTAAACCAAGCTGTTTTTCACATGGTCTCTTCTCATAAGTTTCTTCTCTAACCACTACCTTTTTTTTAAAAAAACATATTGAAAACAGGAAGCAAATATCACAAACTATTTCCTTCTGTCTACTGAAGCGAATCTTTTTCATATCAAAGCTTATCTGCCAACTCCTCAGAATATTGCTTCTCATCCCTGGGGATGCAGACTTTTCCTCATAGAGCCCATGTTTATTTATTCTTATGTTTATTTTTAATTTACTCAACCTTAAGGAAAAAGATATCTTTCTAGACGCGAACAATCCAGATGCAGGCATTGAGCTCAGTCACCTTATACTTATTTTATTTTTTATCTTTTTAATTCAGAAAAAAAAAACCCACATTGATGAAAATTTAGCAAAGTAACCAGAGATAAGACGGAATAACTCAGACTTCAGGAAATATACTATTATCATACTATTTTGCACTAATCTTGTTGGACTCATGAAGTCAGACCATATCTTATGATTGGGAATGGTGTTTTTGCTGAAGGAAATGAATGCTGCTATTGTCATTCAACTGAAAAAGAGGTTAATCCTCGGGAAGTTTGTTGGGCTGTTGTGTTTTTTAAAGGCCAGGAATTTGGAGAGAGGGAATAATGATTTCTTCCTCCAGCCAGGGACAAAACTCTGTTCTGGACTAAGATCGAGTGGAGGCCTAGGCCAGCCTCAGGGGTGGAGGGGCATGGCCCTGGCTGCTTGGAGGCGGGACTGGAATGAGACAGGAAGAGGATAAGGAATGAATGGGAGTGGTACCCTGACTCCTGAGGCAGAATTCACGGGGGAGGGGGGGGCAGGAGGGGGCAGTGGGAGGCAGCTAGTGGGGCATTAATTAGGTTAGCAGAAACCAACTACACAAGGACAAATTTGCCAAGCAACAGTGGGCCTTCCCTTTCAAGTGGCAGCAGTAGTGATGAAGTCTGTCTCAGGGGCCAGCGTGAACACAGGTAAGTCACTGCTGGGGACTCATATCAGGAAAGGGGGTTAGGGTGAAAGACTACCTGCTAATACAATTTGTAGGGAATTAAAATTATTCAACCCAGGGGTACTATGTGTGATAGGGTCTATGTCCAAGCTGGGGAAACCAGACGTTTAACTACGTAAAGCTTGAAGACAGACCCTGAGGTTGAGGGAAGAGGGACATGACTCCCCCCCACACACACTCACAACCCGGTCCCTTTGCATTTCTGCCTTTATGTCAGCCCCTTATCTGCTAACGTTTCATACAGGCCATGTCCCCTTCAAACTTTGGATGGAATTAAGCCGAGAGCTTCAAAATTTGTGTCTATTTCTCACAGAAAGGCAGTTCTAGAATTATCCTCTCTTGAGTTGTCAGGGTAACGATCCTTCCCTGTGGGCCAGCATATTTTTCTTAGACTCCCAGTTGGACTTCTTTTTTACCAGCTTCATACTTGAGAGCTCTGTAAGACAGGTAGTGACTAATCATCTGAGAATACAAGATCTTCTCTGATTCCTGACATGTAGCATGCTGTGAGTTGTATTCTCAATGGAATTAGACTGATAAGGGGAAGGAGAATTTCTGCACCCTAAAACTCGACACCGAATGTGTGAGTCAATCTCTTTCTTTATCTCCGGGGTGGGGGCGGCGGGGGGGGCATCCGTCTTGTTTTATTTAAGAAGTTATGGCATGTGGCATCTCATTAAAAATGTACATCCCAATCCATTCCCTTTGATGATGTAATTAATAGAACTCATTCTTTGGCTTATAGTTTGTTCATATATTTTGTTTACATAGTTGTTGCTGAAGGATTTTTTTGGGACAATTTTAATGTATTCTTATAGATATTTAACAGTGAGTAGGGAGAGGTTTATTAGCCCAGGTCCATGTTAGCCCAGAAGAGCGCTGCTGTGGCAAAGAAGTCACCCTGTTGGTGAGATCAGAGTTCAAGTATCAACCACGAAGCCCAGGCTTAGGAGAGAAAGGAAATGGTTCAAGGAGGGGCTGAGAGACATGGATAGGAAAGGTGCAAGGAGCTGGAGTCAGGGTAACATTGAAGAGCAGGTAAGGTGGAACTGAGGGAATGAAGCTTGAAAAGATAGGAAGTGAAATTAATGGAGCAATAACAAAGGCCAGGATGTGGTCATGTGAGCAGATGGCTGACCTGAAGTGAGAGGTGGGGTATGGGCGCTGAGGTGGCCCCCGAGCTGTACGGGTGAGTTTGGGTCGGGAATCCAGTCACTGAAATCCATCACCAGTGATGGAACGAGGGAAATGGACCAAAACCAAGAGACAGGTGACCAGGTCCTCAGTAGGAAATGACTTGTGTCACAGTAGATGACAACGCTTATAACAGACAGAAGGTGAGTGTGTTCATTTCTCACTGCTGCCATAACAAATCACCAGAGATTTAGTGGCCTAAAACTACATGGGTGTATTATCTTATGATTCCATAGGTCAGAAGTTCAACATAGGTCTCCGTGGGTGTGATAGTCCATTTTGTCTGACAAGCTGGTTGGGCCACAGTGCCCAGATATTTGGTCAAAAATTATTCTAGATGTTTCTGTGAATGAGTGGACTTTGATTAAGCGGATAATGTGTGCACCTCATCCAATTGATCGAAGGCCTGAATAAAACAAAGACTGACTTCCCTTGCACCAGGAAGGAATTCTGTTAGTAGACTGTACTTCTTCCCTGGTCTCCAACTTGCCAGCCCACCCACAGTTTCTGGACTCATACTTCTACAGTCTCATGAACCAGTTTGTTAAAAACTAATCAGTCAATCTCTTCCCCCTGCCCTCTGTGGATTCCACACAGTGGGCTAAGATCAGGTATCAATGAGACTATATTCCTTCTGGAGTCCCTAGGAGAATCTGTTTCCTTGCATTTCTCAACTTCTAGAGGCCACCACATTCCTTGGCTCATGTGCTCCTTCCTTCATCTTCAAAGTCAGCAATGGAGGGTGTAGTCTCTTTCAGAGATCAGAACCTTCCTTCAAGAGTCACATTACCTCTGACCACAGCCAAAAAAAGGCTCTCCAATTTTAAGGAGATGGGCCAACTTGGATAATCCAAGATCATCTTCTCATCTCAAGGTCCTTAATTCAATCACATCTGCAAAATCCCTTTTGCCATATAAGGTAGCATATTCATAGATTTCAGGGATTAGGATGTGGACATCTTTGGAGGGTCATTATTCTGCCTACTACCGTGAGACAGAGTGTGCCCTCGGATTAGACACTGGAGGGAAGACTGATGTACTCAGGGCTGAGTTCAGTTCTTGCTTCTAGTCAAAAGCCCCAATTTCACTCTTCTATGCCAGTTTTTCCCAAAGTCTCCTGCATGGCATATTAGTACTATAAGATGCACTAAAAATAAAGACTGTGTGGTTAAATAAATTTGTAGATCTGTGTACCTTTGTGTATGTACAATTCCATTACCATATGAAAGATTCTGAAAAGTCCTCAAGTGAGGATCCCTTCTAATTTAACATGTGTTTTCCCAAATCTATTTGACCAAGGAACTGTCTTTTTGTAATACCTATTAACAGTCCCAGAATCGATGTTTAATATAATGGACTTTGGGAAATGCATTTCTAGACAATACAAAAGTAAGGGGTGGGGAAAGAGTCACACATGAAAACCCACAAACCTTGTTTGAGTTCCCTAGAACCAACTTGGATTATGATCAGCAGCCCCATTTAGTAAATGAAGGCTAAGATTCTAAGAAGTTACTCACGTAGATAGCGAATGGAGGGGCTATCAGGATTTGAACCCAGGAAATCTGACTCCAGTATTTGTGTTCATAAGCACTATACTTGAATGCATCTTTTCATATCCAGCCGTATTTGAGCCCCTTGGATAGAATATCACCACACTGGTTTTATCAGCTCTGATGGGGAAGGATCCAGTGTTACAGAACATAACAACCTAAGGCCCGTCATCAGGGACTGCGCACAAGGCACAGTTCTAGAAGGATCTGAGACAGTGGCAGATTTACTGATTGACATGTCCAGTCTACAGTGGAGACAGATGCACAGAATAAGGCGACAGTGCAGTCCCAGGACGCTTCCGTTCTTGGCAAGGATTCCAAGTAGCAAAGGGGAGGCAGCACCACCTAGTGGAGAAAGCAAGTGCTCTGCATTGAGGTCATTCTGTCTTCAAAACCTGCTGTTCCCACTAATCGATCTATCTAAAGCTCAGCGTTTCGAATCTGCATATGGGATAATAGTACGAACCGCATAGAATAGCTGTGAGGATTATGGCAATAGAAATGCCCTATCTGATTGTTGTTGTTGTTAATTATTAATTCCAGGCCGACTTTTCCCTTGGGGCTCTTACTCAATCTTTTCGTCTTGCTCCCACCCAGGTTAATTCAACTTTGCTTGCCAGAAGCGACCTTATTTCCTGCCTTTACCACTCGGTTCTGTGGCCCTCTTAATTGAAGGACGCTTCCGAAGGCTGCTGGGACTTCCAAGGCTGCAAGTGAATGGAAGCAAAAGATCCTCTAGGGGCTTCCCCAGAAGCCTTGGGCCCTCCGAGACTCTCAGTGGGGGCTGGCTAATACCTCTTCTGACTACCAGAGGGCTGTTTTATCTCAGAAAAGAAAGGGGTCCACTCTGTTCTGATTAATTTTTAATTAGTAGAAACTTCTTCAGGAAGCTGGCCTATGCTTGATTCTTAGCTTCCAGTTCTAATGCTTTAATTACCATTTTTTGTATTGGTGTGTTTTCTTGGTTAGCTTAATAGAAAACTGAGCTGAGAGCCTCAGATTCTTGTCTGATTTAACCATTTTACCTCCAGATCTGGGTCCTTAAGTCTCATTCTAAAATTGTTTAGATTATCTTCCATTAGTTATTACTTTGGGAGATTACAAAGAAAACACTTGCATTTCTGTTTATAAATCTGCTATCTTTTACTAAATGGTATTTAAAATGTTTGGGGGATAATCTGATCCAGCCTCCTCTGAGTAAGAAATAAATTAGAGACGTGCTGATAAATCAGGAAAAAAAATAAAGTAGTACAGGCCCATGAAAACTTCATCCTTCAGTTTCTGGTTTCAGATGCTTCTAGTTATCAAACAAAGATAACACGCCCAGACTGACAACTCACAAGGCAAGTCACATATGGCCTTTGAAAGGAGAATTTAAAGTAGAGAGAACCAGTCGGGAAGACCTCTAATACTGACAGGGGACAGAAGGCAGGAATTAACACTTGCCCTCTGCAAATGCACTTGGGAGTCATCTGGGGATGCAGTAAGCACCGTGAATTTAAGAAAACAGACCCGGAATAGTCATATAGGTGAAACTGAACAATTAGTATTTGGAGAAAAAATTTGCTAACAACTAAGTTCAGTGACAGGGATATTTAACTTGCACCAAGTTGTTTCTATTTATTTTAAACCTTGCTGTATCACATTGTTAGAGGGAGAAATTAGAAATTGATCAGGGTTGCTTTTAATTAAAGAGTTTAATTTTAAGGAAAATGAATTAATGGATTTTTCATATATCTTTCTCAGTCACTTACCTACATCTTAGTCGGAGCAAATCCAGAAAAACCAAACAAAGTCATTAGACCTAGAAGAAAAAAAGCAACTTCTGTGTGGAGGGTCTGCTTTGCAACCCCAAGCTTTCCATGGACCGGGAAACATGAAGTGGGGATAAACAATTACTCTGGGGGGGGGGGACTCATTTTAGAAGAAGCTTTGACAGTTCTTCACATCTTTTAATTAAACACACTTCTAATATAACCAGCTGTCTTCTCATATTTTGTTTTCAAGAAAAGCCTTTAAAAACATCTAATGGTAGCAAATTTTTTTAAGCTAATGGAATTCTAATACAGCATTTAAACTTATCTTTCATATAGGCAATGTCACCTGAGGACAGACTTTTCTCCTAATTTTTTTAAGTAGCCAAATGTCCCAGAAAGATAAGCTGTATACGGTTTTCAGCAAGGCATAGTGGGGGCCTCATGGACCCAAACCAGACAGAATCGGGCCTCCTCGAATCCTACCAATTGTGCGAACGGGGCCTTAGTTAACCTCTCGGAGTTCCTGATTCCTCATCTACAAGATGAAGGGAATAATATTCACCTCACATGGTTGTTGCAAGGATTAAGTGAGACATTTTATTTTAAAGTACCTGACATCTCACATCATAGATGCTTAATATATGTTATTTTCCTTTCCATTTTCCCCTTCATATGCATACATACCGGCAACATCAATTTCCTTTATATGTAAAGCTGATGCTGTTAACTTTATTAGGCTAGATTTTCCATTAAGCATTTATCCTTATTCATTAGCAAGGAGGACTGACGCACAAAGATATTAAATTATTTACTCAAGTTTAATGAATGAAATTGAAAACCTTTTTCCCCTGCTTACCATGAATGTGCCCTTTTCAGTATGCAGAGCTTTGTTGCATTTATTCAGAAGCTATTGCTAAGTGCTTCGTTTGGAACACAGGATTAATGAGCCCGGAGACATGGCGTTGGTCACCATGGCAACCCAACTAGCTTTGCCCTGTTCCGAGCTCAAAGAAAGGATGCAGGATGCTTAACTCTGGCCTGCAGCATATAGCTGGGTGTTCTTTTTCATATGTCTGGCTCCCCATTGCTGCTTCCAATTACTCTCTAATTCTCTTGAAAAAATAAATAAAAATGAAAAGAACATCCCAGCTTCTTTAGGGGTCTGCTTTTTTTTTTTTTTTTTAATCTATACCACCTGCCCTCCTTCCTGAATACATTTATCTCCCCATCAGTTTCTGAAGATTTTGGCTGACTGAGTCACATCATCCCTCGCCACACAAATTCTGGGTGACTTTAACAACCACATGGATGACCACCCAGTGCCCCAGTCTTTCAATGTCCCGATCTCATTCTCTCCGGTGGCTTTCTCCTCTTCACTGACCCAGTGACTCCCACCCACAGTCGTACCTGGGCTGAGTAATTAGTTTCAACTGATCAGTCTCCAGAAATCACAAATTCCCACATTCAATTTTCCGACCATAGCTGCTTATCTTTGTATCTTGGTTTTGTTAGAACCCCTCTCTGTGTTCTCTTTGTCCAGCAGGTGTTCCTTACTCACCTCCTCTCCCTACCCAGCGTACTTCCATAATCATTTCAATAACCCTTTGGCCAAAACCTTAACCACCTCCAATTCTTCCAAGTGCCCACCTGGTGCTATGAATGAACCCGATTAGCTTCTGTCTCGGTGCCCACACCCAAGTGCAGAGAGCTATCTAGTAAAAATCATACTCCCGGTGAGGTGCCAACTGTACCAGGCTGGTACCACCATCGAGTCAAACAGAAACGCAGCTGGGTCCTCGAGACTGGTCAGCCATCCAGTGATTCTCTTTCTCTGCCTGGTTTATTCCCCCACTGTCCATAATGATTGTTTCAGACCTTTTCCACCTCCTCGATTCTTTAACTCTTTCCTCTCTCTCTCCGTTCTCAGATCTGCTGACCTCCTCTTTTACATAGAAAATGCCTTTCAGATGGAAACTTCGCAAAGCCTTCCACACCTATCAATTCCTATCTTCTCTCCTTTTTTGCCTCCAGCTGCACTGTAACAGGCGCCCTCCTCTCTAGAGTCAATCCCTCTACCTGGTTCTAGATTTCATTTCCCATACTTCTCAGAATCCTCACAGCCTAAATTATCCCCCCTCCCTCCTCTGATCTCAAAGTCTGCCCCCCACCCATTTTTTAAATGCTCAGGTCTCCATCATCTAAAAGAAGACAATTCTCAACCCCGTTTCCCTCATGTTCTGCCCTGCTGCCTCCTCTCCACAAATACTCTTCCTCAGTGGGTTTGTTCACACTCACAACCTGTTTTAGTTATCAATCCCCTCTACTTGGATTTCTGCATCCATGACTCAACTGCTACTATAATCTCCAAGTCCTTCCATGTCATTAAATTAATGTAAACTTTTTAATTCTCAACTTACTAGATTCCTCGATAGTCTTTGACACTTCTGACTTCTCCCTTCTTCATACTGTCTTCATGTAGGAAAAGAAGCAAGGAGTGCCATGGACCATAAACCAAGAGTCATCTTGCCAGTAATGGTGACGGAATTGCCCTCGTTCAATCCCACCCTCCTCCCTAGTTCTGGTACCTGCATTCAGTGGAACATTCACGAATACTCCACAATCAGCAACCGATATGGACTACACACTGCACTATGCTGAGCAAAACTCTGCTCTCATGAAACATAGATTAGTGAGGGAAACAGATACTAAGCAAAGGATTAAACAAAACATAAGTACCACAAAGGAAAACTACATGCCACGAAAATACAGAATGACATAGGCCCCTAACTTCATTAAAGGGAATTCAGGAAGAATGATCTTTGGAATTGATGTCTGAATTAAAGCCTTAGGTGCTAGAAGTTAGCTCGGCCAAGAGAAGACAGAGCATTCTAGACAGCATGTATACTCCTTATTCATTCCCAGCCCTTTTCCCCAGTTCAGCACTTAGAAAACTGGCAATTGGGCCTTAACCCAGGAAGAAATCAGGTAGAGGTTTTTTTTGTTTTGTTTGTTTGTTTGTTTGTTTTAGAATCTGGTCAACCTAAAAAAAAAAGAAAAGTTCCAAAGATACTATGTCAGAGATTTCTCAAATAACAGATCCAGCCAGATACCACATAGCAAAGCTAATAGAGGGTTCTAGAGGGGAGGGGGGTGGGAGGATGGGTTAGCCTGGTGATGGGTATTAAAGAGGGCATGTATTGCATGGAGCACTGGGTGTTATACACAAACAATGAATCATGGAACATTACATCAAAAACTAAAGATGTAATGTATGGTGATTAACATAACAATAAAAATTTTAAAAATTAAAAAAAAAAGCTAATAGTTAAACTAAACTTACCCATACACTGAGATTCCAAATCAGCTTTTAGTCACTTGATCTTAACTATCAGAAGACATCTAAAGATTATAAAAATTTAAGGAAAGCCTTTAATATGGTAGATAGAGACAATTAAAAAAAAAAACCAGAGAAAAATAATCTGGAGTAAATTTCCCAGGAAGGAAAGTATAAAGATAAATAAATTAAAAAACAGGAGAGATAGGGCCCTTGGGTGGCTCAGTTGATTAAGCGTCTGACTCTTGATCTCAGCTCAGGTCTTGATCTCAGGGTCGTGAGTTCAAGCCCCGTGTTGGGCTCCACAGTGGGCGTGGAGTCTACTTAATAAAAACAAACACACAAAAAACAGGAGAGACAAGATAAGACAATTAGATAAAAAGTGCAGGAAGTACAATATTTAAAGAATAGCAACTCAAGGGAAAATACAGAAACAGAAGAAAAGAAATCAGGAACATTTCTCAGAACTTAGACACATGCACCTTTGGGGGTTGAAAGGACCCAGGACAATGGATGAAAATACACCCACCAAAGCAGATCATCATGGAATTTCCAAATGCCAAAGACAAAAATACAGGAGATAATAGATCATATATAAAAGATGAAGAAATAAAATGGCTCTTGATCTTTCAGCAGTGGTACTAGAAACTAGAAGGAAATGGAGAAATGTCTTCATTATTCTAAAAGAAAATGATTATCCATCTAGAATTCTATGCCATATCAGGGTAGGATAAACACATTCTGGGGAATGTGTAGTCTCTTGCTCTCATTCTCAGAAATCTAGTAGAGGAGGTACTCAACCCAGACACCAAACCAAGATATAGGGAGACTCAGGATCCAGGACACAGGAAATTCAACATGGGTGAGAGGCAAAGGGAGTCTCCAGGATGATGGGGAATGGAGATCCCAGGAGGACAGCAGTTGGACCATCTAGGCCTGAAGGCTCCAGAAGGGATTTTTTTTTTTTTTGTAAGAAAAACTGAAATATTTTCAAAAAATATTAAAATCATTCACAAAGAGTTTGGGGTTAAAGTAGTGATGATCCATAGGAAACTAAGCAAAAAAATGAGACAACTCCAGGAAAAACAAAATGTACAAAGGAGAAGTTATCCCAGTTTACCACAAGCCTTGTGGTTATAATGTCATGATATTGTGAGGATGGAAGACGGGAAAGGTACTTGTATGGGGGAAGGGGGGTGTAGAAAAAGAGCCAGAGCCTCATCTTCCATTACGATAAATAAATAGATTATCAGAAATTGCTTATGTTGCTAGTTATTCTTTTCAATTTTATGCCTAAATATTTATTTAGCAATATAGAGATAAATACCGAACTAATGAGCTAAAAGAAGTGAAAGTGGCTGCCACTTAGGTGGGAGTCATCAAGAACTACATTTTTCATAATAAACCTTGACTGTGGTATCTTCTTGATGTCTTCTCATCCAATTTTATATTTTTCCACGCTTTTGTGGAATAGATTTTCTAGGTCCCTTAAATTTCTCCTGATGTATATAAATGTATCTTTTCTTTTTTTTTTTTTTTATTTTTTTTTTAAAGATTTTATTTATTTATTTGAGAGAGAGAATGAGAGACAGCATGAGAGGGAGGAGGGTCAGAGGGAGAAGCAGACCCCCTGCCGAGCAGGGAGCCCGATGCGGGACTCGATCCCGGGACTCCAGGATCATGACCTGAGCCGAAGGCAGTCGCTCAACCGACTGAGCCACCCAGGCACCCCTATAAATGTATCTTTTCTTACATGATAATTTCCTGCCTCTTGTTTCTGGTATATAGAGATACAATTGATTTTTGGCTATTGATCATAAATGCAGTACCTCTGCTGAACTCAGTTACAAACTCTAACCATTCGACCTTAGATTTTCTTGTTGTTTATTTTTTTTATGTAGACAAACATAGTGTGCGAAATAATAGCAGTTTAGCTTCCTGCTTCGCCATCTTCATACATCTTATCTATTTTTGCTTTCTCTTCGTGCTGGCAAGGACCTCGAGGACAGAGTTGAAGTCGTAGCTAAGGCAGCAGACCTGTCTCACTCCTGATTTTAAAGGGGATGCTTCTAAAAGCCACACGAAAGAGACCATCAACTTTAGAAAACACTGCTTAAGGCCATGTCACCCACAGTGTGCTGTGATCTTACGTGGGCCACTCTTTAACGGGCTGGGAGTACCTGCTACCTGACTGGGTATGCGACATGGCCTGCAAATAAATTTCAAGTTCACTCATTCAGAGCAGAATCACTGAAGACAATGTTTCTAGAAAAAAAAGAAAAAATAGCAACCAGAAGATGAGGCTTTTGAGTCATTCTCTGCCATCTGAGAAAAGAGAGTCTCTGGGCAGATGGAAGTCAAGAATTTCACCGCCCGTTATGTACTGTTACTGTTACGTTCTATGTATGGCAAGGGATCTTGCCCTCTCTTTTAGAGTGACAAATCAATTTTTATAGTGATACCCAATTTCTTTTAAAATTGAATTTAATAAGTAATGTCAGTTGGAAGAAAAGATTGAATTCATATTGCTCAGGTGTTACTAACCATATGGCAGATGGGGCAAAAATCCCCAAAGTTGTTTGCAAACGACAAGGATGGTCCGATTTGTGCTATGACAACATATAACGTTAAGAGCTGGAATGACATGGAGGGTGACCGACTGGGGACAGGGATGCCTATCGAGCCAGCATCTCTGGTTCTTGGCTAAAGGCAAGTCCCATGACATCTCGCCTTGCTGGGTTCTCATCACCGAACGGGGCTTTCCTAACATGCGGGTAACTTGTGTTGTCCTCACACCAGGTAGCAGGGCACCGTCGCTGAGAAAGCAGGGTCTCCTTTACATTGCCCTCATACTACATTCTGGGAAGAAACATTTGAATTTTTATGGCTTTCCTGCAGTAACACATTTTTCCTCCAACTGTCAGGATTTGCTTCATGCAGAGTAAAGCAAGCAGCTTTCATTTTCCTCTTACGAAAGGGAATAGGTAGAAATAATATACTGCTATTCAGCCAGCTAAACCTGACCTGACTCTCTTTATTCGTAGGGAAATGCAGGAATCACGGAGAGGACATTTCCACTGAGGTAAATAAGCCCTCTCAACTGATGAGCACTATTATACTAATACCAAAGGAAACAAAGGCCAGAAGATGGGGGGCATTAAGTAGAAAGGCAAACAGAAAAATAGCAGACAAAATCCTGCATGGGGACAAAGCAGGCTCTGCAACATGGAAAAAATAGGGGAAAATCCTTTAAGCGAAAATTGCATGCAATTTTTTGGCCTCAATTAGCCTTTTCCACAAAGAGCACTTTTTCCTACAAAGAGTCCATTAAGTAGCAAATGAAATTACATCGGTTTTCAGTTGCCATGGCATTGGTTTTCCCTCTAATGGACTTCTCCGGTCCCCGAGTTTAATGTTAGCCTGACTCACTTTCCTTGTCTGTGTGCTGTCTCAATTCCCTCTGTCCAGCCACAAAGTGATGTATGTGACTTCTCAAAGTGCCTACAACATAATCCAAGAGAGAGAAAATCCATTCCTCAACTATCCCCCCAGAGATGGAGAGGATGAAACTGACCAGCAACCACATTTCATTCATTAACCAGGAACATAACAGTGTCCATTTATTAGATAACCGGAGTTCCCATCCGTGCCCTCAGGGCTCCTGGAGCCGTGCCCAGATCAGTCAGAGACCGTTTGCGGAGTACCTCCTACGAGCCAAGCACTGTCCAGAGGCTGAAGACGTAAAAATGCAAAAGAAAGAATGCAAGATGCTCACGGTCTTCTAGAGTTTCTAGGCTGCGAGACCTACTTCAAGGCCCTACTTTTTCCTTCTATTTCTCCATCTGTAAAATGGGTGAAATTTTCCTCATTTATCTGATTCACAATGTGTTTTGCTTTTGATATATTTTCCAGGCACCACACTTCAAAAAAACAAAACAAAACAAAACAAAACAAAAAAATGTGTGATTCTAGGAGTAAGGATCTAAAATAACAAATTTACTTTTTTGAAGTTGCTTAGCTATAGCTAAACATTAGCTACAATATCAGGTTTGACTCTGATAATTTGGATATTCTTTCCTGATATGCATAATTATATATACTTTTTAGAAAAATAAGCTTATACTCTCTTATAAACTTCTTTTTAAAAATTGTTCCATGTCAATGAGCATTTTTTTACAACATAATCTTTAATTTCTATATGGTATGAAGGTAACACAGCTTAAAATTTTTCTTCTCTTTTTTTTTTAAGATTTTATTTATTTATTTGAGGGAGAGAGGAGCGGGGAGGAGAGAAGGAGAGGGAGAAGCAGGCTCCCTGCTGAGCAGGGAGCCCAATGCGGGCCTCAATCCCAGGACCCTGGGATCATGACCTGAGATGAAGGCAGACTGAGCCATCCAGGTGCCCCTCTATTTAATTTTTTTATTGTAAAATTCACATAACATAAAATTCACCATTTTAACCATTTTAAGGTATACAGTCCAGTGGCATTTAATACGTTCACAATATCGTGCAGCTATCACCACTATCAACTGCTAGAATATTTTCATCCCCCCAGAAGGAAACCCATGCCCATTAAGCTGTTACTCCCCATTACCATTTTCCCCCAGCCCCTGGTAACTCTAATCTGCTTTGTGCATTTCCCTCTTCTGGCTATTTCATATAAATAGAATCACATAATATGTGGCCTTTTGTGTCGGGCTTCTTTCACTTGGCATAATATTTTCTAGGTGCATCCATATTGTAGCATGTATCAAGACTTCATTATTTCTTATGACTGAATAATATTCTATACAATGGATAAACCTTTCTTAAAATCTGTTTTTCTTTTAAATCTCATTGATTGCTGGTCTTATCTTTATTATTTCCGCCTTTCTGCTTTCTTCAGGTTTTTCAGTGTTTGAGATGCATGTTCAGATAACTGCAGTAAAATCAACAAAAGGTTGATTTTGCCTTATACACTTTGAGATTCTGTGTTTAGGTGCACATAAATTTAGATCACCAAAGCTAGACATACACATTTGGGACTCCTACACTTCCTACCTAGATGACTCTGCATACAATGTGGATAATAATGAGTTAAGGGGCACCTGGGTGGCTCATCTGGTTAAACATCTGCCTTCGGCTCAGGTCATGATCCCAGGGTCCTGGGATCGAGCCCCACGTAAGGCTCTCTGCTCAGCGGGGACTCTGCTTCTCCCTCTGCCTCTGCTGCTCCACCCACTTGTGCCCTCTCTCTCTCTGTCTCAAATAAATAAATAAATAAATAAATAAATAAATAAATAAAATCCTCAAAAATTTTTTTCTATTGGACATGCAAATATTCTTCAGTTTTCAGTAATATAAGTGATTCCAGGCAAAAAATAAATTAGGCGATTTTTTTGACTCTAAATATATATAAAAATGAAAAATGCCAATGTATATTTTGAATGTATTCTTTTTTTTTAAGATTTTATTTATTTATTTGACAGAGAGAGAGAGAGAGAGATCACAAGTAGGCAGACAGGCAGGCAGAGGGAGAAGCAGGCTCCCTGCTGAGCACAGAGCCCGATGTGGGGCTCGATCCCAGGACCCTGGGATCATGACCTGAGCCGAAGGCAGATGCTTAACCATCGAGCCACCCAGGCGTCCCTTGAATGTATTCTTTAACCAGTCAAAGCTTCTGATACAAAAATTATAAAATAAAACACAGTATGACTGCACTATATTGAAGACTCTTACAGAATGGTGAGAAAGTCTTTTCATTCCCAGTGTTCTGCAGACTGTACAACCAAGCCCAATTCTGTTACATGATAAATGTCTTCTTTCTTTCTCATCAGTTATCTCTTGGACTCAATGTATAACCTTGAGGTAAGAACCCAAAGTTTGATTTGGAGACCCTACATAAATGAGGGCCCATATGAGCCAAAAGGTGCAGAATGAGTCCTAAGTCCTAGAGGCAGAACGTCTGAGTTACAAAAGTTTTCGAGCTTTTGCCATTGCCCTTCAGACCCATTCATGTCCCATTAAGAGTGTGTGAACTCATGTCCTTGTGTTTGGCAACATCTGTATTGTCATCGTTTGTATCTTTGTTAATGTAATAAATAACAACAAAAGCACCTTCATTTTAATGAACATTTTACTGATTAGCAGGGCAGGTGATCATTATGTTATCTTTATTTGTTGTTTATATACTTTTTTTTGCGGGGGGGTCTGAAATACCTATATCTGTTCTTGGTCTTTTGTTCTCTTTTTCTCTCTTAGTTTTTAATCTCCTTACTTTAATTTTAAAGATTTCCTTCTATGTGAAGGCTATAAAGAGGACCTTTGTCCATCTAGTCTCAAACATTTTTTTCCAGTTTTATGACAGCCTTTTTATTTTAGGACCTGTTTGCAACTTGAACACTGAATATTTTTGCTTTCTCGAATTCATCTTTCTTTTCTTTGTGGTTTTGGCCTTTGATGCCACGGATCTAAGAGTAAGTTTATCTTTAATGGACTTCCATTCTTCCTCCTTGATTATTATTAGCCTAATTCATTAGTGGCAGCCTACAGGGAGCCTTCCTTGGCCTCTCCCTACCTCTTTACTCCTTCTCATCTTCAGGTAGTCTCCCTCTGTCAATAGGGATAAAGGGGACAGGCAATAAGCACGTCCTCTGGGGAATGAGATTCCCTCTGGTGATGCCTCTGAGGAGTGAAAGGCTTGGCAGCTCACTCTCAGTCTGTGGTTGATGAAGTCCCAATGAAAAGGTAGCAATATTAAAAGTCAATAATTAGGGGCACCTGGGTGGCTCAGTCATTAAGCGTCTGCCTTCGGCTCGGGTCATGATCCCGGAGTCCTGGGATCGAGCCCCGCATGGGCTCCCTGCTTGGCGGGGAGTCTGCTTCTCCCTCTCCCCCTCCCCCTGCTTGTGTTCCCTCTCTAGCTCTCTCTCTCTCTGTCAAATAAATAAATAAAATCTTTAAAAAAAAAGTCAATAATTTAAACAAATATATTGTGTCTTAACTTTCTAACAATTTTAAAAATAAAAAAACTTAAAAGTTTAAATTAATGAATTAAAATATAAATTAAAATTAAAACGACATCTAAAAACCCTAAATGTGTAAGTCAGTGTGAGCAGTGGTGATGGCCACGTGCTGTAGGTGGCTCGGTCCCAACTGACACCTACCCCTCTCCATGTGTCTCTGCACTAGACCCTCCCCTCCCCCGGGCAGGCAAGAAGGAGAGGAAGTTGGACGGGGTTTTTTTCCCCTTGGATTCTCACAGGTTGAGAAGACCCTGGCATCTTTAAGCTTGTTCTCCTAATCTTTCCCTTCCCACTCTCATCAAAATTTCCACCCGTTCTGCTCTTGTTTTTGGCTGATGACTTCCTTTGCCTTATCCATTCTTGAGGGGGAAAAGCTATTCAGATATGGTCTGCGTCTCACCACCGCCACATCTGTAAACACTCTGGTGTTTTAAAGCCATCCTTTACTTTGGCCCATCGGTTAAAAATGAGGATGTATCTCACAGTCTCTGGATTTCACCCCCTCTCAGCCTCTAAGATTGGAACATTTTAGTTACCCTGTCTCGTGCATTTTCAACTGTTGGCTTTCTATAAATCATCCTCTTCAGCACACAAACATTTCCTTTTATCTCCAACTACAGAACACTCTGCTGTGCGTGCCCCCAGCCCCCTTCAGCAATCATGCTACTCTCATGCTTGCACGTGCGGCCAGACTTTTCTGAACAGTTGTCTGTATGCGGCATCCCTAGCTTTTATCCTCCCATTCACACATTATACCATTCGAATCTGGCTTTTATGCCCACCATTTCACCCAAACTGCTTTTGTCAGTGATAATTCTGTCACTTAATCTAAGGAACACCTAATTAAATCACTCAGTAGCCATCGATACAGCTGACCTCCTCCTCCTTCTTGAATCTGCCTCTTTCTTATTCTCTATGATGCCAAAAATGCTCTTGGGCTTTCTCTCACTTCACTTACCAATCCATTTCAATCTCCTTGGCCCCTCTCCATCCTGCTAACATCCTAAATGTAAGAATGTATCAGGTTTTGGTCCTACATTCTCTTTTCTCTTTCCACACTCTTTATCCAAGTGATTTCATTGGTTCCCTTGACTTCAAATACAATCTATAAGCCAACGATTCCTAAACTTACAGCCTTAGTCCAGAGCTTTCTTCTGCAATCCATACGTTTATGTCAAGTGCAACTTGGACTCATTCACTTTGAGGTCTCAGAGCGATCTGAAACTTCCCATGTTTAAAACTGATCTGGGGAAACTCACTCTGATTTTGGGACTTAATATAAAGCTCCAGCAATCAAGCGAATAGAACATAAGCAAAAAAAAGATAGATAGATCAGTGGATCCATACATATCTGGCCACTTGATTTTTGACAAAGATACCAAGGCAACTCAGTGGAGAAAAAACAGTCTTTTCAATAAATGATGTTGAAACAATTGGATAGATAAGATAATTTATCCATGTATAAAAAAGCTGAACCTCAACCTGTGCTTTATACCATATACAAAAATTAACTCAAAATGAGTCAAAGACCCAAAAGTAAGACCTGAAATTATAAAACCTCTAGAAGGAACCATAGGAGAAAATCTTTGTTCCTGGGATTAGTCAAAGACTTCTTAGGTAGGACACATAAAGCATAAGCCGTAAGAGGTAAAAATTGATAAATGAATTTATTAAAAATAAATACTTCTGCTCTTCTAAAGACAGAAAGAATGAAAAGTCAAAGAATGAATAGAAATATTTGCAAACTGCATTTCTGATAAAGGGCTAGTATCCAGAATATATAAAGAACTCTCACAAATCAATAATAAGAAAACAACCCATTTTTAAAAAGAAGGAGCAAAAGATATGAACAGATATTTCACCAAAGTAAATACACAACTGGCAAATAAATACATATTCATACATCCTTGGTCATTAGGGGAATTTTGATTAAAATCATAATGAGATACTATTACAAACCTATTCATATTGCTAAAATAAATTTTTCTTTTAATATGACATTACCAAGTTCTGGCAAGGATGGAGAGCAACTGAACTCATGCACTCCTGGTTGGAATGCAAAATGTACAACTAGGTTGAAAAGCAGTTTAGCAGTTTCTTATAAATTTATCGTACAACCCATCATCCTACTCCTGGGTATTTACCCAAGAGAAATGAGAACATTTCCACACAAGAATCTGTATGCAAATGTTTATGTCAGCTTTTTTTCAAAATTGCCAAAAAACTAGAAACAATCCAAATGTCCCCCTACTGGGGAGCAGATTAATTGTGTTACATCTATATAAGGAATACTACTCAGCAATCAAAGGTCTGATATACTGGTGAGCGCAACCACATGGATGAATCTCAAATGCATTATGCTAAGTAGGAAAAAACAGACCCAAAAGCCTACATATTGTATTTGTATGACATTCTGAAAAAGACAAAATTATAGGGACAGAAGACAGACCAGTGGTTGCTGGAGGTGGGGGTAAAGTGAAGGGATTAACTATAAAGGGCACCAAGGAACTTTTTGAAGTGACTGTGGTGATGGTTTCATGACTATGTGTTTCTCAAAAATACTGAATTTTACCGTGTGTGAATTATACCTCTATAAATTGACTTTTAAAAGACTAATTTTTTAAGATTTATTTATTTGAGAGAGGGAGTGAGCGTGCGCGTGCGGGGGGAGGGGCAGAAGGAGTGGGAGACAAGCAGACTCCCCCTTGAGCAGGAACCTGACCCAGGGCTTGATCCCAGGACTTTTTTTTTTTTTTAAAGATTTTATTTATTTATTCATGAGAGACAGAGCGAGAGAGAAAGGCAGAGGGAGAAGCAGGCTCCCAAGGAGCGGGGAGCCCAATGCGGAACTCGATCCCAGGACCCCAAGATCATGACCTGAGCCGAAGGCAGATGCTTAACCATCTGAGCCACCAGGCGCCCGTGATCCCAGGACTTTGAGATCATGACCTGAGCTGAAATCTAGTCAGATGCTTAACTAACTGAGCCACCCAGGCGCCCCTAAAAAACTAATTTAGTGATCTTGCCCACATACATGCTTCTTCCTCAACTCTCCCCATCTTAAAAAATAGCATCCCGGGGCGCCTGGATGGCTCAGTCAGTTAGCAACTTTGCACATGGGCTATTCTCTATACCTGGACTCCTCTTCTCCCTGGCTCCTTTTTTAATGGCTAGCTCCCTCTCATTCATAAAGTTTCAGTTTCACATGTCAAATCTTTAGAGTAGTCTTTATACATGTTATAATAGTTGACTCCTGACATTCTCTTTCATAACACCCTGTAGGGTTCCTTTCCCAATTTATTATTATATATTTATGAATTTATTTAAGCAGACTCTTGGTTTCGACTCAGGCCGTAATCTCAGGGTCATGAGATTGAGCCCCGCGTTGGGCTCCATGCTCAGAGCCGAGTCTGCTTAAAGACTCTCTCCCTCTCCTTCTGCCCCTCCCCTCTGTGCTCTCTTCCTCTCTGTCAAATAAATAAATCTTTTTTAAAAAAATGGCATCACTATCCACCCACTTTCTAAAGCTGGGAACCTGGCAATGATACTTGAAATTTCCTTTTCCTTCTCTGCTCATCCACATATAATCCATCTCCAAATGTCATTAACTCTGCTTCCAAAATATATTGCAAACCCATCTTCTAATCTTCCTATCCAAGTTTGCCCCTTCATGCAAATCATCATCCCTTCTCACCTACCCTGTTGCAATGGCTTTGCTGCTGGTCTCCCTGCTTCCATTCTTGGCCTCCTCTAACCCTATTTCTGCTTAACGTCAGACTAATGATTTTAAGTGAAAATTACACCATGTCATTGCCTTGCTTAAAACTTTTCTGTGGCTCCCTTTCTAAACCCCATACTTTGGCCCCCAGCAAGCTGTATATGACCCAACACATCGAATGTCATCGTGTGGCACTCCGCTGTACCCTCTTGTCCCTCCCACCCACCCCACACCCATGATACTCCGACCGCACTGGCCTTCTTTCTTGTGTCGAATAGCCCAGGTGTTTTGCTCCCTTAGCAACTTTGCACGTGTTATTCTCTATACCTGTACTCCTCTTCTCCTTGGCTCCTTTTTTAATGGCTAGCTCCCTCTCATTCATAAAGTTTCAGCTTCACACATCGTATCTTTAGAGTAGTCTTTATACATGTTATAATAGTTGACTCCTGACATTCTCTTTCATAACATCCTGTTTGGCTCTTTTCCCAATTTATTATTATATATTTATGAATTTATTTTGCTAGTATTTATCTCCCCTACTAGAATATATCTTCTTGAGGGCAGAAACTATTTTTTTCAGTTACTTAGCAAATTAACTGACACATCATAAGAGCTAAATAAATATTTGTTAAATAAATGTGTAAACTAATAAGCCTCCTCCAATGAAAAAAAATAATGATTCCAATGTGATCATCACTGAAATTACCTGGACCAACACACACATTTATATAGTTCTATATAATATATATATATACTTATGTGTTTGAGACTTATAAATTGGATCCCTACTACATTACCTGAAGAAAGTAATGATCACCAAGTTTCACAACCATGAGTGCGCAAATAGATGACAATGTCAGCCACCCAGAAAGGCTTACCTCTCCAAACTAATTGCTTGGCACAGAGAATGGAGCTGGGAGTTGTACAGAAGTGTAAAGCTGTGTGTCCACTTAAGGAGTAGCAATTGAGCTTTGCTCCATGGTCACAGAGGATCTTAACACAATCCAAGTTGGCCATTTCACAAGCCACATGAAGAGGGGTTTTCCCGTTGGGTCTACAGTTGATTGTAGCGTTGTGGTCCAGGAGCACCAGAAGACATTCCACGTGACCAAATAAGACAGAGAGATGCAAGCCTGTTGCCCAGGAAGACTTTAATTTATAACTAGGCAACCAATAACCTGAACAAGAAAAAGAAAGAAAGTTTAAGTTCTTGGCCTAGGACTTTTCTGTTTTGTGAGAATTTTTACAAAGTCTTTTACTTTGGTCACATTTATAAAACTGGAGGGGGGAGTGATTCAGAAGTTGTAAACTAGTAACCGATGGGTCTGCAAATGTCTAGTTTAGAAGCATACTCGGATACACTTGAGTGGGATAGGCACTCTTGAGTCTCTCTGTTTCCAGTATTTTCCATTACCTCATTCCTTTATTTACTTTATCTTCTGGCCCTTCAAGGCATTTGGGTTTGAGACCTTCATTTATGGGATCGCATTTTATTTTACATGGTGAGTTACATGAGACTCTTACTGTTTTAACTCCCAATCATTGTTTTGAATGATTGTGAAGCTGTTAGTTACAAGATTATATCTTTACAGTTCTTTTGCCCTATAGTTGTTGCTGTTGTTGTCAATCGGAGGTATGAATGTATTCGATGTCTTTAAAAAATTTGTCTTGCCAAGATTTTATTTGCCTGCCTATTGGTTTTTACAATGCCTCTTACTGATAAGAAGAACTTAAGGCAACTCACAAATTTTACACAAGATTTTTTTTTAAATACAAGATTTTTTTAATTATCTAAGGGCAAAGGAAAAAAAAATAATGTAGGTAAAAAAAAAAAAGTGGCCAAGGGTTAAGATCTGTACACAAAATATAAACCATGTCCTATACACTAGAACTGCATTGCAAATTTGCCTTTGAACTTCCTAGCAGCCAAAATAAATAGGAAAACATGATGCATTGCACAATTAACTATGCCCACAAGCTATATACCAATTAATTGCTCAGGAGAAGCATAGCTGTTCCTAGAACTGAGATCTTAGATAAATTTTTCCCATTAGTTGTTGGAAATGTTCTCTCTCTCTCCCCTCCCCCCCTCTCTCCCTCACATGTCTCACAAGCCATAACAAACATAACTTCATAAACCTTCTTTCAGTGTCAATACCTAGAGCCATAGCGTTAAGCTCACTATGAGTGGGTAATGGAAAATAGGTTCAGAAAGATAAAATACTGATAGCCAGATGAAGATGTAGAGATAACTCAACAGCTCAGAAGGGACTCTAGGGCTGAAACAACAAAACATATTTTAACGTGGATAAATCAGAAGGTTGCTTTTAAGTTATAAAATTCCACTATACAAGTACAAGGTAAGTGGAAGATGGTTTAATGGTAATTTATTTGAGAAAAGACCTAGGGATTTGAGTTGACAGAATTCTCAAAAGGAGCCAACAGGGGGATGGAGCTGCCAAAAAGCTTAATCCAATCTTAAGCCACGTTAATAAAAGTGCAGGGCCCAAAACAAAAGGGGTAAAAGTTGTATTCGTTACTGATTAGATGAAGTCAGAATAAATCTAGAATATTGGGAATACTTCTGGGCAACAGTGCTGAGCATCTGGAGGGCGCTCGGAGGATAAGGCCCACATTACAAGTGGGCCTGGCGATCAGGTTTTAAAATTCTCTCATTTAAGTGAGAAACATCACACACGTGCTGCTCCTGGGTATTTATCCTACAAGTATCATCACTCACATGTGACATGCTCTTTAAGGGCCACTGTATTGCCCAACTTCCAAGAACATCATCTGCATTGAACTCTGTGAAAAGTATAAAGTTCTCAGGAATTATAATAACCTGGCCTGTGGACAAGAACATGCACCACACTATAGCATTGTTCTTAATGGGTAACGATTGGAAACAATCTCCATCTTCATCAACAGGAGACTGTTTAAAAAAAAATGATGGTGCATCCATGCAATCGAATACTATATAGCCATTATAAAGAGGGCTGTTCTCTGTATACTGATATGGGAAAATCTCAAGATATATTATCAAGCAAGAGAAACAGGCTGACCAATGTACATAATATGCTATCATATGTGAAAATATTTACTGACACCTCAAACAAGAAACTGGTTACAGCAGTGGCCTCTAACAACTAGGCGCTGGGAGACAAGGATATAGATTTACTCGTCCTTGCATGCCTCCTTTGGACTTTTAAATTCAGTACCTTGTGCATGTATAACTATTTGTAAAAATAAGTGAAATTAAAATAAACTATTGTCCCCCTGTTCAGAGGGGGAAAGATAATTTAGTTTCAAGGCCATATTATAGGGTCATGTACAATGCTGACTAATCCTGAGGGAATGAATGAACCCAACCTGAAGTTTGTTTTTCTGTAGCCCACTGTCCACCCTAGACACACACACACACACACACACACACACCCCTTTTTCATTCCATTCAGAATTCTAAGGCCATTTGACTTTCCGTCCCTCTCAGCTCTCCCCTTATCCACATCGCCTCTTTCAAAAGAAATCCAAAGTTAATTCACACTAAAGTCTAATGAACTGAGGATTTTTTTAAAGTGTGACCCTCTTAGGATTATCTGAATTTATGTAAGAATCTGTATTCAACTAATAGAACTAAGGGCTAAGATACTAATTTGAGATCCCAGACACTGCGAAGAGAAGGTGTTTGTTGATAGGAACTTTTCCCTTGCAGAGACAAATAGTATCACAGACCTCTGGGCTGCAGCATTATCAACCCTGTGCCTGTAATGTGTGTGTGTGTGTGTATGTGTGTGTACAAACAGATAGGCACACACACTACATTTGTGTGTACCCATTTATACGTTTCTATTTAGCTATGTACATTGAATCTCCATTCTGAGCAGAGTTTTCAAGCTCTGTGGTGTGCAACCTGCTTTTGATAATGAATGAATCACATTAACACCAATACTTAATCAGTCATTTTAACGCTCAGATTTCCTCAACGAGCAATTTGCAAAGCCAGTCTCTTCTAACTGTCTTGGAAAGAAGCTGGTTCCAGATCTGGAAACTGGAGTATGTTTTGCCTGCTGATTAGCAGCAAAGATTTGGCAGCTCTGTGCACCAACTGATTGGAAACTCGTGCCTGCTTCTGCAATGGGAAGAAAAATGATCTCAGAAAGGAAGCAGTAGAGAGCTGATTAAGAAAACACTATTTTGATGTAAAATCAAAGAAAACACAGAATGTTAGCGCTGGAGGGAAGATTATCCAGTCCAAGCTTTTCATTTTCCAGATGAGAAAACTGCCACTTTTTCAGGCTGCTAGAGCCATAAGTCGCCTGCCTCAGTCCAAGCTAATGGACTCAGGATATCTGCAATGCAGGGTTTCCATCTGTCTTTGTCTTTGTGGAAGCAGAATAGGTTTTAGCGCCAAGCCTGCTTCACAAATCACGAGGAAGGAAAGCAGATCCTGCATTCATCTATAATATGCCACATCTCTGATATGGAAATGCATTTGCTTGTGGATGTTTTCTCTTCTTCCTAAATTCCCAGTAGCACCTAGAGAATCTATCCTGCCCCGTTTATTCCGTGCATCAGTCGTCCTTAGTCTCTCAGTCCCTTGCCTCTGCCTGTTCTTTGGTCATAATCATTAACCAGTAAATCAGCCTCGGAGACAGCCAGGTCCTGGGATTCAGCCCACCCCCACCCAGATGAACTTGTGCCTACAACTCACCTCTCCTAGATGGAAATGTGTGTAGGGGGTTGGCAACAAGACACCTTTGCTGGTGCCCCTAGAAGCTGAATAGAGAAATAGGAAGGGGACAGATTGTCAGATACAGATCACAGCCCACTGAAGTGTATCCTGAAGCCGCGGTGCAGAACTTTTTGGTGGTGGTGTGTATGTGCATCTGTGTGTGTGTGTTGTGTGTGTGTGTGTGTGTGTGTGTGGAGCGGGGGTGGGGGGGGTGGGGGGGCGGATTCTGGATCATTCGATGCCAGGCATAGCAGGGAAGCCTTCTGGAGCGAATGGAGCAGCCCACAGCAAGGAGGCTATGGACAGTCACCCCTTGTGCCCTCACACCTTAAAATGAGGCTGCTGCCACAGGTCGCTTTGTACCAAGTGTGGGAAGGAGCAAGAGTGTCCTTTCCACCTCACCTACCCACTCTGGGGACCAAAACTGCGGTAAAGCCACCCTCAGAAACCACAGTGGGGCAGCACCGATCAACATGATTGTGTTGATACCGAAACACCAAGGCATCAGAACTTGTCCTCTACCATATAACCTCCAACAGGGACAGCTTAGCCGAACTACAGTTAACTCATCAGGCATCTTCATTTTGTACACTCTTCCTTCCGGGGCAGAATTATCCCAGGGCTTCAGGACCTAGAATGTGATTAGTTCTGAGCATTTGTTTTTCAAAGAGCCCCCCTCTGCTCACCTTGGCAGGTGCCAGGCTGCCTTCTGTGTGCTCAGATGGGCACAAAGGCCGGCGCGGGGTGGGGGGGCGGTTGGAATCTGGGAACAAAGCCCCTGAGAGGGGAGTGAAGAAGCCTCTGCCTCCCTAAAACTGTTAGGCACTCACTCTGTCCCCCCACCCAGGTCTGCGGTGCGCCAGATGCGATGGCTCGAAGAGCCCCGCTTGAGCGAGGGCTTTAACTGAGAAGAGACTATGGATCCTCCCCTAGGCAAAAAACCCCACAGAGACTCTCAAACACAGGCCATGCCCACGTAGATTTATAGTATCTGCAGTTACTTTTCACCTTCCCCAAACCATGACACATCATCTGTTTATCTCATTTCCCCTTCATATATCATAGATTATGGGCAGGCAGGGGATTTGGAGAGGGTCTTGACAAAGTCTCCGCTTTACAAATAAGGGTAAGATTAAGTAGCATAAAGCGCTCATGCCTGTCTCACTGGTACGGACAGATCGACTCAAACTCTGGTCTCCCCAAATCTTTAAATGGCCACGGGTGATCTGCTGACTGCCCGCATTGCACTCCCAAACCAACAGCACTTGTAGGCAAAAGTTCTAGAAGGATTTTAGAAATTTTACCCCTACAAAGATATTCAGCCTAATCATGTGTGTGTGTGTGTGTATGTGTGTGTGTGTGTGTATTTAATTAAATCTGAAACCAAAGAGATAGGCCTGAATAGCTGAGTAGAAAGCCCTCCGCTCAGGAAATACGGTAAAGAGAGAAGGGTTAGTGTTTGGGCTATCTTTTGGAAGAAGGGATTGATTCTGCTCCATGTTGGGGGGGATGTACACATCTCTGGTAAACTTTCAGCTAAGCCTGGGCTCTGCAACAGTTATCAGCTATAATGTTGTCTGAGTCCAAAGAACCCCACACACAAGAAGCCTCTGTTATTACAGCCAAAGGTTACACACGCCGCTCGTGGCTGGATTAGCAGACATTTGCTCTGCCTGTGTCCACGTATTTACACAGTCCTGAAGGATTATAGACTAAAGCACAATTCTTGGCTATCTTTTAATAGCTAATATTTTCAGGATAAATCTCAGAGCTCCCCCAGGAGAGGGGGAAAAAAGTCAGCCTGAAATGCAACATTTAAAAGAAAAAAAGTTTGAACATCCAGGAAGGGAAAAGAACCCTTAGGATGGTAATAGGAAAGTAGGAGAGCGAATTTCTGGCATAGAGGAAAATGAGGTGATAAAGAGATTATTCATTAAGAGAGTGCAAATCAGAGCTTTCAAGATATTTGGAAGGCAGTTGTTACTAGTAAAGTACCTGCCAGAAAGTTTTCCAGTGAAATCACTCATTGGTTATTTTAATTAAAAATATGACTACCAACCAAAGAACCTGCGGCTGTGGGCCATAAACGAAGTACTTAAAGTACATTACACTGATTAATAAAAGGACTCTGATTAACCTTGCTGACTAGGGAATTTCATACCCAAGAGAGAAGTATGATATTCTGCCTGTATCATTAATGCGCTAAGACTCATACATCTGAAAGAGAATCGAAATCTGTGGTTGGAAAAGCCTTTGGAAACAGCTTTACAGATGTTCACGTTTCCAGTATAGGAATCACTAGTGAGAACCCATATGAATAGCTTTGGGTTTTCTTACAGATCCTGCGTTCACTCTGGATATTGCACGCTTGGCTCATGGGAAACTTTCTATCATTAATATCCCTTGACTTCGCAACGACTTACTGCGTGTGGCAGTTAAAAAGTTGTTTGCGTATCTAACTTTTCTTCACGCCATTCCCATTTTAAAGCCATCGTCTGGTAGATGGAATTTTGCTTGCTTGTTTTTGCTTTAGAGACACATGTCCCTGCTGTCCTCCAGGGGTTATCCCAAATGCAAGCCGGCATGTTTGTAATGTTTGCTTTCCAAAGTGTGAGACAGGTTTTTTTTTCTTCATTTAATAAAACATGATTTTATCTGAAGATTTGATGATGAGGTCTAACATAACTTTAAAAAATAAAACAAGAGCTCTCTAACTTTAAGAATCATTCTTAGGTGCTGGGGCTAGGCGGGACCCACAGTTTGAACCTGAGCTCTGGAATTCCGCTCTCTGTTGCATGGGCAAGAGAAGCTACTCAGTGGGATGAGGAAACAGAAGTGAATTTCCAGATGCTTTGTTCTGCCTTCTTCACAGAATCCACATTTTACATTTGCTTCCGTGAGTGTGCCAATTAGATGGTAGATTTGGGGGAGTAGTGTTTAGGCCCCAAGTTGATTTCCTTGCCAACAGAGTTCTGAATTGTCTTTCCAAAAATTATGAACTGACTTGTATACTAACTTAGACATACCATATTCAGGGGAAAAAATGAGATCACTTTTTGAAATTCTATGAAAAATGCTATATGTCCTAAAAGAAGTAAAAATGGTTTGAGATTAATTGTCCCCCTGTTGATCTTCTGCAGGACAATGAAATGTTGAATATAGATTACATTATTAATCACACAAGCAAATGTAAAGGTCGCATGGTATCTTTTATAGGTTTTAAACATTGTCGTGCTTAATAAGCCACAAAGTAACTAAAACCTGAAGATTCTCACACTTTAAAAGTAAATAGATAACGTTTCTGTTTCCACATCTGGATGCTGGTTATATAGGTTTGTTTATGTTATGAAAATTAATCATGCTGTACACTTATGATCTGTATACTTTTCTGCGTGGAGCCTTTCAAAGGTGCTTTTAAAAATCAAAAACTGCTGCTTAACAATCCAATAGCATTCAATGTCCTAAAAGTCTGCTATGATTTAATAAAGTCTCACAAAGTTTAATCCAACTGCATACCCTTCAAGGCCACACAGGAAAGGGTGTCATGCCTCAGAATTATTCAGAAAGGAACTAACCCTAACTAACTAATTAACCAGTGTAGCCTGCTCTTTGTGACTTAAGAAATTGATATAACCACTTAGGTCAACTTTGCTTGGCTAGCAACTAGGATTCTATTTATCACTTCCATTCCTGAATGAAATATTAAAGGGATTGATAATTAGGCTGGAAGACATGTGAAAATGTAGGAAAAAAAACTTGAAGAAGCTTTGAAGAAAGATGAGGTTTTAATCTGGGCTTAAGATTGAAGAGATAGATTCTTATACCCACATTAAACAGAGAGTACGTGTATTTCTTGCTGTGCATACCAGCGTGTGCACACGCACACATACACACAATTCCTGTGTAGACCCTGAAGATATGACCATAAATCCTGTTATTTCTGTGCATATGTTCACCTGGCATGTATAAGAAATGGAACTCTACTTTTCCTTTCCCAGAGGGTATAATTTGCTGTCTCCCTAATGGAAAGCCACATCCCACAGTCCTAACACTATGAAAACACCCATTAGTGTGAATGAATTTTTAGCTCTATGAGGACCATAGGAATCAGCTCATATTGACAGAAAGGATTAAAACTGCATTTTCTTCTGATTCAGGGGTGCTGACCCCACTGGAAGCAGGAGAAACAGCACCCTTCTTCCCCGGAGCCTGCCCTAAAACTTCCTTTTTCTCACAACCTCAAAACCTCGGGTGATCCACGCAATTTGGCATGTTTAGGAGATGGGAAAAGGCAGTCTTCACAACTCAGTGTTAAATAAATTACACTGACTTGGACCTAAGTTATTTTCATGGGCATACATGTTAAGCTTAAAAGATACCTTAAAAATGTATTTAGCGTTCAGTCTTTCACTGAACAAATCCAGAAGGTTAAAGTAATCTGATTATATGGTATACACTCCTTCCTTCTAACAGAGCCCCATCAACTACTTTTTAAAAAACAAACCTCTTCATTCTCTTCCAGTCAAAGTAGCAATGCCGATTTATGATAAAGCCCTCCAGGAAAAACCATGAACACAGTAACTGCTCTCCTCTATCCTTCCTTCAGAACTAACAACCAGAGTCCAGTAAATTAATGTGGAAATATATACCATTAACATTAGTTTCTGAAAATTCATGGTGCTGATGATTTATATGTGAACGGAAAGTACTTTCAACATGAAGAAAGAATTGCTATCTCCCTCCAAATAATGTACACCAGACCTTATCATCTATTTTGTTTAAACAGAAGTGATGTTGAACATGGTGTTTGTTTGTAGTCTGCTCACCAGATGGCCTCGCTACTCAAGTTCCCCATTAACTAGCTGATTTGGGAAATCAGAATCTGCGTACTTCTAATTTATTTCTGATTTCTTAAGTGTGGGTTCCAGAAAAATCCCTTGATAAAAAAAAAATTCAGTTCTCATTCTTGTTACCCTCGTTCTTCAAAAGGCAGACATTCTGTACTCAGGATATCTACAATTTTGATCTATTATTGTAGTCAAGGAAAAAAAGTTTTTTTTTTAACTTTTTAGTTTTTCTGGCTTCAGCTTTTTGCCTGAACTAAAAACTCATTAACATGATAAGGACTAGCAAGGTGCATCAAGGCAGAGCCTTACCCGTTCATTAACCCTCCAAATGGGGGCAAAAATTCCCTTTTCCATCCAGATGGATACAGAGATGATATACCTTTATGTGGCTGTGTGAGCAGAGAGTTAGCACCCTGTCCCCAAGGCAGTCACACAGTCTGGATTAGATCTTAGCAGTCTGTTTAGCCATAATCTAAAGATGTTTTCTTTATTCTGTGTCATTTTAGGCAGAAGAAAAGTTAGAAATAAAAGCAAAGTACAATAATAAATCTGATCGTCCAGGATTTCAAATTCCAGACACAAGGATAGAGAAAGAAAAGAAAATACAGAAAGAAAGAAAGAAATACAAATATATACCACCCATGATGCTGTCTAGTTAAAAAGAGAGAAAAGATTAAATGAGAAATATTTTTAAAATACATACTTAAACCGTAAGAGCTACTGGCTTAGAGTGGGTGACCGACACTGTGCATTACAAAAAAAAAAAAAAAATCCATTTTCTATCAATGTTATAATCACACCTATAATTTTTTACCTTGTTTATAAGATGCCAAAACCATATTCTCATCTTCAACTTCAAAAACTGTGTCCACATCTATTAGCCTTTGGATTAAAATGGCCTTCAGTTTTCCGAAGTCATTTGACTTTAGAGCCTCAAGGAAATTTCTCTTAACTAACTTGGCCGCTGCAGATTTAGTGATAGGGGTGGCGGCTCCTTCCATCCTTCCTCTCCCTCTGGAAGCTTTGTTGTGATTTATCAGGAGAGCGGCACCAAGCAAACAGGCACATGCTGGAGAGCCCACAAACTGTTGGCTAATTTTATCCCAAAGTTATGCTGATCCGTTCTATTTATATAGGGATCATTTCAAACTTCAAAATATCCTTCTTGGCTGTCACTGCCTTTTCAGGTCTTTTAAACTGGTTCTATACTCACTGATTCATTGAATAATATATCGTGTCAATATCAAGGAAAACCCTTGCAACACATTTCGGAGAGCCAAATGTCAGTATTATTTCTTAAATGATCAAAGCAATAGCGTAAGATTTAAAAGCTCTTAATGCTTTTTTTTTTCTCCCTCGGTAAAAACATCTGGTGCCCAACTGGAGAACCAGCGTCCTGCTCTGATTAACCAATAGCCAAAAATGAAAATTTGTTACAGTTGCTGATACATGTGCCTCTGGAAACCTATAATAATTTTGTAATATAAGCCCACAGAATCAAGCAGAGTTGTACACATTGGAAAACAAACAGAAGGTTTTCAAGTGAGCTAGACTTGAAAAATTTCAATGTCGTGAAAGAAAGCAGGGTAGGGTAAGGTGGCAGGACTGTTTCAAGTAAAAAGAGACTAAAGAGACAAAACAGCCAAGTGCAATGAGTGAATGAACTTTATTTAACCCTGTATTTAAAAAACAGAAAAGGCCATATATCGGGGCAATTGTGGAAATATGAATATAGACTAGATATTACTTCATAATACTGAAGTACTGTTAATGTTTCAAGGCATGGTAGAGGGATTATGGTTATGTAGAAACATATCCTTATTCTTAAGTGACGCATTAAGGGGTGAATTGTCATGATGTCTAAAACTTATTTTCAAATAGTTCAGAAATGAAAAACTGAATGTGTATGAATATACACACACGTGGGTGCATGTGTATGTGTGTACATGTGGGAGGGTAAATAGAGACAGAGAAAGAAAGCAAATGTGGCAAAAAGTTGAAAGTTGGCAAATCTAATGAAGGAGCTCTGCGTGTCCATTATATTATTCTTTCAGCTTTTCTATAAGTTTGAAAATTTTCCAAATAAAAAGTTAGAGAAATAATCAAATTTTAAATTTATAAATCATTAAAAATTAGAAAAAATGATGACAGTATTAATTTGAATGCAGTGAAATCACACCTTATATAGTGTTGATAAGAGTCAAAACTGGTGCAAATTTTTCTGCAGAATAATTAGCAACATGAATTTTAAAAAATCTTAAATGATAATAGTATTGGATTCTTGGAATTTACTTAAGGATGTAAACATGGATGCATATCATAGCACAATTTTTTAACTTATTCCATTGATGTGCAACCTAAATACAAGAAAGTGGAAAGTGACAAGTCATAAGTATACAGCTCATTGAATGTTTACAAAGTGAACATCCCCATGGAACCAACCCCAGATCAAGCCACAGCAGTCCAAGTGTGCTTGAAACACTTTTTATGTCTCCTTCCGATTGAAACACTCAACCTGACCCCCAATGACAACCATTATCTTGACTTCTAACACTGTAGATTCAGTTTGCTTGTTTTTTAATGTTTAAATTTTTTGTTAATTTTCTTCAAGCTTTCTAAAATCTTCAAGCTTACATAGTATAAAATACTTGACCCAAAAAGAAGGATGGATAGATGAATGAAAATGTATGTGTGGGTAATTACAGTGTTAATAACAGAAAAAAATTCAGAAGCTATCTCAATGATCAAGAGTAGAAAATTTGGTAAATTATGGCATATCCATATAATGGAAAAACTTTTAGTCATTATGATTTAATTAAGTAGGTATATACTTATTAAAAATATCTATGAGGGGCTCCTGGGTGGCTCAGTAGGTCAAGTGTTTGCCTTTGGCTCAGGTCATGATCTCAGAGTCCTGGGATCGGGCGCTACATTGGGCTCTCTGCTCAGGGGGGAATCCACTTCTCCCTCTCCCTCTGTGCTCTCTCACTCTCGCTCTCTGTCAAGTAAATAAATAAAATCTTAAAAAATAATAATAATAATAAAATAAAAATGTCTGTGAACTAGACAATTTATAAAATAGTATGTGAAGTATAAATACCTTTAAAATATCTATGTTCTTATAATGTACAAATATGCATTTGTATATATTATATAATTTGTACTATTATATATACTTACATAATTTGTATATATTTATCTAATATACAAATGTATAAATACAGGTACTATAGGCACACATAGAAAAAAGTCTATAAACATCTATTTCCAAATATCATGAGCTTTTATTTCCCAGTGGTAAGATTACATTTGATTTCTTCTTGATCACTTTCTTATTTTTTGAATTCATCTACAATGAATATACATTACATTCGTGATAAAAAGGTATTTCAGTATATGTATATTTATAACATTAATAAGGATAACTTGTTAACTCAGAATAACTACAGAATTGTAAGTTCCATGAAGTAAGGAACTGAGTTATTCTTATGTCCTCAGTGCTTAGCATGAATGAATAAATGAATAAAGAATTATTTATTGATTATTTACAAGGTCCTTAGCACGGTGCTTGGTGGCAAATAAGATACCACTGTTTCTTTGATATCCACATGGGTAACTCAAGTAGAAATATAGCATTTATTGATATTATTGATATGCTTTGTCCCTTTTTGACAAAACTAAAAGGCAAAAAAAAAAAAAAAAAAAAGCATTCCTGGTAGAAGAAACAAAGAGATCCAGGAGTTTTGTGTTCTTGGAGGATAATTTTTGCTAGAGAAGTCCATCAAAATGGAATCTACGTAAAATGAAGACCAAATTTCACAAAATGGGGGGAAAGGTCATTTTAAATTCATCTCTAAAAGAAAGGCAAAAATTATCGGGAACATTTTTTCACCTAATATTTAAGAATAGTTAAGTTGAGGGCGCCTGGGTGGCTCAGTTGGTTAAGCGACTGCCTTTGGCTCAGGTCATGATCCTGCAGTCACAGGATCGAGTCCCGCATCAGGCTCCCTGCTCGGTGGGGAGTCTGCTTCTCCCTCTGACCCTGCCCCCTCTCATGTGCTCGCTCTCTCTCATTCTCTCTCTCTCAAATAAATAAGTAAAATCTTTAAAAAAAAAAAAAAGAATATTTAAGTTGAGTAATTCATAGGACCACAAAACAAATTGTTAACTATTTTCGGGGTAAGATCATTTTTCTGATCCAATTTCATAACAACATGAAGCAATACCCTTTACCTTTAGAGTGACTTTTGTCAAACTAATATAAAAAAAGATCATGTTTACAAAAGTGTTCAAGAGCTTCATCAGTTTTGCCAAGGGCCTGTCTTTATCGTTTGATATTCCAATGATTTTCAAACCCAGCGGCTGCAATTCCCGCTGAAACTACTTATCAAATCCTTATGTTTTCAACCTCTTCTCATTCAATTATTAACAGAAATAACCCTGCCGAATCCTCATTAGTAAATAGTTTTGTATGTGATTTGGGCTCTCTTACATTTTCATCAACTTCATGAAATCTTACCTCATTTACAAAATTCGCAATTTTACTTTGCGATGGACATCAGGTAATCAGAGTGAGATCTGGACTCCTCAGTTAAGGATACGTTGTCCGATCTGAGTTTGCCACCTTGTGATCTGAGGACCTGAGATAATGGACTATCAATTGATAAGCCCCATAATTCTTAATGGTAATGAAGTTTTAAATCTAACCCTACCTTCCAAATTTTACATTTTTCTGCTTTCAAGAATATGCAATGAGTTGAAGGGAAAGGGAGGCAAATACCAGTGAATATTGAAAAGAAAATACAAGATAATATGTAATTCTCACATCCTGGTTCACAAAGCAATCCATTCCATTACTGGAAAATTAGGGTCAGTATTTTCTTTGTTACATTGAGCCCAAATTGCCTATCCATAATTTTTTTTCATTGGGTCTAATTATGAACATGCAATCATACATTTATTCCATTCTCATCCTTAATGAATTTCTAACATTTGAAAATAGCATACTATCTCTCATCAATCATTTTTTTTCCTTGACTAGTCTCAACTGTTTCTTATCTGGGGTGGTTTTCAGAATTCTCTTGTCCTGCCTGCTCTCTTCTGGATCCTCTCTGGTTTATTGATGAATGCCCGTCTCTTAAATTTGGGGGCCTAAAATGGAACATAATATGCCTAGAGGGAGCTGAAAACTAGGGAGTATGATGGGGACACTGGGGGGCACTCTGCTTTTGTTGATATTGTTTTGTGATTCCTAGGAGGCACTCTGCAAGTCTGCCTCATGTTATAGTTGTAATTTCTTCAACAGATACTTACCGAGCACCTACCATGTGCCAGAAACTTACTCTGAGAACTGGAAATACAGCAGTGAACAAAAACAAAAATCCCTGCCCTATAGGACTTAGCGTTCCTAATGGAGTTAAGTAAAAATGGAAGTCCCCAGACCTTTCCAATCTCCTGTACACCAGAATTGCTCACAAAGCTGCAAATTCACTAAATTTCACAGAGAAACAATGTAGTTTGTTTATATTCGATTAATTGACTGGATCCTCCCTTTATAGGTTCTTCACCTTAGCGACAAAGGGAAGAACAACTTAATTTTAGTCCAACTTAATATGTTTAGTCCGATCCAAATTTTTAGCAGTCTCTTTCGGTAAATGCTCAGTCACTATGGATCTAATTCTCTATCTTCAAGAGTTCTGACTTTCCCTCTAAGATGGTTTCTGGAAATATGGGATATGTATAGGAAAAACATTCAAAATACTAACATTTAACAACCAGGATCAGTTAGAAGAGACTTCGACCATAAGTAATCAGTATGGCCAGACTAGTGTATAGCAGATGAGTATCAGTCAGAGGTAGGAGTGTAGCTTATATGATCGCATCAGGGAAGGAGGAGTCCCCAGATGGGAAACCCTCCTCGATCTCCATGGCAGAGTGGCAGAGTGGCTCCTCTAAATTGTTCCTGACTATATTCAGATTTCTGGCTCCCACCGTCAGAGCACATGATCCCGGTCATTTGTCTCCAAATTTGATGTCTTCAAACACTGCAGCCTTTTGGCTATGTTAATGCAAGTTATACACGGGAAACTCCAAGTCCTCTCTTCAGGCACACTGCCACTCCCTCACACTTCGTGAGGAAATAGCAGCTTTGTATAGCCTCCTTCTTGTCATCTTTTTAGGGCCAGAATGGACACAGACCTATGCTGAGGGCTGGAGTTCTCCAAGGAGTCTACATTATTCCTGACACTGGCCACTAACCTCCGTGTCCTTTGGCCCTCTCAGGCATATCTGGTTGTTTCTACGTCTTCTCCCCCGCCACTGCTCTGCCAAAGTTCAACCCTGGAAGAACATATTAAGTGTGTGAACAAGGATGAGAATGCGGCATCCAATCTCTCAGTCAACTTACTTCTCCCTCAAGATGTCCAGCCTTGCTGGCTAGAAAGGTCCAGTCTTGGACATTTTGCTTTCTCTTTAACTTTGCCTTTTTTCCCCTAGCAAGCCTGACCTCTAACCATAGGTGGAAAAGTTGTCACCTTTGCGTTGTGGAGGAAACTCCATGATCTTGAATTCTTTGGGCATAGTCCTTGATATACAAGAGGAGATAAAGTGATCTAGAAGAATCCTTATTTTCTTAATGCCTGATTTTTACAACTATTGTCTTTCTAAAAGTCAGCATTGGGACTTAAGTTTGATCAATGGCCAGTTTGTCCTAGGCTGTTCCATACTTTCTTTCCTTGGGTTGATTGATAGACCTCAAGACTTGGCCCTGAAAGCTACAAGGAATATGATTTTAAAATAAATAAAAAGCATTGATTCAATGTTTGGAAACAAATTTACAATTTTAAACTAAAGAAAGAACTTTATTTTTTCCCACAGAAGCTTTTCCAGTCCCATCTCTTGGTCATAAAAAATAAATAAATCTAAACTTGGTGGAATAATTGGAGAAAACAAAGCAAATTTCTATGAAGAAATGTATAAAACTGAGAAAGTTACCTGTATCATGATGCTAAAAAAAAAAAATCAATCACTGACCAATTTACTTGAGCAGCAGAGGATAAAATCAAGAGATAATCACTTGCACTTACAAAACAAATAGCAGTTTAATTAAATTGCCCATCAAAGTCATTCTAACATATAGGAAGCAAGGTGACCAATGCTAATAAAACAGCCTTGAGACCTGCCTTTATTATCCAGATCATTGCTTCAAGCCACCATCTCTCCAGGCCTCAGGAGGCCAAATTTCACAGTGGTCATGTTTCATGCTGTCCATCCAGGGCTGTCAGAAATCCCTGTCTCCTCAACTCATAAAAATGAAAACTCTTCAACCTGTAAGATGAGTTTTGTATTAGTGTTTCACGACACAGAAAGGACAGTGTCCTCTGCCCTTTGGACAAAATGAAGAGCTTTCTGACAAAGCGATGATATTGTGGCAAGTGGCCCATAAGATCTTCTCGTACTCTCTGGGGACTTACGGGGGAGGCAGTGATCACAGAAACCCGGCTGCTTGTTTTCTTGACGCCTGTGTACAACACAATCTGGCCACTTGGCCTATCTTCTCTGGAACACAAATAGCTCCTTGGTCCTTTATGGCATTTTAACATGAATTTGATGCTCCTAAGCCAGCAATTACCTGTCAAATGCAGTCATAGAGAAGAAATTTGAAGCCAAGGCTTCTAAAATATACCTGCAGAGACTGAAATTTCTATGAAAACAGATCCCCAGTGGGCCTCCCTGACTTTCCCTGGCAGATGAATTAGGACGTCCTTGCCATCAGCTCACAGAAATGGCTGATACGGTGATCTGATATCCCTTTCTTCTTAGCTGTTATTCTTGAGTCTACCATGTATCATCTTACTCATTACATGTCATCTTGTTTGGTTTGCTATTGCTTCATTTCTGCTCGTGTGAATGCTTTGTATAAAGAGCTCTGGGATAGTATGGTGACACCAATGAATGGAACTGACTTGAATGGTAAAGAAGGTTTATTCATTCACATAAGGCACAATTCCATTTGCAGCATGGGTTTCAGGAGAGCCCTGACCCAGGGCTCTGCATTGTCAACAGGGCTCTTCCAAGTCAGTGGCATATGTTAGTAGCATAATTATAACTGTTATCGTTATTTCTAGTTTACAGATTTGGAAAACCAAGAACCAAAGACTATAAGTGAATTATTCAAGGTCAAATGGCAAATAAGTCACAGACCCAAGACTCAAGCCTACAGCCGGAGACTCCAAAACTGATGAGGCTATAGAGCTAAGACTTTTTATACAGTTTTGTTTAGGCTGATAACAGGCATTATATTATGATCACTGAGTACCCTAGGGGAAAAAATCTGCTTATGTTTATCCCTTAATTCAATGAATATTTATTGGGAACTTATTGTGGGCCAGGCACTCTCTAGCTATCTCTTGCTACATAACAAACAGCCCCTAAATGTACTAGCTTAAAGCACTAATAATAGTATCTCTCACGGTTTCTGTGAGTCAGGAATGTAGACAGGACACAGTGGGAAAGGCTTGTCTCCGCTGCATGATATCTGAGGCTGTAGCTGAAAGACTCAAAGGCTAGGAATTAGAAGATCCCCTTTTAAAATGGCTTGGTCATTTGGGTAACACGTTGGTGCTGACACTTTGGTTCCTGTCCATGTACTCCATGGTGTTTCGTGAATGTCCTCATGGTATAGCAGCTGTGGGAGATCAGGCAATTTAAAAAACAGACAGTAAAATAGATAGTTTGTCAGGTGGTAATACACGCCACCGAGAAAAATAAACCTGGGAAGGTCTAGGGTCATAGCCCACCCACAAGTCACTCTTGTACAGATTAGAACAAGGTGTGCTCCTCTGGGCCAATAAATAAGGAAAAACATCCTGTACTCCCAGGCTGGTCCTGGAAAGCACTGCAATTTAAAATATATGATCAGAGAAATCCTCACTTTCCCTGAGCAAAAACTTGAAGGAAATGTGAGACCAAGTCATGCTGATCTCTAGGGGAAGAGCTCACTAGGCCACAGGAGCAGGGGACGTGAAGACCCTGAGATAAGGAAGAGAAGGTGGCCCTGAGAGGCCATGTTTATTTAAATGCTTCCACCTCTTTTAGGTATTTTTAAAGCTCAATAAAGCATAGGAGTGTAAACTGATGGATACCCATTTGTTTCATTTTTTTCTACTTCTTGAACCCGAGTGCAGTTCAAGTCTTTCAAAGTTTAGCCTAGAACAACATCTTCATATTTGCTGTATGTCTGGCCCGATACCTCGTAGGCTCTCAAAAATGGCTTATAACTGATGATAATTTCATGTTTTCCATAGGCAAGCGGTACAGTGCATATTTTATTTTGTGTGTGGGTATTCAATAGCGAAGTGCAGCAAACACGAAAAAAATTCCAAACCACATTAGGGTTCCAATCCTCTATCTTCCAAGGCCACTATGTCGCCCTCAATCCTAGAGCATGGCAATAGGATTATAACAGAGACCTAAAAAAACTAGTAGAAATTAGAACTATACTTTTATAACAGTGCAGATCAATTCTGTGTGTTAAGCATACTATTTCATGAGACTAAGTCCCAAGGTTGTAAGAATCAAATGAAACAAGGTACATGCTTTGCACATGGTAAAGCATTCTAGAAGCATTACAGGACTACTATTGCTGCCTTTCATATCACTAGAATAACAGAACATCCCAACTCTCCTGAGAAAGACCACATGGTGTTACGGTAAAAGAGCGTTGGATTGGGAAACCTGGATAGTTCCCCAGCTCTGGTGATAATTAGCTGCGTGTTCGAATAATTGAAAACACCTCTCAGTGACTCAGTTTCCTCTAAGTAAAATAAGACCTACCAGACCCACTTCGCAGCCTGTAGTTTTCTCTCTCTTTGAATAGAGTGTCTCCTGGATACTGGCAAAGCTTGGCAATGTTTTACAAGGGCAGAAGTTTTTGCCATGATTTTCTGAACGGGCTGCCGGTCATCCTTGCCCACAGACAGGCTCAGGTTCCGTCTTCAACCAGTGGGGGGCGCTGGAAGAACTCTCAAAAACCCTGTCAGTTCTGAAGTCCTGCACATCTGTACTCTCGGTGGTAATTACAAACCGGAAGTGTGGGTTTAGCATAAAATCTGTTTTTTAAAAGAAGTTCCACAAACGGCTGAAAGGATTGCTTTGCAAACAACAGGGGCCAAAGTCCTACTCAAGCACATCTTCGCTTTCGAACGCTCGGGTGATTCTTCCGCCCCGACTTTACACTTCTTGAAACTAATATCAGCGAACAAACCAGCTGTCTTTCATGTAAGAATATTTAAACTGAATGTGTAGTGAGCCACTGACTCTCCTGGAGCATCTTGGTCACTGGCACGACGTTACATTGTTCTCTTTGATTTGCTCCCTTTATGGGTGGTAGCTGATAGAATGGCTGGATTGACACAAGTAATAACCAAGCACTGGTCCACCTGAATTTTGACAGACTCTACCTTGAATGTCATCGTTGACTGTGAAAGACAAGGTTTCTTGAGATGAGACATCCCGCGCACGCAGCGGGGGCATTAGCTCTGGTGCTCTAGGTCTCCTAGCAACTGCCCTGCATTCATGTGCCCTTCCGGCACAGTTTAAACATCAACGCCAGCTTGTATCTCCATCCCTCACCCTGTTACACACGTCACAAAATCAACTCCAGGGAATAATTTACCAGCATTTGGTCTCATCAGAACATTAACCTCACGATTGTGCTCCAAGCAGTATCTGCATCCTCTTCTTACTTTTGACAAATTTATAAAGCAGAAGGTGTAGTTAGGGAAGAAAACTGCCCTTCCCTTTCAGGTGTTAAAGACGTCAGACTGTTCGGAATTGTCTTTTCTAACATCCTGGAACTTTTTTTTTTTAGACCTACAGCTCTCAGAAGCCTGTAAGCTGTTTACCAATTTCCAAGGTTCATCAACTTTATTTTCTATCTGTGGAGATAACCTAAACCCACAAAGTGCATGAAAGCCGTTGGCGCTGGAACGGTGCTGAGCCCCAACACATAATCCCCGGGTTCTTGCGGAGAGAATTTTGCATGATGAGTCATGCAGACAAAGCTTCACTTAGGGCTGCGGGAGGGGGTGGGGAGAAAGGAAGAGCATGTTTACAGGGAAATCACAGGGAAAGAAAAACAACACTCTTGCTTTTTAAAGGACGTGTTTACTTCTCAGGTTAGAATTACAGAATTATCAACTGGAAAGCAGTTTTGACTGAAGTGTATCAAACCTAACTCCGTTTAAGAAGGTAGTGAGGCCAGACAGCTTGTGACTTGCTCAAAATGACATAGTTAATTAGTGGCAAACTGAAAGCTCCTAGTGTCAAGCTTCATACTTTCGGTTTCTGAACCACACGATGCTGCCTGCCTACAGTTGCCTACATCTCCTCTCCCTAAACGGACTTACCAGTGTGCAGAAAAAAGAGGCAGCCACGTTAGTTTACATGATAAAGGTTTTCTACCATCTTTAAAGTGGACACATTTACGAAAACTTTACAAATTTATAAAATAAGCAGGAGCATTCATTATTTTGCAGATGGGATATTTTTAATGCGGTCACTATATACTTGGGGGATTCAAAAACTGACACAGAGTTCATCCTTTGGCAGATACCTTAACGATGCTACTTTGGAAGTGAATCAACAAATCCAGCTTCAAACAACAAAGCACATTTTAAAGCTGCACACATTTCTCTGGAGAGAGCATTAAATTAAAACCACGCCGCTAGCTCTTTTATGAGCTGTCTTTACCACGGCAGGCCGCATGATGGCAGTGTTCCTCGGCAAATGAAGCAGGAAGAACAGCTGCAGGATCCCCGAGGGGGGAAAAATCTGAGCCAATGCAGATAAAACGTGATCTAGATTAAATCGCAAATATAGATTAAAATTTGGGGGGTTTTATCCACCTAAACCATATCTTTCCTTATCATATTTTCCTAACATGAATTTCTCTGTTCAGAATTTGCCACGGGTTTATGATGTTATAGATGAATTTCAAGACATGAGTGGCTAACAAATACATAAATATAAATTAAACGTTTTTTGGAGGCGGTCAGTGGCGGGGGTGGCGGGGGGGCTGCCCGTTTCTTGTTTGTTTTCACTGCAGTGGTATTAAGAGCACTTAAAATAATAAACCAAATACGTTTTGTACCGTGTGTCTTCAGATTCTTTCCGGACCGTTATTGTTTTATGAGTCTCTGTCTTTGGGTGTGGGAAAGCAAGACGAGCTTGCTTCTCATGCTCACAATTTTCCTCTTAGGCTGAAAATATTCCCTGTAAGACCAGAGTGAGATTTCCTGAGTCTTTTCTAAAAAGGCGTGAAGCCACAGATGGAAGTTAAAGCAGCAGCTACTGTCAGTCAAGGCCTCAGGCAAGACTGTGAAATCAAAGATTTGTTCCCGTTTCCCAGCCCCGGTCCTTTCTAGTGTCTGTATGCTGTCCCTTGATAGCTCCAGGGGGTAAAAGAGCTAGGCTTGTCCTCGAGATCTTCCTTCTATTTTTTGATCCCTCCTAGGTGGATTTTGTATTTTAAACACGGGTTGTAAGCTTTCTATAAATCTTAAAGAGAACGAATGTCAGTTACCTGCAAGGGAATATTTTGGGACAAGCATGCAATGTTCACCTAACTCATAACAGCTAATAGCCTTAGCCAAAAGCTATCCGATGACTCTCTGGGCTTGGCTGGCAGCCCTGTCACTGCATTCCACGATGCAACACGACTGATGGAGTTATCATTGTGTCTGCCGCCGTGTTAGGTGTTAGGTGTGGCAGAAAGATAAGTTGGGAGCAGCCCCTGATCTCAAGAACTTATGGTCCAAGCAAAGAAATCAGACAATACTGGCTACACAAGAAGGCAGAATAGGGTATACTGTGAGAGAAATACCAAACACGGGAGGGGAGGGACTGGAGCATTATACAGGGAGAGATCGCACCTTCCAGTTGAAGGATCGAGAAAGATTTCAGAAAGGAAATGATATCTGACGTAAGATTTTGATAGAAACCAAGAAACTCGGGTGACTTGATACATTTGATTATGCCATGGCGCCATCCAAGAACATCCTCTCCCCTATATCTCCACTTACCAAAGGCCCTTCCCTGTCTTAACTTCTGTCGACTGTCCCTCGTGCAGAGAGTGAGGGCATGGGGGGAGAGAATGGTAATGCAATTTCACTAAAATAAGAAGAATATGAACAGGAGAAGATAACATGGGAAACATGACTTGGATCTATAAATATAGAAGGACTTGAGTGCAAATTGAACAGTTGACGTTAAATTCAACCTGTAGTGGGGCATGGGGAGGGGCTATTAAGGAAAGATAGTCATTAAGTATAATTTATGATCTGTCTATTTCCTTGCAGCCTGGATTATGATAGTGGTTCTCAAACTTTAAGATATTTCAGAATCACCTGGAAGGCTTGTTACATCACAGACTGCTGCCCCCCTCCCAAAGTTCTGATTAAGTCTGAGAATTTGTTGAATGCCAATGCCCCTGGCCAGGGGGAACATACTTAAAGAACAGCAGGTTTATGGGCTCTAGAGAATACTTGCCAGGTTAGAGAAAGCCACTGCAAAAAAAATACTTCTTAAATCCCTCTTCCTTGGTTATTGTTTGTATATTTCAATGACCAGGAACATCAGATCATTTTTTCTCTTAACCACATACCTGTTTGGGATAAAAACCATTCTACTCTTGAAAACATGGTATGCATAGTGATATAGAAACAAATTTTTTAAATGTGTTTCATTTCCATCACAGACCTCATCGATTCTCAACTATGTGTTAAGCAATCATAACCAGTTACTGGGGACGAGAATAACTTAGAATTTTGGAAAAAAAAAAAAACCCACAAAAACAATGAAGACACAAGAAAAAAATTGTAAATGATCATGAGCAAAATGATTGATTATCCCATTTGGTAAATTTTATTTCTTTAAAATATTAAAACCTGCAAGTTATGATTAAGTACTATCCTACTTTTATATTTTGACCAAAAAAAAGAAGAAAGAGAAAAGAAAGAAAAATGCAAATAACCAAGAAAAAAATATATACGAATGGCTGGGGCAGTCATTAAAGTGAACAGCCAGGAAAAGCTAAGGCTAAAGTTCAGGTCACTTAGGCTCTTGGGAGCTAACGTGAGGTCAGGAAAGTGTATCATCCTGACCATACGATCTTCAGTCGGGGCCCTAGCAATCATGGGTGTGTCTTGACTCTCAGCAAGTACCACACATAAAAATTCAGCTTTACAGAAAAGGTCAGGATTCATTGAATGTTAAAGCTGGAAGGAGTCTTTGAGATCATTTATGGCTTCATTTCACAGTTGAGGAAGGTGAAGTCTGAAGATTAACCAGTGTGCCCAATGCCACCCAGTTTCTTCTTTCCATCCCCCACCCCCACGAACTCCCTAGCCAGTGAGTAAATACTCTTCCCCTCTCCGATTTCCCACACCATTCACGGGCAAAGACCACAGCCGGGCATTTGCTTGCACCAGCCCTAGAGTCCCTCACTATTGTTCCCCATCTGTTGGCTCTGTCTCTCCAACAATGATTGCAAATGCCTCAAAAACAGGAGCCGCTTCTTCATCCCTTTCCTGAATTCCCTATGGATACATTAAGGGGCTGATTATTCCGTTTATAAAAAAAAAAAAAAAATCTCCAAATTACAAAAGCATTCACAATGGGATCTGTATTCTATAGGCTCTTTCAGGTTGCAAGAGCAAGGGAGACCAATTGTGCTTCCCTCGTTAATGGGGGTTTATTGTGAGGACAAACAGGACGCAGACTCAGCAGCTGCACACACAGCCGGGCCCCACCGGGAACTCCTCACTGCCTGTCATTGTCCCAGATGAACCTGGAGCTCCTGGCCGGCCATGCAGCTGCTCTCCTGACTTAACTGCATCCCCTCTCTGTGCCTCGGGTCCTTCACCTTTAAAAGAGAGATGATAATAATACCTATCCCATTGGCTTGTTGTGAGGATTAACTGGGTTGACATATGCAAAGCCCTTACAAGGGTGTCTGGGGCATAGTAAATGCTAGAAGATGTTGGCCGTCATTATTCATTCAGCGTCGCCCCACAGATCTCCTTGAATATGAGGGTTTGGGCTCCTCTGCATGAGAGAGGCACACAATTCCCTTTTTTGTCTTCTTCTTCAAGAAGTGGGCTGTTTCTCCCTTATAGTTGCTGCTCACTGGTATCGTTACTGCCCCGGTGGAGAAAATCAGCTCACTACCCTTCGCTTCAAGAAAAGGCCTCAGAGCCACCGACTCCATGGAAACTCGCCATTGGTGAGCAATCATTTATTCTAGTGCCAAACTGCTCGAGCGTGGAGAGACCAGATAGAGGACTTATCAGATCGGCTTCCTTGTGCTGAGGCAGTTTGATTTTTCTCTACAAGTTTTGGCAAATCTCAACTTAACTGTAGCGTGCCAAAATGATGCAAACACTGTGGGATGGTAAGTGCAAATTTCCAGGAGGACCCGAGCTGGAATTTTATACATAAACCTCTGTTCCTCTGTGGGGGCGCTCCTTGGGCCAGCCGCGAATCTAGCTGAGGTTAACAGGGTTTTATCATTCCACAAAGAGGCTCCCTTGTAGTTAACCCGGCTGTTGAATTTGGAGCCTGTCCTGAGCCTTTTTGCTCCAGGCTATGCACATGGACGTTGGCAGAGTATCATTAAAGCCCCTATTAGTGAGAGCTGACTGCCTTCCCTGGTGAGGAAAAGTATTACATTGCAGTAAAATGCAAATCCACTAACAGGCAACTGCAGATTTATAGCACTGCGGTTCCAGAGGAATCACAGGGAAAAAGAATCTTCTCTCCCCTGGTAGACCGGAGCTGCAAACTTCTCCAGATTGCTCAGGATTTCCACATAAGACTGGCTACGTAATTTGTAGGGCCGAGGGCAAAACACGAATGTAGGACCTTTTGTTCAAAAAGCAAGACTTTCAAGATGGTGACAATAGAGCGTTAATCCAAGTGCTGGGTCATTCAGACCGCAGGGTCCCGAGCGACCACCCAAGTCACGTGCCCACGAAGCTGGATCTGATTCTGTGGGTCAGTGAAAAATGACACTTTCCATTGTGATTTGGACGCATCCTATGGCCTTTGGGGAGACCACATGAGCACAGATATCAACCTTATTTGCCCAATTCCCTCAGTCCTGGGCACAACCACTGGATTGGGGGGGTGAGAATCAAAACGGCCCATGTTGCTATGCCTCTACCTACCTTTACTACTGGGAGTGTAAGTTCCCCCCAAACACACACACACACACACACACACACACACACACACACCTCTCCCTTTGCTGTGGGTCTGAGGGCACTCACACTCCCCCTCTGGTCCTTGTGTTCTCTGCTGAGCATCCAGTAAGAGATCAAAGGACCCAGTGCTTAAGATTACAGACTAGTTGTGCATCCCTGGGCAAGTTACCTAATCTGTCTGTGCGTTGGTTTCTTTATGTATAAAGATGAGGATAACAACAGTACCTCCCCGAGAGAGCTTAGTAGGTGAGCACGCATAAAATGAGATTTGTCCTTAGCGTACAGTAGGTGCTCCAGAGGTTTGAGCTGTTATTAATCTGCCACTTTACCCCCACTGCAGCAGACTCCTCTGTTGCTACCCCCCACTGACCTCTGCACTCCGGAAGTGCAGGTTGGGGCCTTTACCTATTGAACAAGAGGACATTGGGCCTGGACTCCAGATTCACCAAGGGACAGACATTTAGACAGTTGTTTTTATTTCCAGATGAGGTTAGATACACTAAAATGTTAAAAAAAAAAATTGTAAGTACAACACAACTTTGGCATTTCTTCATTTTTAAATATACTGGAGCCTGAAAAAATGGAGGGGGGCTGCTCAGCCGTGTCAAAGATCATTGACACAACCACTCTTGACTTTCCTCTCCTTTCCTTAGTTAGAAAGGCAGGAACTGGAATCCACATTGTGTTGCAGATGAGGGAAGCCCAAAGGAAAGAGATGGGGAAAAAAGCAGGGGGTTAAGAATATCTGTTCTCCCTAAATCGTGGCCCCCGGTGGGCAGGCAGGATATATACGGCAGAAAACCGCAACAATAAGAAGGGAGCCAGAGGAGAAAGGAAAAAGGGAGACGTTTCACAAGGACATCAAGAACGAAATCACTCTGGTACCAAGGAAAGCTGGAAATGGAAACGGGACAGAAACTAGGAGTGGCCTTTGAGGATCCAGAAGAAAACAAGGAGTAGAGCTTGCTTTGTAAACAGGATAGGATACCATGAGTTACCGTGTGGATTTCTCTCTCTTGTTCAGTGAGAGATTAGAAAGGAATTTTAAATAACACATGGAAATATCTTTCCTAATGGGGAGAAGAAAGAAAACCCCAGCTTTAGTTTCAAATGAGTTCATGGATGGGCAGTGTTTTGCGAAGTCCTATTATGTAACTGCGAGCATTCTCAGCCTTCCTTCGGACATTCAGCCACCACAGCTGCAAGGCGTGTCCAAACAGCAAACAGAAAATGAGAAAGGAGCCACCACGCAGCGGGCCGCAAGGGCTTACGGGGCCCCCCGGTGGTGCCAGGGGGGACCAGGGGGAGACAGCGAGTCTTGAGCAAAATGTGTGTTCTCTCTGCTTTATAGAGAAAAAGAGAATTTTATTGCCCAAGCTTTATCAATGTGGCCTTTGCAACACGTGTTTGTTCCTTTCTTAAAAACTTTTAGTGGGAAATTGTATTTTATTTGCTTAGATCTGTGCATTTTAAGAGTCTTTTAAAAGGCCTGAGAGCTCTTCTGGTAGTACAAAGATCAAAGAGAGTTGATTTCCTCCCATAGCTATTTCTTCAGGTGTTTTTTTTTTTTTTATTCTGAAATGTAATTTTCTTCTTCTTCTTCTTTTCAAAATGGTGCCCAGAATGAAAAAGCCATCTGTATTTAATTGTTTGCATTATATTTCTTTTGCTATTCAAGCACTTGTGTGTGCCCAGGCCTTTAGTGGTCGGATTACACTTATAAGAAAACTAGAACAAATACTCAGAAATTGTAAACCTATAATTTCGGGGAAATGTGTTCAAAATTAAAATGAAAAAAAAAAACAAAAACTTTTTCCAAGAAGAGGCTCTGTGCACAGTATTAGGATGGGGCTACTCTGATTCAGAATCTGTTGCCATGGTGACCGACCTGGGTGCCTCGTGGGCTCCGTAAGGGAGGCTGGGGTGGTAATTATATAAGCTAAAGTGCTGCTGAATAACCCCAGGAAGGCAGGACTGCCACAGTGCAATTTCTAGGAAGCCACAATTTTAAAATTCATACATCATAATGCCTTTTTCTTTTATATGGAAATCCACCATTTTAGTATTTTTTTGTATATAAGTCTGGTAAGACTGATATAGTGGACAATAAAACTTACTAAATTCTGAACATCAGCAGTGAGCCACATGAACCATATTGTATCCTGTTGAATTTGTTTCCAACAATTCTATTTTTTTTTTATGAATGGACACAGGACTGGCAACTAAATGCCTTACTATTTCTCACAATATGCCACATGTGACTTAATTCTTTTCTTTCATATGTAATATAGGATAATTATAAAAGTATAAGCAGGTAATTGCTTAGAACAATAAATCAACGCCATTCTTAACTAAGTAAACAAGTTAAATTGGTTAAGCTTGAAGTGCAATTAATATGTATTTTTCAATGAAACATCTATTTAAGAAGAGGAATTCATACAAATTTTCTCATTCTTTTTCACGTTTTACATTTCACATTGTCACATGTCATACACCATGCTTTTAGGAGATAGATTATTACTTGACCTATAGGAAATTGGTTTCTGGTGATGATGTAATGTTATTTCTGCACTCAACAAATACTTATTTAATGAGAAAACTAGATATTTCACCTTGAACAAATTTTTTCACTTCCTAAACCTTCAGTTTCCTCATCTGTAAAATGAGTTTGTGCTGAGGGCCTTTCCAGTTCAAACATTTCATTGTTGTTGTTGTTTTTTTAAGATTTTATTTACTTATTTGACAGAGAGATCACAAGTAGGCAGATAGGCAGGCAGTGGGAAAGGGAGAAGCAGGCTTCCTGCCGAGCAGGGAGCCCGATGTGGGACTCGATCCCAGGATGCTGGGATCATGACCTGAGCCGAAGGCAGATGCCTAACCAACTGAGCCACCCCAAACATTTCATTGTTTCAGAACTCACAAAATAAAATAGTTTGTTTATCAGTCATTTAGAACTTTTACTTTGAAGGAAGAAAATCACTATTTATTTTTTATTTATTTTTTTATTTTTTTAAGAGAATCTTTTTTTTTTAAAGATTTTATTTATTTATATGAGAGAGAGAATGAGAGAGAGAGCATGAGAGGGGGGAGGGTCAGAGAGGCAGACTCCCTGCTCAGCATGGAGTGGGACTCGATCCCGGGACTCCAGGATCATGACCTGAGCCGAAGGCAGTCGCCTAACTGACTGAGCCACCCAGGCCCCCGAAAATCACTATTTATTCAGTATCCATCATATCCTGACACTGAGGCAGGCATTTTGCTTATATTACCAATGGCACAGTAACATAGGTACCGTATTCCCACGTAACAGATGAAAATACAGGTCATATGACTTCAATCCATCCAACTCAAATTTCATGTGCTTTGCCTTGCACCATGCTGCCCACACACTAGTGAAAAATCTGCAGCTACTTCTATGGAGGGATGATTTTTTGTGATGATAAAGAAATGGAAAGAGTGATTGTGTGATATGTCAAAAACTCTGAGAGCATTACTTTTTTTTTAATGATTAAAGAACTCTGGAATCAAAGTGACAAATGACTAAACTGAACTGTCACGAAATAGGGATGTCCAGATTCATCCAAAGGCAATGGGATGTAGAAAGTGAATGCAACTCAGTGCAAAAACAATCCTAAAAATGGGACTTGGACATTCTCTTACTGTTCATTGGGTTTAGTCATACTCAAAGGATTAATCATGGATCTAGGTCTGATCACCTGAATTTTATAAAAATTAAATACCGATAAAAATAATTATTGTAATGAGCCCTTAACATGACAGATAAGACTTACTGCGGGCTTTCTTCATCAACCAGGGTGTTTTTCCTACTACTCCTCTGAAAGCACTTTCCCTCTCCCTGTATTTGAAGATGAGGCTGATAATGATGCTACCATTCAGGTGTCTGTATTTGTTTGCAAAACCATTGTGTATTCTGCAAGCTTCCTCCATTACATACGTGGTTTTTCTCTTCAGTAGTTTTACATACTTTTTCTGAATCAATACTGGCCCTTTCCTGTTCTATCCAAAGAAGAGGCCCCCAAAATGCTTTATAACTCAGTGAATGCAATTCTGCGTCTTTATCTTTGAGACTTTTTTTTGCCTCAAGTCCCGATGTTATACCGCATCTCGTTTTTTGTGTGTGAAAGAGTGGTCCGATGACAGATTTCATTTCCCAGAATTTATTACCTATTGTGTATTTGCTGTTCAGTCACAATGACCCCATCTGCATTTAGGTTGAATGGGGGGCCCCACCCTGACCCAATTTAATAAAAAAATAATGAGGCCACTCAAAGCTCATAGATGTGTCAGCACTATGAAAAGGGTCTATAATCAATGCAAATGTGATGTTTTCCTGCTTTGTGGAGCACAGAGGTTTGACACCCATCTCTTTTGCTGGATCAAATCAGACTCCTTCTTTGCTTTGAGAATCTAATGAAAGGTATGGACTCTCTCCTCAAAAAAAAAAAAAAATGCATGTGGCTGGATAATTTATTGAAATGTTAATTGGTGGGTTGTTTCATGCTCTATTTTTCCCTCCCTCCTGTTCCAAGAATGTGGTCAAGCCTCTTGAGATATGAATGGTGCCCCTGAGGTTGTACAGAGCACAACCTGCCAATCCATTCATGGGAGGCCTCCTGAAAAGTTCAGGAGCCTTTGTATACTGCCCAAGGATGGGGCTGGCTGAGTATCAGTAATGACTGAGCTTGGCTTTCCTGGAGTCCAAGGCAGAATGGGGGCTTGAGGTCAAGTTTAATTTGATTTAAAGTTTATTAAATAATGTGATATTTTTGCACCCTTGTGTGTAAAGTTCTCATCCTCTGTATCGTTGGATGTTCCCACACACCATTTTAAACAGTATATCCAAGGGTTTGTGACCCTTGCCCCCTAATCCATCCTACCCCACCCTCTGAGGTCCATAGTAAGAATTTTAACATTTATTAATCACTTACCATTGAGTCTTAACAAAGAATAATTCATGTATTTTTCATGAAGAGAAGCAAGGGTTGGAAGGTTAAATAACTTTCTGAGGGTCACACAGCTATATGGATAGAGGCAGGATTTGAATCCACAAACATGGGGTAGCAGTTAAGTTACACTGTTGCCATAAAAGCCATTGCACTAAGATGCTATCCTCAAGACTAGATTTTATTTCTCCTATCTTTCTAGGTCTCCTAAAAAATAATCCTTTAGTAATCCACAACCCTGAACCTAGTCATAATATACTCAACGCAAATCCCTATCCAGAGATCAGTCACTGTTCATACTATGGCATGTGAAAAAAGGTCCCTGCTGCATGCCATCACCTGATAGACCCAGCAGCCTGGTGCGGCCCTCACTGCCTGTTTTGCCTCTCAAGACTTGAGATTCCTTATCAGAAAGATGGGGATGGTAAAAATACCTATGATATGAGATTGTTGTGTAAATTACATAAAAAGCTGGGCACATTAATTACTTGGCCTAGAGCCTAGTACATGGTAAGAGTTCAATAAACGGCAGCCCATTATTATAATTAAGCTGCACTATTCTAATTGTGAAGACTTGCCCTCAGTTGATATTTGTTTGTTTATAAGCAGACAAGGCTGTGGGTCTTAGAGGTCTTCTGTGACTCCTTTAAGCTTGTAAATTCTTCTTTGGCACTACCAGAGTATTTTGAACTGATTTCACTGCTGTGTTTTAGATTCCATAAAAATTGTATTTTCGTGTATCTGTTTTCCCTAACTAGACTGCTAGCATCACATTGATACTTGACATCTCAGTATCTAGGACAGGAGCAAGCACTTAGGCCAGGGCCTCCAGGGGCACCATTGATATTGTATTCATTGTAAACAGTGCCCGCCCCACCAGCTGTACCTTGCTGTGACCTGTGTATGCCCAGAATAAAATATGGCTCTAATAATAATGGTTCTGTGTGTTGGAATATTAGGCATGAAATCATATTTGAAATGGAATAGAAAAGAATAAAGTTGTGTATTTTCAAATATTTTCCCACCTCATATTAACTTTCTCCCCCCAGCTTTATTGAGATACAATTGACATATAAGTATTAATCTCTTTCCTGATTCTCCTAAGGTGTCATTTAATTTTCTACTGTAACAGAAAACATGGAATATAGCAGCATTCCTAAAGGCAACATGCATCCAACCATCAAGTGGACTAAAGATTTTGTTAGATGTCCTTTAAGATGTGATTTAGAATTTAATATTGAGAAAAATAACATATCATTGACAAACCATAAAACTTCTTGCCTTTCCCCAGTTTGTATAAATTGAGATCATTATAAGTCAAGATTGCTAACATAAAATGTCTTCAAAGCTGGTGCATAGAACTCCTGTACCAGTCATTTAAATGAATTCTCAAAGACTTGAAAAGAATCCTGATTTCATTCAATTTTCTATTGATGTGTCTCATGGAGAGAAAGGTTGACTATTAAAAAAATAGTCAGACTTGAGGAAAGGTTTCAGAGAAAGGAAATGAAAAGCATTTAAATTTTAAAATGTAAATCAAGCTTTTAGCTTTAGAGCAGAATATCATTCAGGCCAGACTAATTTCAAATTTATGATAATTTCATTAGCTGCATTGAAGCTTTCCTTGATCCAATCTGTAAAAGAGTAGTTTGCTAATTAATAATTACAAAATATGGGAGATATTTAAGGCATTGTTTTGAAGCACTTTGCATTTGTTGCTTTCAAGCACCATTTGCTCACAAGCTGCTAATTATAATTTTAATTCATTTATTAATCTAAGTCTAACAGAATCTCTAGTAATGCTTTATTATTCATTACTAATGTTATTGTAATTACTTAAAAATTATATAAATGTATTTATGTTCAAATAACATAGTCCAGAATTTTTGAAGCAATTAAACTTCATTTGCTGGTATAGGCTTTGTGTTAGTTTTCAATTTACTCCAAAAGATTTAACAGACAACCTCTAAATTCTTACTCTCAACTGTACAGTGAAGGATTGAACTGTTATGGAAGAAGTAAGTAAATAAAACATTCTTACAAATATGTTAAAAGCCTGTCAATGATTTCTTTTTACTAAGTTGCAAAGTTTTTATCTGTCTTAAATGCATACTCATCAGATAAAATTATTTGTTTAAGCTTTCTAATGCAACAGGACATCTTTCCACTTTAATTAAAACCCTTACATGCCCACAACTGTCATCACTTACTTTTGTTTCTCAAACTGTCCATGTTAATTTCAGTGATAAAATAGTAAGTAACAGTAATTATTATAATGGATGATTGAGTTAAACACAACTTATATCAATCTATGGTTGCTTTTCAAATGGTGCTATTTTTTTTTCCTATAAGTAGTTTTATAGACCTCACTGATCTTCTAATCTTCCTCTTAAACCTCTGACAAATCTTCTTAGAAGTCACCCTGAGACCTTCCTTTCACTTTTCTCTGGGTTTCCCTTGGGATTCCCACCTAAATTCTGTCTCTTTCCCCCTTTTATTTGCCTTTTATTTCAACTGTTGCCATAGAATCAACTGTAGCAATGATCCCCAATCAATAGCTGTCTGATTTCTCAGAAGTAGCTCAGTGCAGTAGCTCAGTTGTCTCTGTGCTATTTATTTATATATGTAAACCAGCATAATCCCAATTTTAAATATTCAAATGCTTTATTAATTGATGCATATGATTTTTTGCTGAGGTTTGTATTTCTTTGCATAGGATTTTGTTATTCTCAATAAACATGATCTGTTAAATGACAAATAACATAAATTCACAGAAATAAATGTTCTTTATACTCTGGTTCTAGATGACAGGTTGATCCCATGTGCAAACCTCTATCTTCCACAGTGAATATCTAGAAATAACAGAAAAGATGTGTGATCTAAAAATCTACTACCACAGAGGAAAACATGAATGGGTAACCTTAGAGGAACCCTAGAACGATTTTAATAGAACATATAGAATTAAATATGAGGATAAAAACTACTAAAACATAAATAAGCTACTACACAAGCTACTAAAAAAAGTGTTGCTCTGGAGCCTGGTGGTTCCAGACAAAATGGAAGAAACACATTTCATTTTAGTCTCTCCACTAGTCACAGTAAAAAAATCTTAGAAAACTAATGAAAGACACAGAAAAATCTGGAAGGTGGAGAAAATAAGGTAGAATGGCTAGGGACCTTGGGACTTGAGGAACAACCTGACAGTAAGTTCCCTGAGTTTTTTCTTGCCTCATAAATATCCACAGACTGAATGCTAGACAAGCCCATAATCTAGAAACACCAAGAGTCACAGACAGAAAAGAGCACCAAGAAAAGTCTGCTTTCTCTAGCCAGAGGATCAGGAAAAGTGTGGTCCAACAAGACAGGAACACTTTAACCATACATCCCTGTTCCTGAGGTAAACACCAGGAAAAACACTACATGCTTCTCCCACCATAGTGGACACTACAGTCCAGAACCAGTGGGCAGAGCTCTGTTTTTTGCCCTTCCCTCTGTAATAAGGAGGAGGTGCCTCTCCGCAAAGAACCTGTGGGCAGAACTCTGACTTCCACATGCCCTTTTCAGCAACAGGTAGTGCTCTTCCCTGCAGAGTCTTAAGGAAAGCATTAGTGAAATTTAAGATAAGTCAACAAAAATTATTCAAACAAAAAAAGAAGAAGAAGAAGAAGAAGAAGAAGAAAAGAAAGAAAGAAAGAAAGAAAGAAAGAAAGAAAGAAAGAAAGAGAAAGAAAAGAATTTTTTAAAATAAATTGAGCCCTAGGGACCTATGGGATAATAACAAGAAATCTAACATTCATGCCATCAAAGTCCCAGGAGGAAAGCAAAAAGAATACAGGGCTGAAAAAAATATTTAGAGAAATAATGGCTAAACACTTCCCAAGCTTGATGAAAGATATAAACCTACAGATTCAAAAAGCTGAGTGGACCACAAACAAAATAAACCCCAAAAAATCCATACCTAAATATATCATAGTCCAAATTCTGAAAACTGAAGATAAGAGAAAAACTTTTAAAAACAGTTAGAGGAAAAAAAAACAACAACAATATATTACCTACAGGGGACTAATGATTCAAAAACTAGCTGATTACTAATTAGAAATCATACATATGGTATGATTCCACTTTTATACCAATTTTGCAATGACGATTTTAGAAAAAGAAGGAAAACCAGCAGGTTAGGGAAGGGAAGGGTGACAGAAGGGAGGTATTGATATAAAAGGACAACATGAAGGAACCTAGCAGCAGTGTGTTGGAACTCTTCAACTTGACTGTGGTGGTGGACACATGAACACATAGAGGTGATAAAATTGTGTAGTTCTTACACACCCACCCAAATGAGTACAAGTAAAACTGGGAAAATCTGAATAAAATCAATGGATTTTCTCAATGTCACTATCTTGGTGGTGATATTCTACTATAATTTTCAAAATGTTATCATTGAGGGTAACTGGGCAATGTGTGCGAGGGCGCTCTCTGTATGGCTTCTTACCACTGCATGTGAACCTACAATTATTTCAATAAAAATTTCACTTAAAAGTCTCTGTGCTATGTGGCTAAAGCAGTGCTTAGAGGAAAATGTTTAGGACCTCTAACCACCTCCTAATCCCTGGAACCTGTGAATGCATTATCTTACTTGGCCATAGGGACCCTACCGATGTGATTAAGGTTAAAGACCTTGAGATGGGGAGATTATCCTGGGTTACCCAGGTTATCTCAGTCTAACCATATGAACCATAAAACAGTGAGAACCTTCCCTGGTTACAGTCACAGATATGCAACAACAGAGAAAGGAAAAGAGAAATGCCAAGTTGCTGGCTTTGAAGATGAAAGGAGAGCCACAAGCCAAGGAATGCTGGTGGCCTCTCGAAGGAAAAAGACTCTCCCCTAGACCTTCCAGAAAGGAATGAAGCCCTGCCTACACCATGATTTCAACCCAGGCCTCTGACATACAGAACTATAAAACAATAAATCTTTTGTTGCTCTAAGATGCTACAATCATGGTGATTTGTTACGGCAGTGATAAGAAACGAATACAAATAGTCATTACAGAAATGCAAATTAAAACCATGACCATCTACACACCTATCAGAATAGCTAAAATAAAAATTACTGACAATAGCAAACACTGGAGAGGATGCAGAGAGACTGGATCTCTCATGAATTGCTAATGGAAATGTCAAATGGTACAGCTACTCTAGGAAACAGTTTGAAAGTTTCTCAAAAACCTAAACATGTAATTATCACATGATCCAGCAATTGCACTCCTGGACATCTATCTTAAAGAAATGAAAACCTGTGTTCACACAAAAATCTATAAAGTAATATTCATTGAAGGTTTATTGGTAATAGTGCCAAGCTGGAAATAATCCATATGTCCTTCAATGGATGAATAAATAAGCCGTGGTACATCCATACTATGGAATAATTCTCAGCAATAAATAGAAACAAAATACAACTTGACGCATGCAAGAGCATTATTCTGAGTGGAGAAAAACAGTCCATCTCAAGGGGTTAAATCCCGTATGACTCCATTTGCATAACATTCTCAAAGTGACAAACTCTAGTGATGGAAAACGGATCAGTGATAGCCAGGGATGAGGGTTGCAGAAAATATGTGATCATTAAGGGATAACATGAGAGACTTTATTTGTGATGATGAAACAGTTCTGTATTCTGATTGTGATGATAGTTATTGAATCTATGTGATGAAATTTCATAGAACTAACCCCCTCCCCAAATATCCAGTATATAGCAGCAGCTTTCATAGTAGCCAAAAAGTGGAAACAACCCAAATAGCCATCAACTGATGAATGGATACACAAAATGTGGTATATGAATACAATGGAATGTTATTTGGCAATAAAAAGGAATGAAGTACTGATACATGCTATAACATGGAAGAAAACATTAGGCAAATCTATACAGACAGAAGGTAAATTAGTGATTGCCTAGGACCAGAGGGAGGAGAAACAAGAGTGACTGCTAATGGATACGGTTTCCCTTTTTGGAGGTAATGAAATGTCCTAAAATTAGATTCTGTTGATGGTTGCACAACTCTCTGAATATGGTAAAAATCATTGAATTGAAAACTTTAAATGGGCAAAATTTGCGGTAAATGAATTGTATGGCATATGGTATATGAATCATATCTCAATAAAGCTTTTCTTTTTTCCTTAAAGGAGTGCCTGCAAAAACTGGTAAAATCTGAATGAGGTCCGTACCCGAGTTCATAGTATTGTAGCAACATGAGTTGCTTGGCTCTGACAATATACTACACACATTGTACTGAGTGCAGGGAATACAGGGATTCTTTGTATTCTTTTGCAACAGCCTGTGAGGCTGAAACTGTTTCAAATAATTTTAAGAAAAGGATGCTGCTCCTTGCACGCGGATGAAAGAAATCTGAAGTAGGAGGGAGCCCTGGGGCAGTGACAGCAAGATAACAGGGTGGCTCCAGTGGGAGTAGCCGAGTAGGTCAAGCACTCCTTGCTTCTCTGTGTGTAGAGCAACAAGCAAGAGTGGCGCCCGCCTTCAGCCCACAACAATGCATGTAGGGGCCTCTATTGAAAAGGCAGGACTAGGACCTTAGAGTAATGGTCACAGTCAGGACGAGTGAGCAGTGCCCATCTCAGAGACTGGCTACAGGTACACGGAATCAGGAGTCTCATCTGCCACAACCCCACCCCCCCTCCCAAAGTGACTGGAGGGGTCTGCCAGTCCACTGCCAGGATTCCTGAAGTGATCCTCCTGGAGGACTAATCCAGTAGCCTGGAGTAAACTGATAGACCTTTCCCACGGTGGCCTAATAGGGCGTCACAAACATAAGATACACAGAGGACCATCTATCCGTTGAGCGAAGCCAGCATCACAGAAGACAGATACAAAGCATGGAAGAATGCACACACAAGAAAGAGTTAATAGAGCACGCAGCACTAGAAACACCATCATCGCTTCATTTAATACATACATTTGGTCGCTCCAATATGTCCCGGGCACTTTTTTAACTTCTGGAAATACTACGGTAAACATTACAGCAGGCAAGGTCGCTACCATCAGGGACATTCCCATTTGCTGATGGAGAAAAAAGAAACCAAATAAAATATCAAAGAGCAAAAGCAGAGTAAGTAAAGGGTGGGGGAGAGAGAAAGCAAATGTGTGTGTGAGGGCATTGCATGCTGTTTTGGCAAATGTAGTCAGGGAATATCTCCCTGATGAAGAGGTAACCTTTGAGCACAGATCTGAATAACGAGTGCGAGCAAGCCTTATTACATCCAGGGGAGAAGGGGGCGAGCAGGGAGGAGAAACAGGTATAGGTATTGGGAGGGTTTGAAATGCTGACAACAGCCAGGAGACCAAAATGTCTAGAGCAGAATGGGCAAGGTGGGGAGAGTTCAGAGATCCACAAGAGTCTGATCATCTAGGACATTCTAGGTCATTATAAGAACTAGTGATTTTATTCAAAGCTTAATTAATACTCTGTACCAAAAGATGCAAGAGAGTATTTTAAACAGCAATTCTTTAAAAAGAATCAACTAGTAGTCATGTAAATTAAAGGCTTCGCCTTTGAAATGAATCATTCAATAGACGAGTAGAATAGCAGATAGGGCACAAAAAAGGAGCAAATTAGTAAGCTGGAGGAAAAATCCAAATATTTTTTCTTCCCCAGAATATAGGACAAACATACAATTAAAAGATGCAAAGTAAGACAAGGAAGATAGAGACTCAAAATCCCCATCCAGAAGATTCAAATTTTATCTAATACAAGTGTTAGGAGATACTATTAGAAAGTCCTTATAGGAAAAATGGAAAAGAGATGATATTCAAAACAATATAAATGTAAATATATACTTGAATAATTTCATTAATAGTCTTCAATATATAAGAAATAGCAAATTCTGCACATAATAAAGATATAAATACTTACCAAATATCCATGGATCATTACAAAATTTGACCATATACAACACAACAAGATACATAGTTAAAGGTTATTAAAGTCTCAAAATGGAAGCAAGGCAAATTCTGCCCAAGAAATAAAATTTGAGGCCAATCTCCCTTAAGAACATAGAGGTAGATTCCTAAATAAATATTGGCTAATCAAATCTGACAGTGTGTTTAAACCAACAAAAAAACCCCAACCATGGGGGCGCCTGGGTGGCTCAGTCTTTAAGTGTCTGCTTTTGGCTCAGGTCATGATCTCAGGGTCCTGGGAAGCCTGCTTCTCCCTCTCCCACTCCCCCAGCTTGTGTTCCCTCTCTCGCTGTGTCTCTCACTGTCAAATAAATAAATAAAATCTTTTTTTTTTTTTTTTGCAGCCAGTCATGGTGCTATCTTGAGGATAGGTACTCAATTACCTGATTTATTTTTTTTATTAACATATAATGTATTATTTGTTTCAGGGGTACAGGTCTGTGATTCATCAGCCTTATACAGTTCACAGAGCTCACCATAGCACATACCCTCCCCAGTGTCCATCACCCAGCCACCCTATCCCTCCCACCCCCCTCCACTCTAGCAACCCTCAGTTTGCTTCCTGAGATTAAGAGTCCCTTATTGTTTGTCTCCCTCTCTGGTTTCAGCTTATTTCATTTTTCCTTCCCTTCCCCTATGATCCTCTGTCTTATTTCTCAAATTCCTCATATCAGTGAGATCATATGATAATTGTCTTTCTCTGATTGACTTATTTCGCTTAGCATAATACCCTCTAGTTCCATCCACGTTGTTGCAAATGGCAAGATTTCAGTTGTTGATGGCTGCATAATATTCCGTTGTATATATACCACATCTTCTTTATCCATTCAACTGTTGATGGACATCTAGGCTCTTTCCATAGTTTGGCTATTGTGGACATTGCTGCTATAAACATTGGGGTGCAGGTGCCCCTTCGGATCACTAAATAAAATCTTAAAAAAAAACAAAACAAACCCAATCCTGACCTGGTAGAGTTTATCTCCGTATTTTAATTGGTCTCTGTTTTTAAAAACCATATATGTAATTTTCCACTTTAACAGGTTAAAGTTGAAACAATATAATTATGTCAAATGATATAAGTAAAACTTTGGGTAGATTTCAATATTGGTGTATAACTTACTTTTTATTTTTTCAGATACAAAAGATCTAAGGAGACACTCCCAGGACACACCATTAAGTGAAAGGGGGAAGGACAGGGAAAGGGAAGAAGTCGAGCATGGATGTGATTTCATGTGAAGTCCCGGTCTCAGCCTGCTTGGCTTTTCATAGAATGGTCAAGCTATAAGTTTTCAGTAATTCAGAAATCATTTTCTTCAGTATTTAGGTGACTGATGTCTTCACTTATCCCTTCTCCAATGCTATTCCTTTCTTTATGTAGAGCTGTGTTTCTGACCTATATCCTTTTCTTTTCTCTGAAGAACTTATTTTAACATCTCTTGCATAGCAGATTTACCAACGGGGGAGAAAAAAATCCCTCGGTTTTTGTTTATCAGAGAAAGTCCTTATTTCTCCCTCCCCTTTGTTACTTTTTTTAAGTTTATTTATGTAAGTAATCTCTACACCCAACAACCCAACGTGGGGCTCGAACTCACAACCCCTAGATCACAAGTTGCATGCTCTTCCAACTGAGCCAGTCAAACACCCCTCTCCTTCACTTTTAAAGATCAATTTCATAGGGTACAGAATTCTAGGTTGGTTGGGTGTGGAGGTGGGGAAGGTTCCCTTCTACACTTTATTTTACTTCACTCTCTTCTTGCCTGCTGGTTTCTGAAAAGTCTAATGTAATTCTGTAATTTTTTTAAAAAAATTTTATTTATTTATTTATTTATTTATTTATTTATTTGAGAGAGAGCCCTCAGTAGCTGTTTGGTGTTGAGTTTGTTAAGTTCTTTATAGATTTTGGATACTAACCCTTTGTCAGATATGTCATTTGCAGATAACTTCTCCTATTTCAAAGGTTGCCTTTTAGTTTCATTGATTGTTTCTTCACTGTGCAGAATGTTTTTATCTTGATGAATTCCCAATAATTTACTTTTGGTTTTGTTTCCCTTGCCTCAGGAGAGGTATCTAGTAAGAAGTTTCTATGGCCGATGTTGAAGAGGTTACTTGCTGCCTGTGTTCTCTTCTAGGATTTTGATGGTTTCCCGTCTCACATTTAGGTCTTTCATCCATTTTGAATTTATTTTTGTGTATGGTGTAAGAAAGTGGTCCAGTTTCATTCTTTTGCATGTGGCTGTCCAATTTTCCCAACACCATTTGTTGAAGAGACTGTCTTTTTTCTGTTGGATATTCTTTCCTGCTTTGTCAAAGATTAGTTGACCATAGAGTTGAGGGTCCACTTCTGGGCTCTCTTTTCTGTTCCATTGATCTATGTGTCTGTTTTTGTGCCAGTATCATACTGTCTTGATGATTACACTTTTGTAATATAACTTGAAGTCCAGAATTGTGATGCCTGCCCCTTTACTTTTCTTTTTCAAGATTGCTTTGGCCACTTGAGGCCTTTTGTGCTTTCATACAAATTTTAGGATTGTTTGTTCTAGCTCTGTGAAAAATAATGGCCTATCGAAATACCACTGACTATGGGGGGTATAGCTCAGTGGTAGAGCATTTGACTGCAAAATACCACTGACTATGTGGTTCTTAACATCCTGGACTTGTGGCTTCCAACACCCTGGGGCTGACAGACCAAAAGCCAGCCCTGTCCTCTTCAACCTCTGCCCTGGGTAACCAGTAGCTTCATTATAATATATTTATATTGTGCTTTTGACCTTCCCCCATCCCCCATGCCTCACCCTACACCCACAAGGGAAGACGGCCATGACAGGTCCGGCAAGAATGTGGCAGGGCCAAAAACTCCCCCTCGCAACCAGTACGAGGAATCCCTCAGATGATTTGAAACAATACCAGTTGGAGCCCACCCCTAGCTATGACCCATAACCTATGCAAACATGAAAAGAAAAGACACCCCTAACCCTATCCCCAGTGCAGTTGCCGCCTCGGCCTGCCTGCTCTCCCAGCTTGAGAGTGCGTAGTCCTTAATCAACTGCTTTGTGTCTGTCACCTTCCTTCTGGCTGTCTTTACTAGATCCTGGACCCCACATAAATCTTTCGTGGGGAATGCAAGAACTGAGACCTCAAGTCACACAATGCAGAGTCTTCCACCAATAACAATTATTGCTTCAAATATTGTTTCTGTTCCTTTCTCTTTTCCTCCAGTATTCCCACTTTGCATCTATTAGGCCCTTTATAGTTGTCCCACAGTTCTTGGATATTCTGTTTTGTTTTTTCAGTCTTTTTTCTTTTTGCTTTCCAGTTTTGGAAGTCTCTATGGTCATATCCTCAAGCTTGGAGACTGTTTTCCTCACTGTGTCCAGTCCACTAATGAGTCCACCAGAAGTATTTCTCATTTCTGTTACAATGTTTTTGATCTTTAGTATTTCTTTTTGATTCTTTCTCGGATTCCCATCTTTCTGCTTACATTATCCACTGTTCTTGCATCCTGTCTACTTTTTCCATTTGCACCCTTAACATATTGATCATAGTTGTTTTAAATTTCTGGTCTGATCACTCTAACATCCTTGCCATGTCTGGTGCTTGTTTAGTCTCTTTAAAATGTGTTTTTTGGAGTACCTGGGTGGCTCAGTCAGTTGGGCGTCTGCTTTCGGCTCAGGTCATGATCCTGGGGTCCTGTGATCGAGCCCCGCATTGGGCTCCCTGCTCAGTGGGGAGTCTGCCGCTCCCTCTCCCTCTGACCCTCCCCACCCCCGCTCATGCTCTCTCTCTTTCAAATGAATAAATAAAAAATCTTTTAAAAAATTAAAAAAAAATTTTAAATGTGGTTGTCTTTCAGTATGTCTTGTAAATTTTGGCCTGATAGCCAGCTATGATATACTGAACAAAAGGCTGTTGTGAAAAGGCCTTTAGTAAGGTTGTTGTAAAGTGTGGGAGGAGAGGACATATGCTATAGTTTTATAATTAGGTGGCAGTCTTTTAGTAAGCCAGTGTCCCCGGACTATGAACTTCAGTGCTTCTTAGTTCAGTGCTTCTTTTGCCTCTTAGGTGAGACAGCGTGGCTGAAGGGGGCTGGAAGTGGGTATTTCCCTTCCTCCAAGTAGCGTAGGCTCTGATAAAACCCCAGCAAGGTAAACTCTGGTAAAATAGTTTCTCCTGAGGGGGCAGGCTTTGTTAAGAAGAAAAGAATGCAATGGCATATTTTAAAATGGTTACTTTTCTCCTCTCTCTGCCTGAAGCACAGGGGACATTCCTTTGATAGTTATGGCAAGAAACTGGTTGAGACCCTACCAAGGAAACTCACAAAAGTGTGGGGAAGTCCTCCACCCCTACCCCGGAATGGATCCTCCTGAAGTTTTTAACACCCGAACTAGTCCAGATGGAGCCTACATCAATTCACTAATTATAGTTCAGGTTTTCCTACCACAACACTGGTTCCAAAAGAGGTTTTCCCTCACCGATTTCTGTTCCAGTAAGTTGTAAATCTCTGTATCCCTCTGCTTGTCTCTCCAACTTGGGAGGTAGTGGTTTACCTGGTGATCTCACTTCTGTGATAGATCTAAACAGAGTTGTTTATTTTTCAGTTTGTTCAGCTTTTTACTTGTTGTAAGGATGGAATGGTGATTTCTAAGCTTCTTTAACTTGAAAAAAGGTACCTACCAAAAACCTAAGCCATATTCAACGATAGAACTTTAGAAACACTTTAGTTAAAGTCATTTCCTCCCTCTTCACTATTATTCACTGTATCTTGGAGGCTTTACAATTTATAAATACTAGAAAAGGTGAAACAAAACTCTTTCTTTGCAGAAAATATTGTTTTCTACTAGAAAATCCAGAGCAATAAACTAACAAACTTTTAGAATTACAAAGAAAGTTTAGTTAGGCATAAAATACAAGATTAATTTTTAAAATATTTCCATATGTCAGTAAAAATAAAGTAGAAAATACGATCTTTTAAAAGACTCTTTCACATAAGCAACAAAATCATAAAGTATTTGAAATAAAGTTGATTTAAAATTTGTATAAGACCTTTGTGGAGAAACTATGAAACTTTATTGAAAAACATAAAAGAAAACTTGAATATATTAAAAAGAATTCAACATTTTATTAGAAGTATTAGGCAATGAAAGGGATAGAAAAAACAAAGTATAAGTGGTGGAAAGGAAGATTTAAAATTGGTCTTTTTTTCAGTCAATAATATTGATTGCTCAGAAAATTAAAGTGAATCCAAGAAACTGGCAAGACATTTTCTTGGATTTTCAGCAAGGGAGGATAGAAGTATGATCTACATGCAAAAATTAATATCCTCCCTATATCCACTTAGTAACTAATCAAAAAATATGTTGGAAAAAATTGAATTCCTATTTGTAGTAGGTTGAATCATGTCCCCCTAAAATTCATGTCAATCTGGAACCTCAGAATATGGCTTTATTTGGAAATTGATTTTTGTAGATGTAATTAGTTACGGCTCTCGAGATGAGATCATCCTGAACTTAGGATAGGTCCTACATCTAATGACTGATGTCTTTATAAGAGAAGGGAGAGGGAGATTTTGAAGACACAGGGAAGAAGGTTGCATGAAGACAGAGGCAGAGATTGAAATTAGGCTGCCACAAACCAAGGAACACCAGGGCCCAGCAGTAGCTGAAAGAAGCAAGGAAGAATCCTCTCCTCAAGCCTTTGGAAGAAGTGTGGTCCTGCCCGCACCTTGATTTCAAACTTCAAGGCTCCAGAACATTGAGAGAATAAATTGCTGTTGTCTTAAGCCACCAAATTTGTGGTAATTTTTTTATGATAGTCCTAGGAATCTAGTACAATTCATGATACCACACACACACACACACACACACACACACAAACCCTATAAATTCCCTAGGAATAATTCCAATTATAAATGTATACAATCTTCATGAAAAAAATCATGTGTTTTTACAGAAAAGCAAAAAGAAGACTTAAATAAATGGGTAAATACCAAGTTCATGGATGGGATGATTCACCATTTTAACGATATCAATTCTTCAAAAATTAATCCATAAATTCAGTATGCCCCATATCTGAGATCAATAGGATTTTTTCATAAACTTTTACATGTTAATTATAAAGTTTTATGGAAGTGTAAAATTTTAAGAATAACCAAGATATTTTTGTTTTAAAGAAAAATAACTGGGCTGGAGAAATAAAATTTGTTCAATCTAATATGTAATTATATTATAGATTTATAGTGATTAAAATAGTGTTATTGGCACACTAAAAAACTATATCAATATAAAAAAAATAAAGATTCCAGAAACAGACCCATGAATGTATAAGGAAGACAAATTCCAGAAGTATTGCAAATGACAAATGAATATCCAAAAAGGTATTTAGCCTCACAAAATTTCTTAAAAATACAAATAAAAAGGAAAATGAGATAATTTAATATTTGTGCTTCATAATTATTAAAGAAACATTAAAAGAACTTAAAAATCACCTATTTGTAATTTTTTTGATATATGAGCTATTTAAGCACTTGGAAAATTTTTGTTGGTTATATTAAATAATGTAGAACGTTAAAGGGAAATAAAATATATTAGTTTTATGAACACAGGTTGAAATTAAAAATTTAAATAATTTTATAAATTGGTTTTAATATTAACAAGGACCTCTTACAAGTGACTGTTAAAATTTTCTATGAACAGATATTTGTAAGCACTATCTTAAATATAATAAATAGGTTTCATAATCTGTAACTTTAATGAACTTTTACATTTTAAAACCAAAAATAACCTCTGGAGAGTTTTCTGTAGCAAAAAAAGCCATCTTCAAGGTACCAAAAAAAAAAAAATTAGTTGACAATATTGTTTAGTAAACACATATTCATACAATAATACCATATGTTTCTATAGGTACAAATAATAGACAAAGAAAAGAATACATATGAAACTAAGAATAGTGTTTTCCCTCAGAAAAAGGTCAGGGAGATTTTATCAGTAACTGTTGAATATTTTGCAATGCAAAAGCATTCATGTATTGCTTATGTAAGTAAAAACAAAGAAAATTTTTTGTCAGGTCATGTGTACCCATTTTGGGTTCGATAATCAGCATCAATACACTTCTGACTCTCTATGTTGTCTCAGAATAAGTCTGTGTAAGACAAAGTTATTCTTATTCCTTTTATAGCAACATAAAGCCACTCTCCTAGCAGTAACATTTCCAACCACCTTCCTACTTGAGGAGCTTTATATAATGGGTAAAACTAAGCAATACAAACAAGACTCAGAGTGTAATTTTGGTACTAATGCTGAGAATTTAGTTGTATTTGTCAATATTATCATGGCAAGGAAAAAACATCCTTTAATGGTTTACAGAATATCAATGAGAGAAATAGAAAAGCTTACTCAAAAGGGGGCTCTGGGGTGGGGAGTTATCGACATACAAGACCTTATTTTCTAAGCATAGCCTGGAGAAAACACTTATTTCGGAGAGCTAAAGGTAGAATTCCTCTTGAGGGGCTAAGACTTCTGTTTGTTTGCTGGCAGAAGAACCGCAGCCAGGTTGGGTGTGAAATGATAGGCTTTGAGGCAAGGTCTGGAAGAGAAGGCAGAACAAAGGGAAGACTGAAATCCTTGGCATAAAGATTTCACCCCAGGGCAAAAATGGAAAGGTCCTAATACTGAAGCCGAACGTCCTTGGATCGAAGTCCTTTTAAAATTATCACCTATGATCCTGTCTTGAAGAGCAAATAGGCAAAATAAAGAGCTCAGATACAGAGGTTTTTGGAAGATGGGATGTTTAATTAAAATTGCTGTTACCTGTTAAAACCTTGTGCTTAGAAATTTTATTAGTTTGTAAAATTATGGGGTTTTAACATTTATTTATTATTATTTTTTCTTAAGAAACAGATCAGGAGTGCATATTGTCTTCCCTGGCTGAGGCTTTGGTAATATCTGAAAGGATTACAAAACTCCTCAATAAAATTGTATGTAAAAATTTGCTCAGCACAGGAGACCGTTCCACCCTGACCTGGAACCTAGAGCAAGGAGCTGAAAGATCTACCAGATTTTCTTTGCTCCTACATGTTAGTTCTTAGAAGAGCAAGACCCAGGCTGTAGAGGTGAGACACTGACCCCTGGGTCCAGAACCACCCCTCCCTATCCCAGGTGAGCAGTGACTCCCTCCAGTTCCAAAGGGCAGTCTCTAGGGATGATGGCAATAAAGATCATTTCTGTTCCTACATAGTCAGAATGTTAGGTACAATTAATCAATGAAAGGCCAGTTGGAATTATTTACAGAGAAACATCCTTCAGGGCTTCCCTGGGACAATAAAAAAAACACAAAGAATGTTGCTTTTGCCCTTGGAAACCCAAGAGGGAGAAAGACGTGCTGGAGAAATGGCTTGATGGGCCAGCAAAATGGCAGAACAGCTGGGCTCAAGGAGAAATAAGGACCAGAGAGAAAAGCGCAGTGAGAAGATGACTGAGAGCTAGAACAAGGATAGGTAGAATAAGGTGAAGTAATAGTAACTTTTATACTGTTTATTTGGCTGTGTTGTGATGCCACTTTCCTCCATCCCCTACCTACTCAAATCTTCAGTGCCATATGCATTAATGGTCTTAGTGGTTCTTAGTTGATAATTAAAGGAAATGGAAAAGGAGCTGCATACCACAGTAGGGAGGGAAGAGAAGAGCCACACGGTACAAGACACAGAGCAGAGATGGAACTCCAAGTAAACAAGAAAGAAGGGTGACATAAGCCCCTGAACGTCATGCCAAGGAATCTTTGAAGAGATTTAGTGTGCAGTTTATGTGAGACGGGGCTTGAGCAAGTGCAAAAAATATATTAAGGAGAAAGATAATCCCAAAGTTTGGTGGACCACCCAGGACTCCGTCATGTGGATTACATAATCATTGACACCAGATGTGGAGAAATAAAAAGCTCAAAGAATGGTTCTATGTATTCCTGCGAATTGTGAGATTCATCATCTACCTCTTTATCCCTCCATCCAGGCCACCCATCACTGATTTTATCTATCAACTTGCTCACCCCCAATTTTCCTCAATAACATTTTCTATTATGGTTTTTTTCAAAGTTTGAGAAATCCTTTTTTTTCCCTGGCTAGAACAGTGCAGTCTGTGGCCAGGCCAACTTAAATCTAAAACAAATGCAAAATGCATGCAAGCAGGAAAACTGGGTAGAGTGAGAAAAAAGTACTTTTTCTTGCTGTTTCCTTCTTTGGTGGCAGGAGGTGGAGTACCAGAGACTTAGGAGATTGCCTGGGTGAGTTTTTCTGTATCCCCTGCGGTGCCCCCGGGGACAACTGTGAATCCCAGGGAGCTCCATAGCTGCCCTTGGGCTTGAAGGAGATCAGCAGTCAGTACTCTTGGACAATCACCAGCCTTGTCTGAGAAGACGCTGCTGGCCCTCACACGCACAGTCCCCTTTTAGGTCTTCCTCCTGTGTGTTGCTCACTGTCCAGTTCTGTTCAATTTCCTCCACTAGGAATTTTCCATTATTCCACTGGCCCGCCTGGACATACTCCTATGATTTCTCGTGGCTTATGGACCTGTAGGCAGTGCCTCACATTACTAGAATTGGCTTCATTTTCCATTCTTAGAACTCTCAAGTAACTTTGATTTCTTCTCACATAGAAGAGTCACAAGACTTTCTTTTAAGATTTATACATATATTAGTGTCAAAGAATGTAAAAAAGTTTATTAGAAATGAAACAGAAGTTTACCAAGAATACAGAGGACTTAAGTTAGTAACCCTTCACTCCATCTCTGTCATTAATCATACTTCATGTAAACAACCATTATGTTTTTAAGTCATAAAATGTTAAGTCAACATATATGATATCCACTCTCTATGTCTGAAATGAGAAATCGGCCTGCCCCTAACTCCCATGCCAAAAGCGAGCTCATCTTTCCCCTAAGGCACCCAGGCAAATTCAAACTCCACAGCTTCTGTGAAATATAAAATAATGAAAAGAAAATGTACAGGCTTAAAAAGAAATAATGATAATAATAATAAAACACTGCTTGCAGGGATAATAGATGAAAGGCAGAAAATGAAATAGGTCTCCAAAGTAATTCCTTAAGACTCTCATGTCTATCCTCCTAAAATAATACATATCAAATAAAATCTAAATTCCTCCTGCTTGTCTGTGCTGTACACACATAGTTCATTAGCAGAGGAGATAGGGGTCCTGGAAATGCGGCCATGAATGGAGTGAGCATTTTCCTGGCCTGGATATCATTGCCCCTACCAAGGTAGTTCTTGGCCTCTCCCACTGCCCATCACTGTCCCTTCACTGACTCCAGCAAATGATGCCTTCAGCTTCCACTTGTTAACATGCTGTCTTGTCTTCCCGAGGTGCAGTCAGGTTCACGGTGTCCCTGACAATGTCAAGGACTAGTCCCAGAGTCTGATAGTCGGCTGGCTAATCTTTACTCTGTTCCTCAGATGTTTCCTTGAATGGGCTTTGAGTCTCCCGTCTAAAACTGAAATCTGCTGTGATACTCTTCTTTTGTTTTCTGTGGCAGGCCCAGTTCTATCCCTAGCACTGCTTTTGTAGCCTGGATGAGTCAAAGCTGTTCACCAGAACAAAGAATAAATGGGAGGAAAGGGTACTCAAAGGAAGAAATAATGCATTTTTTTCAGAAAACTCGCCCACTTGAAGAAATTAGCCGAATAGTTTTTTGCTAGTTCTTACTAGGTAAGTGTATATGGTCACCCTCAGAACTTAGAACTACTACTCTAAATTGATATATATGCTATTTCAGTGAAAAGCCACTTTATAAAGAATCAGCACTATGAAAAATGAAATTAAATAGTATGTATGAGAGAGAGGCAATAGCTTTTAAGAATAAGTAAGACATTAAAACAAGGTCAAAAAATCTTCAAAAGTGGAGTGAGAGAATGAGCTAAAAAGATAAGAGGTGGTAGTGGTAAAAATAAAATCTTAAAGTTGAAATTTTGGAGGTATTGTCATTATTGTTAATGGCAAAGTCTTAAAACATAACCATAGGAGTGGGTGGCAGAATAGGGTAGAGACAAGGCCATTGGAGAAAAGGTCATGGAACTCAGAAGTTGGGTCCGGAAAAGTTACAGATGTGGATGTTAAGATCACCAAGAATTAAATACAGGTAGTATAAAAGGGAGTGATTGCGAGCCAGGACCTAGAACCTTCTAGGACAGATGAGAAAGTGTCCTGGTTGGGGGTCAGAAGATAATGCGGAAAGTTGAAGAGAATACTTAGAGAAGACAGTAAGGATATAGGGGATTTTGTTAGGACTATGAGTTCCAGAGCACACAACAAAAGGGATTTGGAAGTTAGGGGAGAATAGGGAGATGGGAGAAAGTACTCAGCCAAATGGGAAGAGAGTCTGAAGGATAAAGATTGACTAGAGAGGTTGGGCTTCACATAGTGACCACATAACATAGGGCTAAAGGGTCTGATGAGATTACATAGATATTGAAGGTAAGGCAGTGGGTGTCGAAGAAGAGAGAGGTCTTGCCAAAGCATGTTCTTGTAACTCCTGTTATAACTCTTGCAACAAGCTCTCTTGTAACTCCTGCTAGTGGAGGTATAGAAGTCAGGAGAAGGGCCATCTTATGCCAAGCAGAAATAACTTTGGAAATTTCTTTCCAATGCCCCTCTACCTTCATCTTCCACGTGGGTCCCAGGCCCAATAAAGGGATAACAAATACGTCTCATTTTCCATGGATAGGGAGTGACTGCCTGGAGCACCATGGTATGACCAACTTCAAAACCATGCCCAGATTCAGGAGAGCAGGCAAAGAGCCACATCTATGCCAGTGTCCATTTTCCCTCGATTAAGATAATTCCCTAAAGTTCAGTTCAATTCCTAATTTTCCATCCCACTCCTCACTTTGTAACCCACCTGCTAGCTACTTAGACACCCATAAAGCTTTTAGGACTTTAACATACTACTTCACTTTGGCCTCCAACCTCCACCTTCCTGAAGGTGATCCACTCAGCCTGCTGCACTGTCTGCTAATAATCCCCAGGTCGTCATGTCCAGACAAGACCTCATTTCTGAGCAGCAGAAACTTATCTGCAAGTGTCTACGGGGCTTTGAGCATATCAGATGTGTTCTTCAAACCTCTCTGTCCTTGCCATCCTGTTGGTATACTCCCATTTGCCCATTTGAACAACCCAGGCCGTCTTCACCTCTCCCTTTCCCCCAGCTCATCATGAGTCCCCAGTGTCTATGCATCCGGCCTCTGAAATTCCTTAAATGTGCTCCCTCTCCTCTCTCCCCACTGCCTCTACCTTGTTCACATCTGTCTCTTCTCTCAAACAGACTTGGGAAGTGCACTCTAGCTCCCCTTCCCACAGCCATCAGAGTGACCTTTGTAAAACAGAAATGTTTCTCCCTTCCTTAAAGGCTTCCTGGCTTTACATCACTCATGGGATAAAGATCAAAGTTCTTAATCCTTGACACACAACATTGCATATGTTTGTCCAGGTACCTCTCTCTCTTGCTAGACTGTGATGGCCACCAGGGCAGGAATGCACACCTCTTTTATTTTGAATTCCCACTAGTGGCTTGGAGATGCAAAACATACTCAGTCAAGGTTAAGTGAAGTAATGCAAGCAGGTAGAGGAAAAGTATAAAGACAACCTAGTTTTAAAGACTCTCTCTCATGCCAGTTGACATGAGATCATTTTTTACTAGCTCTCACCACCAGATGGTTCATCTCTCTCACCAGGAATAGCAGAGGCATGAAATTTTTTTATTTGACAATTAATAAAAGATATACCAAAGGTGGAAATAGGGTCTTGATATGAATTTTCTAGTATTGGATTCTGGCTTCACCATTTTCCAGTGTGCAAGATACTTAAACTCTACAACCCTATAACCTCTATACTAATAGTATCTGATTCAAATGGTTCCTATGGGGATTAAATGAAGCAGTGGGTATAAAGTGTGTGGAATAGGAAATATTCAGCAAAAAGTAGCTGTGGTTGATACTCTGAAAGAGGTTGCATGCATGGTTCATTCACAGATAACTGGAAGCATTATTGCTGTTAGGTAGACAAGAAACATGCATACATTTCCTAGAATGGGGGAAATGTGTCTTTACTTTCTCCATAGAGTTCAGGCCATACAGAGTCAGCTTCTGAAGGAGAGTGGGAGTTTTTGTCTCTGGTCTCCCTGACTTTTTTCTCCCCCAGTGTTTTCTACCCCTCTGTCCTCTCCCTCCATGGTCCTATTGCTCCTGGAAGAGAGGCAGCAAATCCTACAGCCCTCTGTAGGGATAGGCTTGGGTCTACTGGGGATAGGTGGGCTATCTTGTTGACTTTCAACATTATCTTAGAATTTGTCTATCCATATGTCATAGCAATACCTTGACCCCATTGAAAAACATCATTCCTTTTAAACTTGAGTTCCATTACTGGACCACAAATTACATTGTATTTTGTATTGGGGTGTTTTTGACCTTTCCAAAAAAAAAAGTTCATATTGTTCAACCTAATTACTGAAGAATGATAATTTGTTAACTATAAATATGAAAATATGTGTGTACAACCTTTTTTCTGTTATTGCATTTTTTCATTTTTTAACATACTGGATTCTCAAAAAAATGACTTGGGTTGGGGGAGGGGGTCTCCTTTACTCTCTGAGAAGCCATAGAGTGGAGCCATCTATAAAGCAATTCTTTCTTTTACTGACAATAATTATCTTTTATAACATCTCCTCGATGTATTTTTGTGTTAAAAGATCTGCCCTCTCTTAAAAGAGAGGAAAGGAGAGGGAGACAAATTAAAGGCATACGGAGGGATCATATAGTATATAAAATGACAATAATCATGAGCCACCTATTTCACAAATTACCGGGGACATTACACATGATAATACAGGCAAAGAACTTTAAAGAGTTAAAAGTACAATCATGAAAGGCAGTCCACTTACAGTGTACTCCAAAGACCATTTTCAATCTGTGAACTCTTTGTTTCTGGTCCATGGTGAGATAAATATGAAAATTTGAAAGCAAGCATTTAGAAACTGTTATAGAAATTTGACAAAGTAATTTTATGTCTGTTGAATCAAATAATAAAAGATTTGGGCTTGTATTCTGTATGTCTGATTTTTTACTTCATTTCTAGTAATTATTTTCATTGTACTTCACAAAGGCAAAGAAAAACCTGTCCTTCACTATACATAGTTTGAGAAGCATTGATAAAAGGTATTATTATTTCTGAAATTTTGCTTAAGAACCATTAAATTTCTAATTATAAACTAGTTACATGTCATTATTTGAGAAACACTGTTTCATACCAAGTGTAAAGAGTTGCCAGCATACAAACAAGTTCCAGAACAAGTTTGTTTTGTGTTGGGTAACTTGGTTATTTAAGAGTTAGAAACTATTTTTCCCACAAAATTACAAAAACCTGGGGTTATGTTCTTGGTGTAGCCCAGAAATCCCAGTTATCTCAAAAGATTGTTAAGCTATACTATAAAATTTAATGAACAGGTATATGCTATAGCCTTTAAAAACCAGTCTTTTCCATCCTCCTACAATGGAGAATATAGACTTCTGATTTCCAGATCAGAAAATACCTCTCTTTCCCATCTGCCTGTGCAAAATGGCGATTCCTAGCCCTAGCATGGTGGTGGGGATTGGGTAAGAATGGGGGCTACTTCTGCAGAAACTGTTTCAACAGCAACACTCAGAAGGAAGAAGAGTATGGAGCTACAGTACTCTTCACACAGAGTGATGAGGAAATTGGGAGTTGGAGTTTGAGGGAACTCACTGGTTGTGTTAATAACGTTAAACTAAAGTTTCTCCAAGATTCTCTGAGATTGAGATGACGTTGGTTTTGCTGACCTTGAAAGCCCCGGTTCTTTACCACAAATGCTTCTGTGCCCTAAACTCTGGGGTATTGTTCCCTTGGTGGCCCAACACCAAATTGGGACGAGGCTTCATCCTGAATTGAGATTTGTCCCTGCCAGAGGGACCCATGACACGAAGAAAGGTAAGCCTCCTGTTCTTTCAAAAGACAACTATTTATCTCTCTACCATTCAGCATAACCTAATATCCCTTAGATACACACAGGAGAGGGATCTTTTTTTTTTTTTTTTTTTGGCGGTGGGCGGTGCAGATGAGAAACCAGAATCTGCTTTTACTTACTGATTGTTTATGAAACTGATGTTTGTTGAAAATTGGCAATTGTCATGGCTTCTGCCTACATGCTGTAGGATGGAAAACCCTGGAAATCAGTAGAAGCTTATTCCAGGCATACTCACTTGTTTGACTGTCTCAATCTTAATGAGTTTCCCTTTTACACTTCTTGTCTTTCCTTCTTTCTTTTCTTTCTTTCTTTCTTTCTTTCTTTCTTTCTTTCTTTCTTTCTTTCTTTCTTTCTTCTTCATGTTATGGCTGTTAAAGTAAAAGAAAACAAAAATTAAAAAAAAGTTAGATCAAAATAGCGTCCACGTCTTGAGGTCTCCGGTGCAGATGAAGCATTACTAGGAACAGAATGTCTCTTTCCTTCCGTCTACACCCTGTCATAGAAAGGAGTTGATTCCAACATGAATTATTTACAAGAAAGAATCCTGAATCTCCTCCTGTAATGAAAAAGAGTCTTTCAAACTTTATCTAGAAGTTTCTTGCCGGCCTATGGAGTAAGGGATGTCTGTGAAGACTAGGATGAGAAAGGTACGAGGGCTGCTGGAGGGCCTTGAGGGGGTCGTCCGTTTGGGAAAGGAGGTGGAGGAGTCCAAGTTTCACGCCCTTAACCTAAACTAGGGCGTCCGTGGGTGGGGGGTGGGGAGGGCCGGGGGAAGCTGGTGGTGACAAAGGCCAAGGGCCGGCGGAGGGCGGAGACGGGGCGGAGCGCGGCCCGAGCGGGGAGGCGGGCGCCGCCCTCCGTGCTCCCCGAGCGGCGCTCGCGAGGCGGTCCCGGCTCCCGCGCCATGGGGCGGCTGGTGGCTCTGAGCTTGCTGGGGATAGCGCTGGCGCTGCTGGGCGAGAGGCTCCTGGCGCTCAGGTAGGTGGGCCCGCTCGCACGGGGCCGTCGGCGCGCGGCCTGGCTGGGGGCCGCCCTCCCCGAGCGGCCCCCGCCCGCGGGGCCCCAGGCCCGGGTGGCCGCGGGCGGCGGGCGAGGGCGCAGGCCGTGCAGGGCTTCTCGAGCTGCGGGGTGAGAACTCCTGATTGTTCTCAGTTCCGCAGCTTGATGAACACCTCCGCCCCCGCCCCCCAGCCTCTAGCAAAACCCAGCACAGTTTGGGCTGAATCTGGAGACTTTCTGGGAAGTTGAGAAGCCTTTGCTGCTTACCGAGGTTTGACCGGCGAGGGCTTTGTAGTTACACAGGCAAACCCAGCGCTTTGACTTGAAACCAAAACTATTACTTATGCATCGAACCTTTAATTATAAAGATTTATTTCAGGTCTTTGGTGCTGCTTCTCTTTGGTGCCCAAACCAGCCGCCGTCTTTTAATAAAGTTGCTCACCATTCCTTCCCTGCATAGTTTGAGAAACTTTTCAGCTTTCTAATCTTGGCGCTGTAGATCGAAGATACTTGAAACACTCAGCTACTGTTCTTACATCACTTCCTTATTTATCTTCACTCAGGAACCCTGCTGCCAGAATGTCCAACAGCCCAAGCCTGGTCCATCTCCCAGTATTAATTATAATGAAAACCTCGGATGGGTCGACATCATAGTTTCTAAATTACCAACTCAAATTTTAGAAGCCTCATGCGAAAGGATTCCAGAAATACGGAGCACCTACTATGTATGGTGTGCCATCCTAGGCTCCTGTAATGGAGTGAGGCACAGTCAGTCCTTACCTTTAAGAGGTTCATGCTATTACAGGGGAGGAGAGAAATAAAGCAAATATATCCATTAGGATGTCCAGACCAGGTACGAACAAACCCCTACAGGCTTAAGGGGGAAAGATTACAGCCCCCGAAGTTGAAGTTCAGGAGGAAGAGACCATTTGACACTGGCCTTGAAAGATGAGTGAAACACATATGGGGCCATCCTAGATGAAAAGTGCAGTGGGAACAGAGGGGAGAAGGTGGGGAAGTTTGGGGACTAGCAGTAGACCAACTTGGGGGAGCATAAAGTTAGGGGATGTGAATAATAGGGGTTGGGGGAAGGATAGGTTTTGAGATGGTTAACTAGAAGTTCAAAAATTGGGGCCTGCTTTGATAGGCAAAGGAGAACTATTGATGTTTGGGGGGGGGGGGTGTGTGTGTGTGTGTTTAAACAGGAATCTGTTTAAACCATATAAAACAATCAGTTGCTGTGCTATAAAGCATAATTAACTGTGCTGCTGTAGAGATGAAGCTGGAAGGATGGAATGGAGGAGAGCGATAGTTCTGGATCCTGGCTGGACATTAGAATCTCCTGGCGGGCTGACGTCTGGGCTGCACTCCCAGAGACTCTGATTCATCTGGTCTGCGTGGGGTCCAGGCATGAGTGGTTTTGATTTTTAAAAATTCTCCTTATAATTCTAATAATGCAGTTACAATTGAGAAGTAGTAGAACAGAGAGTGGGTAGACATGGGGAAACTAGTTAAGGTATTACAGTAGTTTGGAGAGAATAACAGGACAGGGGCCCAAACTCGAGCCTCACTGATAAGGGTGGGGAGACTAAAGTGGTACCAGGGTTTCTGTCTCTACTGTCCTGTAGCTGGAGCTTCATCTGCTGATAAAGGGATGCAAGCAGGAGGAACAGTGTATGGTGGAGGGAGGAAATGGACACGTGGACCTTAATTTTTATGTTATGTAAATACCCAGCCTGCTCTGCAGAACATTCTTGAGTTGGATAATTTTGTATGATCTGTCCAGCTCTCAGTTTCAAAGGCAATACCACTAAATTCACAAGCTCATTAAATTGTCCTAAAGTTCAAACCACTAGGCTTTCCACAAATAATGGTTTTTCTTCTTACTAATCTTAAAGTTTTAAATTTAAGTCCCTTTAAATAATGTTACAGTTGCAAACCTAAGAAAAAGTAAATAAAGCTTATGTACATAGAATGTACCTTATAGGTAATTCACAATTTAATGCATCTTTCTAAAGATTTGACTGCAATAAGTTTTACTGAGCAGGGATTTTCTAGGATGGTAACTTCATTGGATAGTTGAACTCCCAAATCAGGTGATGTAAGAATGTTAATATGTGATAGGTGGCTAGATTTAGCAAGTAAAAATGCAGGATGCCCAGTTAAATTTGAATTTCAGGTAACCAGCGAATCATTTTGTAGTATAAGCATATCCCATTGCAATATTGGGGCATAATTATACTAAAATATCATTCTTCCTTTGGAATTCAAATTTGGGCATCTTGTATTTTATCTGGTGACCTTGTGCTTGTGGAATATCAAGCGCCTGTTGTTTACAGAGTTCCAGGTGGAGTGCTCAAATGCATAGCATCTCTCCTTTCAGACCCTTAGAGTCTGTTTTGAAAAGCAGCATGTTCCTACCTCTCCATAAGGAAAGGCTCTTCAAAACCCAGGCTTGTTTTTGGTTTTTTGTTTGTTTGTTTTTTGCTCTCTGGTGCCTGCTATTTCATTATCCTATTTTTAGAGATGGCACTTAGGCATTCAAGTTATTTCTCTCCCCCAGGGTGCCCACTTAAATTTCAACTTGAATTTCAGATAAATAATGAATACTTTTTTTTAGTATAAGTATGTCCCAGATAGATAAGTGGAATCAAAGCTGTCTCTTTCCTTCTGAACTGTAACTGGCTAAAGTTCCCAGGGGAGGATGGCATATTATACCCAACTTTTCTACCTCCTCCCTAGTTGAGCAAAAGAGGGGGAAATGGAAATACACAGATATCCCCAGGCCAATTACTACCTGTTGCAAAGTACACACCCTTGGATGAGTCATGAGACTTGAGTACATCAGAGGTCTGTGCATGAGCAGGAATCCCTAAAACAAGCATCTGAACATTCTGCTTGTTGCCTGACTGATTTTATGACAGCTATACCAAAAAGCTATCCAGTCTGCTTTTGAACACTTCTGCAAGGTCAGGCTTTATTTTTAAACTACCACCCTCCTTATCATTTATTGTGTGACTACTGTGTTCTGGTCACTGGGTCAAAAGTGTCAAAAGTTCTTTATATTAAGCCAAAATGTACATTTTTAAAAAGATTTTATTTATTTCAAGAGGTGGGGGAGGAGGGCCAGAGGCAGAGGGAGAGAGAGAATCTCAAGAGTCTCCCTGCTGAGTGTGGAGCCCGATGCGGGGCTTGATCCCACGACCCTGAAACCATGATCTGAGCCAAAATCAAGAGTCGGATGCTTAACCCACTGAGCCACCCAGGGGCCCCTACACCAAAATATACATTTACTGACATTTGGAAAGAAAGCCCTTTACATTTATGCCTTCATTCAGTCTTCATATATGTCTTCCTTTCTATATTAAACATGTTAAAACTGAGGCTGGAGGGAGTCAGCTAATTAGTTCAACAGGTAATTAGTGCTGAACCTGTACTCCATGCCAGGGCTTCTGATTCCAAATACAGTTTGCCCCAGCTCCCCCACTGCCTCCTAGCTCTTCTGCCTTTGGAGCAAATTACTCCCAGCCTAAAATGCCTAATCACAAATTCTTAGTTACTAAGTACTACAAGCATTACAGGGGCCCGAGAGGTAAATTCCAAGGGGTGTTACAAGTCTGTACTTAAAAGATAAAGCCTCTGTTTGTCTGTATTTAAGCCTGTAGTTAAATGATAAAGCCCCTTCAGTAGTTGGTAAATTCAAAGGCGGTGAAACGTGGAACAAAGTACTGCCAGGTAGTAACACTGTGTTCCTAGTTTGTTGAAGATAAGGCAACATAATAACTAATTGCCCCCTCTCATCCCACTCTGGATGGGTAATGCTGTCTCCTGAGTGAAAGAAACAGAAATTGAGGGGCACCTGGGTGGCTCAGTCGGTTAAGTGTCCGCCCCTGGCTCAGGTCATGATCCCGGGGTTCTGGGATTGAGCCCCACATCGGGCTCCCTGCTCGGCAGGGAGTCTGCTTCTCCCTCTTCCTGTGGCCCCCTGCTACTGCTCTCACTCTCTCAAATAAATAAATAAAAATCTAAAAAAAAACCCCAAAAAACCAAAACTTTAAAAAAAGGAAATAAAAATAGATTTCACGGTAATGATTGTTGGTTAAAATAAAACACATAGGATTCCAAAACAAAATTAAATACTATGTAACTTAATACTAATTTAAAAACTTAAATACTATTACCAGCCTATTTTTAAAATCTAATGTATGATGTAATAATCATGCTCTGTGGCCAGATAGCCTGAATTCATTTCTTAGCTCCACTATTTACGTGGGTTCTTGGCTTTTTATTTCACCTTTCTATGCCTCAATGTCCTAATCTGTAGGATGGCGATATTAATACTACCCACTACATAGTGGGGCTATAAAAAATACCGGAGTTCATTCTTGTAAAGTGCTAAACAACACCAAATACATGATAAGTGCTCAATGAAAGTTACTTGTAATGACAATGTTCAGGCAGGGGTTCTTAGACTTTTGTACCATAGATCCATTTGGCAATCTGGTAAAGCCTTGAATCCTCAGCATTATGCTTTTATTTAATTTTTTTTTTTTTTGTGGTGCCCCTCCTTTTTTTTTTGGTTTTTATTTTAATTCCATTTATTTAACATACAGTGTTATATTAATTTCAGGTATACAATATAGTAATTCAACAATTCCGTACATCACCCTGTGTTCATCACAAGTGCCCTCCTTAATCCCCATCACCTAATTCACCCATCCCCCCAGCCACCTCCCCCCTGGTAACCATCAGTTTGTTCTCTATAGTTAACAGTCTGTTTCTTCATTTCTCTCTCTCTCTCTCTTTTTTTTTCCCTTTGCTCATTTGGTTTTTTTCTTAAATTCCACATATAAGTGAAATCATATTTGTCTTTCTCTGACTTATTTCACTTAGCATAATACTCTGCCCCATCCATGTCATTGTAAATGGCAAGATTTCATTCTTTTTTATGGCTGAATACTGTTCCATTGTATAAATACATACCACATCTTCTTTATCCATTCATCAGTTGATAGACCCTTGGTCAGCATCATGTTTTTAAATGCATAAAATAGAACACATAGGATTCCAAAACAAAATTAAATACTATGTAAGCTAATACTAATTTAAATACTTAAGTACCATTACCAGCCTATTTTTAAAATCTAATGTATGATGTAATAACATAGGCTTCTTAATTAAAGCCTTAAATAGATATAAAGGTAGTTGAATATGTAGCAATAGATATTTTGAAGTAGCAGTGAGTATAAACGGTACTTTGAGATATCTGCAGCTGAAATGTGATGTAACAATGTCTGTGATTTCTGTTATTGACAGAGAGACACAGGTACTGCTAGTAGAAAGTTCTGTGGTTTCTTGCCTGCACTCATCATCAAAGGAAATACTTAGTTTCAGTTAGGTTTAAATAAAGATGTATTTTTTTCCCATCCCTGTTCATGGATCCCTGAATTTTACCCATGGACCCCTTAAAGGTCACTAGACCCCAGATTAAGAACCTTAATGTACATGTTTCCAATGGTGTCATTTGGGGAAATGATTGTTGGCTCAATTGAAGGAAAACTGTATTTTCTTTGCTGTATTATACCTATGATATAGTTGTAACTCAAAGGAAAATAACCCAATTTTAATGAAAAAGAAGAGGAAAGTGAGAAAAACATAAGGAACCTAGAGCAGTAGTGGTTGCCTGGGACATTGTATATGAGGCTGGCTGTGGGTTAAAGGGAAGGAGTGCTGAGATTGATTCGCAATGTCTGCATGAGAGCAGACTGCTATCCCTGACCTAGTACATTCATAAGCATGCTAGGACATAAAGTGCTAGGCAGCAAATAGGCTATGCCAAAATTATTTGTGTCTGTACCATTTGTTTATTTATTTTTAATTTGGCATGAATGCATTTAGGCTTCTTGATCTGCTAGTCCAAAGAGGTTTGTAGAGCTTTCTCTTGTATAGTACTCCAAACTTCTTAAATCTCTTAACATTTAGGAATGCTTTTAGCTGCAAGTGACATACATCAAATTAATTGTAACATATACAAATAAAGGCTTATTTTTCTCACATGATAAAAACTTTGTAGGTGAGTCATTCTATAGCTTGTCCCTTGAGCCCATGATCATATCAAAAACTTAGGTTCTTATATTTTTGTCCTTCAACCCTTCACTATTGGCGTTATGTCCTCATTCTTGTCATGTTAAGAATACCGAATGGAGCACTGGGTGTTATACGCAAACAATGAATCATGGAACACCACATCAAAAACTAATGATGTAATGTATGGTGATTAACATAACATAATAAAATAAAATAAAATAAGTAAAAATAAATAAAATAAAATAAATGTGTCATACACAAAAAGTAGTCTATCCTTGTTAAAATAAATATATAAAATAAAAACATAGATACATCTAAAAAAAAATAATAATACTGAATTGTTGTTAGAGTCCTAAGCACTGCATGTGTGGTCAAATCATGAAGAAGGGAGAAGAGGGGTGGGGGGATACCAGTTAGCTCTCTTCTTGTGTCTGCCTTTTCTATCGGGAACAAAAATATCTTTCTCCAAAGCCTGAGTCATATGATTACCCCTAAATACAAAGGAGTCTGGGAAAGCAAATGTTTGGCTTGTCTGTCTCTGCAGTGGAAAGGAGTGAGGAAGAAATGGGGTGAGGATGGCTTTAGGTTTGTCAGCTAAGAGGGCCTGCCACCCCAGAATACAGAAGTTCACTAATGGGTAGGGAACTGGTGCTTCTACCAGGTAAATAGCCTAGCAATTTTCCACCAAAAGAATTTGAAAGTCTTCATGGGCCACAAAGGTTGGAAATAAAATCCTGTCTTTCTTTTATTATAAAAGAGAATTAAGAAAAAGTGATTTGATTAGCCAGAAGTTATGCACAGCCCTTGTGTAACTTCAGTTTTAATAGTAGGCAGTCTGCATATTTAGAGATGATACTGTACAACTAAACTAGTTAATAAAGATTACCCTCTTGGCAATGTGTAGTTATCAGTCATTTACACAGACCTGAGTTGACTCTAAAAAATAACCCATATTAAACTATTCAAACACAACTGAATTTTATTTTATCCATATAATTTATCTTTGAAAAAGGTAGATGACAATCCTCATTACCCCTATTTTTGTACAGTTAAATGAGTATAATAGGAGGTTGTATAAAATTGACACCCAAACCAATCCATGATAGAGAAACTTGATGAAACTGCAGCTGGGACCTACTGACATATCTCCATCTGCTTCTGGAATCATGCAGTGTCCACTGAACTTGGGACGCCATCTAGCCTCATCCTTATTTTATGCATAAAGAAGACTGAGGCCCATAGAGATTCACCTGCTCATGGCCAGGCAGGCTTGCTGCTAAGGAACACAGATCTCTTCAGCCTTTTGGAGAAAAATACTGGAGTGGGTTAGAGCACCGCCTCTGGAAGGTTCTTCCCAGCAGGTGCCAAACCTCAGCAAAGTTCCTTCACCTCTGAGTCACTTCCCTCATCCCTAAAGTAGGGACAATGGTACTTACTTCTTAGGGTTGTTTTAACAATTAAATGACGTCATTCAGGTAAATCATATAGAACAGTGGTGGACTCAATAAGTTTTAGCTGTTTTTATTACTGATTTCCTTTTGCCACCCATGGTCAGCAGCAGCAGCATCCCCATCATCACTAGTATTACTGCTACCCATTAGGCTAAATATACATGTTTTCCCCCTTTAAATCACTCCTGGGACTTGTAAATGGGAGATTTATTGTCTTTTTATAAAATGCTTTACTTTAAAATTTTATTTTATTTTTAATTTTTATTACATCTATATATTTAATATATTTATTTGATTCACTTTAATTTTGTTTTATTGCCTTATTGCTATATTGTTTCAAAAAAATTTTGACACTATTTGAATTATATGATTCGAAATAACATACTGATTTTTTTTTAAAGATATTTATTTATTTATTTATTTATTTATTTGAAATTGAGAGAGAGAGAGAGCACAAGCAGGGCTGAGGAGCAGAGAGAGAAGGAGAAGCAGACTCCCCACTGAGCAGGGAGCCCGACGTGGGGCTCGATCCCAGGACCCCGGGATCATGACCTGAGCCGAAGGCAGTCGCCCAACCAACTGAGCCACCCAGGTGCCCCTCGAAATAACATACTAACATTTTTTTTTTTTTTTAAAGATTTTATTTATTTATTTGAGACAGAGAGAATGAGAGACAGAGAGCATGAGAGGGAAGAGGGTCAGAGGGAGAAGCAGACTCCCTGCCGAGCAGGGAGCCCGATGCGGGACTCGATCCCAGGACTCCAGGATCATGACCTGAGCCGAAGGCAGTCGCTTAACCAACTGAGCCACCCAGGCGCCCAACATACTAACATTTTAATTAGGAACTTTATATATGATATGAGTTGCCAGATTATATAGTTGCTACCACCTGTTGGTGGTTCTGGGTTATTAGGTAGGCCTCGGCCTTCTTGCACGTTGCTGAGACCAGTAACCTTCCCCAAATTTGGTGTCTAGCAGTCAGACGCTGTCAAGGATATGAATAGGAGAGGGACAAGCAGCAAATGGTCATTTTTCTCTCTTAAATGTGGGGTACATTTGAAAAAATGTAAACTACTCTGCAAGCACTATTATGACTTATGACTGTAGAGAACAGAAACAGAAGGTGAGAGACAGCAAGAGAAGAGAAGGGAAAGCCTACAGCATGTGGCTTCCAAAGAGCTCCCAGATGTGTTTGGCCAAACTGCTTTGTGGCCCTCTCTCAGGACAGGCCGGTGGGGAAGGTATTTCATTACAGTTCACCATTTCCTCATTATTTCTGCACCTTTACTTTTTGTGAAACAACAGCAACAAGTTCTTTTGTTACAGTAGTTGGCGTTCTCCGAAGTTCTCACCCAGTAAATATTGCGATGGGGATGGGACCTCCTCCACATGTTTCTTTTTTTTTTTTAAAGATTTTATTTATTTATTTGACAGAGAGAGAGAGAGACAGCTAGAGAGGGAACACAAGCAGGGGGAGTGGGAGGGGGAGAAGCAGGCCTCCCGCCGAGCAGGGAGCCCGATGCGGGACTCGATCTCAGGACCCTGGGATCATGACCCGAGCTGAAGGCAGTCGCTTAACGACTGAGCCACCCAGGTGCTGCCCCCTCCACATATTTCTTAACAGCTTCTGTGTGCCTGGCTCCGAAAAACGCCTCTTCTCTTGGCCTCGCGTCAGGCCCCGTGTCATTTTGCAGAGGGTCTGAGCGTTTTTCAGCTCTTCTGGTTCTACATCTGGAGCTCTTCTGACCACACCAGAGCTGTGAGAAATGTGACCTGGTGATGTGTTCGTCTTTGTTTGGGAACTTGCATTACAAGTTTTATTTGTTGAGTTATTGGCTTTCTTTTATGACCCACATTCACATATAGAACTTTGTGATACGCATTTTTATTTTAACTTCATTTCTGGTGCTATTTTATGTTCCTGCCCTTGTTTTTCTATCTTTTATCTGCTTTAGATTTATGCTGTGTTTTATGTATTGCTATAAGCCTCTTTAAACCGTGTCTGCAACAAAGCAGGGAATACATAAACATAGATTTTTTTTTTTAAACAGAAATCGACTTAAAGCCTCCAGAGAAGTAGAATCTGTAGACCTTCCAAACTGCCACCTCATTAAAGGAATCGGTAAGTATGAGAAAATGCTTGTTATACACCTTACATTGTTTGGCCATCAACACGAAAAAACTCATTAACAGTATTTTGGCACTCCACTAGTGTTGATCAGAGGAAAAATCACATTAAATCAACAAAAACCTCTTCAGTCAAATCTTTTTTTTGATCACATGCACCTGTATCTCTTCTCTCTCTCACTCTCCCTGCAATTTGTTAATTATTTGTGTAGTCCTATGTTTATTGTTTGATTTCTTGCCTGCTTAGTGACTTTTCTGAACTAGTTTTATAAAGTCTGTATTCTTCGTTGTGTGTGGCCCCTGAGACCTGTGCTCTGTCAGCCTAGTTGTCGGCTAGTGAAGGTGTCAGAAGGAAGAGAAGTCACAAAATGGAAAAAAAAATCTCTCAAGAAAATCTCCATCCCTCACAGAAATAACTCCAGGGAGAAAGTTTTTCTTCTCTTTCCTGATATTTCCAGCTCAAATGCAAACAAATATATGCATACATATTTATTTTTCACAAATGGCATCTTAGTATAAGATTATATTCTACAACCTGCTTTATTCCAAGTGTAATGTGAACAGCTTCCCACATCAACACATGTAGATCTACCTCATTCTTTTTCATGTTTGCAGGGACCATGGTGGATTTAATCATTTCCCTCTTAACGCACATTTGGATGGTTGTAGTTTTTTTTTTTTTTGCAACTACAAACAAATCAGTGGACATCATTGTACATAGAGCTCTTGTATATCGGTAGGATAAATTCTTAACGGTGAGATTGTTGTTCACCTAGCATGTGTGTTTAAAGTTTTGATAGTCAGGGTGCCTGGGTGGCTCAGTCGGTTAATTGTCTGACTCTTGGTTTCAGCTCAGGTCGTGATCTCAGGCTCGTGGGATCGAGCCCTGCATCGGGCTCCACTCTGAGTGTGGAGCCTTCTTGCAATTCTCTCCCTCTCCCTCTGCCCCTCCCCGCCCCCTCACACATGCGTGTGCACACTGACACTCTTTCTCCCTCTCACTCTCTAAAAAAATAACTAAATATTAAAAAAATGTTTAAAGTTTTGATAGTCATTGCTAAATTGCCCTGGAGTTGGCAATGCTAATAAACTCAGTACCTCCTATTTATAAACACATTCACTACAGACAGGGCTCAAAATGCTCTTTGAGCAAAAACAAAGTAGTGATCCTTTGCTGGATCACACACAAAAAGGCTTCGTTTTCATGAAACCTATCAGTTTTTAGAGCAGCCTTCTCTACTTCAGAGTTTCTTTCCGGTTCTGTTATTTGCCTCTCCTTCACACATCTGTTTTTTATGTGCCCTGTCTCCTAGCTTCCATTGCTACTTTGGTACTTTTTCCCAGTCGTATCTCCCTGGGCCTAGACTCCTTGACTTCTTTCTCCTGGGGCTTCTCCTCTTTGTTACTGTTGCCCATACACTTAGCAGGAAGATACAAACTCAGGATCAAATAGCAGACTGACTAGATCTGTGCCAGATAAGGCAGACAGTTCTAGAAATAAGGTTGTCTGGAGTCCCAAGAAACTCAGCCACTGCGCCCTGCCTTTTGACTGCAGTCATGAAGAGCCCCCTCAGAACTGGCCGCTAAGCAAGAGCCAGATGGCATCTGTGAGGGATGTTGTACAAGGTTGGGAGGTTGAGTCCATGATCTCAAAGGTTACTGTTGCTACTGAGTTAATAATTGTCACATTATTAAACAGCCCTTGGCCCTGTGGTGCCCACCTCCTGTGAATTCAAGTCTCAGAGTAGACAATAGGGCACAACCAGACACATTACAGGACGAACCGCCAAGTGTATTGCTGTTACAACTCACTGGGATGGAGGGCTCCTCGGAGAAAAACAAGCCCGAAGACATTTGTATTCCGAACAGGCGTCTGTCTGTGTTTGTGACCTTTATGTTGTGATGTGTGTGAGCTGCTGTCTGGAATTGGAAAGAATGAGGAAATATGTCACCTCTGGCCCTGCTTGTGAAGTGTTTAATGCCTCTGAGGCACTTCAAAAGGCAACAGAGCGAAACGATGAGTGATTAGAAGCACATTTGGGATACATTTTTAGATCTAATTAGAATTGTGCTTTTTTTTCTTTCTTTTTTTTTGTTTTTGCTCTGTGGTTAGCATGCACTGTATGAACATTTGTTGAATGCTATGTTCGTGATGACTAATGGCCATTAATAGCATGTGGTTTTATGTTTGCAATAACAGTCGCTTCTTCAGTGGTCTTTTGATTACAAGGAGTAAGTGTGCTGGGCATGTACATTCCCATACAGGCAAAAGCAACTTCTTATGGTAGGCAACAAGGGTAGAAGGTTCTCTTTTTTTAGTATGCACTTTGGAAACAGTGGTAGCCATGCACTTGAGGCCAACAATCCCTCTAAGAGGTAAGACCACTTTCCCCTACCTTTCCATCCCCATCAACATCCATACTCACACACACACACACACACACACACACACACACTCCAATGCTACATTCACCATGACTAGAAATGAACTCTTTGCAATTCTTCGGTGCTTTATACATATCATCTCAGGTCTTTCTGTTTTAATCAACAATAGTCATCTACCACATGTCATACAAGATGTGTGCCTTCTGTGGGAGCACAAAGTAGGCTCACTGTCCCATTTTTTGTATTCCTTCCCATTATATCTTACAGACAAGAAACCAAGCTCTTACCCAAGATTTGGCCTAATATCAACATCTAAATAATAAAAACTATAATGACAGGAGCTAGTTAAGTCTATTTGAGGCTTAAAAGCTTAAAACATTTTCTAAATGTCTTTGAAAATGCGGGCATTCAGAGTTCTGGACGAAAATAAAATTTTGAATGGATTGTCTCTTTGAGTTAATTAGCGGTTTTATACACTTGGCAATCAAGACCCTTACAAAAACTGCTGCTGGGGAGATTAAAAAAAAAAAAAAGAGCATTGAAGTTTGCAGCCCTTGTGATCAGTTACTTTACAGTCTACCTATGAAAGGAAAACAAAATATACACTACTGTGAGATTTAGATTTCTTTTTTCTTTTTATGACAGAGAAGGACCCAAAGCTCAGAGAGGTTTAGTACCTTTTGCAAATTCTCTTTCCAATATAGTATCTCCTCCCAGAGTGATTAACACACATACCTCACCAGTGAGCCAAAAGAGTGAACAATAAAAGGTACATTATATCTCGGATACTCTATTGGGAATGGGCAAGGGCTGATTTGCTGTTATAAAGTTACACCTAGTGGAGAGAGAAATTTATCATCTTTTACTTGGCCATCCAGAGATAAGCAAATGGCCTAGGGTGAAAAGATGACTACGGGCTCTGTGTGGCCAATCTGGTACAAAGGCTGATGAAGCAACACAATTGTCTTCAATATACTGCTTCTTTCTTGGTCCAAGACTAGAACTCCAGTTATGGCCACTTCCCAGCAGGAAAGGGTAGAAAGAACATTGACGTGGCTATTATTTTTAGTTATTTTACCCAGAAATTGCGTGCATACTGTGCTCTCACATCCCATTAACCTGAACCAAGGCAAATGGCCTCAACTGTTGCAAGAAAGGGTAGAAAATGTCTGTGGCTATGTTGCCAGGCCCCTGGAGCTGAAAAGGAGGAAGGGCAGTATGGATAGTAGGGAGCGGTTAGCTATCTCTGACAGAGATCATTACCAAAGGAATGAGAGAAAATAAAAAATCAGATGTGCCAAGCTAGAAGACTTTCTAGCACAGGAGGGTTTTAAAAAAGGTTTTAAAGAAAAGTGTAGACTATGGATTGGTGAAGATCTTGGGAGGAGGCATGGAAGCAGAACTTTTGGGGGGAAAGCCAACCTCTGGAATTGACCACAGTCAAATTTACAAAGTAAAGTGTCTGTTCAGAGAGGAACGAGCGGTTGGTTCTAACAGAGAGAACTCATTCAATGCTAGGTTGTCTTTTTTCTGTGTGCTTTTAAGTCAGAACAAAAGGACTTGAGTCCCAGCTTCCCAGTGTGTGACCTTGAGCAATTTGCCAAACCACTCAAAGGCTCTATATCTATATTCTTAACTTTAAAATAAGAGATAATAATATTGCTTCTTAGGGTGTAGGAAATTATGTGAAATAATGTATGTAAAGTGCTTACAAGGAGCCTGGCCCTTGGTAAACACTGTATTTTAGTAGCTATTACTATTACTACTCCTTTTATTAAATTAGAGGAGAAAAAATTTCTCCAGCATTGACTACTCTTGCAGTAATCACACCAAAGAGGTGATACGAAATGATAAAATTCTCTTGTAGTAATGGATATAGAAATGAAGATGGGGTGGGGGATAGATCCGGAAAATATTCTAAAGAAAACTGCAGGTAAGACTTTTTTTTTCGGGGAGTCTGGGTGGCTCAGATGGTTAAGCGTCTGCCTTCGGCTCAGGTCATGATCCCAGGGTCCTGGGATCTAGCCCCACATCGGGCTCCTGGCTCAGCGAGGAGCCTGCTTCTCCCTCTCCCTCTGCCTCTCTCCCTGCTCATGCTTTCTCTCTCTCTTTCTCTGTATCTCTGTGTCTCAAATGAATAAATAAAATCTTTAAAAAAAAAAAAAAGACTTTTTTTTTTCTTCTTGGAATTAGGCAATGGGGTTAAACAGAAAGAAGTTACAGTGTGGTTAAAATGAGAATATCTTAAAAATGTTGTTCTTTTCTTGACTACTAAAACAGTACTATTGTTTGTAGAAAATTTTAAACAAAGAAAAGTATAAAGAAGAAAATGAAAATCACTCATAATCCTACCACCCAAAGAAACCTTGTTAATTTGTTTCTATATATCTTTTCTTGCACTACATGTATAAGCATGTACACGTTGAAATTAAATTGTTTTAAGTAATTTTTCAGGAGCAACCAATTTTATTTAATTGACTTCCTACTAAATGGGTCCAGAAAGTAAACCTTGGACTGACATGTGCATGTGAGTGTGTTTGTATGTTTGTGGTTGCATGTACACACACATGGTGTTGAGTTCCCCTGATCCCTGCTCATTACCAGTTGAGAACCACCATGGGACTAGAGACTAGGGATTCTTAACTTTTTTTGCTGTATTACTGACCCTTTTTTAAACCTGCTGAAAGCCAAGGATCCTTTTCACAGAAAATTTCTCAGCTGAGCCTACAGATGACATTTTGCACTGCATAGAATTTTAACAAGTTCACAGACTCTAAAACCCATTTGTGGCTCCTTAGGAATCCACAGACCCAGATTAAAAACTCCTCCATTATATATATATATATATATATATACACACTTACGCCTGGCATAATGGCCTTCTTGCCAAGGAACAGGAATTGCAGGTGTTCATGATTGCAGTCATCTTTACAAAGTGAATTTCTTGGCATTTGTATTTTCTTTTGCTTTTCTCCACTATGATAGAGCCAGCAACACTGGAGGCAATGAGCCAAATGCAAACTCATGAATCAAAACCAAAATGGCTGCTTAGATGCTGTTTGTTTTTGACAACCTAGAAATAATCTTGGAGAAAGCCTTTGGAGAGGCCTTAAAGGGGAAGATTGGATTTTGTGGACTCAAAGAATGTGTCATGATTTGGCTTAATCTAAGCCATTTTTATTCCTCTTTTCTTGTGTTTGGGTCTATTATCTGTCTGTGGAATTTACACAGTGAGACCACTGGGAAGGTCTTATGTCTAATTATTTGCTGTGCTGTGTGGAGTGGACTGCAGGCAATCAATAAACAATCAATAGTAATTGTAGCCTGCTCAGAGACAAGCGTTAGAAGATTCCGCTGGCTTAGGTGCATGGTATTTTTCATTAATTTTCTTTTGCTGGTTGTTTTCTGTAGTTTAAAGCCTAAATTTAAAGATTAAATGGAAAGCTTTCTTTGCTTATGAGAACAAGCAGACATTGTTTTTTAAAGAGGGAATATATAATCCCAGGTGTTTTATCTCTGTTAATGAGAGAAATGTCTGTGTTTGCTTCAGATTGAATGAGCAGAGGAAGGGACAAGAATATTTGCATGGTTAAATGACTAGGAGCCCTTCTCTCTGAAAGTAATATTCCCCTGATGTCAATTACTTTTGTACAGACATCTGGATGTTTATCATAAGAGTGTACAGATGTCAACTTTTTCTCTATTATAGCTGGAAATGTAGTGATTACTTGACTTTGATTTGAGTAAACATAAAATATCTAACATTTAAAGTCAGAGGTTCACTGCAGGAAGGGATTTAGACTGACGTGTATTAAAGAGAGTGGTTGGTTCCTTGGAAAAAATAAGGACCATTCCTAAAAATGTAGGCACTGATAAAGTAAACTAAGTCCCAGTTATATCTAACAAATAACGGAATTTGAATGTGACATTTATCTATTTCTTGAACTTACAGAAGCTGGTGCGGATGATATTGACATACTTCCCAATGGTCTGGCTTTCCTTAGTGTGGTGAGTATCTCCTTCGTTCGCCAGTCTCAGTGGAGGAGGTACAGGGGAGTTTGATGAGCCTTGCAGAGCAGTAACTTGTTTTTTAAATTCCTCACTTTCAAAAATATGTTCTGGGGGAAAAAAAAAAGACAGTTTAAACAGGATTTTGGAAAATCTAAATGTAGAGATGAAAAAGTCTTTGCCAGTTGATTAATTGCTCTTCATGTCCCCACTGCATTGCACTAAAATATTTCAATGCAATCTGTGTTTCAAAAGTTTCTTATTAAAAAGCATACTTGGGGCATTGTTGTGGATATTCCATACTCCATTATACTCTTTTAAATACAGCATCTATCTCTCTTTCCATTACTCAATTTTAAGCTCATATTCTTGCTGTTATTGTTTACTTTCAAACAGTATACCAACTTTCCTAAACCAAGGCTTTTTCTTTCTTTCTTTTTCCCCCTGAATAGCCTCTCGTGAAAGTCACCAACTGAATTTATTTATGCCCTTCACTTTTGCCTTAATTCTTAGAAGCTGAAAAATAACCACTTCCCTGGGCCTACATTAGACAGACTGTAAAATTGATTCGCCTGTGTGCTGGCCTACACCAGTCACCATCTAATTGGAAAACTGTGTAAGTGGGCGATTAGAAGTTCTGACCACCTTTCTTCTCTGGCTTGGGCCCCCAGGAGTGTCCTTGCATCGTCATGGGTTTGGCTTTTCTTGAGGAAGGCGGCCTGTGATGATTCTGTTCCCCCGCAGCATCCATTATTTTCAGGCTCTGAGATTCAGGTGTGAAAAGCATGGAGATGCTTTCGAAGAGTCACAGTGCTAATAAAACAGTTGTCAGGCCTATGGGAAAGGTGAGAGAACTTGGGTTAGAGGAGACTGAGGGTTAGGATACCAGTCAGGCTCCTGATGGTTTTTAGGTGGAACACTGAGCAGCTGGTTGTTAACACTGAGGGGAAAAAAAGAAACATTGTAGGCGTGGGCAAGAACCTAATATTTATATTAAATTTTTAAAATACAGTCTCAAAAGACAGGGTTATGTAATTACCTACACAGAATGAGTAAAATGATATTTCTGGTAGGACTGTCAGTTTGTTTGGAAGCACATGCTTACACATGTGTATAGGCTTAGGAGAAAACACTGGGACTCCTTGTCAGAGTTGTTTGTAACTAGAGACACAAAAATCCTGAGGAAAGTAAAAATCACTTGCCTTTTTTTTCCCAAAAGAGGTATTCTCAGAGATTTTTGTAATCCAGAACTCACATGTTTCGAGATCTCAAGCCCCATAGGAGTAAATCTGAATTAGGAGAAGTGAGGTCTCCTCCAAGCACATAAATCTATAGTCATTTCCACGAAGGGGCTGATGACTGCCACAATGGTCTTGTAGTCATGTCATAGAATTTATTCAGCTTTTTGTCCTTCCTTGGTTATCTGACTGTCTTTTCTTTTTTTCAGATTTAGAAACAATCCCACTGTATTACTGCTGATTTTTAAATTACTCAGCATTGTCTCTCCTGTTTCCCAGAATTCACTCCTTTCTAAAAGAGTAACGTGTATCTCACTGCAGCTGTCTTTCCCTCTTCCAAGCATGTTAGCCCGTCTGACCCATCCTGTTCCACGGTTATGGGTATGAGGGTCAGCCCAAAACCAACATCACACTTCGTGAAGAATTGGATGACACAAAATAGAATATAAGAAAGATTTAAATGGCAATGTGAGTGTATTTAACACCGCCGAAATGGTACGCTTAAAATGGTGAAGATTGTTAAGTTTTGGTATGTGTATTTTACTGCAAGTAAAAATAAATAAAACTTTTAAAAAAAGAAAAAACAGATTTAAATGACAGGGAGCATTAAAATGAATAGTGATCACCATCCCTGCTAGAGCTTTCTGTGCTTTGAAGTCATGCTCTTGTTTATGGGACAGTGATACAAAATAGAGATTATCGGCCACTGGGGTGGCGCTGCCATGTAGGGATAGCCTAATTCTGGTTTATTCCGCTTACTGAGCCTGCCAGCCTTGAAGTGTTATCATTTGGATGAATTTTTTTAAATTGGAGATAATTTCTATTATGTTGAATTTTGTGCATAAGGTGAGACTTAATTTTTGTATACTTTTTTAATCTGCATAAAATATGCCTTAAAAAAATCTACAAGAGAAAAGGCCGAGATTATTTCGGTGAGTCCCGAGAAAACATTAAGTAAAATTCAGCCTTTCATTCCTGGTTGAAAGCTCTAAGAAAACTAGAAATGGAAGGTAATTTCTCTGAAACCTACAGCAGACATCATTCTTAGTGGTAAAACATTAGCGGCCTTCCCATAAATGTTTAGAAAAGGAAGAAAATGCCCCCAAATATTATAACCATCAGTAATCTACTAGAGTTCTTCATAACCCAATAAAACGAGAAAAAGAAATATGAGGTAGAAAAAAAGGCAAAACTGCCATAATTTTTAGACATCACCATTACCTGCTTTTTAGATAATCCAAGACATTCAACTAACAGACTGTTCGACCCACGGGGAGAGTTCAGTGAAACTTCACCAGCTTTCCCGTGCACAAAGAAGAACCAAGTAGAAACTGTAATAGTGATAAAAAAATAACAATTATAATGTTCCATTCAGAACAGCAACTTAATTTTCAAAATTTATACAGAAAAATCAATGAGCAGAAGTATCTAAGGACTGGTTGGTGAAAATAAAACAGTGAGGTGTGGGATGTGGGGACTCGCCATAAATATATTGGCTGTATATATAAATAAAGCTCTAGTAAGTAAAGAGGGGTGTATTGGTACAGGAATAGGCATGAGTCCCCAAACAGATCAGTATACAAAGGGATCTTGTACATGATAAAGGTGATAATCAGTGGGGAAAGGACAAACCGTATGCCAAGCACGGCTCCAGGCGCTGGGATGTAGCAGTGAACAAACGAGACAAAGTCCTGACTCACGTTGCAATGGGGAGAGGATGAATCTGTGTCAGATGGTAGCAGCACTTTAACGAGAAGTGAAGGAAGGTGGGGCAGTGGAGAGGGACAGCTGAAGGTGTGGTCAGGCTGCCGTTTATGTATGTCTAAATATGCGTCTATGCCAAACAGCTATAAATGCCGTTTGACACAGACATAAAGCATCTAGCAGCCCTAGATCTTGCGGGGCGCGGCAGGGCGGGGCGGGGAGCATTCCTAGGCGGAGGGAACAGTGTGTATAAAGGCCCTGAAGTGAGAGTGTGCCTGGTTGGTTTGAAGAGCATTAAGGAAGTCATGTGGCCAATAGGAGATGAGGGAGGAGACCTAGAGTGTTTGGGGTGGGGAAGGTGGAGGAGGGTGAGCAGGGCAGATCATACCGGGCCTTTAGTCAATCAGAAGAACTTCCACTTCGTAATCTGAATGAGATGGAGTTTTGATCAGAGGTGTGACATCATCTGACAAAATTTGGATGCTGGTGGGAGACCGTTCTTCCTTAGGGAAAGGCCAGAAAAAATCAGTAAGGGCATTTAGTTGTGAGCTGTTGCCATAATTGTGGGGGTGGTTTGGACCAGGGCAGTCATAGCCGAAGTGGTGAGAAAGGTTCGCATCCTTATGAAGGGATATATTTTCAGGGTGAAGTCAACAGGATTTGCTGAGGGATTGGATCAGGGGTGTGAGACAAGGAGGGGAGTCTTGACTGACACCATTCACCAAGACTTTGGGCTCTCTAGGAGCAAAGGGCAGGCCAAGGACTTGAGTGTAAACTTTCACTTCTCCCCTCCCCCCCCCAACTCTGCTTGGTATCTCCCAGTCCACCAACCTTCTGGTTATCCCTTAAGAGACTACACCCCTAGTCTTGTGCCTCAACTCAGAAAAATCAATTCCTATTCATCTTGCAGCTCACCAGCCCCCAATTCCTATTTTTTCCCAACGTGTCCTCTCTTCTTTCTTGCTGTTTGTAGTTGTAATGCCGCCACCTTTAACCAAAGTCTCCATTTATCGTTTATTTATACAACCCATTTTAGCCCATAAACACACTGAAGCCTCAGTATTTCCTCTATATTTAACTTTTTCCTCTGTTTTGAAAAGGGTTTAAAATGTCCGGGACTCCACAGCTTTTCCCCAGATAAGCCTGGAGGGATACTAATGATGGATCTAAAAAAAGAAAACCCGAGGGCGCTGGAATTAAGAATCAGCCGTGGGTTCAATTTAGCTTCGTTCAATCCACATGGTATCAGCACCTTCATAGACAATGGTAAGAGCTGATAAGCTCCCCACATTGAGAAACTTACCATGGTTTGCAAATGACTGTGGAAAATAGATTTGGATCGAATCTGTAGTTAAAGAGAAGAACAATTAACTCATGAATTATTTCTGTATTCTTCATACAAATAAGTTGATCATTTGCCTCTCCAGCTAGCAGCAACTTAGGCTACATTTGGAATTTCTAACAGTTAACACCTGGGAGAATGTTTAGATTTCATAACCTTTTTCATATATATGTGATTATTGCATTAAAAAAGAGCTATATTTCTGAATTAAACTATAAACAGATTATTCATGAATTCTGTATATGGAGTGGAAAACACTCTTTCTTAAAGGTCAGGGGACCAATGATCAGAAATAACACCAGCCAGACAGTGATGGGAAGGACGGGGAAGAAGAATGATCTGTTAGGTCGTCTAACAGCTTATACATTCAACCTTTCCCCGCCTGTGGTATTTAAATGTCAGTGTCTGCCCAGAGGTCCTATGGTTCTATCTTGTAAATTAACTCTGTTCTTTCAATTCTTTAGACGACACAGTTTATCTCTTTGTTGTAAACCACCCAGAATTCAAGAATACAGTGGAAATTTTTAAATTTGAAGAAGAAGATAATTCCCTTTTGCATCTAAAAACAATCAGACATGAACTTTTCCCAAGGTACTTCGCCCTTTTGTTCATTCTCCAGTTTATCTCTGGCATTTCTATGTAATTCCTCATGATGGTCCTCTCAGCCTTGATAAGAGCTAAAATAGGTATATGTATACACATACGTAAATACGTGTGTGTGTGTGTGTGTGTGTGGTTTCCTTGTAGAGCAGGGAAAGTCAATGTCACTCATAATAATCAGTGTTCTATGAGGACTCCCTTGAGAAATGATAAAACACATTACACATTACAGGCGAGCTGCTCTTCAGGGCCATCTTGGGAGCAGAAGACAAGCCTCCCTGTTTTCCCTGCCATCAACTTCCATCTCAGATGACTCATCACCCGAACCATAATAGTTTGTCCTGCCAAGGAAGAGTAGCCTGCTTTAAATGAAGTCAGTGTGCTTTGTATGGACTGCTACAAAGTGCTTCCACCGGGCTTGTGGTACCTGGGGGCTAACACACAGAGTTGGAGGGATTCAGACTGGATGCAGGTCACTCCTACTTCCAGAACATTCAGCCAGTTGATAATGTGGCTAAAAGAGAGTCATGTGTATCTCCCCGGCTCAGCTTGCGTTAGCCTACTGCTTCTTTTAGTTTGAACTTGGTGAATATTTTTAAATTTCTCCATCCCTGTCTAGGGCTTCTGCATATAATTTCCAATAGTTCTTCCAAAAAATGCACTTTGTAATCAGTAGGAGCATAAATACTGTCCAGGCAGTCTCTGCATCATGGTGCTCTTTCAAGAAGAGGGGACTCACCTTCCCTGTAGCTTTGTTTTTCATTTAACAAAGAAGAAAGCAGCTCTTTTCAGAAATTTTTGCATAGGGTAATTGGAATTTAAATTTAATGACGCCCTTGCCTAACTGGTTTTAAAAATGTAATTGTTTTTAGCATATAAATCTCTCACCTGAAGCATTGTACTATGGCAATTTCATCATCCATCTCTCTGCAAGTGTTTATTGAGTGCCCGTTCATTCTCGGCAGGTCTGCTTTGTGAGTCAGTTAGAATTTGAACAGTCAACGTTAGTTTGACTAATAACTAAGGAGAGGAACTCAGGAAAATCCGGCAACTGAGTAAATGAAAGCTAGGTAAATGTTATTGACAGCCTAACCAGCTCAGTAGCCAATGAGGCTCTATCCAGCTCTATACTCTAGATAGCTGTATCCTTTCATATTGTTGTTAAACCCTACATTTCTTGCTGTCAAAAAACATACCCTGTTGGCACCAAGTTCTTTTTTCTTTTATAAGAGTCCTGCCATAATTGCTAAATGACCTGTCTTCAGATTACCTGTTATCATGCAGAATTGTTCTCTGAAAAATCGTATTATAGTAGATTACATATGACTATAGCCATGTGATTTTTAGCTGAGCTTTTCCTGGGAAACCTCTTACCAAAAATTTAAAGCACAGATTGTGTATGCCTTCCAGAGACTTAATCTTTAATACGGAGACCAACTGGCTTCTTATTTTCTCTCACATGTTAATTTTTCTCTTTCAGTGTGAATGATATCATAGCTGTTGGACCAGCACATTTCTATGCCACCAATGACCACTATTTCTCTGATCCTTTCTTAAAGTATTTGGAAACATACTTGAACTTACACTGGGCAAATGTTGTTTACTACAGTCCAAATGAAGTTAAAGTGGTAGCAGAAGGATTTGATGCAGCCAATGGGATCAATATTTCACCTGATAAAAAGTATGATTCCTTACAAGAGTATCTTCCATTCTCCTTAGTAGTGGTGCTGGGTCAAATTCTTCACTTTGCTGCTTTTTTTTTTTTCCCAATGTAAGAAGCTTCCTTGATATTTTTTTGGCCTATGACTTACATAATATATATAATATATGCATATAATATATTATATACATTGATTATTTGTATAAAATATTATTCTTAAATAGATATAATGTTTATATGTAATATAAAATGTATACTAAGCACGTATATATTTACATACAATATCTAAATTTTGGTATATATCACTGTAGAATTTAATTTTGTAAATGTAAATTTTTATGACGTGGGATAATATTTACATATACCTATTAAAGTGTGAGGTAGGTGTTTCTTTTTAAATAATTATACCTTTGTTTTATTGGCTGCATATTATTCCAATATAGGGATGATCCTAAAGTAATTTAACCAATTCTCTGTTAATGGGTACATTGTTTTTCATTTTTTTTTTTTTATAAAAAATGTATTTCTCATTTACCACTGAAGCTTCTCCAGATATTTTTAAGGAACGACTCCTGAAGGGAGCATTGCAGCATGATCTGTCTTCAGGTTTGGGGATGATACAGACAGACCTGGGTTTGAATGCCAACTGGGCATGGGCTAAGAGTGATGCTCTGAGCCCTTCCTCTCTGCACATTTGTACAACTGTTTCCATAGAACGAATCCCTCAAAATAGAACCACTTACCCAAAGAGTGACCCCTTTCAATTGTAACTTTAATAGATATTGCCAAATTGCCCCCCTCCCAAATTATCTCTCTGTTTCTATACGTCCAACCATAACATATAGAAAGGATATTAAATTTTATTAACTTCCCCTTGTGCTACCTTAGCACACTGAACAATTTAAACTCCTACAAATATAACGTGAAATAAATTTGGCATTCCTTGACAACTAAATGTCTTTTTTCATGACACAATTTCTTCTTTCTTGTTGATTATAGAAGATGAGTGGAGAATCATTTAAATTATCTCTAACTCTCCTGCCAAATCTGTTTTTCTCCCCCAACTCTCATCTTTCAATTATGAGACTCCAACTTTCCAGCACCCGAGCTGCAAACAATAATAATGAGAGAGGATTCAGCTCTAACTGCTTCTCTTTCACCCTCCCCGGCCAACCCGCGAGCCAGCCGTCCTCATCCCCTTTCCTTTCCCACTGACGCCTGCGCGCTTTCAGTTCTCATCCTCTTTGGCTAGAGTAGTAGACTTTCTTCCAACTTGTTTTCAGTCCACTGACATTTTCTGCCTTGTTGCCAGTTTTGTCTTTCTGTTTTCCACAAGCCTTTAAGGCCCTCCAAAAGAGGGGGCTCGGCCAGCTTCATCTTTGACTCCTCCTGCTGAGCCCTGCCAGGTGCAAAGCAAATGCTCAGTACTTGTTGAATGGAACTGACCATTTGTTATTATGCCACTTTGTTATTCTAAAAATTCAGTGGGACCCAATTGCTTATCCAGTCGAGGCAAGCTAAAGGGTTGGACTTGCTTTAATAGGCGAGCTTCAACCTCCCTTTTTGACCGTTTTCATACTTACCCTTCTTTAGACAAAGAACTCATTATTTTGCAAATATGCCTCTCTCATTCTTGCCCCTGTGCCTTTGCTCACATGTTTTTTTTCTGCCTAGAAGGTGCTTTGTCCTCATTTCCTCAAATCCAGTCTCTCCTTCCCTAGCCACTGCAGATGCCTTTCCTTTGTGAAGCCTTCTGTGTTCTCAGGAGTGAGATACTTCTTCAGTCTCTAAGGCCTGAAATCTTTCTCGTGCTACCAATCATGCTGTATTATTTGTTTCATGTGTACAAACCAATCTGATCATCCCAACACACTATAAACTTTTTAGGAAAAGCCTGCCTCTTCTTTATGTCCGTCACCATACTGAGCTCATGGCTTTACACGTGATAATTGTGCAACAGAACAGTTGCCATGGAACGGCCAATTCAATGAGTAAAATTACCGTAAAGTAGTCCATTAATTCATCCTCCCTAGATGTAGACAGATTGTTCTGAATACCTCTTACTCTGAAAATTCTCAGTGTGTTAATAAATATTTTATTAAGTGTGAAGGACTGTTAATAAATAATAAAGTGTATTCTGTTCTGCACCATATATTTCTACGTGAAGATGATTCCTAGAAATATCAAATTATATCGTGGAATAGAAAAGCTTTTTTCTCGGAAGCCAGACATTTGGTTTGTTGTCCTTTCGGTGGCAAATATCAGACTTTATATTCAAAATAATATTCTATGTTACTTTTCCCCTTACAAACCTTTTGAGAAATAATTTAACAATTCCGTGATTGTTTGTAGCAATAATGAATTGATTTTGGAAGCTTCCTTTTTAAATAAAAATTGACCTTTATCAAGCATTCCTTGAGGGCCCATCATTGATTAACTTCCTGGAATGTTATTAAGACTTATTCTTCCATACTGTATTAATGAAGCTTTATATTGGCATGGAACTCTAACCAGTGTGTCCTTTCTGTGAAGGTACATCTATGTTGCTGATATCCTGGCTCATGAAATTCATGTTTTGGAAAGACACCCTAATATGAATTTAACTCAATTGAAGGTAAAATATTTATTTTCATATATCAAGTAGGCCTTAACCTATTATACTTTGTAATTTTGTAGTTACACTGTATTATAACAGTACTTCACTTAGAACAGAATATGATGCCAGGGTTGCTATTCTGGGTTTTTAAATATTACCTCCCTACAACAGGCCAAGCCTCCTGTCCCCAGCAATCACAAGGACCGACTGATTACATGCAGAGGAGGGTTGGGAGTGATATTTGCATCAGATTTAGAGCCCATTCCATGAAGTACTGATGGTACCCAATGAATTCCAATAAGAATTTTCACAATTGAAAAGACTAATAGATGAATTCTGAAATGAAGATTTATGCACATTGTCAGCTCTTTCAATAATAAATGAAGGTAGAAATTGGGTTCCACACCATTATTATTTTCTTCCTGCTTGACAACACATATTTTAGATTGATTAAGAATTTCCTATTTTGCTTTGAATGAGTTCCTTGAGCTAACTGATCATTGTGCATCTTTTAAAGGAAAAGGAGTTCATTTTTTAGAGAGATTGATCATCACCCTAACTTTCTTAATTTCAGGGAAGATGAAAAGTGGCTCTAAACCAGTTTATTAAATTTAGTTTAAGCCATATTGGTGTTAAAAGGGTGGAAGCAGGGAGCTGTGTATAATTTTCCCACGTGTAGAGAGGCAAGAAAGGTTAGCCCTAAATTATTTAATCAAGTTTCTCAAGTCATTTAGATATTGACATTTTTTCATTTGGAAGGTGCTCAAGTTGGATACACTGGTGGACAATTTATCTATCGATCCTTCCTCGGGGGACATCTTGGTAGGCTGTCATCCTAATGGCCAGAAGCTCTTCATTTATGACCCGAACAATCCTCCGTCATCAGAGGTTTTTCTGTTTTTTTAAACCTTAATTTTTCAACTTTAATTGTCCAAGTCCTTTTGAACTAATAATACAGAAAACTGTCACGGGGACAGTTTGTTTAGTAATTCTAAACCAAGGATACAATAAACTTATGCAGTGATTTTGTAAGTGCTTTAAGCCAATAATTGGCAGAATTTCACTTATTCAAATACTTTTAGAAAGATAATCTTTTGATGTATTAAATTATGGTGGAAACTAGTCAAAAGGCCTTTTCTTTAAAGACATGTGCCCTCCTTGTGTGGTAGACTGGCAATGTTTTTAAATACCTGGCTTATTGTCAGCTCCCCACATGACATGACTTCTGTTCATGCTAGCGTAGCGTGGAAGTATTTCCATTAATGCTCAATTACTATAATAACCCGAAATCCTGTGTTGGCATGCAGTAGCTAGATGGTTTAAGAAAGTACTTTCTTTGAAGGCTTAAAAAAGTACTTTCATTTAAACATTAAAAAGATTGATAACTGCTGTTTTCAACAGCATGTCCTCTTAATCATTGTGTCGTTGTGGAAGACAGGGATTATTGGCGATTGAGTGACGTGGGTGTATGGTGGTTCGGTATTAATCTTCTGTATCCCCTGAATAGGTTCTACGCATCCAGAATATTCTATCTGAGAAGCCTACTGTGACCACAGTTTATGCCAACAACGGATCTGTCCTCCAAGGAAGTTCTGTAGCCTCAGTATATGATAGGAAGCTGCTCATAGGCACTTTATATCACCGAGCCCTGTTTTGTGAACTCTGAATCGTACTTTTGGCGTGCAAGTGTGCTAACTTCTTTTAACACTTAATTTTCTATGAATTGCTAATTGTGTGGGGATTTAACCGGCAAAATGGGCCCAGAAATGTGTGACCTGTATAGTTAATTTTATTTCGGTAAGGAAAGGCCCCTTCAGTTCTGATAGCACTTTTAACATAAAAGGCAAAGGGACAGTTTTTAAAAATGTGGAGTGAAGGAGAGAGAAGACAGCTGCTTCCAGTAAAGTGGATTCACTGAACAAAATGAACCTCGTCTCTGCCTTCCAATTGCCAGAGCGTGCATTCCACCGAAACAGGGTAGACTGCGTTTCCTGAAAATGTGAGTGACCTCAGCTCCAACAGTGTGACCACTGTGTGTGTTCAGAACTACTGATAGGTAACATTTGGATGTTTTGTACTTACGTCTTTGTTTACTGTTAATGCGTTGGAGTTCTATTAAAGGCTAACTAAAATCCACATTTGGCCTGTCACTTCCTTCCCAAGGCATGCCCTCGGGAGGGGAATGGGAAAGTGGCCCCTTCTTTGTGGGGTTTTCCTTGGGATAGGCAGGCGGGGCAGCCGTAATTTCGTTCATTGAAAGCTGAATGTAAATGAGCTCTTTATTTGAATAAAACGGAACAAAGCATCGACTTAAATATAGCAACTCCAATTCTCAGTGAGTATGGAGTGTTCCCTCAGCTCTCTTCCTTAATGGCAGCCCACCTTGCCAACAGAGAGGAGATAAAAGGTTGGAGCCGGCGGGTCATGTCACCTCCCCATTGAACACAACCGTGAACTTCATCGGGAGAGATGAAGTCAGCTGTCCTAGGCCGCATGGTTAGCCCTAGCAATGCTGGGGTCAGGGCCAAGAGTGTCTGCCTCCCATAGGAGAGTTCTTTCCACTCATTAAGTGTCCTGTAAAATTATCTTAAGCCCTGCAGAGAGACTTGCGTGTTTCTATCCATTGTAACCTACCAAGGCATTTCCCTTCTCATACTTTTTTTTTCCATTTAGAGCATCATCATGACAATATTTGCCAGTTCCTTAAATTTGCCAGATAATGCACTAAAAATGGCACATTCATTATCTCATGGAGTCCTAATTACAGTCCTGAGGGAGTAGGTATTGATACTACATAACAGTTAACATTTCACAGATGTTCGAGGTCACACACCTAGTGAGGGGTGGCTCCCCATCTAGTTCTGACGCCACAGGCTGAAAGGTCACCCACACGAAGGCACTGCCATGGAGTTAATGAGGATCTCCTTATTTACTCTTTTACCTATTGTAGAGTTTCTTCTATTTTCTTAGGTATCGAGTTCTGCTTTCCGATGAATCCTTTAATGACTTTTAAATGTAAACTGTAGAACTGTTCTTAACCTTGGCCACTGTCTACATGACCTGTGTTTTTATTTACATTTTAAAATAGTCTCTGACTAATGTATATTGGGACTCTTTCATGCTAAAATAATTACAGTTTTTTGCTGTTTTCATTATCCATAGGAAAAAATATGTCACAGACGAATAAAGCAAAATTAAATATTAGTCACTAGAGATCCAAAACCAAGAAGCATATTAGATTTTGGATGATAATAGTGACCATCTAAAGACCTACATTCATGAAAAGTAGCAGAATACAGTAGGTATAAAGTAAACTTGTTTTCTATTGTATTTGTTAGAAATTTTATTTGAACAAAAGTAAATATAATTTTAATGAGCTCATGTATTATTTATCTTAGAAATACAAAAAGAATTTTTGAAATAATTTTGGCCTCTATGGGTCAGGGATTTTGTTTTATCTAAGCATAAAGACTGCATTTATATATGATGATCCTATTGTGATCAAGTATTGAGTTTAACAATTTGGTTGGTTATTAAGAAGTCAAGTCACTCAAAAGGACTAAAACTGCAATTGGGATATGTCACCACTAGGTGGATACAGGTCTCACAGGGGTGTGAGTGTTTTTCTTGCTTTTTAACCTGACGTCCTGTTCAGTGACAGTAGGTTTATCTGAATATCCTTTTGGTTTTTCCAATTATTAGAGACTATTTTACAACAGTTAAATGTGAACCTGAATTCCTAATACACGGAACAAGGAAAATTAAATAAAAGCTGTAATACAGTATTTTTTTCTCCTTTTGTATACAGATTAATTATTAATGAAACTACTCTAAGGCTAATCCTTTTTCTAAACTCATTTTGATTTGCTCAGTTGGAATCCTATCCTGGATTCACAACGTAACCAGGCTGGCGAGTGTCTCCTTGGCAAAACAACGAAGACTGAAATGGCACCCACTACCGTACCACCCACTCCCACCTCTCTTGGGCTACTCATAATTTTAATTACTCACTTGGCCTTCCACAAAAGGCTTTCTGAGTGTGTAAGGAACAGGGTCAAGAGAGCCCCAACAGCTCTCTTAGTTTTCTGCTCCTGGTTTTCAGGATTTTTATTCCATAAAGCAGAAGGCTGAGAAGAAGAGGGAAAAAAGCCTCATCTAATTTTTACTATTGGAAAGAGAGAACTTTCAGTTCACTTAAAAAATGTTTAAGGACACTGAATGGCTTTTCTGTGGCCAGCCCTGAGCTAGGCATTATGATACAATGGTGAACCAGACACAATGCCTGTATTCTAGTGGGAGATTCAGCAAATGAGCAAATAGACAGCTAGCTAGGTGATAGATAGATAGATAGATAGATAGATAGATAGATAGATAGATAGACAGATAGATAGACAGATAGATAGATAGATGGAGTGATTAGAAGGAACTCAACAAAGAAATGTGATCAGGAAATAATTTGGAGAAACCTACTTTCCCCCTGCCACACACAACTTTTGAAAAGTTTAAAGTGGAGAAAAGTCAAAAGAGTAGTTCAGTGACCTATATTCACAAATCACCTTTTTGCAACATTTGCTTTGTGTTTCCAAGTATAGAGGCTTGCGTTTTTCAGAGAATCTATTTGGAAGCCAGTTGGGGATATCATAACCCTCACCTCTGCATGCTTTAGCTTGCAGCCTCTCAATACGAGGCCATTCACCTACATAACCACCGTGTAATCATAACACCTAAGAGCATTCGTGATGCATTTGTCATGCCACCTGATACCTGATCCGAATTCAAATTTCCTTTAATAGTTGCTTATCCGTACATAATCCAAATGCCTTTCATAGTTGCTTGCCCTCCCAACCCCAGCCCCGATCTGGGATCCAGTCAAGGTTCTCAGTTGCCTGTTGTGTCTCTTCACTGCCTTTTAATCTGGGACAGTTGCTCTGTCATTTCTTTGTTTCTTCATGACACTTTTTTTGAGGGCAGGCAAGATCTTATGGAAGGCCCTGCATTCTGGATTTATCTGATTGTTTCTCCCTAGAGTCTTTGGCTTAATTCAGTCAGTATCATTTATGTTTCCTGTAAAGTTTCCTGTAAAATTACTCAAGGCTCGATTAGATTCAGGCTAAGCAATTTTGACAAGAATATTTAACAAATAATGTTAATATTGTTACTTGTTAATAATTGACAAGTAATCGCATTGCATCAGAATGTGTGGGCAGGTTGTTCCACTGTTTGTGATGCTGAATATGAATGACTGATTCAGGTGGTAACCACCAGATCAACGAGGTTATTTTTTCCCTCCATTTGTAAGTCCATGTGAATATTCTGTTCCCTAAAACGTTTCCTCTGTTTGGTTGCAGCATCCTTTAATGATTCCTGCCTGGATGATTATTATATCGGAGTTGCCTAGTGGTGATTTTTCTATCATTTCTAGCACTGATATTGGTAGTCAGCACTCTATTAAAAATATTCTCTGCTCTGGTCTCCCAAATACACTCTTCTGCATTGTCTCTCTTTGTTTCTGGAAATCATTTGCTATCAGATCACAGAGATACTCTTCATTCCTTGTCACAGATGTCTATCTTAACTTTTATCTCTAAAGTCAGGATAATACTCATTCTGGAGGAATTTAGTTAAATGATCTAATAATATTTTTTTTGCCTTGTTATAAAACAAAATCCAACTGAGTAAATTTTAAAGATCTTATTGGCTTTATTCAATGAATCATGAAGTGGGCAGCATCCCATCTGGCAAATAGAAAGGAGATCTGATGAGCTATACAAACTGAAAGACTTTTATAGGAAGAAGGCAGTGGAACAAGGAAGTTATCTTAGCAAAGAGATGATTTTTCAGGCAAGGTCACCTTTCTTTGGGAGAATGGCAGTTGTCTAGCAGGCAGAAGACCTCACGAGTGCTGACTGGTTAATTCCAGACAGACTTTGGGTTAAGATTACATTCCTGGGAGAGGCAGTTAGGTTAGGTTAGGTATCAATTTGGGGTCTGTTGTTTCTTTTTTAACAGCCTCCTTTGCTGGTTCCTGCACCTTGTTCAAAATAGAAGTGTAATGGTTCTGTCGGGTCCAGAACTGGGTGCTCTTCCTCTTTCCTCTCTCTCTCATTCATTCCAGTGGGTGGCATACCACCTGAGTGCTGATTGCTCCAAAATTAACATTGCCCGCTTGAACTTTGCAGTCATCTTGATTTTGTCTTTGTCCTTACCATCAGAAACTACCTCATTCTATCTCCAAGTGATATTTCAAACCCATTCTCAGCCAGCTCTGTTACCTGAGCCCTCTGTTACCTCTTACTCAAAAGGGTTTTCCCCGTGGGCTCCTCTCTTCCAGGATTTGCTCTCTCTAAGCCATTTCCTACCCGGTAGCGAAGTACTCAGATCATGTCATGTCCCGCTTACAACCTTTGTGCTCATCCAATCTCTTTGAGGAGGCCTGCAAAGTGTTGTGTGATCTGGGCTCGGCTTCTCCTCCGACTTCATCTGGCACCACTCTTCTCCCCAGAACTGCTAAAGCCTCACGGATGTTGCATGTGTCCTGGCATACACGAGCAAACTCTTTCCTTCCCCGGGACTGCTCCTCCTCCTCCTCCTGCTCAGTTTTGTTTTGTTTTCTTAAGTAGGCTCCACACCCAGTGTGGAGTGCAATGCGGGGCCTGAACCTACAACCCTGAGATCAAGACCTGAGCTGAGATCAAGAGTCAGATGCTTAACCCACTGAGCCACCCAGGTGCCCCTCCTCCTGCTCAGTTTTAATGTCACCTCTTGAGAGTAGCCTTTCCAATTCTTAGAGACAGCAAAGGGCTGAGCCTGGAGCATGTCTCTGAAGGCAAACCAGCCACTCCAGAGCCATACCCCTCTATTTAGTCCGTACACTCCAGGAGACCATATTCCTCTGCTGTAATCCTCCCAGGGCCAGGTGCCAGGCAACTAGAGACCACCCCTATAGCCCAGAGCCCACCGAAATTATTCATACTGGCCAAACCTCAACTGTTCACCCTGCCCTGCCTTGCCTTTCCTGTGGAAACCCCAATAAGGCAGGAACCTAAACCTTCCCCTCCTGTCCTCTGCCTCCTGAGCACCCTAGGGTCTTTCCCAGGGGGCCCTGCATGGTGTGCCCGCCTCCTGTCTCTAGGACCTGTAAATACAATACATTGTTTCTTCCGGAGCCTCTTTGTCTTCTCTTGTGGCCACAATTGACTGACCACTCCATAAAAGAATCCGAAACAATTTGTTTACTTTGTCTTTTTTTCCCTTCCTCCTCTCCTCCTTTTCTGTCTTCCTTGCCTTCCCTCCTAAAAGTATATCTCCCTCCCACCCCACACGTAAGTTCCTTAAAGGCAAGGGTGTCTTGTTCGCAATGGGTCTTCGGTGCCAAATAAGTAGTTGTAAGTGCTCACCCAATATGACTAAATGTGAACGACAAGAAATGTTCCTTTGCTCACCTCCATCTCCCATGGCCCCATCACACACCGATCCAGAGCACAGGGTCAAGTGAGTGGATGTGAACACATCTGGAATTTTGTCACAGCATAGTGTTACATGTGTTCTGTTTGTCTTTGAAACAAATGTTCACACTGACATGTGAAGCAATCACAGCAGCGTCTCCACATCGTGTGTGTGAATTTATGCATACGAGTCACTGTTTTCATAGGCATTTCTTCTTACATGTCTCAGAGATCAAACTGATAATAAGGTACACGTTGATAAGTCTCTTCCTGTCCCATTTGCCCTATTTACAGGAAACCAGTTTGTTAGTTTTTTGTGTGTATCTTTTCAACTTTTAAAAGATTTTATTTTTAAGTAATCTCGACACCCAACATGGGCCTCGAACTCACAACCCCGAGATCAAGAGTCACACAATCCTCCCACTGACCCAGCCAGGCACCCCTCTTTCCAATATTTTTATATAAATACAAGCTGATACAAATATATATTCTTCTTTTCCCCCTTTATGTCACAGAAGGTAGCAGACTACACAGAGTTCCACATATTCCCTTTACCTAAGGATAATTTTTGGACATGTTTTCATATCATTACAAAGAGATCTTCACTATTCTATTTGCTAGCTGCCTAGGATGCCCTAGTTTATTTAACCAGTCCAATTACTTGCTATTACAAACAGTGCTGCAATAAGTAACTGTGTGCAAACCTTATTTTGTATGTGTGCAGGTGTATCTATGGCATAAATTCTTGGAAGTGAATCAAAAGGGGTTAAATCTGGGTCAAAGGGTAGTTTCATTTGAATGTTTGACAGATACTTCATAACCCACTACAGGAATTGTAACATTTTGCAATGAATAAGAATTTCCCCAAAGTATCACCAACAGGTTTGTTGTCAGATTCTCAAATGTTTGCAAAAATGATATCCCAGTGTGTTTTAGTTTTCCTTCTGTTATTACAACTGAGTTTAAGCACACTTTCAGATATTCAAAGAGATTGGTGTTTATTTCTCTGTGAACTTTCTTGTCTTTTTTTTTTTTCTTTTAGGATGTTGGCTTTTTTTTTTTTTTAAATCAAGTCCTAGGAGTTCTTCATGTGTAAAGGATGGAATTGTTTTCCCAGTTCATAACTGTAAATCATCAGTTATGCAATTCTTGATATAGGGTTTGGAAGCACAAGAAAATGATGTTTCTCATTAGAACAGAAAGCGGTACACAATTTTCAAGCTCCAAAATCATGGAACCCCACTATCCCATCACTTGTGGTATTGAGCCGCCGGAGACATTACTTAGATGTCTCTTCAGAAAGAGCTAATGTAACAATAAACAAACTTATTTTAACAATAAACAAACAACAAATTTATTGTACGGACTCAGTTCAGAGCCTGAAAGTGATGATCAGGATAAACGTGACTTTCTGTCGCTCCACTTGGAAGAAAAGGCAAAGATTTTTCCTCTAATATCCTAGTGGAAATCAGAGCTTTCAATGGACCCCCTGCTTTTCTATCTATTGCTCTTGCCGTCTGGTCCCCGGATCCATGAATGGGTAACTCTCCACTGGATTCTCCACACCTAGACACCTTCCATAATTTGTCCCTCTTCCTCACCATCCGTCTGTCCCCATTCAACCAGTTGCCAATACTATCAGCCCCCCTTCCCAAATATTTCTCAAAGCCATACAGTTCTAAGGACATTAGGAACTCATTAATCCCCATTGCTTCTCCAATTAGTCCCCCAAGGCCACCAACTATTCTGCCCACCTCCAGGAGAGGCGAGCTCCCTACCCCTCCTTAATCCATTCTTACTGCAGAGTGATGTTTCTAAAACATCTACTGGGTCATGGCACTCCAGTGGTTTCCCACGAACCCCTAGGATATAATTTGACTTTCCTCACTTGGCCTAGGAGGCCCTGCCATCCACTCTGGATTCAATTCTCACCATCCTCCTCACGGTCTTTTATGCTCTAGCCCAGGGGTCCTCAAAGTGTGGTTCCTGGAGCAGTAGCAACAACATTCCATGCAAACTTGTTAGAAAGGCAAATTATCAAGACCTACCCCAAATCTAACAAATCACAAACTCTGGGGCTAAAGTTTAGCAGTCTGTGTTTTAGCAAGTCTTCCAAGTGATTCTTATCACCTGGTTTGGGAACGCCTGCACTGTCCTTACTGGATTTACTTCATTCCGGTTCTAATTCCCCAGGACTCTGTAGATGCCATGCCGCCTTTCTATGGGCCTCACCAACCCTTCTGCCTGATGAATTCCTACTTCTCCTGGTCATGCAGTCAATCCCACTCACTGCCATGTATATGGTCCAGTGAACACGAGGCTTAAACCCAAATCTGTCACATACAAATGTCTATTACCAAGGAGGCATGAAAATCATCCCAGGATCTGTTATTCTGGAAACTCAGTGAAGATCCAGCTCTGTCCTCTGTATTTCAACAAGCTGTATTTCAACAAACACGTGACGAAGCCTTATGAAAACAGCATTCAGTACCATCTGAGACAAAGTTTTGAAAGGAGGGATTCAGTTCACTTCAGATCGAAAAGCAGAATCTTCCTTGTCAATAGGGTGGACACAGCACACAATACCATTCTAGAGTCAGTGCTATGGTCTTAACATTTGTGTCTCCCCAAACTTCCTATGCCGAAAGCCTAACCCCAAAGGAGATGGTATTAGGAAGTGGGGCCTTTGAGAGGTGATTAGGTTATGAGAGTGCAGCCCTCATGAATGGACCTAGTGCCCTATAAAAGAGGCCCCACAGAACTCCCTTGCCCCCTCCACCATGTTAGGACACAGCAAAAAGACCACAGCCTGGGAAGTGGGTTCTTACCTGACAGGGAATCTGCCAGCAACTTGATCTTGGACTTCCCAGGCTCCATAACTACGAGAAATAAATGTCTGTTGTTTATAAGCCACTTAGCTCATGCTTTTTTTTGTTCTAGCTACCCGAATGGACTAAGACAGCCAAAAACCCACTCCACTGGTGTGAGAATCCTTGTTCTCATTCTTACTCTACACTGAGCAGGAGCTGCTTATACAATATGTCTTGCCAACTGGCTTCTCCATGAATAATTATCTCTAATATCTCAATCTAATGAGTGAACTCTCCAGGTGCAGATTTAAATGGTGACACTTGATACAGTGGTCTCCAAAGTTGGGAATCTTTTAATGCTACTAACAGGGCTGGGGATTTGAATTACTGATTATTGTTTTCAAATGACAACTAATCACCTCTAAGGTTTAAATTATGTACACACATGCACACGCATGCGTGTGCACACACACACACACACACACACACACACACACACACCCCTACCTCCGCCTAAAGTGAAGAACTTTAAACCAGATTATAGATGACACAGCACCTGCAATAAATTGTCCAAGAATCTGCCTCTTCCCTTTTCCCTGTCTTCATGCTATGCTGGGAGGCAGCGAACACACTGATAAGGAACATGTACTTTAGAGTCACTTGACCTGAGTCCAAATGGAGTCCCTGACACTTCTTAGTTATGTAAGCAAGTTATTACTCAACCTCTCTAGGCCTCACTTTCCTTATTTGTAAAGTGAGGATGGTAAGACGGAATATGAGAAAACATGCAAAAATGCCTAGCACATAGGACAATTATTACTATTTCATCATGTACCCTGTGTCTTTCTACGTTCCCAATTTTTCTTTCTGCCAAGTCCACATTTTGCACCCATCCATATAATCAATTTTATAGAGCATCTATTAAGTACACAGTTCTGTGCCTGGCATGGAAGACTCCATGATCAATGGGATGGGGGTCTGAGCCCACGTTCTCACATGGAGGTTCAGATTTAATTGATGGTCAATGCTTATTGACTCCTCACAATATACCAAAGTGTAGCGTTGAGCACTTTGCTCTCATCATGACATTTGATTTTAAGCCACCTATGAGGCAGATATTCTTTTACCGAAGAGGAATCTGAAGCATAAACAAGTTAGTCGGGCACCTAAGGCTAGCTGGATCCAAACCCAGGCAGCTTGAGCCCCAAGCCCTGCGTGCATGCCTGTACCACACCTATGGACCCTTCGGCTTTGGGAACATTCCTGTCTTCATCTCCCTCCTCCAGAAGCCTTATGAAAACAGCATTCAGTTCTTCCTCTGCTTGAACTCTTAAAATTAGTCATCTTAAAAATAATTATCAATACAACTCTAGATGTTACAGTCCTCCTTTTTTTTTTTTTAAGATTATTTATTTATTTATTTATTTATTTGACAGAGAGAGACACAGCAAGAGAGGGAACACAAGCAGGGGGAGCGGGAGAGGGAGAAGCAGGCCTCCCGCTGAGCAGAGAGCCCGATGTGGGGCTCGATCCCAGGAACATGGGATCATGACCTGAGCCCAAGGCAGACACTTAACGACTGAGCCACCCAGGCGCCCCTACAGTCCTCCTTTAGTACAGATTTCCTTCTTGCCCAGCCTTCACAGAAGCAGCACAGTGAAGGGCACAGGGCTCTGGAGCCGACTGCCTGACCTGCCACTCACCAGCTGTGTGATCTAGGGCAAGTGACACAGCCACTCTGTGCCTCAGTTCTTCTCACCTATAATACTGGTATACTGTTAACTGCCTCAGAGGTGGGCCTGAGAATTAAAAGAGTTAACATAGGCAAACTACTAAGCACAATGCAAGGCACATGGTAGGTGCTGTGTAAGTGGTGGGCATTGTTATTCATGCCACAATTATGTATTCATACTGTAATTATGTGTCCCATAAGTCAGGGACCGGTTTTTCTTGTCTTAATATCTTCAGGTCTGGTAAATCCTGTTCTTTCAACAGTATTTACTCAGTTGAACTCAAAAGAACCATTCTTTCTTTCTCTTGGTAAATAAAAACAGATCATGCTGGAAGATGCTATGTTGCTGGGTCCTAACTCATAAAGTCTTCCCCAGCTCCAGCCAGCCCTTTTCCCTCCAACCTAATCCTCACTATGAGAGGGGAAAATTCATTCTTTGCGTGGCAGGAACTGAAGACCCAGAAGAAAGAAGAATCAAGGAGTCTTTTGAAAGGCTAACTTCCCTAAGAAACTATATTTCCCTTCCCTCCACTTTGCTCATCTTCTTGTTACCTAGCTACTTCTTTTCCTTCATTTCTTCTGATGTTCCCACGGACACTTACAAATCCACCCAGTCAACAAACGGAACTGGGCACCCACCATATTCAGCATTCTGAGACAGGGCAGAAGGGCCAGGAAATAAGGCCCTGCGCCCCAAATCTTGGAGGAGAGTGAGTTAAAGCTCTCTGCTGCGTTTATCTTCCAGTATCGCTCCGCCCAGTGTCTCGGGATCAAAGCTCCGTCTCATCTTTCGTCTTGCCTTCCAGAAAGGCGACGTTTCGGCTCTGAACTCAGCTACCCGCGGTCCCCTGACCCTTCGGTTTCCCCTTCTGTTCATTGGAGGAGCTGAGGTAAAATTTCGCAGCTTTTAGCAGCAAACTTCTTCTATCGTCCCACCGACGGAAGGGTGTGTTCTTGCCAAAGCTGCCGTACCCCGGGCTCTCTCTCCGTACGTGGAGCCTTGAACAGAAGGAGTCCCGCGAGTACAGGGTTCCTTGGACCTGGTGCGTGGAAATGGCCTTGAGCCCAGGACCGCCAGGCGGGGCGGGCGACCTGGACCTCTACGTCAGCTCCCAGGCAGCTCACCTGCTCCCGGGGGGCGGGCGCGGAGGGCGGAGCGGGCGGGGCTGGGAGCCTGCCCGCCACGCCCCCGGGAGTACTAGGCACCGCCTCGCCGCCGCAGGGCACCCGGGCACCGGAGACCATGGGGAAGCTGGTGGTTCTGACCCTGCTTGGGGCCGGCCTGGCCCTAATCGGGGAGAGGTTAGTGGCACTTAGGTGAGTTGGCATCTTGATGGGGGCGCGTCCTTGGTTCTTTCTCTCCTCTTCCAAGTTTCAATGGCTACCCCGTGCCACCTTCCTAGCAGGTAGGGAAGAGCATTTTTAGAATCTCACTCCTCAGTTCCACCCGGCAAGCTATCCCTTGAGAAGCACTGATGTGGAAAAGTGAGCTGTTTGCCTTTCCTAAGATGGTAGAGCAGAAATGCCCCCCATTTATTTTCTGAAAGTCGTGCCCGCACCCCACCTCCTTTTCCACGTTGCCCTCCGCATTTTGCTCCGGAAAAAAAAAAAAAAAAAAAATGAACTCCGTTGGAAGGGCTGGACCTGGAGGGGACCAGGCCACCAGCTGGATGTTTACAGCCCACTCAGACATTGCCCAAGGCCAGTGCAACATTGATGAGTACTGGGGTACAGAGCTCGTCCTAGATTAAAAGAGCTAGCCAGACAGCAGGGAAATGAGCTGAAACTTGCAGGTGGTGACCACCGGCGTTTTCCGAGTATTAGGACCTTTTGAAGTGGCAGATCTAGCGTTGATAGGCAGAAATATCTCACGAGAAGTCAATATACTGGGCTAGAAAGAAACATTAGGTATGATATGCATTTCCGAGTGGATCTAAAGCTTCTGCTTGCCCTCACTTGTCTTTAAGTTGCTTTTGTTTATTTCTCCAAGCAGAAGCTGATCTCAGAAGTTCACATTAGAATCTATTGGGAAGCCTGATGCCTTTTGTGAACACTTTCTAGTTCAGCTTGAGAATGTTTATTGTTACATTTGTTCCCAGCGCACCCAAGTGAGAGAATCATAAAAAGTCATAATTGCAAGGTAGATCCAAGGTGTATTTTTACAAAAGCGACAGTAAGATAAGTCAAGTGTAGACTCTTCCTGCATACAATCTAATAAAAATTTAAAATTATCCCTGGTATTTAGAAGAATGGTTCACTGTGGAAACAGGAACACTATATTGAAAAATAATTTGGCCAGTTGTTTATATTGTGGTCAGTTTGATGACTTTTATACACTTTGCCAAATAAGTTAGCATAAATTTTTTTTAAATAATGAAATTAAAGCAAAAGCTACAGGGTTTAGCTACTAGGAGACACTTGAATTTGGGGAAAGCATTTTGGTGGGGGGTCAAAAGACAAGACTATAGGGGGCCAAGGGGAGCCAAAGTGCAGATTTATAATAGATAATACTTTAGCAAATTACATAATACTACTCTGTACATTTCAAGTAATAATACTGTTCAGTTACTTATTCTATGGTATCATTTATCGGGCAGCAACGTGCTGTCCATGTATAATGGCATTTTAGGCTTTCAACAATAATTGGGTGAGATGAGCTGATATAGGTGCATGATGTACATAATGTCCACATTATGTAAATAAGTATAAGGAAAAGGAGGTACCTACTTACTTGTTATATCATCCGTAAATGATGAGAGACAAAGTTAATGAACAAGAGGGTGATTCAAGACAGTGTCTAGACATTGATTTTGGGTGCTGTGCATTGTCCTCCAGTGTTCTTTTCTTCTACAGACAAAGAGCTAATGCATCTCGGGAAGTGGAGCCAGTAGAACCCCAGGACTGCCACCTCATTGAGGGACTTGGTATGTCTGTGACAGTGCAATTTCTTGCTCGTCATCCACCCGACTGAGGCTGCCAACTACATTAATTCCCTGCTACTCCTTAGAGCCTCTTGCCAGGGGTCTCTGCCCCATTTACTGACGTTACCTCATCCCAGGTCTCCAGGTACCCTCCTGAATGTCAAAATCTGTGGCTTTTCCCCCAATCTTTTTTTCCTTACTGATATCTCTCCATCATCTGAAGGACGTCATGCCCCTCCCATCCATTCTGTGCTATTTCACTCCCCTGTCTGTCTTCTTCCAGTGCCTATCTTCTTTTCTCTCTTCTTCCTTCTCCTTCATGGTGTTCCTGGCTTCAAATATCATTTCCTTCTAAATTTATCTGCAAGTACCAAGAGAAATATGACCTAGCCTTTACCCTGAGGAGCCTCACAGCCTACTCAGATGTCTTAAAATAAAATTACTCAAAACTCCATAGCTGCCTCCCTAACGTCTCAAACTGCAGGCCTTCTTTTCCAGACTGAAACCACTTTCCATTTCTGTCCTTTCCTCCCTCATACCCTCACCCACAACCAGCTCTTCTTCTAGACTTCTCCTATGTATGGTAACCCCATTCTCAAAGGGACTCAGTTCCATATTTAGGAGCCATATGTTTTCCCCTTGTCCCTCATTGTTCTCATAAGATGTGTTGGTATCAACCTCCTCTGTGGTTCCGCACAGGGCTGAGCTCACCCCATTACTGTTACTGCCGTATCTGCTTATCTGGGCTCCAAACCCCCCCATTCTCCCTCATACTGCTACTAGAAAAGCAGTTCCAGGCAGATTCTGTTCACTGTTCATAGAATGTGCTTTTTCACTTTCTCATGGTTGCTCATGAAATCCCCTGCACTGATTCCTTCCTCTTTGCTTCCTGAAATCGGCTGCAAAGTCCTCTCCTGCCTCTGAACTCCCCAGTGCTCTGAAACTCTGATTCACTTAGGACATCTACCACACACTTTATTTTATGGCTAGCAGTGTTCTCTCTCTCTCTCTCACTAGCAGATAGGAAACTCCCTAGGGTCAAGGACTGTGACTTATTTATCAGTATGTGTCGGGATGACAGCATAGTTTATTGTGATATGAGTTTGTATTTTCTTTTTCTTGGTACATATATTTCTTTATATATGATGTATTTCGACTATATATACATATATATATAGAGAGAGAGAGAGAGGGACAGAATAAGTCTTTTTGATTTTGGTTTTCTTTCTTTGTTTTTCTTTCTTGATTTCGAAAGAAAAAGAAAGAAAGAAAGAAAGAAAGAAAGAAAGAAAGAAAGAAAGAAAGAAAGAAAGAAAGAAAGAAAGAAAAAAAAGGAAAGAAAAGAAAAAGTAGCCTTGGCCAATATGCTTCCTAGCACATGGAGGAGGTGTGTGCTGCTGGCTAGAAACAGAAGGAACTGGGGACAAGCTGCTTCCTGACTTTTGTTCTCAAAAACCCGAGCTCCTTCAGAAGGTTCTGATGGACAAAGGATAAGAATATGTGGATTTTTTTAATAACAGGGATCCTTTCCCCGCTGCCTGATGGCATTCTGGGGATGGAGCAGGACCCCTGAAAGAATGGCTGCAAGGTGTCTTCAGGGGGGCTGGATCCTTTGCACTGTGTGTCGCAGCCCAAGCACAGATCATGTGCCCATCCAGGACCTGGAAGTGGCAGAGCTTCGTAAATTAAAAGGAACACATGGGCTTGGCAGTGAGTAATTTGGTGGTGACTAGAATAGAATAAAGGCCAGATGGACTTCCCCAAATATTCTGCTTTTTAAAAACTTGCCACCTACGATATTTGCACAACCCTGGCAGAAGACCCAGTAATGACTGAGATTGAATTTCCCTTCGGTTTAGTGGAATGTGGGTGCAGGGCAGATTTAATTTGATTTAAAAAAAAAAAGGGAAATGTAACATTTGCTCATTTGTTTACTGTTTTGTGGAGTAATATTCATACTTATACACATCTCTCTCTCAAAAGATAGGAGCTTGCCAAATAATGTAGTGGGGTAATTAGATTATTGCTAAAGCCTAGTCTGACTCAAGCAGATAGTAGAATTCAAATAGAGTTGAGAAGCTGAAACTAGGGCTAATGTTGTAAGACAGATCAACGTTCTGATTATCTAAATATTTTGAAAAGAATGGCTGAAATGGTTGGAAACTGGCTGAGAGCAAAAGAAAAAACACTACCTCTTGTGTCTATTGGCGTATCTCCATCTTATATTTGGAGAACTAAACAAGTTTGTCAATAGGGTGATATTGATATATCTCTAAAAATAATGCCACTGCCTTCATCTATAAACCTTCTGCTGAGTTCTTTACAAACATTGACATCACCCACACAACCGACCTGTAAGGTGGGTGCTGCTTGCTATCTGTCCTTGCCGATTAGGAAACCGACACACAGCAGAATGAAGTGACTTGTCTAGTGGCCCAGAACCAGAGGGTGATGGGCCCAGATTATGAGCCAGGGTGGTTTTATTCTATGTCTTGTACTCTTTGTCATGTGACCCTGCCTCTCTTATCTACTGACAACACATTTTATTATGGAAGTGTCGGGAAACTATGATGGCAGCAGAAAACCGAAAATCTGAGAGGCAAAATGGTGAAATATTAATAAATGGAGCTGACCAAGACAAGGCAGGCTGGATAAATCACTAAGTAAAAATCACTAGTGAGACCATCCTCACGAGACCCAACTATTTGATGAGTGAGAAGCTTTATGAAGCAGTGGAAAACCAATTAACGATTTTAGGCAGGGCTTGGTAGGCAGTTAACAGAGCTGGAGAAGAATTCTGATTTGTGTTTTCTTCAAGATCCAGGCTTTTGTGGTTAATTTTATTGATGGAAGAAACTTTCCTCATTTTGTTTTCCTTCCCAGTATTCTTTCTGGGAAGCAAAGTTGAAAAGCGAAGTAATTCCAAGCTTCAGAAATGATATCTCAAAGATCTTTTTGTGTTGAGTTTATCTTTTTCCAAGGCTTTGAGAGTCAAGGATTGTTTTAACCAGGAAGTTAGTTGGCTGCCCTTGGCATCTAATCAAAGCTGCACATGAAATTCGAATAGCTTTACTGGGGTTCCACCCTTGGCAGGATTATCAAGTAAACAGCCATTGTCTTTGGTGTCTTCCTATCTTCCACTCCATCCCTTTTCCCTTTCAGCAGCTTCCCCTATCTCCAAGATCTGTTTCTACTCCATTGTAGGTCCCATTTATTTTCTTAGTTGGCTATCAGAATCTTCTTTCCAAGATGTCAAATCGTGATAATATTAATTGATCGTAATGTGTGACACTTTCTCAGGGTGCCTATAGAAAATGATTAACAGCCAAGGAGACAAAGTTATGCTGGGTAGAGGGCTGACAGGTTAAAAAGCAGTAGATACCTATTCATGAGACTGATTTTAGACTTAACCGGCGGGGTTTTAATGATAGTTGTGCACAGGCTAACAAGTATTTGGGGAGCACTCAGGGGAGGGTGTCCTGGGAGCTCTTACTCCCACAGGTGCCACTGTTGCCAAGATGCACCGCGTTGTCACGCGGGTGCAGTGTAGGTGGGGACGTGGGGAAAGAGGGGCGGGAATACCGTGCAATCAGCTGGTGACTCATTTTCACATCTGAACGGAAAGTACCAGCATCCTTGTGCTCTGGATTAAGTCAGTAAATAAAGACAAATACAGCACCGCCAGAACACACCCACTCCTGTTTCAGCTGAACTAGTGCGGTAGGTTAATGCTGTCGGAGGGTGTGTGACATGGTATTTGGAAGATAAAAGGTCCAAACTAAAGCGCACACAACTCAGGACATCTTATGCTCAGAAATTAACACTCAAAGACAAGACAGTTCAAGAAACTAACATGGTTTGTCTTATTTAGTCAGTCAACCAGCTTTATTGACAGCTCTTATAGTGAAAAGGCAGGGATTACCTTGGGTGCAGAGCTGGTGTACTGGGAGCGCCTGGGTGGCTCGGATGGTTGAGCGTCTGCCTTCGGCCCAGGTCATGGTCCCGGGGTCCTGGGATCGAGTCCCGCATCGGGCTCCCTGCTCAGTGCAGAGCCTGCTTCTCCTCCTCCCTCTGCCATTCCCTCTGCTTGTGCTCTTCTATCTCTCTGTCAAATAAATAAATAAAATCTTAAAAAAAAAAAAAAAAGCTGGTGTACTGAATGAAAACTGGTCCCTGTTCCCAGGAGGCTTACCGTCTGGCAGGAAATCAACAAGTCAACAGAAGGCTGCAGCCCAGGTATGAAGGAAATATCATGGCGGCGGTAGTCACAGGTGACCATATTAGTACATAAAGTGGGTGCTAGAACTAAGGGGAACTGGGAGAGGTTGCAAAGGCTGAGGAGGTGGCCCCCAAGCTCTTCTCTAGAGCCCATGATACTCAAGCAAGGGGAGGTGAAGGTGGTGTGGGAGAGATGCGGGTGGCTAAGAAGAGGGAGCCCCATGTGCTCAGGCAGGCAGGTGAATGAGGCTGACACATTTCAGCAGCTACCAAGGGAGGAACCGCAGCACAGCTGGCCTAGAGAGTGGAGAGCGGGGCCCAACATGTGGAGAATTTGGAGTCCAGACCAAGAAGCTTAAGATTTCTATTGCCAACTCCGGGTTTTAAGCGGGGGAGTGACACGATCGACTCTGCAATTTACAATGATGACTGTCAGCAGGTGCAGAGAGCGGTAGCAGGAGAGCGGAAGTGACCTGTTAGAAAGCTCCTGTGCAAATCCAGAGGGGGAAGTTTTAGAGCTCCAATTAGAGTGATCCGTTGGATTCGGGGAGTAAGGAAAAAGAAAGCATCAAAGGTCACTCCAGGTGCTTCAGGGGATGGGTCCTTGGGGGATGGTAGTGCCATCGACTGAAATCAAAATATAAGAAATGGAGCAGATTCACAGGGGAAATGTCCAGATCAGTTTGGGACGTGTTAAATAGGAAAAATGACACGGCCAGGTAGGAATGCCCAATGTACAGGTGAATACAAAGGCCTGGAAACTGGCAGAACGATTCGGGCTCGATTTAGAGATTGGAGAGTCAACGGCACATGGGTGGAACCTGAAGCCAGGGGACTAGAGTAGATTGCACAGGTAGAAGGGATGCTTGCCATGAGAAACAGCCAAAGGCAGTTAGGGCCTGGAGCATATCCATGTCCAGAACAGAATTGGGCAGGAAAATAGGGCAAAAGGAAACCAAAAAGTGGCGTTCAAGAGAGGAAAAAGTAAGAGAAAAATAAAAAGTTGGTTCAAAAATTAACCAACCTGTATTCAATGTGATTTTTTTAATTGCTTTATTCAATTTGCTGGGTTCTCCCCATGTCTGTTTTACTCTAGGTGGAAATAGCACTAAGTCTTTCAAGCCATTAAGATACCATAGATACAAAATCTTGATTAACTGGAATGTTTAGAAAATGGAACGCTCTGATTAATTTAATTTTCAGGTACTAGTTGGGGATTAGTTTCAGTAAGCGAATATTTAATTAAATCTTCCTCTGTTCTCTAATTTTCAGTGCCCATTGCTCATTATTCTGTTGATTCAAATTTGCGTTTTATTTGGCTTTGTCCCACTTTTCTTTCCCCCTCCCCCTCCTTCCTCAGTTGCCTTTTGACCCACTAGCCACACATTACCCCACGCCACCTTCTCCCCACACGTGCCAGTCACCATAGCTGTGTCACAAACCACCTTAAAACCGAGTGACTGACTTAAATGACAGTTACTTTGCTCATGAATTTGCAATTTTAACAGGGCTCAGTGGACACAGCTCATCGCCGTTCCATTGGCATCAGCTAGGGTGACTCAAAGGTTGAGAAGTGAAGTGGCCTGTGAGTCCTCCAGTGTCTTCTCTACTTTCTGTAGTCTCTGTATAGTCTCTCCTCTGTAGCTTCAAAGTACCCAGACTTCCTACATTTAAGTTTAGAGTTCCCAAGGCCCATGCAGACAGAGAGAGACAGAGACAGAGAGAAAAGGGAAGGGAAGGGAGAAGAGAGGAGAGAGAGTGACAGTGAGAGAGAGAGAAAGAGATTGAGAGCGAACCAGCAGCAGCTATGGTTATGACTTTACCTTGTATGCCATGTGGCATCATTTCTACCTCATTTTATCTGTCAAAGCAGTTACCAAATCCACCCAGATTCAACGGGAGACACCTTACCTCCTGATGCAAGGATATGAACATCACATTTTAAGAAGGGCATGTGGCTCTGATCCATGTTGGTTCTACCATATTTGTAAAATACAGTCCGCCACCACGTCCTCTGTGGGTCTGTCTCTCTATTAGGAGCCATGTGAGCCCCCTATTCATCCTGCTCGTCGTCATAACTCACCTCTCATATGCCTCTTTTCATAGCAAACTGCTCAGGACCAGCTCTTAATGAGAGAGAGAGCTGACTAAATTGTTCAAATTTGTCTATATTTGGTAGTCTTTCCCAAGACATATTGCTTTTATAATGGATAACAATTACCCACTAATTTCCCAATATGATCGGATAATGATACATTTTTAGGCCTCAACAAGTTAGAAGAGAGAAATGTTTGGCTGAGAGGCCTTTAAGACAGCCTCACAATGAAGACTTTCCAAATGTCATCAGTCCATCTGCACATCAGTCTTCTATGGGGAATAAAGCTGAATCTCTCAGAGCATACCCTACAAGTTGTTATTTAAAGAATAAATCTAGGCTGTGATTTATTTTATAGTTATTTGCTTTTTTCTCCTGAAAATTGAGTTCTAAAGAAAGACTATAGTATTTAGGGAAACGGACCCTGGTTTTACTGGAGAGTGGAATGCCTATGGGATCCCTGGAAGTTAATGTAGTTTCCCAAGTAACTAGTTGAAAAAGTTAATGTAGTTTCCAAAAGAAGTCTAAGGTTTTGTCTGTGAGATTTACTTTTTAAGCCTTCGTTCATGCATCTTCCTGATCCTTCACTTCTTTTGCAGAAAATGGCTCTGAAGATATTGATATACTTCCTAGTGGGCTGGCTTTTATCTCCAGCGTGAGTATTTTCCACGCCCCTCAGACGCTCATGTCAATAGCCGAATAGATAGTACATTAATGTTGCCGACTAGAGCTGCCAGATGGACCCCTACACACTTATCCCAACTGTGGTTAAAGCAGTCAACTAAAAAAGCCAAAAGGGGATTCCAGAGGGCTAATTGGGTTGCCACAGGAATGCCAGGTTTGCTTGGCCCCATGTGGGCAGCTCCCTGTGGGCAGTTACAAATTCAGTCGGGTCTCGATAACTGTCTATTGATTTCCATTGGATTCCTAGACGAGTCTCCAGGTTTGTCCTGCTAGTGTCCATCCCCATCATTGCCCTAGTTTGCCGGACCTCAGTTTCTGGTTGTCATGTTCTCACTAACTGGTATTCTTCTCTCTATGCCTGCCTGTGTTTGAGGCTCAGGAAATGTTTGTGAATCATATGTTGACCATGTTAGGCGATTCAAAAGCCTGAGCACTTTCCAACTTGGGTTCCCTGCCATTCCTTCCAACTCTTTCAAAGACAAGTAGAGAAGGGCCTGCATTTTATTTCTAATACCACCTTCACAGGTTTGGGATGATCATGAAGCTATGTGAAGGACTGACAAATAAATATAAATAAATTAAATACAATAAATTGAAATATATATGGTGTAAAGATATTGAAAATTGCCATGTATTTATTGAACAGTTGCAATTTGGAATGCGACCTAAGATTCTGAACAAGCAAATTGACTCCATTTTCAATGTGAATTCTGATTGCTGGGACTGCATGTCCTAAATATTCTATTTTGGCCAATAGAATGCTACCCAATAACATGAATTTTAAAATCTATATCTTTTTGGCTAAAAGGGGACACATATAATAACACTTAATGGACTGAATTTCTAAATTCTTAAGTATGCACAGTATAGTAGGGTTTTGTTTGGATTTAAGTTGCTGTTGGTGGTGATATGTGTTGGGGTGGGTGGGTGGGAGGGATTTTATTTCCTTAGTTTTCCTCCAAAACCAAAACTAAAACAAAACTGTCTAGAAAAGCTTTTCCTCTGTTGTCTTAAATTTTCTGTTGTCAATTTAGATGTTCAATGTTATGCCAAATAGACTTTTAAAAATGATTATTCTGTAACTGGGAGATTTCTCTGCTTTTAGGAGATAATATCTGTAGTTCCAGCTGTATGCTTCTTTTCTATTTTCACCGGAACTAAAAGTACTGAACTATTGCTGTATAGAAACTAGAGGTTTTCAGCGGAGAAATGTTAACAAGGGGGCTTTAAGTAATAGAGTTCTTCTTTGTAAACTAACAACTCCTAGGCTAAGGATGATTTTTTTTTTTTTTGCTTATTTTCAATCTCTTTGCACTGCAGTAAATTCAAGTCCTTGTTCTTGGTTTTTCCTATCTCCCTTTCTTGCCGTCACAGAGCATGTTTGGAAGCTGCTGACGTAGAGAGAAATTCTGCGCGATATTTGTAGTCAGTCTACAGACAGGTGCCAAGCAGGTTATTTGCTTCCTTACCTTGGGACTTGGCATGCTTCTCCTTGCCTGCCTTCTTCACACATTATGGAGCCAGCTCCTCATTCTCTGTCAGCCTTTCTGTGGACACACTTTAATTCCACAGGAAAGTCTTCCCCAGTGCTCTTTCTGGGCGACGTGCCTCTTCTATGGCCCCTCACATTCTCTGTGCCTAGGCTCTTCCCTACCACATCATAACAGACGTGCTTGCTTGGTGCTGCCTCCCCAGATTTCAAGCTCCTTGCAGCCAGAGCTTTGTGGAGCGCCCATTGCCATGCTGAGCACCTAACGCACTACCTGACAAGTACAACGTGCTTGAATATTTACTGAATGCGTGTGCTGGTCAATGAGGGCAGTAGAGAAGTTCAATGCCTACTCACACTCACAGGTAGCCTATTGGGGAAAATAAAATGCTGCCCCTCCAGGGGATTTTCACCATTTTCAGTGACAAATGATATCCAAAGAATTGCTTGCACTGACTTGCTACAAATTCCTACCCAACTGCCTACAACAGAAAACCGGGTGCATATGAAGCCGCTTATTGGAAGTGTTTCATTCACCACGACACTTAATGTAGGTCAACTTTGTTTGCAATGTCCTACCCTTATTTACCTATTAAGTCATTTCAATTTCGAGAACATCCAGTCTTTGAACTAGGTGGCAGTGCCTTTGTGTGTGCCCAGGCTACCAAGATACTTGCTAAGGTGGTCTTCCTTGAGCTGTCTTCCTGAGTAGCGTTCTCCATTGTCAAACCTTTCTTTATGGTGTGGCAGGAAGAGTGTACAATTAAAGATGTGACTGACTTAGGCAATTCACTTCTCTGGGCTTCATTTTCCTCAGGTGAAAGGGAAGAATTAGATGTCTCTGACATTTTTTGTCCATTATTACCATGACCTAAGGTGCTGGGCTTGGTGACAGCCTGACTCTGAGGAAAGGGTAGACTCGAAGACTGAATTTCATGGCCTGATATTGAGGAGAACATTGATGCCCTTAACTGTGAATAATAGATACAAATGAGAGCAAGGATTCGGGGAGAGAATGTTGATTTTGGTTTGGACAATTTGATTTTTAACTGCTGTTAGGAAGAAGTTGGGAATGCTTGCAAGCTAGAGCTCCACAGAGAGGTTCCAGGTAAATGGGCAGACCTGAAAATAATTGGTATAGAGAAATATCTGAAACCTTATGAATAAGGTCTGCAAGGAAAGAGTATAGAGCAAGAAGAAAAGAGGGATGGATGAGGATAGAAGGAGGAAGGGGCAGAAAGAAGAGCAGGACTTCCATCTGGAAAGTCTACTTTTGACTTTTTTTTTTTTTTGACAAGGAATAAAGGGGTACAGAGTGTCAGATGCCATAGAGATACAGATAAGGAAAGGGGGAGGGATTATCAAATGAGATATTTTGGAGAGCACTGATATGACCTCGATAGAGGCGCTTCTACAAATCGGTGAGAGTTGGAGCCGTTCAAGGCAGGCGACAAGACCAAGTGATGTTTCTAAGAGAGCTGACAGTGAGGGGAAGGCAAGATAAACGTGTGTTTGAAGGAGTAGTTAAATTAGGAGATTTGTCTCAAGGAAGGAGAAATGAGCAATTTTTCAGGCAAACGAAGGGGGCACTGGTGAGAAATGAGGGGTAAAGCAAGAGAGAGACTGTAAGTTCTAAAGACAGGTCCCCGAGAATAGGCAACCAAACAAACAGGTGGGGGAAGTAATTAACTTAAGAACAGAAGAGCAAAACTCTTTCCTTAAGAAAAGAGGGAGAAAGGAAGAAAATTGATAAAATTGAAGACTTACCAAGACAGAAAGGAGGGAATCAGAGGAAATTCATGTTGAGTGCCATGGGTTTTTTTGTTTGTTTGTTTGTTTGTTTGTTTCAGAGAAGTAGGAGGTAAAGTCATCCATTGAGAATAAAGAGGAAGAAGGTATGTGCTCTGGAAGATAATAAAATAAATTGAGAATGGATACTTGGGAAAATGCAATAGATTACCTATTAGAATGAACAAAGAGATTGATAAACAGTGTTGAAGGTCTGATTGAAGTTGCGATGATAACTTTGCTGTAGAAGCTTTCAGGCAGATTTCAGACTGGCCGTATATAAAAGCTAGACCAGGGCAAGGGGAGTTGGCAGGAATTTGATAAGGAAGCAGCAAGCAAAGTGTGTGACTTCCTTAGAAGACTGACTATTGATTGATGATGACAGGTTCAAGGCCTGGAAGGAGAAGTTTGTGGCCAGGGGCGTGGGGAATCTCTCCTCCAGGTGAGGTGACCTAAGAAAAATGAAGCCGAATTATACCTCCTCGGATGGGCTTCTGCAATGTCATTGTCAATGTCTGGGGAAAAGCCAGGTTTCTGGTAAGATTTAGGCATAGAAGAACTGTTCTTTAAAAAGCTCGAAGACGTATATGGGGTTGTTTGCAACTAAAGATTGACTCCCCCAGGGGTGGGGTGAAAGACAGTGGAAGGGCCGAGAATAGTATTATTGTAAGTAAGTGTGTGGAGGTGTGTATGCGTGATTATAAGAAAAGGAGGGGACAGGAAGACAGAAGATCGAGTAAGAATGAGATCATTTAAATTGACTATAAATGGAAATGAGGGTACAAGAAAAGATATAAAATTGTTGATGTTAATATATATCAGAGTGATGGGGGAGGGTGCCAGGGAGGAAGTGGGCTGAGTTTTGTCATTGGTGTATCACAAACCAACTCCAAGTTTGACACAATGACCTGGGATGCAGCAAAGGCCCATTGCCTATTATTGGTTGATAGACATGCGTTATTGGTCCTTCCAGGAGAAAGAGCCACTGTCCAGGTTACTGACATAAACTTTTTGCAGTATTTGAAGAAAAGGATTCATGTCCAAATTTTGAGACCTAACTATAGGGACAACATAGGTCAGAAATAGTCAACTTTACGTGACTGGTTCCCCTATGTGAATTCTTGGCTGCTTCTAATATTTGTCACTACGTAATATAATGGATGTAGGGAGGGGAGCAATGTAAGGAAAGCATATACCCCTTGTCTCTGCTTTAAGGAAGGTTAGTTGCTGACTATCAGGACTGGAAAGGACAGACTCTCAGGACTTAGCAATCCTACCCTTTAACTTTCTCTTTTTATAAAAGAGGAACTAGAGGCATGGCAGGCCAAGGGACTCACACAAAGGAACCCAGCCTAGTGTCTTGCATTACACTTTTTGGCTTCACCCTTTCTCTCTATATTAGTAATTGAATATGGGTTCTTCTCACATTCCCATTCCCATTCCCAGTGACCCAGGTGTCATTGGTAATCCCTCAGATCAGATAATGGCACCAGCTGACAGAGCGAAAAATCCCAGAAATCTAAAAGAAATGCACGTCTTTGAATATTTTTGTTAGGCTTTGAGATTTTAGCTTCCATATGAAAATACTGTGAAGCATATATATGCATTTACTTATTTTATATTTTTTACAGGGATTAAAATATCCAGGCATGCCAAACTTTGCACCAGATGAGCCAGGACAGATTTTCTTGATAGATCTGAATGAGCCAAACCCAAGGGTCCAGGCACTAAACATCAGTGATGGTTTCGACAAAGCATCATTTAATCCACACGGAATCAGTACTTTCATTGATGAAGGTAAAGCCCGAATGTTTAAAAATAAGGGGTAAACAAGGGAAATACAAGCCACTCAACCTCCACAACTCAATGTGTATGTGAAAGGAGGGAAAATTTTATTTTACCGGAAAGATGTATATTTGTAAGATAATAAATGTGTACCAAACATTTGTAAACACCACATTAAAGAAGGGAGACTACAAGGTGGTCATTCCTTCTTCCTCTTACCTCCTTCTCTTTCCATTTGACCTTCAAAACCAGTTTGGAGACTGTTCTCAGAAATCTAACATATAAACTCAAAGGCCTTTGAAAATAATTGTGTGTGACATTAGAAAACATAACATGAAAGAAAACAAGATAAACTAGACTTCATCAAAATTAAAAACTTTCTGGCTCAAAAGACACCGTGAAGAAAGTGAAGAAATAGCCCAAAGAATGAAAGAAAATATTTGCAAATCATATATCTGATAAGAGGCTTATATCAAGAATATATAAATCATTCTTACAACTCAACAACAAAAAGACAACCCAATTAAAAAATGGACAAAGGATCTTAGTAGACATCTCCAAACAGATATGCAAATGGCCAATAAACACAGAAAAGATATTTAATATCCTTAGTCATTAGGGAAATGCAAATCAAAACCATAATGAGATAGCACTCCATTCCCACCGGGATGGTTATAATAATAATAATAATAAAGCAGACAATGACAAATGTTGGCAAGGATGAGGAGAAATTGGAACACTCACACTTTGTTGGTGCAGCCATTTTTTTTTTAAGATTTTATTTATTTATTTGAGAGAGAGAGACAGAGAGAGTAAGCAAGAGAGAGAGCACAAACGGGGCAGGGGGCGGCGGTGGAGGGGCAGAAGGAGAAGCAGAGTCCCCGCTGAGCAAGGACCCCGATGTGGGGCTCGATTCCAGGACCCTGGGATCATGACCTGAGCTGAAAGCAGATGCCCAACCTACTGAGCCACCCAGGTGCCTCAGTGTGGCCATTTTTGAAAGCAGTTTAGCAGTTCTTCAAAATGAACAGAGAGTTACCATATGATCCCCAAACTCCATCCCTTGGTATGTCCGCAACAGAATTGAAAACATAGGTCCACACAAAAACTTATACACAGATGTTCATGGCAGCATTATTCCTAATACCCAAAAGGTGAAAGTAACCCAAGTTCTCACCAAGTGATGAATGTATATGCAATGGGATATTATTTGGCAATAAAAAGGAATAAAGTTCTGACACATGCTACAACATGGATAAATTTTGCAAACATTATCCTAAGTGAAAGAATTCAATCGCTAAAGGCCACATAGTGTATGATTGCATTTATATCAACTGTGCAGAATTGGCAAATTCATAGAGACAAGAAGTAGCTTAGTGGTTGGCAGGGGCTGGGAGAAATGAGATATGACAGCTAATGTGTTTGGGCTCTCTTTTTGGGCTGATAAAAAAGGTCTGGAGCTAGAGAGTGGCTATGGTTGCACAACTCTGTGAATATACTAAACGCCACTAAATTGTACAGTTTAAAATCTTGAGTTTAACGACAATGGATTATATCGTACAAAAACTGTTGCAAAACAATCTAAGTTATTAGTACATTGTATATACTTTAAAACAACAGTTTCTGATGTTACTTGGTACTTGTTCATTGTTCATAATTCCCAACTAATTTAATTTTTAGATATTTGTGGGTCCATAGGGCATGTGGAAAATAAAAACAGTGAGACCTCATTAATAGTAACTATGTGAAGGAAAGGCCAAATGGAAGTGTTGCAATTCGGAATTTTTAAAGAAATTGTGTGTTAATTCTTTCAAATTCATACTGGAGTCCCAATGTATTGTTAAGAATACATTTGTTGGAGTGATTTTATTGAATAAAAAAAAAGAATGATTAATAATTATTAATTCACTCATCCAACAGATCTTTGTTTAATTCCTTTGGTCTACATGAATAGACTTGTTCATTTTTAAATAAGTGGATTCCTTTTAAAATTTTCATATTTTATTCCTCAAAATAAAACACTGGGCCCAGCCTTGGTATTTCTCCCCTTCCTGCCCCATTCAGTCACCTAGTTCCAATGTTCTGTCCAATTTACCCTTCAAATATCTCTCCAAGCTGTCCACCTCTCCCCATCCTCGATGCCACCGTCCCATCCCAAGCCCCCAACATGTCTTCCCTGGATTCTATAATGGGCCCCCTGACTATACCTTCTCTCTTATACTACCTCCATCCATTTTCATAAGCAAGAGTTATTTTTTATGCAAATCTGATCATGTCCCTCCCTTCTTAAAATTCTCCATATTGTTTCCATTACTCTGGAGAAAAGTCTCAATTCTCCAGAGTGGCCTGGGATCCGAGGCGCCTACCCGTGTGTATTCTGGCATGCGGGTGTTTTCTCCAGCCTCACCAGATACCACCTTCCCCTTGACTCCCTGGACCAGCCATACTGGATTTCCTTTAGACCTATAAAATGCTCCATGCCTCAGGGCCTTTGCATTTGCAGTTCCCTCTGAGTGAAATGTCTTTCCACCACTTCTGATTTACTCTTCCTCATCATTCAGGCCTCAGTTTAAATGTCACCTTCTCAGGGAGCCTTTCCACCATCTTGTTTCCGGGTGTGAACCTTATTATATTTCTTCTCAGTATAGTCCTTCTTTTAGCACTCATCAAAATGGCAATTAAAGTTTTTTTTTAATGTTAAATGGTACCAACCTTCTCTCCCTCTCCCACTATTGCTCTATAGTGAGCTCCTTCACATCTTTAGATCCAAGCTTGTCACTCTTTAAGTGGGTGCCACTCTATGAAGAAGGCATCTCCCCTCTCCAGTATTCTTGTATTTACTAATTATTTCCTCCGTTTTCTTCTCTAGAATACAGTCACCATAAAATCATGTGTGACTTGTTTATTGCTGGATTCCCATAGTCTAGAACAATGTCTGTTGCATAGTAGGTGCTCTATGAACATGTGTTAAATGAATAAATGAGTGAACCCCATGAGACAGGGCAGATATTAATACTCAGTTTTATAGATGGAGAAATGGAGTTTGAAGAAATGCAGTGACATGTGACTTCACATCTGTCATTAATAAATGGCAGTTCCAGAAGTAGAACCCGGGTGGTCTTCTTCCTAATCCTATATCCTTTATTTGGGTAAAATTAGGGCTCCAAGCTCTGATTAAATTATTTGAGTCACCGTTTTCTGGCCTGACCCCTCTCTGGACACCTTCATTGGAGAAAGTGTAATGAGTGACCAGATTAACCTGGAGCTTTTTTATTGCATGGGATAGTATTAGAGGTGGATTTTTTTTTTTTTTTTGAGGCATGGGGAGTAGGGGTTCGTTTTTTTATTTTGTTTTGTTTTTGTTTTTTGAGATGGAACCAGTTTACAGATTAAGCCTCAAGCATTTAATCAGACTTTCAGAAGCTGAATATATTATGATTGCAATCTTATTTTACTTATTAGTTACTTCCTTTAATTATGCATTTAATAAGGGCAAAACATTACACATAAATTGGAATGGAATGAAAAGACAAAAACCAAAAATATTCTTACCGACCATCTCTTATATGGAAGGAGGGGTCCAGTAGAAACCTAAAGAAGGGGTAAAACCAGGGCAGCACATATAATGTTCATGCTGTGTCTGGCTGAAGGGCCACGTGGGGGCTGAAATCCAACTCAGGCTTTGCTTGCCAAACCTCAGGCCCTGGAACAGAGCTGGGTTGGACTAAAAGAAAGATTCACCTGTGAGGAAGCACCTTTCCTTAATTAGGGTTAAAGTACCTGTGTGTTGGGCGCCTGGGTGGCTCAGTTGGTTGGGTGACTGCGTTCGGCTCAGGTCATGATCCCGGAGTCCTGGGATCGAGTCCCACATCGGGCTCCCAGCTCAGCAGGGAGCCTACTTCTCCCTCTAACCCTCTCCCCTCTCATGCTGTTTCTCTCTCTCTCTCCCTCTCTCTCAAATAAATAAATAAATAAATAAATAAATAAATAAATAAATAAATAAAATCTTAAAAAAAAAAAAAAGTACCTGTGTGTTTCAGGGGCCCTGAGTATAACCCTTGCATCTCAGGGCTGGCACTTGTTCTATTGCATGATTGGGAACCCATCAAGAAAGGAATAGGGGACATGAATACAGATCAGGTCCTGCAGTGGGAGGATGGGGCCAGGCTCTTTCAAACTCCAGAGCTCGTCTGACCTAGAGCTTCTGTCAAGTCAGAAAACAGTATTTTGAGAAAACAGATTACTACCTTCCATCCTGTCCCCGGCAGTTCACATTTCAATATGAAAACAGAGAGGTGAACATTCTTGAGGATGGCAGTACCCAGAACTGATTAGTCTCCTTTCTCTGGCATTCATATTTACTTCCGTGTCCGTTGGGCTCATTAAATATTGTGGTTGCAACGTTAGGTAGTTGACTTGTGTCAGAACTTTATTCTCTAGTGGGACACGTTCCTTATTTTAAGGTATGTACATAGCCATGACATTTCTTGAGCATGTGTTGCAATGTAAGCATTTCTCACAGAAGGAATTCTCAGCACCCTCTTGCTTGCTTGCAATCACTTCTTTTGTTGAAGGGCCACCTTGGCCGTCTATGTGCCATTGTAGTTCTGTATCTTCCTGTTGGAGAGGGTATGTAATGAGGCTCAGGAGACCACTGAGAAACGTCTGGGCTTGGCTCTGCCACTTGGAGGTGGTGAAATTGATGATGAGTTATTCACCTTCTGAGCCTCAATTTTTTTTAGTAAAATGGGGATTCTGGCGTTTGACCTAGGAGGTATGCTGTGGGAATCAAATGCAAGGTATATAAGAAAAGTGCTTGAACATGACCAAGTTGTACACCAAGTCTAGTAATATAATAATAGTTGCAATAGAAGTAAACTTCTTGGAAATTATGCCTTTTTTTCCACCTTAGACCATACTGTGTATCTTTATGTTGTGAATCATCCCCACATGAAGTCCACGGTGGAGAAATTTAAATTTGAGGAAAAACAACGTTCTCTTGTACACCTGAAAACTATAAAACATGAACTTCTCAAAAGGTATGGACTTAAAGTATTTTGTACTATTTATTTTGCACCTCTGCTGTGTGCTTTGTTTTCTTTGGTTCAGCAGGCTTAAACTTTTGTTTTGTAGCATTTTTTTCCTAAAGCTTTCAAGAGGTTCCCATGGTGACACTGCCCAGCACCTCACTAGAAATTGCTGTATTCAGTATTGAATATCTTTATATTCTCCAACTTTCTGAAAGCATTTTAATCCTATAAAGGTACTCAATTAGATTCCCAGCTCTAATTCCATCCTCCATACCACAACAATGCAATACCCACTATTGGGCTCTCTTCAAACACCTACATCTGTTTCTAATTGTCCCAGTAGGTTGTGTTCTGAGAGCCTACTGACTGGGTGTTAGAACCGGCCTCCAGATGGGCCATTCCTTTGTTTGATAAAAGCTTTAGGGCAGCATTTGAAAAAAGGCTGTAGGCACATATAAAAATTCACATTTACTAAGCACTATGTGCCAGGCCCTGTGTCAAAATGCTTCATTTAATTCTCCTAACAGCCTTTAGTAATAGGCATGAGTAAACTGGAACCTAAGAAGTTTCGGGTTAACTAACTTGTCCAAATCACATAATTTGTAAGTGGCAGAACCGGGGTGTTAGCCTAGATCGGTTTGAATTCAAAGCTGGACTCTCAGTCACTGTGATGAACATCCTTCTTACTGTGTTGAGAAGAAAAATAGTTTAATTTTTTAGTGGGTAGTTTGCCTGTTCCAAGGCTGTAACAAACAAAGAAGAATTTGTCTTTTATGAAGTGGACTCAACGCTGAAAGACAGTAGAGGTTAATCCTTCCTGCACTAGAAGAATAGGAAAAGAAAAGGAAGGAAGGTCACCTTTTCTCCTTTGCTCTCTTTCTCAAAATCATGTATGAATTTCTCCTCATAGAATTTGGGGGTGACAAAAGCAGAGGCAGAAGAAGTGAAGTTGGGGGGTCAATGAACTCTTCCCATGATGCATTGCACTGGGTTCACAGTCACCGCCACGGGGTGACTGAGAAACTGGATGAATCCCTCAGCCTATGCGTCAGTGTCCTCAGCGAAATGGGGGTTCTCTCACTGGCCTGACTTACCTAACCGGCAAAGGTGACATATGACCTCACTGAACGAGTTCTTTTCCGTGAAAGCACAGCATGAGGGAAAACTCAATTGGCAACTACTTCATTGGAGAGTTACTATCCCAGGACCCAGAAGTGAGGGATCAGCCTGAGGCAGGGCGAGGGGGTATTATGGGTTGAATTGTGTCCTCTCAAAAAGATACGTTGAAATTTTAACCAGCCACCCCCCACCTTGCAACAGTTCAGAACATAACCTTATTTAGAAATTGGATTACTGCAGATATACTTAGTTAAGATGAAGTTGTATTAAAAGTGGGGGTGGATCCTTAATCCAATATGACTCGTGTCCTAATAAGAAGACAAACAGGGAGAATGCATGTGGGGATGGAGCGTGAGATTGGAGTGAAGCATCCACAAGCCAAGGAATGTCTGGAACGACTAGCAACTAGAAGAGGCAAGGACAGATTCCCCCACAGAACCCTCAGAAGGAGCATGGCTCTGTCAGCACCTTGATTTCAGATGTCTCGCCTCCTGTGAGACAGTAAATTTCTATTGTCTTACACTCCCCGGGTTGTGGCACTCTGTCACGGCAATACTAGGAAGCTCACACAGGGGGAGGCTATCGTGAGTGGTTATTAAGCCAGCCACTGTTAAGTGCAACTGCTTGAAATCATGGGATTGTCCTCCTGTAAGCAACATAAGCAACACGAGCCTCATTTTAGGACAATCTGGCCACAAGAAGAAAGTCCCTTCTCCTATGAGTCAAGGTTTGCCCCAAAGGGTGTTAACTCTTGCACATTCCTGGTTGTGCACGTGCAAGTCAAGTCTGGTGATACCTTGTGCTTTGGCATCAACACAGAAGCCTGGAAGCAGGAGCCTGAGGCCCATCACAGAAATGAGGTAAGGCTGTATAAGGCTACGCTATGGAAGGTCTGTCAGAACCAGGCAGAACTGGTTGAAGAAGTGCCATCTGGAACAGGGCAGGTGAAGCTCTGAGGACCTAAAGAGGATTTTTGAGAGGTGCCCTGATACTCAGCCTTAACCAAGCATTTCAAGGGGTAGAACAAGGTGCTATGGGATCGAACTGAACCTATGGTGTCTGCCAATACTTTCTGGAAGAAGGAATGCTTAAGCTGAGACCCAAAAGATGAGTGGCCTAATGACCCTGGGAAAGTCATTATAAATCAAAACCTCAAAGTACTTCCTGATTCATCCAAATTTTTTTATAAATTCAATCTAAAAGTATTTAATTTTTTTTTTTACTTTTTTTCAAGTCGCCATCTCTTTTTTTTCTTTTCCAAAATGTCAATGACTTTATTGCTCTTTACTCTTATGAGAGTATGACTTGTTTCATTTAAAAATTTTAATAATACCGAAGAACATAAGCAAGAATGAAGAGCACTCACAATCCTGATATAAAGATCAAGATGGACTGGGTTATTTGGAAGTGGCAGAACCAGGGTGTTAGCCTAGATTGGTCTGAATTCAAAGCCAGACTCTCAGTCACCGTGATGAACATCCTTCTTACTGTGTTGAGAAAAATAGTTTGGCTTTTTAGTGGATAGTTTGCCTGCTCCAAGGCTGTAACAAACAGAAGAATTTGTCTTTTTTATGAAATGGACTCAACGCTGAAAGACAGTAGAGGTTGATCCTTTCTGTGATAGAAGAATAGGAAAAAAATTGTTACAATAACAGAAAAGAAAAACTGTAATGTTTTTAGTGGCTCAAAACCACAAATTTTGTTTTGTTTTCTTACTCAGGCTACATGTCCAAGGTAAATGATTCAAGGACTCAATTTTATATTGTCCTCATGTAGGGCTCTAAGAGGCCACACTTTCAGTCATCAGAAAAGTTGCTGGTTACTGTCGAAGAGTAAGGGAAGCATGGTGGGTCACATACTGGCTTGTCTTCCATCCAGAAGCCACACGCCACATCACTTCATCTCACTGGCCAAAAGCAAGTCACATGGCTGGGCCAAACATCCAGGGCATGGAGAAGCCTCATTCTAGAAGAAAGAGAACCAGAACTATTGGTGACCACCCCACACAACCATTATTGACATTTATGAGTCAACAATTTGGAGTTGAGGTTTGTTTGTATCTTTATGTGTTTTTGCTGACTTCTGTGGAAGGGAAGATTGAGAGAATAATAAACGGCTAAAAGAAAACCCGTCGGGTGCAATGAAAAATCATGTCCTTTGTGTGGAATTCATACCGCTTCATGCATACTTTTTCAAACTGATGAACATAAGGGTCTTTGAAATTCAAGGTTTTTGACAACAATCTAGATATTTAAATACTCCATGGGTTTTGCTCTCTCTCTCTCTCTTTCTTTTTTTCACTTTAGCCTGAATGACATTGTGGTTCTTGGACCAGAACAGTTTTATGCCACGAGAGACCACTACTTCACCAACTTCTTCTTGGTACTATTAGAGATTATCATGGATCTTCGTTGGACTTATGTTGTTTTCTACAGTCCAGGAGAGGTCAAAGTGGCAGCCAAAGGATTTAGTTCTGCCAATGGGATCACAGTCTCACTAGACAAAAAGTAAGCTTTTATAATTTTCCAATACTTTGCTCTTGACATTTTAGTGGATTCCTTCCTTTAAGAGGTGTTTACTTCCTTAGGCCTAAGTAGTCACTATATAAGTGGACGGACCAGATGTGGCCAGGATTCACACTCTATGGGTGATCATAAGCACACCATTTGCCCTCTTACATGTCAGGCTCCCCCCCAATGAAATGAAGGATGTGGACTCAAGGATGTGAGGTCCTTGTTTCAATTTATTATGTGACTCTAGAAACACAGTTACCCAACACACTGAAAAGGACAATAAATGCACAATATCTCTGCCCTTTATGAGGCTGAAAGGTGTTTAACCACTTACACTAAGTTGAGTTACCCAAAAGTTCTTTTTAGAGAAGGAAACCTGACTTAGACTGGGCATTGTGATTGTATGAATTTCAGATTTACTGATATACTACAGTAGACTTTTCTATAAGAAAATCTGATTTTATGCAGCATGATATTCTATGAGAAACTCTTTTAAAGTGTTTTAAAATGGAAGGTTTTTAAAAAAGAAACACACCCATGAATATTAGTATGTGCATTTGAGATAATAGAGATGATCCCTATAGAAAACAACTCTAGCAGCAGCTGGGTGGCTCAGTTGTTAAGCGTTAAGCATCTGCCTTCGGCTCAGATCGTGATCCCAGGGTCCTGGGATCAAGCCCCGCATCGGACTCCTTGCTCAGCGGGAGCCTGCTTCTCCCACTCCCACTCCCCTACTTGTGTTTCTGCTCTCGCTATCTCTCTCTCTGTCAAATAAATAAATAAAATCTTTAAAAAAAAAAGAAAACAACTCTAAGTGTTCTTCCTCTTTTTAAAAATGATTGTGATTGAGCCTCATGGTTATCTGATACTTCTTTGTAAGCACTAGTTTTTTTGTGGAAGTATAGACTCTTTTGACCTTATAATAAAGAGATCTGCTTACCTCCACCCAATTTAAGGAAAAAATTGTGACTCCTAAGTCATGAGACTGAGCTTATATGTCACCTAGAAACATCAAGGTCATTACTTTAAAGTCACATCTCATATTTAAAGCTTACTTAAAGCTCTTGAAGAATACTAAAAGTAAGACTGTATTATCTTCTTGTCCTGTGGTTTAGAAAGACATTGCAGTGGCACTTGGAACTCTTGTGAATTGTTAGACTTCTCCTCCAAAGTAAAAGTTAATGTCATCTTTCAATATTACTTGCTTACATGTAAATGCTATTTACTTCAAAGGTATATCTATGCAGCTGATGTAACTGCTCAGAACATTCATGTACTGAAAAAACATGAGAACTGGGATTTAACTCAAGTGAAGGTAAAAGTCCCCTGGCTTGCGCACCTAGCATGGCCTCTTAGATCGGCTCCCATGCCTGACCTAGGAATGTGCTCTTTGAATGCAGGAAACATGACTATTTTAGAAGAACATTGGTGAGATTGTGCTTGCACTTCTAAAATTCAGTAGTAAGGCCCTTAAAAAGACCCCTTTCAGGAGCCAGAAGGAGCTGATGGGAGGGAGGAGTGGTAGAGAAGAAAGTTGAAACAATGTCTTTATATTTCCTCTTTGTTGGAAGGTAATACATCTGGGCACCTTAGTGGATAACTTAACTGTGGATCCGGACACCGGAGATATTTGGGCAGGATGCCATCCCAATGGCATGAAGCTGCTGATCTATAACCCTGAGGATCCTCCAGGGTCCGAAGTAAGTTCCTATACTTCTCTGAGCTCACAGGCAAAGCTGCAAGAACAATTTGTTGATGTGACTTGGGAGAATTTAGTGGGTCACATGCGGTATTCCAGAAATGAACAAGTTCTGCATATAGAAAAAGCAGAGATTTTGGCAGGATGGGGAGATACAGCCCATTAACCTTTTCAGGTCTTCTGGTGACAGTTTAACATCAGTGCTAGACAACATGTCCCATCCTTGCAAGGGCTGTACTTGCTATTGGGAAGAATAGATAAGTAGGAGCTTGATTATTCACATTGACCTAGATTGCCATATCATATTTCCAATCTGAGAAGGGCCTGAAGTTAGGCAAAGAGAGAGTCCTATGTGGGGCTATCTTTTTTCACACTACCTACTACGAAGCTCAAAAGAAAGGCTTTAAACGACTGTAGTCTGAAAACAAAATTAGTTTTGGGCGCCTGGGTGGCTCAGTTGTTAAGCAACTGCCTTCGGCTCAGGTCATGGTCCCAGGGTCCTGGGATCGAGTCCCATATCGGGCTCTCTGCTCCGCGGGAAGCCTGCTTCTCCCTCTCCCACTCCCGCTGCTTGTGTTCCCTGTCTTGCTGTGTCTCTCTCTGTCAAATAAATAAATAAAATCTTTAAAAAAACAAAATTAGTTTTTCCAGCAGGTTCTAATATATATGATAGTGTTGAAGACTGTCTCATTTTAAAGATGCTATTTGTGTTACTTAAAATCTCTTCTAAAACAGCAGTGCCTGGGTGATTAGTCGGTTAAGCATCTGACTCTTGATCTCAGCTCAGGTCTCAATCTCAGGGTCGTGAGTTCAAACCCTGTGTTGAGCTCCATGATGGGCATGGAACCTACATAAAAAAAGAAAAAAATATCTTCTAAAACAGTAGCATACATCATTGAATTTTATATGGCATTAAAAACAAGAGCAGAATTTTCTATAGCATTGAGTTTAAGAATAACAGATCTCTAGTAAATTCAATATAGATATAAATTCTTGGTACACATACTCTGAGAGATTAATTCACAAAAATTTATTGAGTGCTTATAATGGGCAAAACTTTGTTCTAATGCCTGGAACGTGTCAGAAAACAAAACATACAAAGATCTCTATTCTTCTGGAGGGGGGATTGACAATGAAAAATAAGCATAAGAAAAAAGTAAATTATATAGCAAGCTTGAAGATGGTAAGTTCTATGGGAAAAAAAGTATAACAGGGTAGAGGGGATCAGGATTGCTGTGAACAGGGGGATGGGCTGTCCTATTATTAAATAGAGAAATCAGGGTTAGGCCTCATTGAGAAGGTAAGTTTTGGAGAAAGATATAATGTTTGAATCTAGATTTGGGGAGTTGGGAAATTGAGATTCAAACCCTAGTCTGGTAATTGACCCTGGTAACATACCCTTATTTCTGCTTCCAATATTGCTCTTCCTCAGTTAAAAAGAAAAAAAATTGTTTCTCTATTTTATTAACATATTAGTCACAGCTTCTTAAAAACAAACAAACAAACAAGCAAAAACACCAAAAAATATAAAGAGAAACAAAAGTTCAGTCTGAGCCTAGAGCCTAAGGAACTGTTACCCTAAGCTAGCAATCTACCTTGGCTTCAGATACATGCCCCCAAAAGTGAGACGTATTACTTTTTTGCAAACACCCAACAATGTCTGCCATAAGATAATGAAAATATGATCCATAGCATGTTTAGAAAATTGTTTAGAATCTTTCTCATGTCTCTATTTTCAAGTTCATCATAGGTTTATTTTAGATAGGACTTCTTCCTTCACAATCAATGACACCCTTCATTTGTGGTTGAGGCTAAACTTTTCTACATGAGTTCCAAGTTTGAGTATTTTCATGTAACAAACCTGAGATGAAGTTACAGGATCTTTCTTAAGACGAAAAAACAAAACTCAACTAAACTCTATTCTTAATAAGTGTTGATACATATTCATGACTCATGAATTTCTAATTGGTTTTAATTCCTATCATGTCCTATTTGAGTGAACTTCATCCAGGCTATTTAGAAAACTGAGCACTTTTATGTTTACTGATGAGCAAACTAAAGCGTGTTAATCTTGAGGATCAATAACGGTAGTAGGTGGGATGTGTCAGATTGAATTCCAAAGTATGCATTCTTTATGCTTCCTAGCCACGTTATGGATGCGAGGGGGGGTTCCAGCTGGGACAACTACCATCCTACTGATTATGAGGTCAGGTTGGCTTGCTAACTGGTGTCCCTTCATCGTCTCTGTCCTGTTTCCCTCCCCACACAGTAGGCCTAGTCAAAGGCAAGACCCTTCCCACAGAGGAACACTATTCACTCAAGAATTAGGTAAGAGCTAGGTAAGAGCACCCACTGGTTCTCACCTCCTTCTTCTATAGGAGATGCCTTGAACTATCAAAATTGTGTAAACAATCTTGTTGGGGAATCTGGCGAATGTCAGATCACCAGTTCACTTGACTGCATAGATATAATTAGAACATTAATACTTTCATCAGAATACCAAAAAAAAAAAAATTGTACACAAATTTCACTGTATTGATTTCTGGAAAATATATTAGTCCTGGAATATTTGAGAAGAAAATGTCACTGGCAGCTGTTTGCTCATACAGCAACTGATGAATAATCTTTTCTTGACAGGTACTTCGCATCAGGAACGTTTTGTCTGAGAAGCCTAAAATCAGCACCGAGTATGGCAATAACGGCTCCGTGATTCAGGGAAGCTCCGTGGCTTCTGTGTACCACGGAAAACTGCTCATAGGCACGGTATTCCACAAAGCTCTGTACTGTCTCTTCTAGACTCCAGACCTTCCAAGAAGTCTTGTCAACCAATGAAAAACAAAATGGCAAGCAGCAAAATAAATGCGTTTATTTGGGGTCTTCGGGATTGCAAACATGGGAGACGTAGATTCGACTAGAATTGAGAGCGTGTCCCAGAGAGACAAAGGAGGTTAGAGTTTTTAAAGAGGAAAGAGGGAATTTATGTGAGTTGTTTGAAGAAAAGGTGTTTGGGGTTGGTATAGCTACAGTGACACTAATCTATGTGTGAATGGTTGGTAGGGCAGACAGAAAGTCCATTTATGTCCATCTTAACACCTAGTAGATGCCTTGGCTATTAGCTGAGTTTAGCAAAAATTCTGAGAATTTGATACAGAACATGGGTGCATAAGCCCCACCTCCTCGACGTCTTCCCGGCTCCCTTTTAAATAACTTTCTTAGTAATGGTCACTCAATTTTATTGTCTCTGTTGTCAGTCTACATGTTTGGTAAAAATAAACCTGTAATTAGGGGCACCTGGGTGGCTCAGTCGGTGAAGCAGTGAAGCATCTGCCTTCAGCTCAGGTCATGGTCCCAGGATCCTGGGATCGAGCCTGGCCTCACGCTCCCTGCTCAGGGGGAGTCTGCTTCTCTCTCCCTCTGCCTTTTCCCCAGCTTGTGCTCTCTCGCTCTCTCCCTCACTCTCTCTCTCAAATAAATAAATAAAATCTTAAAAAAAAAAATAAACCCATAATTATATGATAAGTGGAATTGTACATAAATTACAAACACCAATAATAGTGTGCCCGGCTTTTCTTATGTGAAGAAGCCTAGCGATTACATAATATACACTAAGACCCAAGTCAAGTGAGTGACAGTCCAATAAGAAGCCAGACTTCTCAATGCTTTTTGTCCAGTATCCCCGATATTCTTTCTACAGTAAGATGTGTAAGCTGTGGTGAGCGAGGTATCCAGCTCACCCAGGGCTCCTCGCTAACCATGAAGCAAAACTACCTCCTACATCTGATGATCTGAGACTCCAGCTCAAATACTGACAATTCCCCTTCTCTTCCTTTGATTGTGCTAGGCACAAACTGCCAGTCAAGTGCCTAGGCCATGGATAAAAGCAAGAATTGGCACCATAGGGGGGGCGGAGCAAGATGGC